>NC_092524.1:61610939-62274828 GCF_037038585.1 Patagioenas fasciata | reverse complement strand
TTTTCCTAAATATTCCATGCTCTGTACCAGCCCCAGAAAACTAATGTCATTCAGCTTTCCACAGGTCACCTCTTCATTTACCTGCTGTGTGGTTTGCCCCAGCATCCAGCCTTTTGACTGTCAGCCGGGCACAATGCTCCACTTTTCCCTGAAAATAAGTACATGCAGGAACTTTTTCTTGTCTCATGTCATTCACATTTTAATCCAAAGAACCATCTTTAGCAGAGTTACTTGAAGGAGTGAATTCCAAAATGGAAATTTTAGAATGAGTAAGATACTCAAAGGACATGCATGCAGGAGCAAAGATTAGAGTTTGGTAGTGAATGGGATAGTAAATTTTCTACGCAGCAAGAGCTGCTTTAGCTGATATTTGCATCATATTCTGAAGGGGAAAAATGTCTAAGTGGGATTACTCATTGTTATTTTGAAAAATAGTTAGAAATCAGCTTTTGGTGAGCCTCAACTTGGTCAGCAGCTCTCCCTCAGATCAGAGAACTATACAGAAGGTTGGCTTGTTTTTCGTTTGAAGTATATGTGGGTTTATTATTAGTCAAAGATCTGTGAAACTATCACGAGAAAACTAGTGGTTTTGACTGCTGATATTTCCTGCTGTGAGCTGTGCTTTCTCTATTTCTACTTCCAAAATCAGCTGAAAGCAAATAATTTACAAGAACACAAAAATGTCATTAAGCATTCCCCAAATATTTTCATATATGTCAGAGGTGATCTGATTTGTGTTTTAGTGAAAAGTTACACTGATTTTTATATGAACTATGTCCTCACACTCCTTAACATTGACTTTTTCACATAATGGGCTTGATTATGAGAAAAAAAATTCTTTGTGCAACAAATAGCTCAGACAACTCAGTGCCTAATTAAAGTAACCAGTTAGTCAGAGCCCATTTTGGAGGCAAAGTGGGCATTTTCACATGAGAATGACTACATGTAGCATTTGTACTCATGATGGTGGATGGATACAAAGGCAAATGATGTGTTCAGTTCTTATGCTAACTTATTAATCGGGCTTCCCATGAACAGACAGCACTGGAGTGGTTTGAAGGATAATAGAATGAGTCTCTGCTATAACTATCTTCTTTGGGGGCATGTGTTGGACATATTGACTATATAAGTGGTATAAACCAGACTTTTGAAAGGTATTTCACATACAAGTATTTATAAGGGGACACTTCTGTGATTTATAGAGACGAATGGAGGCAGGACCCCCATAGAAGTGTTATGAAAGAAATGCATTTAGTAATGGCACTGGGATTGTACCTCTATATTTGGATTATACGTCCAGAGTGGTTTTAACAACTGCTTCAGTCAGTCTAACAGGAATCTGTAAATGAAATGGTTTGGATAAGATAGCAGGGGAAATCCTGGTTTTCTTTTTAAAATTATCCTTTCTCATAGATTAAAAAGAAGCTTTTGGATAACTGTACCGGGTTATGCCAGGAAAGCTCATCACAAAGATGAGGGGGTTAATTCCATAATTGTAATGTATACATTGCATGCTTCACCAATCAAATATATAAACTGTATTTATTCTAAGTAAACCTTAAAGCCCAGAGAATAAGCCTAACACTTGCAGATAATTTCAAGAATGAATGTAATCTCTCCTAAATAATACCAGCTTGTTTCTTAGTAAGAAAACAGTGTACTCGGTGCATGTGACAACAAATCATCCCTGGGTCTTATGGTGAGGAGATCACAGCAGCTGTCAGGAGTCTCTGAGGAGCCCAAGCAAACTGTCCACAGCACATTTTCCTAGGAGCTCTGCCCTCCTTCTCTCTCTTTCTCCCTCCTTTTGCTTTGCTACTGTGGATGAACAGTCTCAGTCCTGTAGAACTGCTCACATCTCAACCACGTGGCCAGACGTGCTCCATGGGGCTCCTCCTGAAGAACTCGACCGTTGTTCCTCTTCTGCTGCTGATGAGTACAGCAGGACAAGGAGCATGCCTGGGCGTGTGGACGTGGGGTATTCAGAGACCCAGCTGCTCAGAGGGCACTGGAAAATACAACGTGGCAGGACTTCAGTGACTGTAGTAGGGAGAATCTGGTAGTACACATGTTGTTTGAGGGCAGCAGTTTTGTCACTTCAGGGCCAGCACCCATAGCTACACGTGTCATCAGAATTTACTGTACATCCAGCCAGTACCTGGCAAGATGACATCCCAGTCAACCTGTGGGCTGTGGAGCATGTACAAATGTAGAAACATCTCTCTTGATTTAAAAAATGATGCAACCCCTCTCATTCAGTGTAGGATCATGACTTGCCCAGGAGGCAACTGCACAACTGCACATAGCAGCAACAGGGAAGGCTGCGGTGGGCAGATGGCAGAGCAGATGGTTGATGCAGGTCGATGGTTGAGCAGGTGGGGTGTTTGCATGCTGCAAATGGTGCTCAGCCTGGCAGCATGATGCTGACAGGGGCATTCAGGGCACCCATCACTGCAGAGGCACAAGGTGCTCTGAAACAGAGAGGCTGAAGTAGCTGAGTCAGATTATCTTGTTGGATGTGGACCATAGCTGATTGCAAGGCTTGGGTATGAAAACTTGTGGCAAAAATCTGTTTTTCTACTTTCAGTTTCTAGAGTTGTGTTGTTTTTTTGTTTGTTTGTTTGTTTGGTTGGTTGTTTGTTTGTTTTTTTTTCTGAATAGAAGTTTTAATCAATCCAGCACCCATAAAGGAAGCTTGTGATGGGTCCACCTTGAAGTCCTTTGCAGGTTGGTATCTCTGGGTCAGTCTGCCCATGAAAAGCAGCATTGAGAGAAGATACCCTGGCAGAAAGACAGGTTTGGGATCAGAGGAGCCCACAGCATGTCCCACTGCCATAGCCCATTGCCAGCACCTCAGCAAGACTGCCTGAAGGTGTCTGCAAACCCTCATGATGGAGCCAAGGACAACCCCAGAACAGGGACAAGAGTGAATGGCAGGGAAAGAAAACCAATTATTTTGTTTCTTTCTCAAGGGCACTGAGAGAACAGCCAGAAGGGCCACAAACACATGTCCAGCCACACAACAGCAAAACCAACCCAGTGTGGGTGAGAAAACCCCATGCAGCACAACCCCTTTCTTGGCCCCGTGGGCAACCACAGCCTTTCCAGCCCAGGGGAAACAGTTTGTAGATGTAATTGCATCAGACTCAGGCACTGTGGTGCTGTATTAGCACATAAACAGTGAGAAACATGGCAGCCCTTGCACTGGGCAGCGTGTTTGGGGTGTTTCTGCTGACTGCTGCCGCTGCCATTCTCAGCTGTGTTTTGTTAATTTATTTGCACTCCTTTGTGTTTGGGGCTTGTTGCTGGTCCACAATCAGTCTCTGCCTAGCTTTGAAAAATCGGGGGTGGAGCCAGCAGATCTCCACCCTGCCCTGTGATAGGGACTTTGCAATGCTCTCCCAAGTTGTGACATGTACCACAAACCGGTCCTCTGCCAGCAGTCCTCTGTGTGTGGAACTGCAGGTAAATCCAGGTGCTGCATGGACACCTCTGCACTGTCGCACTCTTATTTCAGGGCCTGGGCTGACAAAAGTCAGGCCCCTGGGCAGCACACACAGATACAGACCCTGAGCCTGGACCTCGGACTTTCATTTGCTTCAGAGCAAATGAGGGCAAGAAAGCCATGGAAAGAAGAATTTTCCTCTTCCCACAAATCCTCCTCTTTTAAAGGCCTAGTAAGGGACAGAGAGGGCAGGAAAATCATCATCCTCTAATCCAGAACAGGAGCTGACTGTCACACCAGCACAAACAGACCACGCAAACTCCTCCACTAACTCTGTTCTTGCGAGGAGACAGAGATGGACTGCGATAAGGTTTTGGCTCTTGTAGACACTTGGAACTACATGCGAGGCCAGCCAGAGCCTGTGTGCTCAGGGGAAGGGAGCTGGACCTTGCCAAGTTGGCACTGACAAATCGCAGCAAGGAGCAATGTCCTTAACCTGGCTGCAATAGCTCTCAGGAGATGGAGTGAGAGTTTCCTGCTTAGCAGGGACTTTGCAGAAGGCAATGTCTCTGGGATGAAGGCAGACTCCAGTCTGTCCATCTTGCTGTTGTTGCACAAAAATTGCACAACGCAGACATGTTTGTCAAGACTTATTTTTGTCGTTGATTGTTGCTGCAGTGTGGTGGCAGGTTAAGGTCCCCAACGTGTTAAGTGATATATAACCATATACCCGGATATGCCTCAGAGGACTCACAAGCTTTGTGTCAAGCTAGTCGAGCAAAACAGAGGTGGCAGCAATGAGGAAATAGTGGAAACACAGTTTTATAAAGAAAGAAGGAAAGCTTTTTTAGGCTGCATTTTGGTTTGTTTCATTGTCTAGAACATCTCAGAAATTCTCAGTCATAAAAACATCCCTGTTGGCTGGAGCAGAGCTGTGGATGCAGTTACCCAGCATGCGGGTTTGTGCAGAGTGCTCGTGGTGGAGGCACATAGCACGACCAGGCATGAGCCCTGTGGTCTTGCTGTGTGAGGGATCTCCTGCTGCCGTCCTGCGGAGGGGCCGAGACCTCTGCTTGGAGACCTGAATGCAAAATCTCGCTCTGAAAACATATGTTTGTTTTCTACTCAAGAAAAATGAGGGAGGTCTGCAAAGAAGAGTTAAGTATTTCAGGCAATCCGCAGCTGCTGAAGTTTTTGTTCCCACTGTCATGCCCCTCGGGTGTCTGGGTGAGGGAAGGATACACTGTGCAATGCTTCGTTTCTTTTTAACTTCTGTCCAGCTCCTCTGAAGTGCCCATCGGGAGCCAGAGCAACACATGGCAGTGGAGCTGTAGCAACAGCAGCACAGCACCTCCGACTCGCAGACGGATTCTTATGATGACAGGCAGGAAAAACGGAGTGGCATTTGCCTTGAGGGTGAAAAGAAAAGGCAAGTAAGAAGGTGTGCAGCCACTCAGAGACCTGGACTCACCTTGGGCTGACAGCAGTAAAGATATTTTGCTGACAGGACATGATGTATTCCCATGGAAATGAGATTTACATTGCTTTTGGAAAATACATTGAAGTGGCCTTCCACACAGACACCATAGATAGCTTAATGAGCAAATCTTAAATATTTGGACACTTGATTCATAAAACAAAATAATGGAAAATTAATGTTAGTTAAACTTCAGTCTTCAAGCCAATCTGAACAGATTAAATGCAAGAACCATCCTGACAGAGCTTCCTGTCTTTGACCGCAGCAAGAAAAAAATATAGAGACTTGTTTTAAATCAATACTTACAAAAATCATGATGCAGTATTTTATTTTTTAAATAGTAGTAGATCATTCTGTTCACTGGCTGAGTTGCAACAGTAGTATTTTTGTAATTAGTGGTTCTTTGCAAAGTCATGAAATATATATATACACAATGCATATCTATATAAAAGTAATATGAGCTTAGATGAGTTTTGCACTGATAGGCTAGTTGGCAAAGAAAACGCTTTTAGTTGTCCATTAGGGCTGGATTCAATAGAAATTTTGGCTGATTTCACTGCAAGCCTTGGAAACCCTCAGAGTATTCAAGGCTTAGGCAGTCAGATGCCTGCTTTAATTTCTATTGACAAAGGAAAAGGAGGGATGAGTAAATGTAAAACATTTCCTTCCAGCATTGAGCTAAGAGAGGCAGCATGGTGCAGGGAGGAGGTGGAATCCAGGACATCTGGGTTGTATTTATTACTGACTCTGCTGCCAAACTTGCTTTGTGACTTTGAGCAGGTCTTATTTTATTCTATTTTATTTTTCCTTTTCTACTTTTCTGTGCAGCAGGGAGAGCTCACCTGCACTCATATGGTGCTCTGGGAATGTGCAGGGACTTTCTTGGGGGACCGTGATCAAATGCCGCAGCTGCCCACCTGGCGTATTCATATGCACCAGGCAATGTCGGGGTGATCTTGTACCCCAGAGTGTACAAGAGGGGTAGTTATACCCTTTGAGAGCACAAATAGAAAAATGCACTGCACTTGCATAAATACATGCCTGTAAGTACTAGTAACCAATGCCTTCTGCTACTACAGATCAGAAAGTCATTCAGAACAGGAGTTGGGTTGGCAACCTTTTTCACCTATATTTATGACCTCTTATCTCATTTACTACACTACTCACAGGGAACAGCATTTGATTTGGGGATAAGTCACAGGAAATGAGGTAGTTATTTTGCAATGGACTCCATATGGTGCTTCCAGTGCCCAAAGAAGTTCTCAGGTTCTCAATGTGGAGGAAAGAAGCCTGGCAACTTTTTTTTTAACTTTTCTGTAAGATGCATTTTCTGCCAAATGTGAAGAACTGAAAAAGCACGTGAAAGTAAAGGGACAGTCGTATATGATCTTCTGCATGTCACCAGCAATTGCACTCTTGTCCACAAGAGATATTTAGGTTATAACTGGAAAATTTCTGGCTATATCTTATTTGCCTTTGTTTTTCACTTTGTACAACAACTATGCCTTAATGGTATTTGCTGTGTACACCAATTTAATTCAAGGCTAACCTACAAAACACATTTTTTTCTAGAAGTATTTACTCTCACAAGGAGGCAGGCATGATTACTGTGTGCAATGCCATGTGCTCTGCTGGGTTTTATAAGATGGAACCCAAACTGATCTCAGTACATATCACAGTGTGGATTACAAGATGCATGCAAGGTATCATGTCAAGGATCTGTTTCATTGAGGCCAATGGATGTCTTGCTTGATTAGGTACAGAATGAAACCTCAGTACTTCAGGATTTGATCCTGTGGCACTAAATGACCAGCAGGTATCGTCTGAATTCTACAGATTTTTGTGAGCTTCCATTTATGACACAGTCTTGGGTCAAGATGTCTTCCATGAACAGCCCCTCAGAAATACCTGGAACACTAAAGCTTGATCAGATCTCCCTCTTCACAAAGCTGTATATAATCCCAAAACTTTCTGCTGACTATTGGGACAGGTAATGGAAGAACTTGCCACAAATTGTGATAATCATTTGCATTTATGCACAGTACAAATCTATGAATAAAGATGCAATATGCAGCCTAGAGCCAGAGTAATTAATATCAATAGAAAACATTGATATAAACGATCTGTATCTACATGCTATACAGCAATACTTCCCTTTGTTTTTTTCACCCATAAAGAAAAGAGGATATTAAGAATAATGGGGCAACACTTGTATAAATTTGGCTTGGCGTAGTAGAGCTTTGTTGTAAGCTATCTTAGTTTAGGCATCACTTTAGCTGTATTGATTTTCCCTCCTCTGCAGGGTACATAATGTGTTCTTCTTCTCACTGTAACATATTGGGCAGCCTGAATCAGCCAAGTGACTGGGCTGCAAAACACCTGGGTTCAACCTCTGGTTTGGTGTGTGGTGCGGTCACATCGCTTCTGTCTCTACATCCCACTGTCTCTCTGTCCATCCTCCTCTCCCTTTGGCTCTCTCATTAGTTTGACAGAAAGGTCTTTGGGGCCAGCATTGTTCTTCACTGTGTGTTTGTACAGCATAATGAGGTGTCAGTCTTGGGACAGGCTTCTGGAAACTACCAAAGCATAAATTGTAATAGAAATTAATTAAGTGAATACCACTGTCCAAGATGTCAAGGCAGAGTGTAAAAATTATCTTGAGTAAAGTGGTCTGAATGTTTTAAAGTGTGATCCAAAGCTTCTCCAGACTTCAGAAGCTTAAATCCATCCCTTAACATGCAGCCAGGACTTCCTGCAATGTTCTCTAGTTCTGCAGAGCCAACTTTGCAATGTGAAATAAAAGCTGTAGTTGAATCATCATGGGTTAAAGCCGGTTATTCCCACAGTTCCCATTTCCTAATGTTTTCTACTCATGATGTTCTTCACTTTTAATGATCATGGTAACTCATGCCAAAAACGGTGTTTCCTATCATGTTCTCCTCACATTGTGTATTGTGGTTGATTTTTTTTTTCTAGTCCATATTTTCAATCCCCAGAGAGCTAAGGTTAGTCATAAACATGCTTTTGGCTATCAGATTCATGTGTGGTTTGCTATAGCAACAAACAAAAGCATTAGTCAGAAACTGGCATGAAGCTATAAACACATATTTTTTTGTGATATTACCCAGAGTTAGCTTAATTTATGTGGTACACTGTTGCCACAGAACTGCATCGTAGTCAGGCTATTGTGCTTGTTGAATAGGAACTTCATAGAAAACCCAGAGAAATAAGCAAGTCTGTTTACTGATGTTGTCATCTGAAGATCACAAGCCAAATTCTGCTATTGCACTGATATAAATCCCGCTGAACTCCTTCAGAATGTACATTTAGATCAGATTACAAAATCTGAACCTATATCTACTGAATAAGAGGAAAATTATCATAAATCAAATAAACACTCACTTTGCCTTTGCTGTTTTCACCTCCATAACTTTACTGCAGCAAAATAATTAGAGGTTGGCGTTATCAGATTGTGGGAGATGGTTTAAAGTCACTGCCAACACACTTGGAGAACATTATCTGCAGCATGGCAGGGAGAGCAAGGCTTGGTTAAAGATTGTCATCCTCCACATGTGCCGATGCAGCCCTGGGAAGGTGCAGTTCGTGGAGCCGGTGTCTGTCCAGCCGATCTGGGGATGGGGAGGAGCAGCTCGTGCAGCAAGTGCTGGCTTTTCCTGGGGAGCTGGCTGGGTTTGTACAGCATTCACTGGAATCCCACAGCGAGACAGATACTGGTCCCTGAGCCAGCTAGTTTAAAGGTTGCCCTGCAAACTCTACAGAAGTGGTGGTTTTTGCCTAGGCAGAGGAGGCACTTTCCTGTTCATGCTTTATTCCAACCATTTGCCTTCTCTTCATTGCACCTTTTCAGGAATATGAACCCTAGTATTTTTTGACAGCTGCATTTAATAAAAAATGCATGCATGAAAAATGTGTTTTCCAGTATTCCTGAGGTGGCACCACTCAGCAAGAACTTAAACTTCCATAGAAATTGTTCAGATGCCTTTTCAGACCATTCATTTCAGACATATAGCTGTGAAGTGTTTGTGACCTTCCCTGCTGCAGAGGTGTGCAGAGTAACATATAAGTAATATACGCATGTGTCAAAAGATAAGAGTAACAAAACCCTCAGAGCCTTCTTGTACCTACCAGTCCTGTTGTTTTCAACTGGATCAATGGCTCCAGCTGCAAAGGATAATCCCACAGCAACATGTAGTTTGCACAAGCACACAGATGCCCTCTGAGAATGGGCCTTTGAAATCCAAGGATCCAGCACCAAGCATTGATCAAGCTATATTTCAAAAACAAAGACCTGTTTTCCCTAACCGAACCCATGAGTGGAAGAACATGCCCCAGGAGATCCTACATTTTAGCCTTCGCCCTGTTCACTGTGCTTTGTGTAGCATTGTTGGTTCTGGGTCCTGTGCACTTCAGACCCTGACCCTAGTGTCTTTTCAAAAACTTTGAAGATAGTCTTACTGTAGTAGATTTACCTGATGCAGAAGTGTAAAGGGACCTGTTTTTCAGACAGCGGTTCATGACGGAGGACTTACTCCAGACTATGCCTGGATTGTCTTCACGCTTTTTCCCTCTGTGCCCAGTTGCATCAAGCCCTGCATTGAAAGATGTCAAACATTTAAATTCTCTGAACACAGGAGAGGTCTGGATGCTTGTCTTCTACATAATGCAGCCCAGCACTTTTCTGTCTCTCTTACGCCCTTTTGGTCAAATGGGGACAGACGTTCCTCGTAAGAATGTTCAAAGCATAATTATTATGTGGTGTTCAAAGTGTTTGTAATTAAGAAAAAGGAAATTATGCTCTCAGTGTACTTGTGGAATGCTGTCAAACTCACCTCAACAGCACTACTTAGCGCAAATATTTCAGCCGTTGCTATTGACTTCCTAGTTCATGGGGCACTTTGGGGCTGCAGTATCTAAAAATGTCACAATAAGATGGTAGTGGAGTGTTTTGCTTGTTGACACCTCAAAAACAGCAGACAGGATAATTTCATGGAAGCGACTGTTGTCTTTCTCTGGCTTTATTGACTGTAAGCTGTGTATGGTGGTGGGGAAAGGAGCACAAATGCACCTTCTTTAGGAGAAAGCAACACTCTGCTGCAGATGGTGAACTGCAGCTTACATACAAAGCAGAGTCCTCACTGCAGCTGCTGGATGAGACAGGGTACAAGAGAGCATAAGTAGTAAAACACCATTGCTTTTAAAGTACTCTTTACAAACATTTGCAGAAAAAATTACAGATGGATTGAGGGGCATCTCCAGGTGCCTCCTGTTTTATCCTCTTGCACTCAAACACTGCACTGCTCCACAAAGCGAGGTGGTCATTGCCATTCTGCAAGGTGGGGACAAGCCATGGGATTGTCCTCATGCTGCACAGATGTAAATGACTCTGAAGAAGCCACCTGAGAGAATAATCAGATCTGCTTGCAGTAGATCTCAAAGGCTGTAACTGAAGCCCTGGGGTTTTCATTTTCCTTGTATGAGTTTTGTATTAGTACAAGACTGTTGATTTCAGTAGACCCTTTGATCTAGCTAAAGGGCAAAATGTAATTTAATCTCCCTTATACATTGATCTGATTCTAGCACAGCTGTTCATTGAGAAAAAATGCTACCATGTGCCTTCAAAAGGAATGTATCCTGTTTTAACTGAGTTTAAAACATTGTAACCTGTGTGTGACTAGATCATTATGATAAGGAAACAGTTACTCATTTCCAGAAGATATCATTATTTTTTTATTACAGAGAGGCTCTGAATGTTTGGAACTGTTATGAATCATCCTTAGGGTTGATAATCAAATCCAAGAAATAGTCCTCTTGGTGCTTTCAAACAACTCCACCCATCTCAATTCATTCACCAGTTCCTAGATGGATGAACTGCAGTGTAGTTACTTCCTTGCTATTTGAGGCTTTAATCAAAAAGAAATCCATAACTGTAGTAATGCGCCTTTAAAAATATCATTTTTCCCTATAGTTTATACTAGTCTCTGTGAAACATAAAACTGAAATCTATTTCCTTAACTAAACTGTGTTTTCCTCTAATCTATTAGGCAAGCATGCTGGTTTGTTATTTTTGGGTGCCTCGGAACCAGCTAGATGGTGCAGAGGGGAAAAATGAGCACTGAATCATTTAAAAAACACATGCAAAGATTCAAATAATTGTTTCACAAAAATACGATGCAAAGAAAGTTAATTACTTTCAGTTTTCTATTTCTATAACTTAACGTGCACTTAAACCCCCATTGTTTTTCAGTCTCACGTATCTGATTATTTCTAATTTCAAATAAAGATGGAGTCCACAAATTTAGTTTGTAATAGAAGATAGTTATCAGATGTCGAGTTTAGAAAATGCTAAGGCAAAGTGTACACGTGCTAGGGAAAGACTTTCAAAAAAGAGGTGAAAACCAATGAAATTAAGTAAGGATACAATATTTTTGAAAATAATTTGTAGGTCACGTGTTGAATTATTTTGAAATCTGACTTTTTTTGGCTTGAAACCACAGTTTGTAGTCCATTTGTTCAGGTTTCAATTGCATTGATATGAACAGAAATAGGCTACTTAATTTATTAATTTGATTAAATGGATTAATTTATCTGTAAATGAGGTTTTATGCCTTTGTAAACCCACAGTCTGCATGTAGAAATTGTCTCAAATTTTTAAAGGGATTCTCACTCCACATAAAAAAAAACAAAAACAAGAGAGAAAGTGAGCAGTGCCAAATGCTGTTTTGCTACCATCAGTGTTTATTGACAGAAAAGATTTTTATCTTAATAAAGTGAAGGAACTGCTAACTTTATCTTTGATGTAAAGTATTTTCCCATAATAATTTTCTGTCACCTTTATCCCATATCTCTTGTATTACATAGGCATTAAGGAATTTAAAAGCTTAAGAGATATTTTCTTCTGTGACAATCTACATCCAAACAAGTTGCCCAGGGAACTTTCTCTCGCACTGAAAACCTGTTTCCACTGGCAGATATTTATATAAAAGCCCCCATAAAAGGTTGTGGAAAAGCTACAAGGTTTTTGCTGCATTCATGTTTGGAGAGGGGCTGTGCCCAGCATACCAGAGAGACGTGCAAAGTAACATCACTCCATTAATATTGGTACATCTGGGCACTTAATTCAGCACTGAATTTTACTGGTGGAGTAAGAGATATGAAAAATCTTTCTAGACCATAGGGATCTTTAATGTGAAATATATATATAGATGTGTGTGTGTGTGTATATATATATATGTTTATAGTTATATAAACATATAATTTTTTTATGGTGCATTGATTTTGATAAGGATGATTTTAAGCAGTAGTTTCGCAGAGCAGTTTGGACTGAAAAATCTGTTTCTAATTTGAAGTGGTAAATGCCATTTATATAAAGCCTGCGCTGAGCTTTTTGCATAATGTTAGTAGATCCTCTGTTCTTAAGACCTATTCTTAGGGGACAAATGTGCTCTCTACCAAAAGCACCAAGAATTAACATCCTCCTTCAATGTGTCAGAGAGAGAACAAGGAGCAGTCAGCTTATCCCACTACCTCTCCAGGTCAATACTGGACTACCTTAAGAGGGAGCTTGGGCTCTCCAGTGCTGCCAATCAAGCCTATAGGGACAGAATGATCACTTTTAGTACATGTATTCATTTGATTAATTTCTGAATCTGAGCAGGGGTGTGCTTTGGCAGTAGAACAAGCAACGTGCTCTGGGAGAGGCCTGGATTCTTGGGGGGATGAATCAGCAAGGAGAAGGAATGCAGGAAAGTTAATTTTAATGAGCTTTATGGGCCTTATCTGCAATAGGCACCCACCTGCCTCCGCTTCTAGGCAAGTCACGGTAAGAGCTGAGTTCACAGCTATGTAACAGGAAGACAGCAGGAATCAATTGCCTCTCGCTCTGAGAGGAAGACAGCTTTGTGTTTGATTTCCTACTCTAGTTTTATAGGTGAATGGGTTTCTTTCAGGTGGAAAAAATCTGCAATGTGCCTGATCAATAGATTGGATAACCAGATAACCACAGGTTAGTTCCTACTGGGGTTTCTGAAACTGGTAAACTAATAAGCAAGTGAGAGCACTCCAGTTGCAACATGCCCATGAAGACCTTCTTAAAATCCAGATCATCCAGACAGACAGTGACACCCTGGGAGATTTTAGCTGGGCATCCATGCAACTATTAACAGCACTGGTAGAGACTCAATCACAAGTAAGGGCAGTATATCCCAAGAGATATAATTGTTGAGAGTCCCAGGAGATAAAACTGTTGAGGATCACAGTGGATCAGACCAGTCTTTATTGCTTAATTTGGCTATGAATCTCTAACTTGCTTTTGCCCTGTTCAAAAGGGTGGTAAGCAATTTTAGTTCATTTGGACAATTGCTAAAACGTTATTCTCTTCCCTTACTGACTTTGTGAGAACAGAGGCCCTGCAGTCCTTGAAAAAGATCATAATTCATAATTATCAGAGAGGGTCCTATTTTTGCACCATCATCACAATAATTATATACCAGAACACCGTGGGAATTCATGCAGGAAGTAAAACACATTGGAAACCCATTCTGTCACATAAAACCTGAGAGAGAGGAAAATTCCTGCCTAACACAATCAAACCTAGGCACAGAACGGGACATTACACCTGCCCTCTAGGCAATCGTTAAACCCAAACTACAGAGATGATGCAGAACTTGTACTTCTGAGACAGAACCATTGGATAGGGGAAAATAGCACTGACTCTCTGGCAGTCTAGCTGGTGCCATGAGCATTTCTCCAGCTGTCTTTTTCACCCTGCCAACTGCAGCTATATTTTAGCTAGCAAAAGGAGGGATGGACCAGGAGAGGCAAATTCAGATATCAGCTACTGCTACCTGCTTTTGCTGTCTCTTTTGGACATCACTCTAGTCATGTTCTCACAACACACTTTGGCCAAGAGCTTATTCTCAAACATTGTGTTACTCCTGTGAAACACTATTCTTTCACAGTAACAGGTGAAATACCGGACTAATATTTTAGTAAATATTTCATTCTCGTACCAGAAGATTTGTGTGGATCTGGCCAAATTACCTTCCCTATATAATCAAGTAACAAAAAAGTGGTAATAGCTGGATGAAACTCATTAACCCAGCATCTGGGAAATTTCAATTTGACAACTGAAAAAAAAGAAGTCCCCTGTGCTTTTCATGTTTAAATATGACTCAAGCTGAGAAAGTCTGTGCAGAGCCTCACCAGAGTGATTTATTCTCATGCTCTGAAATGTCCTATGGATTCTATTAGGTTTATCTTTACAATCAGAGGAAAGATGGACCACTGTAAAAATAAAGAACTCCTTTCTGATCTGTCTCATTAAAGTTTTTGCTCCTATTTTTGAGTGTGAGTAAGCATGCTTTTAATACTTTTTAATCTGTGGACAGAGCTTATCAATAAACACACTCACAGGAAAGCCATTCACTCTCCTTTTCATCTGGGGCTGTTAGTTTCTCTTTTTATGGTAGTGTTTATATCTGTTCTTCGTTGCCAGTGCTCTTCCCTGATATTCGTCAACCTGTGGAAAATGCTCCATAAAATCCTACAGAGCACAGTATGGTCTGTAAAAAACCTTAATTCCCTACGCATTTCTCTACTTGGATGTACTTTGCAGTGCAGAGTACTATTCCTTCTTATAAAAGTAGGAGCAAACTTTATGAACAGATCTCTGGCTGGGAGAGGAGAATTATGATTGTAATGTATGTGTATTTTCTGTTTTCAGAAGGTTTTGAGATCTGAAGGCTTTTAATGAAGTATTCATAACTGCCGACAAGGGCAGCTTAACATACCAAGGCATTGAATCAAAACATCTTGTTCATGCCTTGAATGGAAGGAAACTATTCACACGTTGGTTGTTTGGGAGTAGCTGCTCCTCTAGCTCTGCTATGCTGTGAGTCCCTGCTTTTGGCTCCGAAGTCTGAGCTACATTCATCATGGCACAAGTATGCAGCTCCGTGACAGAGTGCAGCCAGGGGGCATTACCAAACCGAACGCAAAACAAAGGCGGGAGTATAGCTTAAACACGGGCCTAGCTGGTTCTGACAGCACCCTGCAGATAATTAGGCCTGTTCAACTCCTTTAGCAGCAAAATCTTTATCTTTGTCCCACAGACCAGTCCTTTGTCTTCATCCCACAGAAATAGTCAGGGAGACCAGAATTTCAGAGTCTGGTGGGGAGGGTCCTACTCCCAGCACAGGACAGAGGGGAAACACAAAAGGGAACGTGCTATTCCTCGCTTTATCACTTTTTCTGAAGCAGAACGGCTGCTTTTTCTGCTGTGGCAAGAGCTGACAAGCTGGTTTGTCTAGGTGGAGCTCCTGAGTGCCCTCGCTGTCTCTCTGGCAGGGGTTCAAGTGAAGTAACGTCGCATTCCTGTGATGGAGGGCTGGCAGAGGAGGCTGACTCCTCCGTGACATTGCTCCGGCATCTTCCTGTTGTCACGTATCCTGCCCAGATCGAGTGACAGCCACGGCATTCCCACTGCGGTCCTGCCGTACCACAGAGCCCTGCCCAGCAGTTGTTGTAACTCAGCCTGTGCGATCTTGCAGGACAATGGAATGAATCCAGGTCTGTGGAATGTGCTAGGAAACCTCCATAGAAGATGAACCTGTTGATTTTTCACTGATGGTTTTCCCTAGTGTAGTTGGAGCCCTTACTGGGAATGCCATGGGCCTGCTGGAGCTCATGATCCAACCTACATGGACTGTGCAAGAGTCTGTGCCATGAGTTGTGCTTCAAACCTCCTGAGAGTTTCCTCAAGGAACACAGTGCATGGATAAAAGAAGTTATTTGCAGATGATTTCAGATGCTTATCTTTTCCAACTCATTCTCCAGGATCATTTTCCTCAGAGCCAGCTTGCTTGCAAGGACATGACTCCTGCACCAAAGTGCCCAGGAGGATTTGGGTGGTGGGGATGATTGCTCTGAGCTGCTACAGCCAAACCCCTCACACTGAGCAGCCCTGATGCACTCATCTGCTCCTAGTTAGTTTTATTCACGGTCTTTACACTTAACCTTGGCATTTACACTTAAAGACATTCACAGCTGAACACAAGGTATGGTGTTATATCAGATGGTCTTTGCTGTGTAGACTCCAGACAGCAGCTTTGGACGTCAAATCTGCCATGGTTTGTTCCTTTTTAACAATACACCTTCAAGCATTACCAAGTCACTGGGTTCTTAGTCCTCTTTGATGTAGCATTAAGTCACTGCTTCAATTTTTAATTTGAGCTGAATTAAAAAACTCTGGGGGCAACAAAGAGAAAAAGTGAAACATTTCAGGCCACTGATGATATTGGGTATCTATGTTTGTGCTTGTACGTATCATTTGCACAACTTTTTTAGCACAGGAATCAGCAATTCATGTCTCTCCAAGCCAATTGGTGCAGTTAGCAGAACACAAAGGTTTGCTTGTGGATTCGGAGATGTTTAGCACAGCTGATTTTGGAAGGTGGTGAAAATAGTTCTTTAAGTGACAAAAATTCATGTTTGTATCCAGAAAATGATAGCTGAGATGGAGAAGGTGGTCCTTTTGCTGTCATCATAACTTTGTGAGGCCTTTTCAAAAAATCTGATTTAGGCTATTTTTCAGTCACGGCAGCTTTAAGGAAAATAAAGAATGGAATAGCTTAAATGCTGATGACACTGCCTGGCTGAAGTGACATTTTAATTAGCTGATTGTTCTACATTTATTCGTCAGCCTCTAGTCTTCTGGGATATCCTGGGAAACCCAAAGAGCCCACTGCAGGGTGCATTCATGTAATAACTCATCAAAATAATAGACAGTGGATTCAGATGGGTATAAAAAGACAGCACACAAGGAAACTGAAACAAGCAAAAAGTTTGAATTGCTGACATTTTGCCCATAACCTTGTACGGAAAAATTTCTGTTAGTAAACTGAAGTCAGATGAACTTACCTATCTGAAAAACTGCTCTTGAGAGGCCAAGACAAATGCCAAGCATGTGTATAACATTCCTGTTATCAAGTGCTTTCCTGAACTGGGACCTACCATTTTAAATATTCTAAGTATTCTAAATATTCTCTATTTCAAATATAAGAAGTGAATCAGAAGGAGCTGAGGGGCTACACACCAGCAGTGCTCAGGTGGCTGTGAGAGCTCTGAGGGAAGAAAAGGAATCCCAGTAATGGTGATACCTGCAAGAGAGGGAGAACAAGCTGTGGGAAAAAAAAATCAGGCACACTATCCATTTTGAGAAAGTTATTTCATTTAAAGATTAGGTCTTAAATCTACATTAAAAAAAAAAAAAAAAAAAGGGATGGGGAATTTAATTTTAAAATTAGGGATTTAATTTAAAAAATAGGAGGCATTCTGGAGCAGTGCATTATCAGTGACTAGGCACACATGCGTGAGAAGGAACAGGCCCATGACAAGATGCCTGGGGGTGCGGGGACAGACAGACAGATCCACAGGTACAGACGGCTGCAGGACGAGGGGTCTGATACAGGCGCCAGCTGAAGCTGTCCATGACAGCAGTGACACGCAGCCTTATTCACAATGACACAGAAGCACATGAGGGAGCACCACGAAATCTGCTGATGTACATGTGTTAATTCTTTTCTGGGTCAAACGCGGTGCCAATAATGACATTGATATTAACTTTTTATTGTTGCTGTTTGTCTTGCAATTATTCACTCCTCCTTCTCCTTATTAATTACACAAACCAGGTTGTGTGCTTCACACTGTCAGAAAAGACCTGAGCAAAAGATGTCCCAGCTGTGCCCACGTTAAGTCACGAGTCTTCTAATGGGCAGTGGACTCAAAGCTGCTCATTTCCACAATACTGCACAAACAGGACTGTGTGCTTCCTATCATAGCTGAGAAACGGTAAACAGCAAATGCCAAAATCCTAGTAAAGAAAAGGCATGTTATGACCTCCATACAGTAACAAATATATAAGTGAGTAAAGCATGCAAATTTTCACCTGTGGACAGATGTTTAACACAGACCAAGTTTCTGTCTGTTCAGAAAAGCTGGTTGTTGGAGTGAAGTTAGATAATTCATGCCAATCAGTACATGGCAAGAAGAAACCTCTTCTCTTGGTGAAGATATTACCTGAGAATCAGGAATATTTAACCTGCATCTTTGTAAAAAAAAAATGTGCATTGCAAGTATTGCTACTCTTGTCAGTTTTAACTGATCTGCATTAAAATCCCAGGAAAAGCAACACGACAGCACAAAAAATAATAAAATAAAATAAAATAAAATAAAATAAAATAAAATAAAATAAAATAAAATAAAATAAAATAAAATAAAATAATAAAATAAAATAAAATAAAATAAAATAAAATAAAATAAAATAAAGCCACTTCTAGTGGGAAATATAATACCTAAGAAGTTGATGCAAGGGGAAGTTATATGCTTAAAGGTAACAGCAGAATACTTAAATTCACTACATTCAAATGCAAACATAACTTTAGTATAAAATCTTAATAGACAGAAAGCCCAAATCTAAGAATTATAGAGAAGGGATATAATTTGTAAGCAAGGAAGCTAGGATGATCAGCAAATGATGTTATAAATTTTTTAATGTAATCTTCAGTATTGTCGTTTGCTGTTTTATTTGATATTAAAGTTTACAGTTTATGGTAATTTTATATGCTAGTGTCTCAATTAAAGCTAGGTTTGTCTTTAGTTTACACAGCACACTAAAGCACAACTGACTTGAATTCAATGACATTGTCATTCTTTAAATTTATCAGAATTTCTCAAATATGGGTTTGAAGACTGTTACCCACCAAATATGAATACCAAAAAACCAATCTGGTTTTATGTTTTTTGGTTTTATCCAAAACAGTCCAGCTGGGTTGGTAGATTATAGATGTTTTTTCAGTTGCATTAAAAAAAAAATACAATTTTCAGTCATGATATGAAAATGTTACAGCCTATATAACTCCTACTGCCTACTTGCAAAAAATTCCTTTGTTCTGAAGTCTGTTCAGTGGCTATTAAAGTAGTCGCTGATGTAAATTCCATCTTGTTTATGAAAACATTTTGAACAAAGCATTGGTTGTCCAGAGTTTATAAAAAAGTTAAAACTTATAAAATGTTGGCATCACTACTATTTGGGGCATGAGAATGACATGCATATAAATCATAGTTTATTGGCACACTCTTTTACACACAGAAAGAAGACTTTGCTGAAAATGGAATTCATTGATGTATTGTAGTACTCTTCTTTTATAGATTTGTTCTTAATGTATTCTGAACTGGAAAAAAATCCAAAGCAAATCTTAGTCTGCAGTAGGAATCAGAGGCACACGAAGTTTTCATGACATGGGTTGACTATGATAGAGGGGCAGAGTTTGGGGAAATTGAGGTGGATGCAAAGGCCTCAGTGTGAAGCTTTGGGAGGGAAGGACGTTTGTGTAGCTGATGTCCCCCCATGTAATCTCACCCAAATCTCTATTAGCCCTGGCAACAGTAGTCTGTCACTCCATTTTGCAGGAAAAACTGTCACCATTTAGGAAAGGTAACAGTTTCCTAAAGGCTTTCCCAGGAGGACTCTGTCACTTCCTGCCCATCATGAGGTAGGTGAAAGAGGCCTTTTATGCTGACAGATTTTCCTCTTAACAGCAGGAGATTTTTTTCTGGTGACATTTTGACAAACCTTGATCTGCAACCGCTCTGACAAGGACAAGGAAGCAATCACCTTCCAGTACTTGACCAAGCACGTGAAGTCACCCTTGTGCCTCATAACACCTCTGCTTTGCTTGATCAACGGCTGGTGAAAAATAAGAAACTTCTCTTCTGGTCCAGGCGTATATGAGATGTCATCCAGATCAGGTCTAGCTCTCAACATCCACATTGAACAAGACTTTACAGTGTCGTTTGTCATTTTAAAGTGCCATCAGTATGAGAAGTAGGTGTTCAGGTCTCACTATGGGAAGTGATCTAATTCTCTTGGATTTTCTGAGTAGCCCAGTCTTAGCAACAGGAAGATTTTGAAGGTGTTGGTCACCTAATCATTCGAAGCATCCTTTGTTTAAAATGTCTGGTTTTAAAAGTTTCATATCTGTTAGACCCTGTAGGATAGCAGCAGTATCTTAAGACTCAAAGGATATGTCTCACTGGATGGTGAAAAATCAACGGCACAAACTATACAGGACCAGTCAAGTCCCAAGAACAAAACACCCATACTTGTGTTGCTTCAGGTCTAGACAACTAAAATGTCACTGAAGTTACACCAGAGTAAAACAAGAGAAACAACAGTGAACCAGCCTAAGAATTCTCCTAGATAATTCTTTCCTTTTTCTTTTCCAGTAGCAAAATTATTGGCAGTCGCCAAGGATCAATGCTGTAATTAGCCTTTAAGTGCTGCACTGAAGAGCAAATGCTCTAGCAATCCAAGCAATATTCTGTTAAGTCATTCTGCTGGACAGCAGGGCTTGTGGGTGGGATTCTCCCAAGTGAAAAATATGGCAATTCCACAAGACTAAGTCCTTACTATTTCTTGGAATTTTAGTAACAGCCATAAAATTCTCTGTTGGCACCTGAATCTTTAGAAGCACAAAGCGAATTAAACAATCAAGCCTCAGTCCTGCAGCTTTTCTCCTCATCTGATGCTTATTAAAATACATGTGGTGAGGAGCTTCATGGATGGATTCCAGAATTTTCCAGCAGAAATGCCCCAAATCAGGCTCATAAATCCACATCTGAATTTTTTAACATGGTTATACTTATTTTCCAATTTTCTTGAGCTTCTGAAAATTGAAAATGCTAGGGCTTTGGAAAAAAAAAAAAAATCAAGCCAATTTATGCAGGTCTTTTATCTGAATTAGGGTCTGCATTAAGACCATTTTCTGGAATTGTCCTTTGTAGGCATCAGGACTCTGAAGGCTAAAGGAGGCATGGTCTGCCAGTCCTGATGTGTTCTGAGTTGATCCTAGCTCTCTGGAGATAAAATACCACAGGAGACTTGACTAAGATGATGTACATATGGCTAATGATGATGCCTTCTATTCTACAAAGTTTGGAAGCTTTTCCCAGAGACTGATACGGGATATTCCCACTGGAAGCACCCTATTGCCATTCACCTTAATAAAGTGGCCTGTCACTGATTCCATGGCGTAACTCTTTCAAGACTGTACTAAATAAATTTATCTTCAAAAAACTCAAGGAAAAAAATAAATGTAGCAGATCAGAAAGCTATGAATAAAGGCTAGCAAAATCACAGCCATTTTAAGAAGAGCTTGGCAACTTGTGTCAGAGTGATTGCACACATGCATAAGTTGTGCCAGCTTGTCTGCACACACAGCACGTAATATCCACATCCAGAAATGTTGTGTTCCAGTCTGAGGATTCTTCATTTAAAGTAGACAATGAATGAGTTGCACAGTTCTGCTTGTGGTTGTCTTCTCTAGTGTTCGAGCATATTTTTAAGCCAAAGAATCTGTTTAGGAGAGACAAAAATATGTATACTAATGGCAGTTGCAGAACTGGGTGTGAGAGAGCTAGACAGTCCAGTGGCTTGAAAGAAATGGAGCATGGAGACAGGAAAGAGACGTAAGTTATAATACCAGGATAAGGACTTGTGCATGCATGAGAATAGCCTGGTCATCACAGAATGTGTAATTCAGCCACACTGTCCTCTACTGGCTAAGCCTGGATCTCTGAAAACAATGATGTATTCATGCTGTTTTCATTCTTCGGTGCCCAGTTTAAGACATTTCAACAGAATCACTTTCAAACAGACCATCTCCTTCAACCTATCTCTCTCCACCCTGAATACTTCCAAAAACCAAGAAAGCAGAGTCTTTATGACTATCAAACCTTCATGATTTTTACTCTCTGACTCTGTCTTAAGACCTTTGTCAAAGGCATGGAAGAGTTTTGAGATGGGGAATTTTAACTGATTTATTGCCAATTAATGGACTTTTAATTACTGATTCTGACAGTAAAAATTTTAAAAAACAAAACCACTTAGGGAAAAACATCTCAGCTCCCCTCTGTACACCTCTCCTTCCCTCTTTCTGGTCTCCAGTCCCCTCACTGTGGGCTACACTCAGTCCCTTTGGGGAGGCATGAGCTGCTGTGGGACATGGAGGGTCAGCATATGGTGGATGCTTTTCCTTTTCCACTGCTCTCTTTGTACTCAGTTGCCCCAGGGTGGCTTCCTACACCAGCCACCGACTCATCAGAGTCAAGCCTCCTCCTCTCCACCCTTGCTGAGGTAGCTTTTCTTCCTCTGGCCCCTCCTCAAGATCCTATTCTGCTCCAGCATTTCTCCTGCTCTACCATATCTTTCCTTCTGCTCTGGTGTGGTTTTCTCTGTCTTTCTTCTCCTCCGCTAGTGATGTTGTCTCTTTTTCTCTGCATTTATCACTTTTCTTAACCACAGTTTCTCAGATGTACCAGAAACTCCTCCGATCAGAGCAGCCTTTATATTTCTGGACATAAATATTTCTGGTATATTTGAAAAGAGCAACCTGATGAAATCTGAGATAAGGAACGTGAATGACAGTAGGTCTTTCTATGGCCAACCCTGCACATATTCCCTGGGCGTGCTGCTCTGGAGGGCTTCAGTTTGCCATCTGGCTGCTCTGTGCCCTGTATAGCTCCCATGGACACCAACAACCTGTTTGCTGCTTGCAGGTTCTGGACGACAGCTGAGACCGGCCGAGCCTCCAGGAGATGGTGATGCTGATGCAGATGCAGAGGATGAAGATTCTGTGAGGTTTTTTTAGAGCTGTTTTTTTGGGGATGGGGGTTTGACAGTTACCTTGTTAAAATGGGATCTTAAGTATTTTATTTATAGCTGGGTCTTGCTGATAATTCTTTTTCCCCCATCAAAAATGTGGTATTTCTGCTTGGGATTGTCCTGCCAGCTCAAAAGCCAGAATGATGCTTCGATATCAAGTGACCTGCTCTTTGTCATGATTCGCCAGCATGAGTTTAATACCAAGACTTAGCAAATTATTACATGGCTATTGACTGCAGTAACTTTTCTTTAAAGCTTTGGCTGGTTTAGGTTCCCTATCACCAAGAAGGAAGCAAGCCAAGTGCTTGTCAGCAAAAATTCCTGTTGGGACTCTTCCATGATTTGCTTGGTTATAGATGGCAATAAAGTTTGAAGCCACAGGATGCAAAGGTTAGGTGTGTAAATAAAGCAGGGAAGGGAATTTTTATTGCCTTTTAAAATTATTACAAATAGAGTTGTCAGAAATTTTAGTCTATTCAGTCCATAGATGCATACAATTCATAAAGAAAACAAAAATCAGTATATCACTGTTTTAATTTCCCAGGAGTCTGCTCCTTGTGTTCTTGAGTAACATCCTTAAATGAGGATTGTATTTGTTCTCAATCTAAGGAAAGAGTTATTTGTTATTCTACATCTGCCATTACTAATGAAAGATCTGTACACAAAAAGAAACTATACCTAAGTAGAAAAATTTTCCAAAAAAAATGGGTCACTGTTTAATTGTGAATGTTCCTTTCACACCACTCATTTCTTTGCCACAGGTTAATGAAGTGGCAGTAGAAGACATCCGTCCAAGGCCACAAGGATCCTCTCCAGTTTATGAATATTCCATAGAAGAAGGATATTCAAAGGCAAGACACTGAGTTTTCATGCAGGCATGGTTTTACCAAGTTGATTCAAGAGATTTGAGCTCCTGCAACTAGCTGAGACTGTTATGTCATGTAGCAGGATGTTATTGCAGACATATCGTCTTCTTGTCCCCACCAAAATGAGGGCCATGTTCATTGGTGGTTTTATATTCTGCTGGACTTGTTGGTCATGTTCTTGTTTCCTGGGAAAAAATGCATTTCACTTCATTCCTTAAAGGACCTGAAGCAGAGTGTCAACAAATGACATTTCATTTCCTATTAAAATAGTTAACTGGCTTGAATCTAACTAACATGTATTTCAAAATCACCTGTATCTCTTGATAATTCCAAGTTAAAGATTAAATCGGTACAGTCACGTTAACATAAGCAGGTAACAGTTTTAAATTCATTCTGAATTCAAATAAAAGATAAAAATATATGTTCACAAAGGTGAAAGAATGAGAAATGTGCTACTTGAGCAACAGACAGAAAAGCTCCTTACATCTCAATACACTTGGTCTCTGGTGTTCATTTCATGCAAATTTTGGTACAATACAGGGAGGCCTCGGCATCTAATTTACTATTGCGAATAATATGGTTAAATCATTCATGTTGCAGATTGCACTTGTAGATCCTGATTTTGCTTTGTTGCCATTAAAGCAAGCCTCAGTTCTTAGTCTAAACCGGGGATTTTAACTGATGTAGGACTTTTGTTGTACTTTACAATAACCTGACTTCTGAACACTAAGTTGTTGCAAATTATTTTTCAGCTTCAAGAAGAAAACAAAAAATATTCTACAGACAAATCAAAACAGAGTCATCCACAGGTCAGTTTAAAAGCTCATCATAGTTTTAGGCATGTGGCTTGCAAAACATATACGTCTCTTACAACAAACAGATGTGGATGGGTGGACAGAGGGAAGGACAAATCGGCAAAGAATTGCTTTGTACTTGTTTTAACCAAGAATTTCACAAATTGCCTAGTTGTGGCACGAGCATGAGCGATTACTTGTCCTATTTGGGGTCCTTCCATAATTCTTTTTAGCGTTCTTTAGCCTTCTCTGGTTTGAGTACAATACAGCATTAGCTCTTAGTCTGACTTTTCTGGCCCATTGACTCTAATTCAAGTGCTTAACATCTTCATAGAAAATACAATCTCTCAGCTCTCAAAGTTCCCATATGTTTCACATATTAAAATTATAACCTACTTTCCCTATGGCCCCAATTCAGCATAGCCCTAACACATTTCTAATTTAGAACAGAATCAAACCAAAACTGAAGAAGTATATTCTCTATTTTAGGTAATCTTTCTTGAGCCACTGAAAATATACTTGAGAAGACTCTTTTTTTTTTTATTGTAGAACAATGTAGAACACTTTGATACAAATGAATTAAAATTATAAATGCACACTGTTTTCTACATCTAGGAGACAATGGAAGTGACCCTGAAAACAGAAGTGGAAGCTGGTGCCAGTGGTTTTAGTGTGATGGGTGGAGGAAATGAAGGGCTATATATCAAAAAAGTACTTAAGGAATCTCCTGCTTCAAAAATATTTAGTCTGAGAGAAGGTACAGTCTGTATTTCTGTTTTGTTTGGTTTTGGGTTTTTTTGTTGTTTGTTTTTTTTTTTTTTAATATACCTTAAAATAATCAGGTATGTAGCTGTGTGTGTATATAGATACCTACATGATCTGTCATCTCTTTAGGTAATATAAATAGTAGGTCCCAAACCAATTAATACTATGTGTGACCTTGACCTTTCCACATTAATAATTTCAAAGATCAGTTTCTTAAACAATAATTAAACGTGATTTTTTCTATTATTTAAAAAAAAAAATCTATTTTTCACTGATACAATGAAAAAGATACATAGAAAGTAGTGTGTACACAACTAAAATTAAAAAAAAACCTGAACTCATAACATTGATGAAGAACCTGCCTTCAATTCTTTCAAAAATAGTACGACACAAAAACTACAATAAATAATGATTTAAACAAAACTTGAAAGTTCCAAGTCTAAATACTGAAAAATATTATAAAAAACTTAGTTACTGTCAGGGTGGTCAGACTGGAGCAGGTTTTCTAGAGAGTTTGTGGGGTCACCATCCTTGGAAATATTCAGAACCTGACTGCACACAGATGTGAGCAACTGGCTGTAGTTGACCTTACCCTGAGCAGGATAGTTCGAGTAGATGATCTTCAAAGGTCCTTTCCAGTCTTAACTAGTCTGCAATTTTTATTATGTGAACATCATTTTATATTTTAAATAAATGAGATACCATTTTTTAAATTATTAAACTTTAATACAACATAATTTGAAAAACTGCAAGATAACACAAACTAATTAAAATGATGTCTGATTCCACTTGCAGGTGATCAACTTCTAAGTGCTACAATATTTTTCGATAATATCAAATATGAAGATGCACTCAAGATTCTCCAATATTCTGAGCCATACAGAGTCCAATTCAGCCTCAAAAGAAAAATTACTGCGAAAGAAGAGCTAGAACACATTCACTCTACAGCCCAGTATAAAAAGGAAAGAATAAGTCAGGTAAATATTTGATTAAGTTACAAAATTTGGATAACTCTGTAGTTGAGATCACACCATTGCCAAGGGAAGATGTTCCAAGCCAATCTGATCAGCAACTGAGTGGCAGATCTTGGTGCAGGGACAGATTTTCTGAGGCAGGGGAATGCCAGGGCAGCAGTGAGACCCACCAGGAGCCAGCAGCTCTCACGGGAGATGCTGACAAGATGTGGGCTTTGCCCAGGTAATGATGACCATGCCTATAAAAAGCTGCCTAGAGAGCACCAGACACCAGGAGCACTTGTCAACAGAATGGACATATAGAGCGGGACATGGCAGTTCATGCAGAAGGGTGCAGTCACCCTACCAGGTCAAGAGATCAGCTCAATTGGTGTTCATCACCACTTCAGAAGTAGCCTTACTATG
Organism: Patagioenas fasciata; assembly: GCF_037038585.1. Lineage (NCBI taxonomy): Eukaryota > Metazoa > Chordata > Aves > Columbiformes > Columbidae > Patagioenas > Patagioenas fasciata. Next base: position 62,248,362 of record NC_092524.1, on the reverse strand, counting down.
GTGTACTATGCCCTTTCAGTACTTAAAAGGGGTCTGTAAGAAAGATAGGGGCAGATGTTTTAGAAGGGCCTGTTATGATAGGACAAGGGATAATGGTTTTAAACTAAAAGAGGGGAGATTCAGGCTGGACATGAGGAAGAAATTTTTAACAATGAAAGTTGGTATAACACTGGCCCAGGTTGCCCAGAGAGGTGGTGGATGTCCAGTCCCTGGAAACACTCAAGGCCGGGCTGGATGGGCCTCTGAGCAACCTAATCTGGGTGAAGATGTCCCTGCTCATGGCAGGAGGTTGGACTAGATGACCTTTGAAGGTCCCTTCCAACCCAAACAATTCTGTGATTCTATGATCCTATGATAATGTACTGTGTGGAAATAGACAAGAAAATACACACTTGTGTCTTCTGAAGACTTAGATATGTCTCTTCATGAAGAGACAGAAATCCCAAACATTATTTGCAGCTTTATAAACATCCTGAGCAAGACTACAGATTTTGTATAAAGCCACAACATTGCTTTAGGATAGAAAATAATTCTTCTCTAGTGAGTCAGCACTTTTTTGGTTGAGTGTCCACTGATACAATAGAACAGGCTTGGATAAGCTCTGAAATGTTTATATTAAATATTTTCCAAAATGTGAAATATTAGTAAATATTTTTCTCAAAGGCTCATCAATTAAATTTGCTCTTAAAAATATGTGTCTAATGACTTATACCTACATAGACGTGATCTGCTCATAGTTCTCCATCACATTCACAACTGTTTTTCTCTTCATATACATATATAATATATATATTTGTACAGACATATATAGATACATACAGAAACCTGTATTTGCTGCAATGTTTTGCAAATAATATAAAGCTGCAGAAATCCACATATTACAGTTACATAATCCATTTATTTTATGTAATTTCTGCTCGAATTATATATACCTTTTCAGGAATTTTTTATATAAAAAGTAGATACTGTGAATAAAAGGAACTACACATTTTATATTATGTATTTTATTTTGTGTTGCATCTATATTTAGTTTAATTTTAATTTTCTGACTGTTCTTTGTTCTTTCAGGAAAAGGAACTCAGTGAGAGCATTCCTGAAGAAACACTGCATGTGTCAGGAAAAGCTATTTCAGAAGAAGACAGGGAAACACTAATTGTAAACCAAAGGGTAGGAAGAAGCAAGCGACCTAAAAAAGATCGGTTATCATGGCCAAAATTCCAGTCAATTAAAAATAAAAAGATACTGGGGCACAGAAGATCTCATAGTACATCAGATGCATATGAGCCTGCTATACAGGACATTTCTCCTACAAGCACAGACACCGAGTCTCAATTCCAACAAGAAGTCCATACCAAAGAAAAAAAAGGAAGCCAAAAGAAACTGAAGTTCCCTAGCATTGGATTCAAAATGCACAGATCCAAACCAGAAACACAAGACAAGCAAAAAAAAGAAATAAAAACTACACTATTATCTGAAAGAGAAAAAATAGGTGAAGAAGATATCAGCCTGGAAAATCCCGAAATACTAACTGTTGAATATACCACATCTCCTGCCTATGAAATAAAAACAGACGAATTCCATGACATTTTAACAAAAGACTTAAAAGATATGAAAAATGGTGTCCCATCTCATACTAAAAAATGCCCTGAAGTTGAAATAAGCATTAAAAAAGAAAAGGACAAGATATCAACTGCAAAATTTACTGTACCTGAAGAACCACCTATATCAACACAGATTTCAAAGCCCAGCTTAGAAACACCTGATCTGAATGAAAGCCCAACTAAAAAATCACTGCAATCCTCAACAAAATCCCAAAAAAAGAAACAGAAAAGAATAGGAGATAAAACAGAAGGAGAAAGTGAAATTAACATAGGCATGATGGGTGACACAGCACAAAAATCTATACAGGTAAAAGGTCTAGAAATAGGCACTGCTAAAGCAGAATTACACACAATACCTGACACACTGGAACTAGGAGAAAAACAAGCAGAAGAAGACATAAAAATACTAATGACTCAAAAAACAAAAATGGGGGCTTTAATGCCCAAAATAAAAGAGCTGGAGACTGAAAACACCAAACCAGGAAGTGATGTTCCACATTCAGTACCAGAAACAGCAGCTGATGAAAGTTCAGAGGATGGCAGGAAATTGGATGTGAAAACTCATATGCCTGATGCAGAATCAGAAGCAACTACTTGGAAAATACAAATGCCGTCATTCAAAATGGACAAAACACTTAGAGCTGACATGAAAATACAAAAAGAAGAAAACACTTCTGAATCAGAAGATAACAAAAAAAAGACACAGGCAGAAGAAGAAGGTATGTACACAAATGATAAGACGTTGAAGATGGACATGATGATGAAGAGAGCAGAAAAGGACACTGAAGGAAAAGAGAGCAAATTCAGACTGCCAAAGTTTAAAATGCCTACATTTACCTGGGCAATGACAAAGGATGAGAGAGGACAAAATGAAAATCAGGTAGGTGAAAAGGAAGGAAGAGCAACATTACTAGAAAAAGGTGAAAAACCTTCCTCCATGGAAAATCATTTGGATGAGACAGAAAGAAACATAATAAGACAAATTGATCATGAAATAAAAAAGGAAGAATTCAGTATAACATCAGACAAAAAAGAAGAAATATCTAAAATGGTGACAAACACAGAAGAAAGCCTCGTCGTGGAACCAAAGTCTGACGTGCCCGGCGCCAAGGCCGAAGAGGCCGGCTGGAAGGTGGAGAAGCCCTCCCTCAAAATGCCCAAAGCTGACATCAAAGCTCCCAAGGTGGACATCAGCCTCCCGTCCGTGGACGTCACCCTTCCCAAGGCCAGCGTCGACCTGCAGGCGCCCGAGGCATCCCTCACCCTGGAAGGGGAAGCCAAAGCCCCAGAGAAGGAGGCCACAAAGACCAAGGACGGCAAGTTCAAGATGCCCAAGTTCGGCATGCCTTCCTTTGGCTGGTCCAGCAGCAGAGAGGCCAAGGCCACCGTGGCCGCTGATGCGGACGTCAGCCTCAAGGAGCCCCAAGTGACGGTGCCCTCGGGAACCGCCGAAGTCGACGTGACCCTGCCGGCGGCCGACATCCAAGCGCCCGCCGTGGAGGTGACCGTCGAGACGGCCGCCGCAGGAGAGGGCGAGAAAGGTCGATTCAAGATGCCCGACGTCAAGATGCCCAGCGTCAAGCTGCCCAAAGTCAAAGCTCCGCACGTGCAGGTCAGCCTGCCCAAGGCGGAGGTCTCCCTGCCCAAAGCCCAGGCCGAAGTCCAGGAGGGCGAAGTCGCCCTGCAGGGCCCTGATGCCGAAGGCAGCCTGGAGGTGGCTGCCGGCAAAGTGGAGGGCGGTGGCATGAAAATACACATGCCCAAAGTCAAGGTGCCCAGCGTGGCCTTCTCCAAGCCGACCGTCAAGGCTCCCAAAGTGGAGGCGGACGTCAGCCTGCCCAAAGTCGACGCCAGCCTCCCAGAGGCTGAGCTCAAAGCCGGCGACGCCGACATCAGCATCGCGGCCCCCGACGTCAAGCTGCCCTCCGTCGAAGGCTCCCTGGAGCTCCAGGCGCCCGACGTAGACCTCAAAGTGCCCTCTGGCGAAGGCTCCCTTGAGGGAGCCGAGCTGGAAGCCACGGGCCTGAAAGGGAAGCTGAAGCTGCCCAAGTTTGACAAGCCCAAATTCGGAGTGTCGCCTCCCAAGGTGGAAGGGCTGGAAGGCGAGGTCAGCCTGCCCAGCGCAGACGTCGACATGCCCTCCGCCACCGTGACGGCCGCAGCCGACGTCCCCGGCGCCAAGGCCGAAGGGGCCGGCTGGAAGGTGGAGAAGCCCTCCCTCAAAATGCCCAAAGCTGACATCAAAGCTCCCAAGGTGGACATCAGCCTCCCGTCCGTGGACGTCACCCTTCCCAAGGCCAGCGTCGACCTGCAGGCGCCCGAGGCATCCCTCACCCTGGAAGGGGAAGCCAAAGCCCCAGAGAAGGAGGCCACGAAGACCAAGGACGGCAAGTTCAAGATGCCCAAGTTCGGCATGCCTTCCTTTGGCTGGTCCAGCAGCAGAGAGGCCAAGGCCACCGTGGCCGCTGATGCGGACGTCAGCCTCAAAGAGCCCCAAGTGACGGTGCCCTCGGGAACCGCTGAAGTCGACGTGACCCTGCCGGCGGCCGACATCCAAGCGCCCGCCGTGGAGGTGACCGTCGAGACGGCCGCCGCAGGAGAGGGCGAGAAAGGTCGATTCAAGATGCCCGACGTCAAGATGCCCAGCGTCAAGCTGCCCAAAGTCAAAGCTCCGCACGTGCAGGTCAGCCTGCCCAAGGCGGAGGTCTCCCTGCCCAAAGCCCAGGCCGAAGTCCAGGAGGGCGAAGTCGCCCTGCAGGGCCCCGATGCCGAAGGCGGCCTGGAGGTGGCTGCCGGCAAAGTGGAGGGCGGTGGCATGAAAATACACATGCCCAAAGTCAAGGTGCCCAGCGTGGCCTTCTCCAAGCCGACCGTCAAGGCTCCCAAAGTGGAGGCGGACGTCAGCCTGCCCAAAGTCGACGCCAGCCTCCCAGAGGCTGAGCTCAAAGCCGGCGACGCCGACATCAGCATCGCAGCCCCCGACGTCAAGCTGCCCTCCGTCGAAGGCTCCCTGGAGCTCCAGGCGCCCGACGTAGACCTCAAAGTGCCCTCTGGCGAAGGCTCCCTTGAGGGAGCCGAGCTGGAAGCCACGGGCCTGAAAGGGAAGCTGAAGCTGCCCAAGTTTGACAAGCCCAAATTCGGAGTGTCGCCTCCCAAGGTGGAAGGGCTGGAAGGCGAGGTCAGCCTGCCCAGCGCAGACGTCGACATGCCCTCCGCCACCGTGACGGCCGCAGCCGACGTCCCCGGCGCCAAGGCCGAAGGGGCCGGCTGGAAGGTGGAGAAGCCCTCCCTCAAAATGCCCAAAGCTGACATCAAAGCTCCCAAGGTGGACATCAGCCTCCCGTCCGTGGACGTCACCCTTCCCAAGGCCAGCGTCGACCTGCAGGCGCCCGAGGCATCCCTCACCCTGGAAGGGGAAGCCAAAGCCCCAGAGAAGGAGGCCACAAAGACCAAGGACGGCAAGTTCAAGATGCCCAAGTTCGGCATGCCTTCCTTTGGCTGGTCCAGCAGCAGAGAGGCCAAGGCCACCGTGGCCGCTGATGCGGACGTCAGCCTCAAGGAGCCCCAAGTGACGGTGCCCTCGGGAACCGCCGAAGTCGACGTGACCCTGCCGGCGGCCGACATCCAAGCGCCCGCCGTGGAGGTGACCGTCGAGACGGCCGCCGCAGGAGAGGGCGAGAAAGGTCGATTCAAGATGCCCGACGTCAAGATGCCCAGCGTCAAGCTGCCCAAAGTCAAAGCTCCGCACGTGCAGGTCAGCCTGCCCAAGGCGGAGGTCTCCCTGCCCAAAGCCCAGGCCGAAGTCCAGGAGGGCGAAGTCGCCCTGCAGGGCCCCGATGCCGAAGGCGGCCTGGAGGTGGCTGCCGGCAAAGTGGAGGGCGGTGGCATGAAAATACACATGCCCAAAGTCAAGGTGCCCAGCGTGGCCTTCTCCAAGCCGACCGTCAAGGCTCCCAAAGTGGAGGCGGACGTCAGCCTGCCCAAAGTCGACGCCAGCCTCCCAGAGGCTGAGCTCAAAGCCGGCGACGCCGACATCAGCATCGCGGCCCCCGACGTCAAGCTGCCCTCCGTCGAAGGCTCCCTGGAGCTCCAGGCGCCCGACGTAGACCTCAAAGTGCCCTCTGGCGAAGGCTCCCTTGAGGGAGCCGAGCTGGAAGCCACGGGCCTGAAAGGGAAGCTGAAGCTGCCCAAGTTTGACAAGCCCAAATTCGGAGTGTCGCCTCCCAAGGTGGAAGGGCTGGAAGGCGAGGTCAGCCTGCCCAGCGCAGATGTCGACATGCCCTCCGCCACCGTGACGGCCACAGCCGACGTCCCCGGCGCCAAGGCCGAAGGGGCCGGCTGGAAGGTGGAGAAGCCCTCCCTCAAAATGCCCAAAGCTGACATCAAAGCTCCCAAGGTGGACATCAGCCTCCCGTCCGTGGACGTCACCCTTCCCAAGGCCAGCGTCAACCTGCAGGCGCCCGAGGCATCCCTCACCCTGGAAGGGGAAGCCAAAGCCCCAGAGAAGGAGGCCACAAAGACCAAGGACGGCAAGTTCAAGATGCCCAAGTTCGGCATGCCTTCCTTTGGCTGGTCCAGCAGCAGAGAGGCCAAGGCCACCGTGGCCGCTGATGCGGACGTCAGCCTCAAGGAGCCCCAAGTGACGGTGCCCTCGGGAACCGCCGAAGTCGACGTGACCCTGCCGGCGGCCGACATCCAAGCGCCCGCCGTGGAGGTGACCGTCGAGACGGCCGCCGCAGGAGAGGGCGAGAAAGGTCGATTCAAGATGCCCGACGTCAAGATGCCCAGCGTCAAGCTGCCCAAAGTCAAAGCTCCGCACGTGCAGGTCAGCCTGCCCAAGGCGGAGGTCTCCCTGCCCAAAGCCCAGGCCGAAGTCCAGGAGGGCGAAGTCGCCCTGCAGGGCCCCGATGCCGAAGGCGGCCTGGAGGTGGCTGCCGGCAAAGTGGAGGGCGGTGGCATGAAAATACACATGCCCAAAGTCAAGGTGCCCGGCGTGGCCTTCTCCAAGCCGACCGTCAAGGCTCCCAAAGTGGAGGCGGACGTCAGCCTGCCCAAAGTCGACGCCAGCCTCCCAGAGGCTGAGCTCAAAGCCGGCGACGCCGACATCAGCATCGCGGCCCCCGACGTCAAGCTGCCCTCCGTCGAAGGCTCCCTGGAGCTCCAGGCGCCCGACGTAGACCTCAAAGTGCCCTCTGGCGAAGGCTCCCTTGAGGGAGCCGAGCTGGAAGCCACGGGCCTGAAAGGGAAGCTGAAGCTGCCCAAGTTTGACAAGCCCAAATTCGGAGTGTCGCCTCCCAAGGTGGAAGGGCTGGAAGGCGAGGTCAGCCTGCCCAGCGCAGACGTCGACATGCCCTCCGCCACCGTGACGGCCGCAGCCGACGTCCCCGGCGCCAAGGCCGAAGGGGCCGGCTGGAAGGTGGAGAAGCCCTCCCTCAAAATGCCCAAAGCTGACATCAAAGCTCCCAAGGTGGACATCAGCCTCCCGTCCGTGGACGTCACCCTTCCCAAGGCCAGCGTCAACCTGCAGGCGCCCGAGGCATCCCTCACCCTGGAAGGGGAAGCCAAAGCCCCAGAGAAGGAGGCCACAAAGACCAAGGACGGCAAGTTCAAGATGCCCAAGTTCGGCATGCCTTCCTTTGGCTGGTCCAGCAGCAGAGAGGCCAAGGCCACCGTGGCCGCTGATGCGGACGTCAGCCTCAAGGAGCCCCAAGTGACGGTGCCCTCGGGAACCGCCGAAGTCGACGTGACCCTGCCGGCGGCCGACATCCAAGCGCCCGCCGTGGAGGTGACCGTCGAGACGGCCGCCGCAGGAGAGGGCGAGAAAGGTCGATTCAAGATGCCCGACGTCAAGATGCCCAGCGTCAAGCTGCCCAAAGTCAAAGCTCCGCACGTGCAGGTCAGCCTGCCCAAGGCGGAGGTCTCCCTGCCCAAAGCCCAGGCCGAAGTCCAGGAGGGCGAAGTCGCCCTGCAGGGCCCCGATGCCGAAGGCGGCCTGGAGGTGGCTGCCGGCAAAGTGGAGGGCGGTGGCATGAAAATACACATGCCCAAAGTCAAGGTGCCCAGCGTGGCCTTCTCCAAGCCGACCGTCAAGGCTCCCAAAGTGGAGGCGGACGTCAGCCTGCCCAAAGTCGACGCCAGCCTCCCAGAGGCTGAGCTCAAAGCCGGCGACGCCGACATCAGCATCGCGGCCCCCGACGTCAAGCTGCCCTCCGTCGAAGGCTCCCTGGAGCTCCAGGCGCCCGACGTAGACCTCAAAGTGCCCTCTGGCGAAGGCTCCCTTGAGGGAGCCGAGCTGGAAGCCACGGGCCTGAAAGGGAAGCTGAAGCTGCCCAAGTTTGACAAGCCCAAATTCGGAGTGTCGCCTCCCAAGGTGGAAGGGCTGGAAGGCGAGGTCAGCCTGCCCAGCGCAGACGTCGACATGCCCTCCGCCACCGTGACGGCCGCAGCCGACGTCCCCGGCGCCAAGGCCGAAGGGGCCGGCTGGAAGGTGGAGAAGCCCTCCCTCAAAATGCCCAAAGCTGACATCAAAGCTCCCAAGGTGGACATCAGCCTCCCGTCCGTGGACGTCACCCTTCCCAAGGCCAGCGTCGACCTGCAGGCGCCCGAGGCATCCCTCACCCTGGAAGGGGAAGCCAAAGCCCCAGAGAAGGAGGCCACAAAGACCAAGGACGGCAAGTTCAAGATGCCCAAGTTCGGCATGCCTTCCTTTGGCTGGTCCAGCAGCAGAGAGGCCAAGGCCACCGTGGCCGCTGATGCGGACGTCAGCCTCAAGGAGCCCCAAGTGACGGTGCCCTCGGGAACCGCCGAAGTCGACGTGACCCTGCCGGCGGCCGACATCCAAGCGCCCGCCGTGGAGGTGACCGTCGAGACGGCCGCCGCAGGAGAGGGCGAGAAAGGTCGATTCAAGATGCCCGACGTCAAGATGCCCAGCGTCAAGCTGCCCAAAGTCAAAGCTCCGCACGTGCAGGTCAGCCTGCCCAAGGCGGAGGTCTCCCTGCCCAAAGCCCAGGCCGAAGTCCAGGAGGGCGAAGTCGCCCTGCAGGGCCCCGATGCCGAAGGCGGCCTGGAGGTGGCTGCCGGCAAAGTGGAGGGCGGTGGCATGAAAATACACATGCCCAAAGTCAAGGTGCCCAGCGTGGCCTTCTCCAAGCCGACCGTCAAGGCTCCCAAAGTGGAGGCGGACGTCAGCCTGCCCAAAGTCGACGCCAGCCTCCCAGAGGCTGAGCTCAAAGCCGGCGATGCCGACATCAGCATCGCGGCCCCCGACGTCAAGCTGCCCTCCGTCGAAGGCTCCCTGGAGCTCCAGGCGCCCGACGTAGACCTCAAAGTGCCCTCTGGCGAAGGCTCCCTTGAGGGAGCCGAGCTGGAAGCCACGGGCCTGAAAGGGAAGCTGAAGCTGCCCAAGTTTGACAAGCCCAAATTCGGAGTGTCGCCTCCCAAGGTGGAAGGGCTGGAAGGCGAGGTCAGCCGGCCCAGCGCAGACGTCGACATGCCCTCCGCCACCGTGACGGCCGCAGCCGACGTCCCCGGCGCCAAGGCCGAAGGGGCCGGCTGGAAGGTGGAGAAGCCCTCCCTCAAAATGCCCAAAGCTGACATCAAAGCTCCCAAGGTGGACATCAGCCTCCCGTCCGTGGACGTCACCATTCCCAAGGCCAGCGTCGACCTGCAGGCGCCCGAGGCATCCCTCACCCTGGAAGGGGAAGCCAAAGCCCCAGAGAAGGAAGCCACAAAGACCAAGGACGGCAAGTTCAAGATGCCCAAGTTCGGCATGCCTTCCTTTGGCTGGTCCAGCAGCAGAGAGGCCAAGGCCACCGTGGCCGCTGATGCGGACGTCAGCCTCAAGGAGCCCCAAGTGACGGTGCCCTCGGGAACCGCCGAAGTCGACGTGACCCTGCCGGCGGCCGACATCCAAGCGCCCGCCGTGGAGGTGACCGTCGAGACGGCCGCCGCAGGAGAGGGCGAGAAAGGTCGATTCAAGATGCCCGACGTCAAGATGCCCAGCGTCAAGCTGCCCAAAGTCAAAGCTCCGCACGTGCAGGTCAGCCTGCCCAAGGCGGAGGTCTCCCTGCCCAAAGCCCAGGCCGAAGTCCAGGAGGGCGAAGTCGCCCTGCAGGGCCCCGATGCCGAAGGCGGCCTGGAGGTGGCTGCCGGCAAAGTGGAGGGCGGTGGCATGAAAATACACATGCCCAAAGTCAAGGTGCCCAGCGTGGCCTTCTCCAAGCCGACCGTCAAGGCTCCCAAAGTGGAGGCGGACGTCAGCCTGCCCAAAGTCGACGCCAGCCTCCCAGAGGCTGAGCTCAAAGCCGGCGACGCCGACATCAGCATCGCGGCCCCCGACGTCAAGCTGCCCTCCGTCGAAGGCTCCCTGGAGCTCCAGGCGCCCGACGTAGACCTCAAAGTGCCCTCTGGCGAAGGCTCCCTTGAGGGAGCCGAGCTGGAAGCCACGGGCCTGAAAGGGAAGCTGAAGCTGCCCAAGTTTGACAAGCCCAAATTCGGAGTGTCGCCTCCCAAGGTGGAAGGGCTGGAAAGCGAGGTCAGCCGGCCCAGCGCAGACGTCGACATGCCCTCCGCCACCGTGACGGCCGCAGCCGACGTCCCCGGCGCCAAGGCCGAAGGGGCCGGCTGGAAGGTGGAGAAGCCCTCCCTCAAAATGCCCAAAGCTGACATCAAAGCTCCCAAGGTGGACATCAGCCTCCCGTCCGTGGACGTCACCCTTCCCAAGGCCAGCGTCGACCTGCAGGCACCCGAGGCATCCCTCACCCTGGAAGGGGAAGCCAAAGCCCCAGAGAAGGAGGCCACAAAGACCAAGGACGGCAAGTTCAAGATGCCCAAGTTCGGCATGACTTCCTTTGGCTGGTCCAGCAGCAGAGAGGCCAAGGCCACCGTGGCCGCTGATGCGGACGTCAGCCTCAAGGAGCCCCAAGTGACGGTGCCCTCGGGAACCGCCGAAGTCGACGTGACCCTGCCGGCGGCCGACATCCAAGCGCCCGCCGTGGAGGTGACCGTCGAGACGGCCGCCGCAGGAGAGGGCGAGAAAGGTCGATTCAAGATGCCCGACGTCAAGATGCCCAGCGTCAAGCTGCCCAAAGTCAAAGCTCCGCACGTGCAGGTCAGCCTGCCCAAGGCGGAGGTCTCCCTGCCCAAAGCCCAGGCCGAAGTCCAGGAGGGCGAAGTCGCCCTGCAGGGCCCCGATGCCGAAGGCGGCCTGGAGGTGGCTGCCGGCAAAGTGGAGGGCGGTGGCATGAAAATACACATGCCCAAAGTCAAGGTGCCCAGCGTGGCCTTCTCCAAGCCGACCGTCAAGGCTCCCAAAGTGGAGGCGGACGTCAGCCTGCCCAAAGTCGACGCCAGCCTCCCAGAGGCTGAGCTCAAAGCCGGCGACGCCGACATCAGCATCGCGGCCCCCGACGTCAAGCTGCCCTCCGACGAAGGCTCCCTGGAGCTCCAGGCGCCCGACGTAGACCTCAAAGTGCCCTCTGGCGAAGGCTCCCTTGAGGGAGCCGAGCTGGAAGCCACGGGCCTGAAAGGGAAGCTGAAGCTGCCCAAGTTTGACAAGCCCAAATTCGGAGTGTCGCCTCCCAAGGTGGAAGGGCTGGAAGGCGAGGTCAGCCGGCCCAGCGCAGACGTCGACATGCCCTCCGCCACCGTGACGGCCTCAGCCAACGTCCCCGGCGCCGAGGCCGAAGGGGCCGGCTGGAAGGTGGAGAAGCCCTCCCTCAAAATGCCCAAAGCTGACATCAAAGCTCCCAAGGTGGACATCAGCCTCCCGTCCGTGGACGTCACCCTTCCCAAGGCCAGCGTCGACCTGCAGGCGCCCGAGGCATCCCTCACCCTGGAAGGGGAAGCCAAAGCCCCAGAGAAGGAGGCCACAAAGACCAAGGACGGCAAGTTCAAGATGCCCAAGTTCGGCATGCCTTCCTTTGGCTGGTCCAGCAGCAGAGAGGCCAAGGCCACCGTGGCCGCTGATGCGGACGTCAGCCTCAAGGAGCCCCAAGTGACGGTGCCCTCGGGAACCGCCGAAGTCGACGTGACCCTGCCGGCGGCCGACATCCAAGCGCCCGCCGTGGAGGTGACCGTCGAGACGGCCGCCGCAGGAGAGGGCGAGAAAGGTCGATTCAAGATGCCCGACGTCAAGATGCCCAGCGTCAAGCTGCCCAAAGTCAAAGCTCCGCACGTGCAGGTCAGCCTGCCCAAGGCGGAGGTCTCCCTGCCCAAAGCCCAGGCCGAAGTCCAGGAGGGCGAAGTCGCCCTGCAGGGCCCCGATGCCGAAGGCGGCCTGGAGGTGGCTGCCGGCAAAGTGGAGGGCGGTGGCATGAAAATACACATGCCCAAAGTCAAGGTGCCCGGCGTGGCCTTCTCCAAGCCGACCGTCAAGGCTCCCAAAGTGGAGGCGGACGTCAGCCTGCCCAAAGTCGACGCCAGCCTCCCAGAGGCTGAGCTCAAAGCCGGCGACGCCGACATCAGCATCGCGGCCCCCGACGTCAAGCTGCCCTCCGTCGAAGGCTCCCTGGAGCTCCAGGCGCCCGACGTAGACCTCAAAGTGCCCTCTGGCGAAGGCTCCCTTGAGGGAGCCGAGCTGGAAGCCACGGGCCTGAAAGGGAAGCTGAAGCTGCCCAAGTTTGACAAGCCCAAATTCGGAGTGTCGCCTCCCAAGGTGGAAGGGCTGGAAGGCGAGGTCAGCCTGCCCAGCGCAGACGTCGACATGCCCTCCGCCACCGTGACGGCCGCAGCCGACGTCCCCGGCGCCAAGGCCGAAGGGGCCGGCTGGAAGGTGGAGAAGCCCTCCCTCAAAATGCCCAAAGCTGACATCAAAGCTCCCAAGGTGGACATCAGCCTCCCGTCCGTGGACGTCACCCTTCCCAAGGCCAGCGTCAACCTGCAGGCGCCCGAGGCATCCCTCACCCTGGAAGGGGAAGCCAAAGCCCCAGAGAAGGAGGCCACAAAGACCAAGGACGGCAAGTTCAAGATGCCCAAGTTCGGCATGCCTTCCTTTGGCTGGTCCAGCAGCAGAGAGGCCAAGGCCACCGTGGCCGCTGATGCGGACGTCAGCCTCAAGGAGCCCCAAGTGACGGTGCCCTCGGGAACCGCCGAAGTCGACGTGACCCTGCCGGCGGCCGACATCCAAGCGCCCGCCGTGGAGGTGACCGTCGAGACGGCCGCCGCAGGAGAGGGCGAGAAAGGTCGATTCAAGATGCCCGACGTCAAGATGCCCAGCGTCAAGCTGCCCAAAGTCAAAGCTCCGCACGTGCAGGTCAGCCTGCCCAAGGCGGAGGTCTCCCTGCCCAAAGCCCAGGCCGAAGTCCAGGAGGGCGAAGTCGCCCTGCAGGGCCCCGATGCCGAAGGCGGCCTGGAGGTGGCTGCCGGCAAAGTGGAGGGCGGTGGCATGAAAATACACATGCCCAAAGTCAAGGTGCCCAGCGTGGCCTTCTCCAAGCCGACCGTCAAGGCTCCCAAAGTGGAGGCGGACGTCAGCCTGCCCAAAGTCGACGCCAGCCTCCCAGAGGCTGAGCTCAAAGCCGGCGACGCCGACATCAGCATCGCGGCCCCCGACGTCAAGCTGCCCTCCGTCGAAGGCTCCCTGGAGCTCCAGGCGCCCGACGTAGACCTCAAAGTGCCCTCTGGCGAAGGCTCCCTTGAGGGAGCCGAGCTGGAAGCCACGGGCCTGAAAGGGAAGCTGAAGCTGCCCAAGTTTGACAAGCCCAAATTCGGAGTGTCGCCTCCCAAGGTGGAAGGGCTGGAAGGCGAGGTCAGCCTGCCCAGCGCAGACGTCGACATGCCCTCCGCCACCGTGACGGCCGCAGCCGACGTCCCCGGCGCCAAGGCCGAAGGGGCCGGCTGGAAGGTGGAGAAGCCCTCCCTCAAAATGCCCAAAGCTGACATCAAAGCTCCCAAGGTGGACATCAGCCTCCCGTCCGTGGACGTCACCCTTCCCAAGGCCAGCGTCGACCTGCAGGCGCCCGAGGCATCCCTCACCCTGGAAGGGGAAGCCAAAGCCCCAGAGAAGGAGGCCACAAAGACCAAGGACGGCAAGTTCAAGATGCCCAAGTTCGGCATGCCTTCCTTTGGCTGGTCCAGCAGCAGAGAGGCCAAGGCCACCGTGGCCGCTGATGCGGACGTCAGCCTCAAGGAGCCCCAAGTGACGGTGCCCTCGGGAACCGCCGAAGTCGACGTGACCCTGCCGGCGGCCGACATCCAAGCGCCCGCCGTGGAGGTGACCGTCGAGACGGCCGCCGCAGGAGAGGGCGAGAAAGGTCGATTCAAGATGCCCGACGTCAAGATGCCCAGCGTCAAGCTGCCCAAAGTCAAAGCTCCGCACGTGCAGGTCAGCCTGCCCAAGGCGGAGGTCTCCCTGCCCAAAGCCCAGGCCGAAGTCCAGGAGGGCGAAGTCGCCCTGCAGGGCCCCGATGCCGAAGGCGGCCTGGAGGTGGCTGCCGGCAAAGTGGAGGGCGGTGGCATGAAAATACACATGCCCAAAGTCAAGGTGCCCAGCGTGGCCTTCTCCAAGCCGACCGTCAAGGCTCCCAAAGTGGAGGCGGACGTCAGCCTGCCCAAAGTCGACGCCAGCCTCCCAGAGGCTGAGCTCAAAGCCGGCGATGCCGACATCAGCATCGCGGCCCCCGACGTCAAGCTGCCCTCCGTCGAAGGCTCCCTGGAGCTCCAGGCGCCCGACGTAGACCTCAAAGTGCCCTCTGGCGAAGGCTCCCTTGAGGGAGCCGAGCTGGAAGCCACGGGCCTGAAAGGGAAGCTGAAGCTGCCCAAGTTTGACAAGCCCAAATTCGGAGTGTCGCCTCCCAAGGTGGAAGGGCTGGAAGGCGAGGTCAGCCGGCCCAGCGCAGACGTCGACATGCCCTCCGCCACCGTGACGGCCGCAGCCGACGTCCCCGGCGCCAAGGCCGAAGGGGCCGGCTGGAAGGTGGAGAAGCCCTCCCTCAAAATGCCCAAAGCTGACATCAAAGCTCCCAAGGTGGACATCAGCCTCCCGTCCGTGGACGTCACCATTCCCAAGGCCAGCGTCGACCTGCAGGCGCCCGAGGCATCCCTCACCCTGGAAGGGGAAGCCAAAGCCCCAGAGAAGGAAGCCACAAAGACCAAGGACGGCAAGTTCAAGATGCCCAAGTTCGGCATGCCTTCCTTTGGCTGGTCCAGCAGCAGAGAGGCCAAGGCCACCGTGGCCGCTGATGCGGACGTCAGCCTCAAGGAGCCCCAAGTGACGGTGCCCTCGGGAACCGCCGAAGTCGACGTGACCCTGCCGGCGGCCGACATCCAAGCGCCCGCCGTGGAGGTGACCGTCGAGACGGCCGCCGCAGGAGAGGGCGAGAAAGGTCGATTCAAGATGCCCGACGTCAAGATGCCCAGCGTCAAGCTGCCCAAAGTCAAAGCTCCGCACGTGCAGGTCAGCCTGCCCAAGGCGGAGGTCTCCCTGCCCAAAGCCCAGGCCGAAGTCCAGGAGGGCGAAGTCGCCCTGCAGGGCCCCGATGCCGAAGGCGGCCTGGAGGTGGCTGCCGGCAAAGTGGAGGGCGGTGGCATGAAAATACACATGCCCAAAGTCAAGGTGCCCAGCGTGGCCTTCTCCAAGCCGACCGTCAAGGCTCCCAAAGTGGAGGCGGACGTCAGCCTGCCCAAAGTCGACGCCAGCCTCCCAGAGGCTGAGCTCAAAGCCGGCGACGCCGACATCAGCATCGCGGCCCCCGACGTCAAGCTGCCCTCCGTCGAAGGCTCCCTGGAGCTCCAGGCGCCCGACGTAGACCTCAAAGTGCCCTCTGGCGAAGGCTCCCTTGAGGGAGCCGAGCTGGAAGCCACGGGCCTGAAAGGGAAGCTGAAGCTGCCCAAGTTTGACAAGCCCAAATTCGGAGTGTCGCCTCCCAAGGTGGAAGGGCTGGAAAGCGAGGTCAGCCGGCCCAGCGCAGACGTCGACATGCCCTCCGCCACCGTGACGGCCGCAGCCGACGTCCCCGGCGCCAAGGCCGAAGGGGCCGGCTGGAAGGTGGAGAAGCCCTCCCTCAAAATGCCCAAAGCTGACATCAAAGCTCCCAAGGTGGACATCAGCCTCCCGTCCGTGGACGTCACCCTTCCCAAGGCCAGCGTCGACCTGCAGGCACCCGAGGCATCCCTCACCCTGGAAGGGGAAGCCAAAGCCCCAGAGAAGGAGGCCACAAAGACCAAGGACGGCAAGTTCAAGATGCCCAAGTTCGGCATGACTTCCTTTGGCTGGTCCAGCAGCAGAGAGGCCAAGGCCACCGTGGCCGCTGATGCGGACGTCAGCCTCAAGGAGCCCCAAGTGACGGTGCCCTCGGGAACCGCCGAAGTCGACGTGACCCTGCCGGCGGCCGACATCCAAGCGCCCGCCGTGGAGGTGACCGTCGAGACGGCCGCCGCAGGAGAGGGCGAGAAAGGTCGATTCAAGATGCCCGACGTCAAGATGCCCAGCGTCAAGCTGCCCAAAGTCAAAGCTCCGCACGTGCAGGTCAGCCTGCCCAAGGCGGAGGTCTCCCTGCCCAAAGCCCAGGCCGAAGTCCAGGAGGGCGAAGTCGCCCTGCAGGGCCCCGATGCCGAAGGCGGCCTGGAGGTGGCTGCCGGCAAAGTGGAGGGCGGTGGCATGAAAATACACATGCCCAAAGTCAAGGTGCCCAGCGTGGCCTTCTCCAAGCCGACCGTCAAGGCTCCCAAAGTGGAGGCGGACGTCAGCCTGCCCAAAGTCGACGCCAGCCTCCCAGAGGCTGAGCTCAAAGCCGGCGACGCCGACATCAGCATCGCGGCCCCCGACGTCAAGCTGCCCTCCGACGAAGGCTCCCTGGAGCTCCAGGCGCCCGACGTAGACCTCAAAGTGCCCTCTGGCGAAGGCTCCCTTGAGGGAGCCGAGCTGGAAGCCACGGGCCTGAAAGGGAAGCTGAAGCTGCCCAAGTTTGACAAGCCCAAATTCGGAGTGTCGCCTCCCAAGGTGGAAGGGCTGGAAGGCGAGGTCAGCCGGCCCAGCGCAGACGTCGACATGCCCTCCGCCACCGTGACGGCCTCAGCCAACGTCCCCGGCGCCGAGGCCGAAGGGGCCGGCTGGAAGGTGGAGAAGCCCTCCCTCAAAATGCCCAAAGCTGACATCAAAGCTCCCAAGGTGGACATCAGCCTCCCGTCCGTGGACGTCACCCTTCCCAAGGCCAGCGTCGACCTGCAGGCGCCCGAGGCATCCCTCACCCTGGAAGGGGAAGCCAAAGCCCCAGAGAAGGAGGCCACAAAGACCAAGGACGGCAAGTTCAAGATGCCCAAGTTCGGCATGCCTTCCTTTGGCTGGTCCAGCAGCAGAGAGGCCAAGGCCACCGTGGCCGCTGATGCGGACGTCAGCCTCAAGGAGCCCCAAGTGACGGTGCCCTCGGGAACCGCCGAAGTCGACGTGACCCTGCCGGCGGCCGACATCCAAGCGCCCGCCGTGGAGGTGACCGTCGAGACGGCCGCCGCAGGAGAGGGCGAGAAAGGTCGATTCAAGATGCCCGACGTCAAGATGCCCAGCGTCAAGCTGCCCAAAGTCAAAGCTCCGCACGTGCAGGTCAGCCTGCCCAAGGCGGAGGTCTCCCTGCCCAAAGCCCAGGCCGAAGTCCAGGAGGGCGAAGTCGCCCTGCAGGGCCCCGATGCCGAAGGCGGCCTGGAGGTGGCTGCCGGCAAAGTGGAGGGCGGTGGCATGAAAATACACATGCCCAAAGTCAAGGTGCCCAGCGTGGCCTTCTCCAAGCCGACCGTCAAGGCTCCCAAAGTGGAGGCGGACGTCAGCCTGCCCAAAGTCGACGCCAGCCTCCCAGAGGCTGAGCTCAAAGCCGGCGACGCCGACATCAGCATCGCGGCCCCCGACGTCAAGCTGCCCTCCGTCGAAGGCTCCCTGGAGCTCCAGGCGCCCGACGTAGACCTCAAAGTGCCCTCTGGCGAAGGCTCCCTTGAGGGAGCCGAGCTGGAAGCCACGGGCCTGAAAGGGAAGCTGAAGCTGCCCAAGTTTGACAAGCCCAAATTCGGAGTGTCGCCTCCCAAGGTGGAAGGGCTGGAAGGCGAGGTCAGCCTGCCCAGCGCAGACGTCGACATGCCCTCCGCCACCGTGACGGCCGCAGCCGACGTCCCCGGCGCCAAGGCCGAAGGGGCCGGCTGGAAGGTGGAGAAGCCCTCCCTCAAAATGCCCAAAGCTGACATCAAAGCTCCCAAGGTGGACATCAGCCTCCCGTCCGTGGACGTCACCCTTCCCAAGGCCAGCGTCGACCTGCAGGCGCCCGAGGCATCCCTCACCCTGGAAGGGGAAGCCAAAGCCCCAGAGAAGGAGGCCACAAAGACCAAGGACGGCAAGTTCAAGATGCCCAAGTTCGGCATGCCTTCCTTTGGCTGGTCCAGCAGCAGAGAGGCCAAGGCCACCGTGGCCGCTGATGCGGACGTCAGCCTCAAGGAGCCCCAAGTGACGGTGCCCTCGGGAACCGCCGAAGTCGACGTGACCCTGCCGGCGGCCGACATCCAAGCGCCCGCCGTGGAGGTGACCGTCGAGACGGCCGCCGCAGGAGAGGGCGAGAAAGGTCGATTCAAGATGCCCGACGTCAAGATGCCCAGCGTCAAGCTGCCCAAAGTCAAAGCTCCGCACGTGCAGGTCAGCCTGCCCAAGGCGGAGGTCTCCCTGCCCAAAGCCCAGGCCGAAGTCCAGGAGGGCGAAGTCGCCCTGCAGGGCCCCGATGCCGAAGGCGGCCTGGAGGTGGCTGCCGGCAAAGTGGAGGGCGGTGGCATGAAAATACACATGCCCAAAGTCAAGGTGCCCAGCGTGGCCTTCTCCAAGCCGACCGTCAAGGCTCCCAAAGTGGAGGCGGACGTCAGCCTGCCCAAAGTCGACGCCAGCCTCCCAGAGGCTGAGCTCAAAGCCGGCGACGCCGACATCAGCATCGCGGCCCCCGACGTCAAGCTGCCCTCCGTCGAAGGCTCCCTGGAGCTCCAGGCGCCCGACGTAGACCTCAAAGTGCCCTCTGGCGAAGGCTCCCTTGAGGGAGCCGAGCTGGAAGCCACGGGCCTGAAAGGGAAGCTGAAGCTGCCCAAGTTTGACAAGCCCAAATTCGGAGTGTCGCCTCCCAAGGTGGAAGGGCTGGAAAGCGAGGTCAGCCGGCCCAGCGCAGACGTCGACATGCCCTCCGCCACCGTGACGGCCGCAGCCGACGTCCCCGGCGCCGAGGCCGAAGGGGCCGGCTGGAAGGTGGAGAAGCCCTCCCTCAAAATGCCCAAAGCTGACATCAAAGCTCCCAAGGTGGACATCAGCCTCCCGTCCGTGGACGTCACCCTTCCCAAGGCCAGCGTCGACCTGCAGGCGCCCGAGGCATCCCTCACCCTGGAAGGGGAAGCCAAAGCCCCAGAGAAGGAGGCCACAAAGACCAAGGACGGCAAGTTCAAGATGCCCAAGTTCGGCATGCCTTCCTTTGGCTGGTCCAGCAGCAGAGAGGCCAAGGCCACCGTGGCCGCTGATGCGGACGTCAGCCTCAAGGAGCCCCAAGTGACGGTGCCCTCGGGAACCGCCGAAGTCGACGTGACCCTGCCGGCGGCCGACATCCAAGCGCCCACCGTGGAGGTGACCGTCGAGACGGCCGCCGCAGGAGAGGGCGAGAAAGGTCGATTCAAGATGCCCGACGTCAAGATGCCCAGCGTCAAGCTGCCCAAAGTCAAAGCTCCGCACGTGCAGGTCAGCCTGCCCAAGGCGGAGGTCTCCCTGCCCAAAGCCCAGGCCGAAGTCCAGGAGGGCGAAGTCGCCCTGCAGGGCCCCGATGCCGAAGGCGGCCTGGAGGTGGCTGCCGGCAAAGTGGAGGGCGGTGGCATGAAAATACACATGCCCAAAGTCAAGGTGCCCAGCGTGGCCTTCTCCAAGCCGACCGTCAAGGCTCCCAAAGTGGAGGCGGACGTCAG
The DNA here is from genome assembly GCF_037038585.1 of Patagioenas fasciata. NCBI lineage: Eukaryota > Metazoa > Chordata > Aves > Columbiformes > Columbidae > Patagioenas > Patagioenas fasciata. The sequence goes on along the minus strand of NC_092524.1, from coordinate 62,228,863 downwards.
CCTGCCCAAAGTCGACGCCAGCCTCCCAGAGGCTGAGCTCAAAGCCGGCGACGCCGACATCAGCATCGCGGCCCCCGACGTCAAGCTGCCCTCCGACGAAGGCTCCCTGGAGCTCCAGGCGCCCGACGTAGACCTCAAAGTGCCCTCTGGCGAAGGCTCCCTTGAGGGAGCCGAGCTGGAAGCCACGGGCCTGAAAGGGAAGCTGAAGCTGCCCAAGTTTGACAAGCCCAAATTCGGAGTGTCGCCTCCCAAGGTGGAAGGGCTGGAAGGCGAGGTCAGCCGGCCCAGCGCAGACGTCGACATGCCCTCCGCCACCGTGACGGCCTCAGCCGACGTCCCCGGCGCCGAGGCCGAAGGGGCCGGCTGGAAGGTGGAGAAGCCCTCCCTCAAAATGCCCAAAGCTGACATCAAAGCTCCCAAGGTGGACATCAGCCTCCCGTCCGTGGACGTCACCCTTCCCAAGGCCAGCGTCGACCTGCAGGCGCCCGAGGCATCCCTCACCCTGGAAGGGGAAGCCAAAGCCCCAGAGAAGGAGGCCACAAAGACCAAGGACGGCAAGTTCAAGATGCCCAAGTTCGGCATGCCTTCCTTTGGCTGGTCCAGCAGCAGAGAGGCCAAGGCCACCGTGGCCGCTGATGCGGACGTCAGCCTCAAGGAGCCCCAAGTGACGGTGCCCTCGGGAACCGCCGAAGTCGACGTGACCCTGCCGGCGGCCGACATCCAAGCGCCCGCCGTGGAGGTGACCGTCGAGACGGCCGCCGCAGGAGAGGGCGAGAAAGGTCGATTCAAGATGCCCGACGTCAAGATGCCCAGCGTCAAGCTGCCCAAAGTCAAAGCTCCGCACGTGCAGGTCAGCCTGCCCAAGGCGGAGGTCTCCCTGCCCAAAGCCCAGGCCGAAGTCCAGGAGGGCGAAGTCGCCCTGCAGGGCCCCGATGCCGAAGGCGGCCTGGAGGTGGCTGCCGGCAAAGTGGAGGGCGGTGGCATGAAAATACACATGCCCAAAGTCAAGGTGCCCAGCGTGGCCTTCTCCAAGCCGACCGTCAAGGCTCCCAAAGTGGAGGCGGATGTCAGCCTGCCCAAAGTCGACGCCAGCCTCCCAGAGGCTGAGCTCAAAGCCGGCGACGCCGACATCAGCATCGCGGCCCCCGACGTCAAGCTGCCCTCCGTCGAAGGCTCCCTGGAGCTCCAGGCGCCCGACGTAGACCTCAAAGTGCCCTCTGGCGAAGGCTCCCTTGAGGGAGCCGAGCTGGAAGCCACGGGCCTGAAAGGGAAGCTGAAGCTGCCCAAGTTTGACAAGCCCAAATTCGGAGTGTCGCCTCCCAAGGTGGAAGGGCTGGAAGGCGAGGTCAGCCTGCCCAGCGCAGACGTCGACATGCCCTCCGCCACCGTGACGGCCGCAGCCGACGTCCCCGGCGCCAAGGCCGAAGGGGCCGGCTGGAAGGTGGAGAAGCCCTCCCTCAAAATGCCCAAAGCTGACATCAAAGCTCCCAAGGTGGACATCAGCCTCCCGTCCGTGGACGTCACCCTTCCCAAGGCCAGCGTCGACCTGCAGGCGCCCGAGGCATCCCTCACCCTGGAAGGGGAAGCCAAAGCCCCAGAGAAGGAGGCCACAAAGACCAAGGACGGCAAGTTCAAGATGCCCAAGTTCGGCATGCCTTCCTTTGGCTGGTCCAGCAGCAGAGAGGCCAGGGCCACCGTGGCCGCTGATGCGGACGTCAGCCTCAAGGAGCCCCAAGTGACGGTGCCCTCGGGAACCGCCGAAGTCGACGTGACCCTGCCGGCGGCCGACATCCAAGCGCCCGCCGTGGAGGTGACCGTCGAGACGGCCGCCGCAGGAGAGGGCGAGAAAGGTCGATTCAAGATGCCCGACGTCAAGATGCCCAGCGTCAAGCTGCCCAAAGTCAAAGCTCCGCACGTGCAGGTCAGCCTGCCCAAGGCGGAGGTCTCCCTGCCCAAAGCCCAGGCCGAAGTCCAGGAGGGCGAAGTCGCCCTGCAGGGCCCCGATGCCGAAGGCGGCCTGGAGGTGGCTGCCGGCAAAGTGGAGGGCGGTGGCATGAAAATACACATGCCCAAAGTCAAGGTGCCCAGCGTGGCCTTCTCCAAGCCGACCGTCAAGGCCCCCAAAGTGGAGGCGGACGTCAGCCTGCCCAAAGTCGACGCCAGCCTCCCAGAGGCTGAGCTCAAAGCCGGCGACGCCGACATCAGCATCGCGGCCCCCGACGTCAAGCTGCCCTCCGTCGAAGGCTCCCTGGAGCTCCAGGCGCCCGACGTAGACCTCAAAGTGCCCTCTGGCGAAGGCTCCCTTGAGGGAGCCGAGCTGGAAGCCACGGGCCTGAAAGGGAAGCTGAAGCTGCCCAAGTTTGACAAGCCCAAATTCGGAGTGTCGCCTCCCAAGGTGGAAGGGCTGGAAGGCGAGGTCAGCCTGCCCAGCGCAGACGTCGACATGCCCTCCGCCACCGTGACGGCCGCAGCCGACGTCCCCGGCGCCAAGGCCGAAGGGGCCGGCTGGAAGGTGGAGAAGCCCTCCCTCAAAATGCCCAAAGCTGACATCAAAGCTCCCAAGGTGGACATCAGCCTCCCGTCCGTGGACGTCACCCTTCCCAAGGCCAGCGTCGACCTGCAGGCGCCCGAGGCATCCCTCACCCTGGAAGGGGAAGCCAAAGCCCCAGAGAAGGAGGCCACAAAGACCAAGGACGGCAAGTTCAAGATGCCCAAGTTCGGCATGCCTTCCTTTGGCTGGTCCAGCAGCAGAGAGGCCAAGGCCACCGTGGCCGCTGATGCGGACGTCAGCCTCAAGGAGCCCCAAGTGACGGTGCCCTCGGGAACCGCCGAAGTCGACGTGACCCTGCCGGCGGCCGACATCCAAGCGCCCGCCGTGGAGGTGACCGTCGAGACGGCCGCCGCAGGAGAGGGCGAGAAAGGTCGATTCAAGATGCCCGACGTCAAGATGCCCAGCGTCAAGCTGCCCAAAGTCAAAGCTCCGCACGTGCAGGTCAGCCTGCCCAAGGCGGAGGTCTCCCTGCCCAAAGCCCAGGCCGAAGTCCAGGAGGGCGAAGTCGCCCTGCAGGGCCCCGATGCCGAAGGCGGCCTGGAGGTGGCTGCCGGCAAAGTGGAGGGCGGTGGCATGAAAATACACATGCCCAAAGTCAAGGTGCCCAGCGTGGCCTTCTCCAAGCCGACCGTCAAGGCTCCCAAAGTGGAGGTGGACGTCAGCCCGCCCAAAGTCGACGCCAGCCTCCCAGAGGCTGAGCTCAAAGCCGGCGATGCCGACATCAGCATCGCGGCCCCCGACGTCAAGCTGCCCTCCGTCGAAGGCTCCCTGGAGCTCCAGGCGCCCGACGTAGACCTCAAAGTGCCCTCTGGCGAAGGCTCCCTTGAGGGAGCCGAGCTGGAAGCCACGGGCCTGAAAGGGAAGCTGAAGCTGCCCAAGTTTGACAAGCCCAAATTCGGAGTGTCGCCTCCCAAGGTGGAAGGGCTGGAAGGCGAGGTCAGCCTGCCCAGCGCAGACGTCGACATGCCCTCCGCCACCGTGACGGCCGCAGCCGACGTCCCCGGCGCCAAGGCCGAAGGGGCCGGCTGGAAGGTGGAGAAGCCCTCCCTCAAAATGCCCAAAGCTGACATCAAAGCTCCCAAGGTGGACATCAGCCTCCCGTCCGTGGACGTCACCCTTCCCAAGGCCAGCGTCGACCTGCAGGCGCCCGAGGCATCCCTCACCCTGGAAGGGGAAGCCAAAGCCCCAGAGAAGGAGGCCACAAAGACCAAGGACGGCAAGTTCAAGATGCCCAAGTTCGGCATGCCTTCCTTTGGCTGGTCCAGCAGCAGAGAGGCCAAGGCCACCGTGGCCGCTGATGCGGACGTCAGCCTCAAGGAGCCCCAAGTGACGGTGCCCTCGGGAACCGCCGAAGTCGACGTGACCCTGCCGGCGGCCGACATCCAAGCGCCCGCCGTGGAGGTGACCGTCGAGACGGCCGCCGCAGGAGAGGGCGAGAAAGGTCGATTCAAGATGCCCGACGTCAAGATGCCCAGCGTCAAGCTGCCCAAAGTCAAAGCTCCGCACGTGCAGGTCAGCCTGCCCAAGGCGGAGGTCTCCCTGCCCAAAGCCCAGGCCGAAGTCCAGGAGGGCGAAGTCGCCCTGCAGGGCCCCGATGCCGAAGGCGGCCTGGAGGTGGCTGCCGGCAAAGTGGAGGGCGGTGGCATGAAAATACACATGCCCAAAGTCAAGGTGCCCAGCGTGGCCTTCTCCAAGCCGACCGTCAAGGCTCCCAAAGTGGAGGTGGACGTCAGCCCGCCCAAAGTCGACGCCAGCCTCCCAGAGGCTGAGCTCAAAGCCGGCGATGCCGACATCAGCATCGCGGCCCCCGACGTCAAGCTGCCCTCCGTCGAAGGCTCCCTGGAGCTCCAGGCGCCCGACGTAGACCTCAAAGTGCCCTCTGGCGAAGGCTCCCTTGAGGGAGCCGAGCTGGAAGCCACAGGCCTGAAAGGGAAGCTGAAGCTGCCCAAGTTTGACAAGCCCAAATTCGGAGTGTCGCCTCCCAAGGTGGAAGGGCTGGAAGGCGAGGTCAGCCTGCCCAGCGCAGACGTCGACATGCCCTCCGCCACCGTGACGGCCGCAGCCGACATCCTTGGCGCCAAGGCCGAAGGGGCCGGCTGGAAGGTGGAGAAGCCCTCCCTCAAAATGCCCAAAGCTGACATCAAAGCTCCCAAGGTGGACATCAGCCTCCCGTCCGTGGACGTCACCCTTCCCAAGGCCAGCGTCGACCTGCAGGCGCCCGAGGCATCCCTCACCCTGGAAGGGGAAGCCAAAGCCCCAGAGAAGGAGGCCACAAAGACCAAGGACGGCAAGTTCAAGATGCCCAAGTTCGGCATGCCTTCCTTTGGCTGGTCCAGCAGCAGAGAGGCCAAGGCCACCGTGGCTGCTGATGCGGACGTCAGCCTCATGGAGCCCCAAGTGACGGTGTCCTCGGGAACCGCCGAAGTCGACGTGACCCTGCCAGCGGCTGACATTCAACCACCTTCTTTTGAAGTTGTCATAGATTCTTCTGGAAAAGGCGATGACTTGGTTAAAACAAAATCTTCTATATTTAAAATCCCGAAGGTTTCACTTTCTAAAAGTTCCAAAGCTGAGATGCTGAGTCCGTCTGCTGTTGATGTTTCTCTGTCAGAAAACGTTTGTTGTTCTGTAGCAGAGGAATCTCCTGCTGTTGTTTCAGGCAGCACTGAATCTAAGGTTCTTCTTGACAATAAGGGAGATAGTGCCTCTAAAAATACTAAATTCAGAATTCCTAGCTTGGGTTTCTCCAAAGTTGATATCAGTTCTTCTAAAATTGAACAGGAATCTCCATTACCAAAAGGGGTTATTACTCTTACTAAATATAAAATTAATGTAGCAGAATGTGAATCAACAGTATCATCTCTTGCTGATGAGAATCTTTCAGTAACAGATTTTGAATTTGTAAATGAAGATGGTTCTTTGGAACAAGGAACTCTGAAGCCAGGAGTTAAAACACCAGCTGCTGAAATATCTTTACATGATACAGAGATTACAGTTAAAATTCCTAAATTTCGAAAACCAAAATTTGGAATTTCTTGGTCTAAGGGAAAACCATCAGAAACTGATGTTGGTTCCAAAGTGGAATCTGAAATTTCCAAGGGTAGAATAACATCTTATATGACTGATGCTGATATTGAAAAAACAACTTCAAGCCTTGATGCTGAATTAGATGTAAATATTCACAAGCTTGAATCTGTTCTGGATGCACCAAAGCTGGATGTCAGTCTCCCATTAATGGAAGTTACCACGCCAAAATTAGAAGTGGATATTCGTGGCCCAGATATAGAGTGTAAGGCAGAACAGGAAGTAGTTTCAGGAGAGAAAGACAATGAGGAGAAAGAAAACAAATTTAAAACATCAAAATTCAAACTACCTTCATTTAGTTGGTCGCCAAAGAAAGAAGCTGTTGCTCCTTCTGAAGATGAGGGACATCAGGAAGAACTCACCTCAGATATTCAGATAATTGAAGGCTCCCTTGAGGTGAAGAGTCCTGACACAAGTGTTGAAAGAACACCCAGTGAAATTGCTGTGGGTGATGTAGAAACAAAAATTGAAGGTCCTGAAGGGAAAATAAAAATGCCTAAATTCCATATCCCAAAGTTGGGAATTACACATTCAAAAGGGAAAGTTTCAGAAAAGGATGTAAGCAAATCCAAATCAGAAGTCAAGGTTCCCCAACTAAAAGCAACAGTAGAAATAGCTGACATTGCTGTTGAAGCACTAAATTTGGAGGTGGCATGTGGTGCAGGAACAGAAACTTACAGTCCTAAAATCAAAATGACCAAAGATGACAATAAGGCATCAGAGGCTGATCTTCACCTCCCATCAACTGACATTTCTATTCCAAAACCAGACAGTGATATTCAAGATTTAGAGGCAGGACTAAAAATCAAAGGGGAAATAAAGCAAGATGGAGAGGGAGAAGAGAAAGAAGGACATTTCAAAATGCCAAAATTTAAACTTCCGTCCTTCAGTTGGTCACCAAAGAAGGAAGCAAGTGTTAAACCAGATTCCGCAGCAAATTTGGAGGATCCTAAACTTGTTACAGTGTCAGCCAGTATAGACACAGAAGTGAGAGGAACTGCAACTGATGATCAAGGTACTGGACCAGCCCTTGATCTGGAAATATCTGCAGGAAAAGGTGAACAAAAAAGTCCAATTAAAAAGCCTCAATTCGTCATGCCTAAAATTTCACTCTCCAAGATCAAGGTTCCTAAATCTCAGACACATTCACCAAAAGTTGAAGCTGATGCTTCTGTTCCTAAAACAGAAAGAGAGGCTGATGATTCAATACAGATACCTGATATAGAAAGAAGTCATTCCAAAAGGACAGAAGAAGGGGCACAAATAAGCATTAAACTGGATGATGTTAAGATCCCTACTGTGGACTTTTCCAAAAAAGAAACGGGAGCTTTCCAGACTGAAATGGGAGTCAGCTCAGCAAAGATTGAAGCTGCTCTGCCTTCCTCAGAAGGGAGTTTTCAACAGGTTGTCCTAAAATCAAGTTCTACCAATGAAGATACCATCCAAAAAACAGGTATTAAGTTACACAAAGGAGAAGCTTCAGTTGAACTGAGGAGCCCTGAAATAGCAACAGAAATATCATCAGTTGTGGATGAAAGAAAGATGAAATTGGAAGGTCCTGAAGGGAAGATTAAAATGCCCAAATTTCAGAAGCCAAAGTTTGGAATCTCCCTAACAAAAGGGAAGGGCCCAGAAACAGAGGTCAGGTCTCCAAAAATAGAAGCTGAGCTACCCCAGCTAAAAACGACAAACGAAATTGCTGACATTGTTGTGGGAGTTCCAGCATCAGAACTTACATCTGATATGTCAGATCCCAGATTAGGTGTTTGTAAGACAAAAACACCCCAAGTTCCGACAGCTGGCATTGAAGCTCCAAAGGGAGACATAAGCCCCAAGTCTAAACAGATGACAGAGGGAGCTATTGAGAGCCTTGAGGAGAAAGAAATCAAATTAAAAGAACATGAAATAAAAGCTGAAGAAGTTCAGACAGAAGAACATCAGGGGTGGTTCAAAATGCCAAAATTCAGAATGCCTACATTTGGAAGGACATCCTTAAAGGAAAAAAAAGGTGATGCTGATCCTGAAAAAAGTATGGAAAAAGCTCGGACAGGCATTCCCTCTGCTGAAGTACAAACTGAAACAAGTGTTCCTGAAAATACCTTCTCATTACCACATGCACTTGCTGAAATTACTATTGGAAAAGAAGGGATTCCAAAATTAGGGGATACTGTGATGAGTTCTGATGTTAGCTTGCCAAAGGTGGAAGGAGATACTCCATTATCTGCAGAAGTAACAGATAGTAAAGTGAATATTCCAAAAACTGAAACTTATGCAGACATAGTTAAACGTGGTACTGAAGGACAAACAATGCACGCTTCAGAATTCACAGCGTCTTCAGCAGAATTGTCTAAATCATACGTAAGTACTTCAGAAATTACTGATGACAACAGCTTAACAAATAGGTTTCCTACCTGTACTCTGACTCTTGAAGAGCAAAAAGTCAAATCACAGGATATGAAAGTCCCAAAGGTAGAAAGTTCCACTAAGCTAGAGACTTCAGGAGCAGGATGTAAACCATCAGCAGCTGAAATTACTCTGAAAGCAACACTAGAGAAAATAGATGTTAGCCTTCCAAGGGAAGTGCTAGATATTCAAAATCAAGAGCCAGGAAAGATAAAGGCTGAGATGAAAACTATAGGAAAGGACAGCGAAGGAAGCGAATTAAAAAGACCTACATGTGAATGGTCTACAACAAAGGGATCAGAAGAGGGTGCTTATGTTACAGCTAAACTGGAAGATCTGAAGGTAGAAGTTCCAACACTGAAGATGGATGTTAAAATTGCCAGAGTAGATCCTGAAATGAAATTTCAAGTGAAAACTGTTGAAAAGGACATGTCTGCAGGGGTGGAAGTGCAAGTAGAAGATGGAGCAGAAACAAGTAAAATTAAAATACACAAGTTTAAGATTTCAAAGTTCGGAGTGTTGCATTCAGAAGTGAAGGATTTTGAAAATGATATCAATTTGCCAAAGTCAGGAGCTGATTCAGTATCTAAAACTGAACCAGGCACAGCAGAAATGCAGTTTCAAAAATCAGAAGGATCTGTTGGCCTGAAAAGTCCAGCTCTAGATCATGTGGAAGCATCTGACAGAATAACAATGGAAACAGTAGACAAATCACAGGGTGGCCCAGAAGTAAATATAAAATTTCCCAAACTAAAAATACCAAGATTCACTTTCAAAGCTCTCCCAACTGAAGCTGATGTTTCAGTGTCAACAGTGGTAACAGATCCAAAGGGATCTAGTGCTGACATTGAAGTAGTGCAACTGCAAGCAAGCTCTGCTGTACCTGAAGGAACACCAGAGGCTCTAGAGGGTGGCATTCAAAAAGCAAAAAGCAAAATTCTCACACTGACAGAACCTGACATTAAAACAGCACAGATGACTACTACCATAGAGTCCTCCCTTTCAAATGCAAGACAAGACGTTCATTGGTCATATATAGACGGCCAAGAAGTGAGTGAGAAAGTAGAACCTGAACATGTTGCTATTGAAAGGTGTGAGATTTACACTACTGAAATACTGAAAGAATCAGAGATTCTCTCATCAGAAGTCAAAACTGCTAGTTTGGGATTCTCATTGCTCAAGGTAAAGTTACCTGAATCACATAGCAACTTAGAGGTGCTAGTCCAGCAGCCATTGTCAACAGAAGCTGATTCAGTGAGCAAACCTAAAGGTGCTGATGAAAGCTTTGGAGTAGCAGCACAGAGGACTGGCAGTGCTGAACTTAAACTATCTGACAAACTACATGGTGGGCCTGAAGAATCTAGTGGAGAAATAAGTTTGCCAAAGTTAAAAACACTTGCTGTTGAAGTAAAGCCTTCCAGTAAACTTGAAGAGAGTTGTTCTGATAAGTCACCAGAAGGAATAACTGCAGGTCCTCTCTCTAAGGATGTGGATGTAGCTGAAGGACTAGAAGATGAAAAAAAAGACATAGCAAATGAAAAAGAGAAGACTGATAGTAAAAGATCTCCTGGAAGATTCAAATTTTGGGTTCCAAGTATTGGCTTTTCATCTTCCGGTGATGAAACAAGCACAGATGCAAAAATAGAAGTAAAAAAGTCAGTTCCAGAAGATGTGAAACCTTCTGACACATTAGATAATGATTCTTCTAAGCAAACTGAAAAAACTGGATGGTTTAGATTTCCCAAGCTTGGTTTCACATCTCCTTCCAAAAAGGCTAAGACTGTTGCCAAAGAAGAGGTGGGTCATAAAGAGGGAAGAATCTCAGATGAAGACAGCCCGTCAGATAGACCTGATGTATTTTTTGATGCCCAAGAAAGCTTATCACCTAAAGAAACAACAGAGGGTGAAAATGTTGAAAGTGGTGTGGCCTCACCCAGTGTTCCAGTTTCTCGAACCATCGTGACATCTTCAGCAAGAACTGAACTAATCTTGTTGGAAGAAGGAAAAGGTAGTCAACCTGGAGATAAAACCAAATGAAGACTGTCTTTTCTCATACCTCAATGAAAATCTACATGTACAGAAAAGAATGTTTTCTTAATGCTCTCATAACTGAATATTAAACAAACCCCCAAGCTGATATTCATTTAAACAGCTGAAGAGAATTTACCACATTTAAATTTTCAGTACATGGATGTGCTGTACTCTGTGCTAGTAAAAATACTGATTTCTTCAAATCTACCCCAAAGGCAGCAATTACTACAGGTACTGAGGAGCCCTTATTCTTTAGAAAAGTCTGAAAAGATACCTGAACCACGAAAGTAAGCCATGGAAAAACTCCATGATAGCAAAAAGACTTGTTAAATAGGCTTCTCAAAACCACACTGATTATGTTTAGACTCGGGATTGTTTCCAGGATTGGGTATAAACTAGTACTACGAGAAATATACTTACGTGTTTAGATTTTGGACATTTCTGACTTACTTTTGCTTTCTTATTAAAATATTTTTTTTTTACTTTTTTCTTTTTTTTTTTTCCAGCTAAGGTAATATGTGTATTCCACAAGCATTTTGAAATGCAAAATAAAACCAAAATACTAGTGTAGAGAGACTAATGCTTTACCTCTTCCTCTCTTCTAATTTTTTATTGTTGTGGTGGGTCATATTTAGCCTTAAAAGAATTAAACAAACAAACAAAAAATACAAGAGAATAAATTCAAGATCGAAACCTATATAACTAATTCACAGTTTTAAGATACGAAAATAAAACATGATGATGAAGAATAATTATGAAAATGTGGATAAATAAATTTTAATGTATATATTTACTGGATAGTTAAATGCACAGAACGATCTGCCACACTGGTGGAATTGCTTCAAAGATTTTCTGGAAAAGGAGATGTATATAATTATTTGCTTCTTTGTTTATATTAGTGCTTCTCTCAAGTGCACAACAAAAACCAGAGTGCATATGCGACAGCCTTCACATGTATCATTAAAACACTGTCTGTATTCTTAATTCACAATAAACTCACCATAGGAATAATAACTGGAGTAGCGTGAGTTACTGATAGTGCTGTTAGTATTTTCTGATTCTGAAAATCCCAGCTTACATTTGCAAAAGTTTTGAATATACCCCACTAACTACTGAAGTGGCTGTTTAATGACAGCACAGTTTCTAAATACGGTGCTAATGGAGACTTTCCACTCATTACAGTTCTGAGTTTTATAGATTTGCATATGCAGACAATGCTTCGGTACAGTAGTTTTCTCATCCTGTGTTTTCTTTCTCCATATTCTACTTAGCACAAGGAAAGCAGACACAGCAAAACCTTTAGAAACTGGGTAGTAAAGGAAGTGTATGTGGTTGTCTGTCTGCAGCCTGAGATGTTCTTCATTTCTGTATCTTTGTGATAGGCTTAAACATTCTAAAGAGAACTCTAATTATCCCTGAAGAGACTGTTCACACAGGTGTTAGGCACGTATCATTTATTTGGATCATGTAACATTTCCCTGCAGTTTCCCTAAGTGTGAAAGTTATTGTCTGATAGACCCCAAATTACCACATCAGACAGCAACAGCATGTACCAGGACTGGGGAAAGTGTTGTGATCAAGACAGAAAAATTGAGTCTAGAAAGTGGTAGTGCATGTAATAAAGGACATCCCATTCTAACAGCAGCTCACACCTGCCTGCAAAGCAGCTTTTGCATAAAATGTTTCTTGGGTAATATCCATTTGCTTAAACCCACAAAAAGGAATCTGCCTGGACAGTAGTGAATGTAGGAGTCTGTTGCAAATATGACAGAATCAAGTAAATTAATACTGATGTCTGAGACAGTAATGACCACAAAGAAATAATCACTACAAAGTTTTTAAAAGATGAATGAAATAGTTAAAGGAAGATCAGTAGAGAAAAGAAGCAGCAATGAAATCTTCTTCCAAATAGGCTACTGTCAGCTTCAGAAAAAAATGAAGGTTAGCAGAAGAGCAACCAGGTTGACAAGGTATTACTCAAGGATCTGACCACAATAGCTGAGAACAGAGCTCAAAAATGTGCAAGGAACACAGACACAGACCTGCAGAACATAGACATTTTGTCAACAGGGTAATTCTGACCCCATCTGCATACTTAATTTGAGATGCTCAGGTTGTTCGACTGCAGTAGCTTGTCTTGATTGCTGCTACTTATTTTTTAACTTCTGAAAAAGTGGGATGCTCAATTAAACATCTATGTGCAGTTACCAGTCAAGCAAACATACAGCTGTAATTTGACATGCAAAAGAAGGTATAAATGCATTAAAAAGAGCGTCTATTACAGGCCACCAGATCAGGGTGAGGAAGTTGATGAGGCCTTCTACAGACAGCTGAGAGCAGCCTCACTGTCACAGGCCCTGGTTGTGGTGGGGTATTTTAACTTCCCTGATGTTTGTTGGAAGGACTACTCGGCCGGCCAGCCGCAGTCTAAGAGGTTCCTCCAGTGCCTTGATGATAACTTTCTGTTGCAAATACTGGAGGAGCCAACTAGAAGAGGTGTATTGCTGGACCTCATCCTCACTAACAAGGAGGGTCTGGTTGAAGCGGTAACGGTTGAGGGCTACCTTGGTTGCAGCAACTATGAGATGGTGGAGTTCAGGATCTCATGTGGTAGGAGCAGGATAGCAAGCAGAATTGCAACCCTGGATTTCAGCAAAGCAAACTTTGGCCTTTTCAGGCAATTGCTAAGGGAAATCTCATGGGCAAGGCTGCTTGAAGGTAAATGGGCCCAAGATAGTTGGTTAGTGTTCAGGGACTGTTTCTACCAGGCAAAAGATCAGAGCATCCCAACACGTAGGAAGTCAAAGAAGGGAGCCAGGAGATCTGCGTGGTTAAACAGGGAGCTGCTGCGCAAGCTCAAGGGGAAGAAGAGAGTTCATAGATCATGGAAGGAGGGGTTGGCAACTGGGGAGAATATAAGGCTGTTGTCAGAGGGTGTAGGGAGGCAACTAGGAAAGCTAAGGCCTCCTTAGTATTAAACCCGGCGAGAGGGGTCAAGTACAACAGGAAGAGCTTTTTCAAATACGTGGCAGATGAAACTAACACCAGAGGCAATGTAGACCCACTGATGAACGAGGTGGGTGCCCTGGTGACAGAAGATACAGAGAAGGCAGAGTTACTGAATGCCTTCTTTGTCTCTGTCTACTCTGCAGGAGGCTGTCCTGAGGAGCCCCATACCACTGAGGCCCCAGAGGAAGGCAGGACAATGGAGGAGTTTGCCTCAGTTGATGAGGACTGGGTTAGGGAGCAGTTAAGCAATCTGGACGTCCATAAATCCATGGGTCCGGATGGGATGCATCCGCAGGTGCTGAGGGAGCTGGCTGAGGTCATTGCTGGATCGCTCTCCATCATCTTTGCCAAGTCTTGGGAAACAGGAGAGGTGCCTGGGGACTGGAGGAAAGCAAATGTCACTCCAGTCTTCAAAAAGGGCAAGAAGGAGGACCCAGGTAACTCTAGACCGGTCAGCCTCACCTCCATCCCTGCGAAACTGATGGAATGACTTATCCTTGGTGCCATCTCAAGGCATACCAGGAATAAGAGGTTCATTAGAGGCAGTCAACATGGCTTCACCAAAGGGAAGTCATGCTTGACCAACCTCATTGACTTTCATCAGGACATAACAAGATGGATGGGTGATGGCAGAGCAGTGGACGTGGTCTACCTTGACTTGAGTAAGGCATTTGACACAGTCTCCCACAGCATCCTCACAGCTAAACTGGGGGAGTGTGATCTGAATGAACGGGTAGTGAGGTGGGCTGCAAACTGACTGAAGGGAAGAAGCCAGAGAGTCATGGTCAATGGGGTGGAATCGAGTTGGAGGCCTGTATCTAGCACAGTGCCTCAAGGGTTGGTGTTGGGGCCTATATTATTCAATGTATTCATCGATGATTTGGATGAGGGAATAGAGTGTACTATCAGCAAGTTTGCCAGCGACACCAAGCTGGGAGGAGTGACTGACACTCCAGAAGGCTGTGCTGCCATCCAGAGACCTGGACAGGCTGGAGAGTTGAGCAGGGAAAAATGTAATGAAATATAACAAGGGAAAGTGTAGAGTCTTACCTCTGGGTAGGAACAACCCCAGGTTCCAGTATAAGTTGGGAAATGACCTATTAGAGAGTAGCGTAGGGGAAAGGGATCTGGGACAGCAGGATGACCATGAGCCAGCACTGTGCCCTTGTGGCCAGGAAGTCCCATGGCATCCTGGGGTGTATTAGAAGGGGGGTGGTTAGTAGATCGAGAGAGGTTCTCCGTCCCCTCTACTCTGCCCTGGTGAGACCACATCTGGAATATTGTGTCCAGTTCTGGGCCCCTCAGTTCAAGAAGGACAGGGAACTGCTGGGGAGAGTCCAGCGCAGGGCCACAAAGATGACAAAGGGAGTGGAGCATCTCCCGTGTGAGGAAAGGCTGAGGGAGCTGGGTCTCTTTAGCTTGGAGAAGAGAAGACTGAGGGGTGACCTCATTAATGTTTACAGATATATAATGGGTGAGTGTCACAAAGAAGGAACCAGGCTCTTCTCAGTGACAACCAATGATAGGACAAGGGGCAATGGGTACAAACTGGAACACAAAAGGTTCCACTTAAATTTGAGAAGAAACTTCTTCACAGTGAGGGTGACAGACACTGGAACAGACTGCCCAGGGAGGTTGTGGAGTCTCCTACTCTGGAGTAATTGAAGACCTGTCTGAACACCTTCCTGTGTAACCTCATCTGGGTGTTCCTGCTCCGGCAGAGGGATTGGACTGGATGATCTTTCGAGGTCCCTTCCAATCCCTAGCATTCTGTGATTCTGATATAGAGACACTCCCACCACAGTAATTTCTTGCATTAATACATGAATACATATTTATTGGTTGATAATTTTGATGTTAGATTTGAAACAGGACCTCTTATATATCCAAAGGCAAGATAGCCAAAATTAATCCCAAATGAGATACTACATATGAATAGGATAGAATAGAATAGAGTAGAAAATAGAATGTTTCAGTTGGAAGGGTCCTCCAACCATCATCAAATCCAGCTGCCTGATGACTTCAGGGCTGACCAAAAGTTAAAGCATGTTATTAAGGGTGTTGTCCAAATGTCTCTTAAACACTGAGAGGTTTGGGGCATTGACTGCCTCTCAAAGGAACCTGTTGTAGTGTTTGACCATTTAATAAATGCTTCCTAAATGCCTGAACCTCCCCCAATGCAGCTTTGAACCTTTCCCATGTGTCCTATCGCTGGGTCCCAGGAAGAAGATCTCAGCAACTCCCTCCCGACTTCCCAGCCTCAAGAAGCTGCAGAGAGAGATGAGGTCTGTGTGTCAGTGCCCATGAAAGAAGAGCTGTCTTCCAGGGATTATAGAGTTATGTATGACTGTCAAAAAATAAATGGCATAAATGGTAGATGAAGTTTTCTGAGTACCTGGATGAAAGCAAAAAGACAGGGTTTATCTGGCACAACTGGGAAAGGAAAATCCTAGGTAATGGGAGAAAACAATTGAAAATAGATAACACTAAAGTTTTCGTAACAAACTGGTGTACAGCCAGGTGACCTTGTAGTCCTTTCTGAATTCATAAACCTATGGAGCCAGCGAGGTTCTGTCTGGCTGTCATCAGCATTGCTGTCAGCAGCGTGGTGGTTGCCAGGCACTGCACCAAACCCAGGCTGCTGCAGCTCTGCATGGAAAACACCCAGGTAAAGCAGGACTTCAGTTGTACTCCATCCTAACACAGGTACATGAGATGAGCTGATCAGAGGACAGCATCCATGCTCGAGATCCAAACCAGCAACATTTTCTAGAACATGAATAAATCAATACTGAGAAAAATTTGAGCTGCCTACAACCAAACTAGAAAATTAATCCAAAAATAATAAACATATACTAACAAATACTATTGGAGGCCCCAGCTTATATTTGGCACAGTCCTTAACTTGAAGAAATCACAAGCTAAATAAAAAGGTGAGCAACAGATGGGTGGATAAGGATTATTATTAACCCTGTTTCATAAATGCAAAAGTTCTAAGATACTGGAAGCCTGGCTATAATTTACACAGTGTTCTACCTTCTTAACAGAGAACAAGTAAATTAGAATCAAGCTATGAAGTGGCTTAAAACCAGGGAAATAAACTCAAGTTCCTCTTAGATTCAGTTCACTGTCATAATAGTAAACCTCCCCTTCGTAGGTGGAGGAAAAACAACAGGTGATGCCAGTAAAGGAAATATGAGTCTCAAAAGTATCAATTTTTCCTTCATAAGCTGAACCTTACCACACATGAGTTTTGTTTTGCCAGAACACAGGTCTCCCAGTTTGCCAGAATCTCTGTCCCACTGAGCAACCTAACCAGCACTGTCAGATTTGCGCTCACAGGAAGTAGTTTTCTTACTCCTGCAATAGCCAATCCCTCCCAGTGAAAACATAGCTTCGAGTGCCATCTAGAGGAACACACTCTTCTGCAGATAATAGTTTTGTCGGTAAAAGATGTAACTTCTCAAAAGGATGTTAAAACTGATCCACCGTTCACATGTGCTCATTGCACGGGGAAAGATCTGTCTGATGTCATTCTTGCATGCAAGTATTAGTACAGAGCGTGGTCAGATGTATTTGTTGGTGCAAGAAAATAAACCTGTGAAATGGAGCTAGTGAAAACCAGCTGGGGAAGTTCTACTTTGCCAGAAAAATTAATTACTGAATGCAAATCTCAAAATATTAAGCAGCCTCTAGAAAGAAAGTAGGAGAGCACTAAAAGCACCTGTATCTTCCTCAATATGTTTGCACACATGTGAATACTCAAAAATTTCAGTGTTATCTGTAAATGTAACTATGTCTAAAAATCTGCATTAGTAGCAACAAGCATTGATTTGTAGCAATAGATAAAACAAACCAAGGAATCTTGGTAGTGTCTGGAAGAGAAAGTTAAGGAACAGCCTTGAAACCAAAAAATGCAAACTTGATTGAGATCATCTCCAAAAGACTTCATGGGGAAGGGGCATTATTTGTATGGGGATTTGTGTGTATTCACAAAGATGTGAATCAGTCCGTACACAGATGATCACGAAAGGTCCCTTTGTCAGGGCAGAGATTCAAAAGCAGCAAAACACTTCCTCTGGAGGATGGGGAGGTTGCACCATGATGGGGAAGCCCGTGCTCCTGCTACTCAGGGCTGTGTCTGAGAACACAGATGATGGCCACAGAGCCAAACTGCAACTGAATGAGGCCCTGCCAGGACAGGAGTGAAGCCACGAGCTGCCACAAGCCTTTTGGGGCTGGAGAGGTCCTCTGTGCTTTCACAGCTCTGAGGTGGAGTGCCAGGAAAAGGGGTGTGCTGACCCTTCTGTGGAGCCGTGCTCTGGGCTTCCACCTTGGGCTCTCTCACCTCCGCTGTACATCAGTCTCAAAGCAAAAAGTCCTCTTTGTGATTCCATTTCCAGTGTCAGGCAAAGTCGCCTGCCAGCTGCAAGAGGCCGCAGAGCCTGAGCCTGTTGTCATTTGCACTGTTCCATGGCTGGACCATGTCCTGCTTTCCTTTCCTGACAATTCGGAGCACCACCCAGGGCAGTGCCATGATGCAGTGGCAGATAAGGACATCAGGTACCAGGTGGTTCAGGTGCCGCCAGACACATGGTATGAATTTTGGGGCTGTCATATGCAGGGACAGGAGCTGGACTCGATGGTCCTTGTGGGTGTCTTCCACCTCAGGACGCTCTATATTTCTCTGAGGTTTACAGTCCCGATGTGATTACAGAAGAGAAGGTGGCCCAGAGACACAGTGCTGGCCAGGGTCAGCACTAGGACAGATCGAAAGGAGTAAGGAGGCTCCCCAGGGACTGTCCACAGGGTAGGTGGGACACCTTTGCCACTCCAGCACCCAGGAGCAGCTTTGCCCCGCTCCCTCCAGCCTGGTTGCTGCATAAGGCCAATGCACAGGCACCCAAATATCCCCGGACATGCAGGGACATGAGCTGGAAGCTGGTCCCAAGATTTAAATCTGAGGCATTTAACTCTAGCAACCAGCCTCAACACTTAAATACAGGTATTTCCCTGTTTCTGTAATTCCTAAATGATTTTAAAAACCTGCCCTCTCTGCTGTAGGTGATTACTTACATGGCTGAAATCTTAAAGTGGCCAGGAGTGTATTAAAAAATGCTTAAACACATGTAATCAAACACTGTTAATGGAACATTAAGGATGAAATATATATATCTTATATAGCGTCTTATCTTAAGAATAAAATAGCACAGCAATAATGATCTGCATCTCTAATGCATTAAGATCCAGTTGTATCTTCCATATTTGCTTTAATATCAGACAGGTTGTCATATGATGCTGTATTCATTTCATTTACTCTGGGATGAGGTGATCACACAACAAAGGAAATGTCACACACTGACTAATGGTTTTGCTGGTAGACTCAACTATGAGAAGCTCTCATGTCATCAAACAATGTGGACGCCACAAGGAAACAATTTCTCTGACAACATCATAAAGAAGAAAGCTCATTGTTTTCCATGGGGAACAAGATTCAAAATTTTTTTTTGTTTCTGTTTAAAACGTATATTTCAAACCACCTCAGAATCTGCCCCTCCAGTTACAGTCTTTCTGTCCCTGCACATCTTCCAGATTTACTGCGTATTCAGAATTCCAGTCTCGCTCAAAAAGGTTTTTTAATTGTTCCTGGATAGGCAGTTGTCTTCTTTGCAAGCTGGTCAAATTTTGTTTGATAATTAATCCCACGCCAGCTGTATTAATGAAGTAATCTTCTGACCAATTAGAAGTCCCTATACAATGAAAAAGTAGCAAATTAGAAAGCATTCATTTCCCAGTGTTCTGTTTGATCTCCACGCTTGCTAAGTTCACATTGCCTGGCTTTGCTGATTTGCTGTACAACTGCAAATCTCATTAGGACCAACGGAGCAGCAAAAATCAGGTCACCCCCTTCTTATTCCAGACCTCAGGTTTCAGAAAGTCAGTATTAACTGCAGCCCTGAAGCTTCATAACCTGATTCCTTACAGCCTGTGAGAGAGATGCACAAATCTGCTCATTATAAATACAAGAATGGAGTGTATATTAAGAGAGGTAAAAACCAGTGTTTGGTGTGGCTTTTTGTGTTTCAAGAAAACAAATCCTTAATGGACTTAATTATCTTTATCTGTTAGAGGAAAATAAGAGAAACTGGACCCTTGATCAATAAATCCTCAGGAGCTGTTCTGAGCTCAGCATGCAATGCCAGCTTTTAAACCAGGCAAAGCTGGAAATCCAGCTGTAGACGTTGTCTAAGGTTCTCTCCAAAACTACCACAATTCAGAAAATCAAACACTGTGAAAAAAATTACACATTTTAGCCCTTAGCACTTCTCCTGGTGTTCACCTTAGCCAGAAAAATCTGCAATCAATTTCAGAAAGTGCTTAGGCATGAAAACAAATTACTTGCATATCTGCCATCAAACACAACTCATTCAGAAACAAGTTCTATTAAAGGCAGTTGGAGCTGCAAGTCCTCAGCCCTTTGTAAGATTGGGGTATTTGCTGGTTTGCATTGCTTGGAGCATGAGCTGACTGAAATGACAGAGCCCTTTTACATTCCCTTTTTCAAGGGATCCTAATAAAAGAGTGAAAAATAAACACCATCCTGACTTTTAGGAATTGAGCAGCAATTGAAATTACTGTTTCCTTATTTCCATTCCTAGAGTTCTGTTCGACAAACAGTGCGTGGAATTAATTCCTCCCTGCAAGTTCTTTTTATTAAAGCACGATAATGTTATATACTAGAGCATCAGCTATCACTGCATCATTCTGAGCACACAGCCTGTGAAATTCCCACTGTGCTTGTCACAGGCTGTGCACTCAGACCTGTCATGCTCCGCTCTTAATGGTTCACAGTCATATGAAATAATCTCTCACTGAACTTGACCTACATTATTTTCTGCCCTTCACGTCTTACTTCTTTACCCAGGGCAGACATTCTGATAAAGCCATATATTTTGATATGTTTATTTACTTTACGGCAGCCCATCCTATCTCAGTCTTAGTCCTGTAGATGTGAAGACACTGTAATTGTTTTGAATCATGGAATACGTACCAATATAGGCTACTTTATCAGTGACCATGTATTTGTTGTGATTCACTCTTGCATGAGGAATATTTGTGTGATTCAGAACTGGAACAATGAAGAGTTTCTGGATGGAGAGAAATTGCAAACGTAAATAGAAATAACAGAGTGAGGAACAGACTGAATAATTGGGCAAGGCAGTGTTTCTACACTTTCAAAAAATAGAAGAGTACAGAAGGAAGAGAATATTCCACACACTGTTATTAAATGTACCATAAAAGAGATTTTTACTCTTATCCAAGAAAACTAACAAATAGTACTTCCAGTATACATAAAATTGGATAAGCAATTGAGATCAGATAAGGATAATGTTTGCTTCACAATGTTCCATTAGTAGCACAGCTATTATCATTACAGGGCAGACAATTAAATGCCATTTTAGGCAGCTGTTTAATAGATCTGCATTTACCACTGATTGCTGCTCTTATTTTGTGCTAAAATAGGCTGATCACAGACATGAGAGGTACTGCAGGCAACAATAATGCCTAACTTTTTGTGTTAAAATCTACATCTCTCTTTTTTTTTTTTTTTTGGTAAAAAACATTCCTCCTTCTGTGACTTTTCTCTGTGGTAGTAACTGCATCGTATTGGGAGCTCCCACATCACACTCACTCCACTTGATGTGTTCCAGCCTAGTGCCTATGGCCTGTGTGTAATAATGAGTGTTCAAAAATGAGTCGAATTGAGTAGGCAGTCAGCAGAGCTCCCAATTTGTAAAAAACGGATGGTAATTAGAGCCATTTAAGATACTTCATACAGGAAAAGGTCTATGAGAAGAGCACTAAGTTGTCATATAAAATGTTACTGTCACGGTGCTCAGCAAAAGCAACTGCCTGGATAATGTCACAAATGTTGCAGAAAAGCAAATCCCTCAATATCACTAGTAGCTTGCAATAGGTGTTTCGTCAAAGATTATCTCTTGGGCCCTATTTTCTCAAGGACTCAAACCAGCCACCACAATGATGGAAATGATCTGCTACTCTAAAGCCTTATATTTGCACATGCAGCTGGCAACTTAGACTCAAAAATCAGCTGTCTTCCCAAAATCAGGTTACTTATCCTACCACGTCAACACTGATGTGGGCATGTGGGTTGTTGAGAGCACGTAGGGACCTCAAATAGTAGAGCATGGCTGGGTCAGAGTGGGTCCAGCAGCTGACCAGGAGTCGGATTTGTACTCTGTAGTTGAAAGCTGCACGTCTCAGGGCATCATCGATGGCTGACCAGTATCTAGAGGAAAACAGGTAGGTGGAAAAAGGGATATTTTTGAAACAGTTCACTAGAAAGCTGTGTCAATAAACTGAGAGTACAAGTGATGCCATCTACAGATGGGATGGATCTCTGAAGTCTAGTAAGAGGAGTACTTGTGCCTTAACTGGAGATATAAATAAAATTTCTCCCTTCTACCCAACCAGTTCTTTCCACAGTGTGTTTTGAGACCTCCAGTCTCTGCAAAATTGGGTTGAAATTGATCAAAAAGTTTAAAGCTCGATAAAGTGCATGTACACAGACACACATCCAGCATGGTGCCATAATGCTCCTTTCCTTAGGAAACTTAAAATAACAGTAACAACTCCAATGTAAAACCAGATCATACAGCACAAAGTAAAAAGGACAGTGCAGAGCTCAGGGGAAAGCCTAAAACCCATTTTACAGAATATGGCCACTGCAGCATCCTGGAGACCTTTTCTAGCATCCGCAGTGGTCCTGTGCCATCAGCCAGTGTGGAGAGGCTCTGTTTCTCCCCATCCCTCCCAGCCCCCGAGGCGACAAACACAGCCGGGATCTCATGAACATGGGGTTGTACAACATCCTGACACGCTGGCAGTAGCTTAGGGAATTTTTTTTAACATCCTTCACCCAACTACACAACACTAAGAGCTGAACAACGTCCATCCCAGGACCAGTAACTCCAAAGGCCCACGTAGCATGTTCATTCTGTAGATCCTGAGAAATACTGCATGGAGAAAGACACGCGTCTCCAGTACGGATTGGAGGACTGGTACAGAGAGAGGTCTGTCTTTTGCTAACAGTCCCATGAGCAAGGATGAATTAATTTGCCTAACTTATTCCTCTTGGTCTTACGTACAAAGGTCTGAATTCTCAAGTCCTCCTTCACACATCATCCTATCATGATCAACAGACCAGCCATGTGCTTTCAGGTTCAGGCTGACTTGTAGGTCCTGAAAAACTCAGGAAAAAAACTGCTATTCAGAAATGCTATTTTTTAACAGTTCACATTTTTCAAATGTATCAGTTTTTAGTTGATTAACACTCAGGCGTTAAGACAGTGGCTTTGTTCCCTCTGCCTCAGCTGTTGGAGAAACCTAACCTGAACTAATCAGCCTCAATTCATTACACTACAGCTGGTTGCTGTGGAGATCGCCGAGGCCCTGTGACACCTTCCCTGGGCCTTTCAAACTCCTGTTTGCATCTGATCAGGCCTTAGATGTCACAAACGGTGGATTAAGGCTTCAGATGAAGAATGAGGAGTATTAACACACTCATTCCTAAGGGGAAAAAGAGACTTTCTGTGAATCTATTCTTAGCTAAAATGAGGAGATGAGAAACCCAGAAATTCAACCGTACAACGCAGAAACTGAAAATCCTCTAAGCTGTTTGATTTGTTAAAAATATCCTACAAGTGGAAGCTACTCTTTGAGATTTTGTTTCAAGGACAGTGATTTTATCTGTGTCTATCTATTCTCCTACACTCTTGCTGCTAACACATACATGCCCAGCTGAACAACAGAGGTTTTACACAGTCGTGCCACAGAACATGATACATGATATAATTCCGGCTGAAAGGCAACCTAGAGGTCATCCTATTCTTTACAAGCCATGTTGTACATTATTATTTTCCTTGAACCTTTTTCTCAATCAGATTGTTCAGGTGATTGGAAAACTCAGAAAAGTTATAAGCAGATAATACTCAGAGCACTTGGTTGCATGTAAATATCCTAATTCAAGCATATCTAAGAGGATTTGGAGTCTTAGTGGTCACCCCATGGCTCACTAATTTTTTCTGTTACTTGCATTTGGGTTGATGTGCAGAGTTTTCATTATTCTACTCTGACCTTGGGCAGCCCACTGGGACCATGGCAGTGACCCACCACAGAATTTCATCACTCCAGATCACCACTGCCACCTTCTCTTTGAGAGCTGCTGCTACCTGCTCCCAGCACACTTCAGGAACTTGAATGTGCTTAGATGGAATTATTAACAAAAAAAGAAAATAAAAGCCCAGAAGTTTATTTTAGAGACTGTTTCAGTTACCATTGCAGAGGCTGGCAAGGACAGTTAAGAATCAGCCTCCAAACTATGAGTCAAGTATGTCAAACAGGCAGTAGAGGCAGAAGTCAAGCACCTTCAGAAGTAAAGAACAGAAAGAAACAGGAGAAGAAGAGGGCAGTAAAGCAATATTTCCTCTGAAAATTCTGATGTCAGATAAATTTCTGCTGTTCCCATTCTTCTCTCTATTGATAGAGCTGGTCTGTTCTATTTTGAACAGAGCTGTACCTGACTGTCACTAGTTTGGCACTTAACAGTTTTCTGGCTATGTGATGAACACAGGAGACTGCTGGCAAAGCACATGGGCAGTATTGGAAACCATCCTTCCTGTAGCATCGGTGTCTGCACAGTCTATGAGGCAGTCATGAATGCAGAGAAAAGCCTCAGTTCTCTTCACTCTGAATGTTTTCATTGCAGAAGTGGAGGAATAATACATTTTTCCTTTAAATAGTGCAGTAAACTGATTTGCTCAGAATTAAAATTGTACCTTTCTGGATGAATGAAACGGCTGGTAGGGAAATATTCCATAACAGAAACATAGACAAATTTCTGTGCCTCACTGATAGTATTGATTATAGCTAAGAGGTCATGGGTGCGACCTTTTGGACAGAATGCTGGAGGAGAAGCCTGTAAAAAGGAAAATACACGGGTCAGTGATCTCATCCTTTTTCTATCAGATTGTGATTCATCTCCATTCAGATCTGTTCAGTTTTTACTACAATAGCATGAAGCATTCAAGGTGAACTTATTCCTCATGTCTTTCATGTCCTACTGGGTCAGGTACTTATTGATATATTGAGCCCAGAAGTGATTAAAGGAGACCTGCACCCCATCCTTGCCATATTACCTGATAGCTCAAGCTGGGTCAACTCTTTTTGCTTAAGTGGTTCTAGAAAAACCTGTTAAATTACCCAATTGGAGCACAAGCAACTGAGGACTGCTGAAGAAACTTTTCTCATCAATGCTTAAACACAGCTTACGGTGTATCTTGTTATTTTTAAACATACTTACAGAAAAATAGGCTTTTGTCAGGATTCCATTAAATTCTACTTCCAGAGGATGGTGCTTGTTAATGTGGGTAGAATAATTAAGGGGCCAAGGGGATGGGATGGTAGCGTTAGCATGTCCAAGATCCCAGTAAGTACTAAATGTTTTCCAGAGGTCTTTGGCTAAGCAGCTGCAGTTGTGTATCACAGCACCAAACTCTTTCACCTGTGAAGAAGAGCAAGCTATGTCACAGCCTCAGAGAGAGCCACCTCCAGGGCTTTTTTGCTGTTTATCCCACTCTGACAATATTTTACATCGTTATCATTTTTCTCTGTTATGTCCTAGGACATTAATTTTCCCCCCGATTTATGAATATGCAGCAGCAGAGCTTACCTGAGATAAAGATCTCCAGTCCATATTTGCACTACCAATATATATGTGTTTCATGTCTACAATCCAGAATTTGCTATGCAACACTCCTCCTGTCAAATGTTCAAAATCAATCTTTTTTACATGAGCCCCTGACAAAAGATGAGAAGGGGAAAAAATAGTTTAGTTACAGCATGGAGAGGGTAATCTATGCAGCTCCCCTGAGAGCCAGAACATGTCTGGATGTCTAATACTTGCACCCAGTAAAAACTACCAAAATTCATAAGCACCCGTTCCTGGGAATACAGTAACTTGCAAAAATATACAAAATGTGAACTTTCAGGAAAATCCTTAAGGGTATGACAACATACAGAGACATCATGAACCACTTAACAAGTAGTGCTTGTCCTGTGAACACATGTAAGCACCATGTCAGAATAGTCCTGGGAGATCAGTTTATCTCAAATGCTTTTTGGCAGCACTGAAGTTCTGAGTGCATCACCGAAGTAAGATAATTACCTTTTTCCTCTAAAAGCTCAAGGTCAGTTGAATTTGTAGCCAAAGTTGGCACACTTGCTGCGACAAACACGGAGACGTTCTCTGCAAGTAATCTCTCAAACCTCTTCAGAATATCTTCACCCTGTGTGGTACATTGTTTGTTATTTTTTATATTTTTTTATAAAACATTTAGTAAGATATATGCAAGCACAGTGTTACTAATGGATGCTTCCTTTGAAGAACCCCAACACGAGGAAGGTCAGAATTTTCACCTGTTTCAGGAGTGTTTCAAGTAGAGAAAAAAGGGAACAAAGATTCTGACACAATGTATGAATCAAAGCTTATTTTCTATCACCTCATGCTATTAGATATAAGATTTTAAAGCACGACCATAAACACCCCAGACTTCAAAGGTGAATGTCCTAATGAAGATCAGCTGTTGGATGCTGGTGCTCAACAGGTACACTGCATCATTTCTCCCTGAGGACAAAAGTAATAAAGTCTGTCCTACACTGAGCTGTTCCTTTAGCAGAGACAGGGCTCAGCCTTACATCTGTCACTTTTACTTCTTCTCATGTGGCAGAAATGATTCACCTGGGGAGGAAGATGAGGAGAGGACAGCGAGGAAGGTGTACCAACAGGGAGGCAGAGCCTCAGCCTACAGTAATGATTAGGCCATCATCTGGTCTGTCAGCAAATAAACAGGGTCGCCTTTTCCCTTCTGCTTTTCACTGCAGTCCCCAGCCCATACTGTCACCTAGACCCTGCTCAGGATTGCCAAGGATGCTGGCACCTGCCACATGCCAAAGGAGTGCCAAAGGGCAATTAGACATGACGGACAGTCAGAAGGAGAACGTGTGTCATGTCCACTATCATTTGCTTTTGGTGGTGGAGTCAGAGGGGCCCAGAGAAAGCCTGGCTGCACAGGCTGCCCATGAGGTCAGCCCTGCAAAGGACAGGGAGTGTCCTAATCTGCTGTCAAACAGCATGGTTCATGGACACCTGCAAAATCAGTGAATGCAGATGTTGTGTCTGTACATGGAGGAGAAGCGGCCTCTGAAGCAGTCAGAAGCCCAGCAGACTCTGCTTCCTGACTGTTCCAACTAGTCAGTGGGATCTGGCATCTTCCCTTGTGTATCTGGGATCCTGTAGGTTCTCCAGCCATGCCACCGGCTGCCCCAACCACAGGCTGACCATCTGCTGGGTAACCATGTGCAGTTTTAAGATTGACCTCTGGGATGCTCTTAAAACACAGCATGGAAATATTCAGAGACCCAGATGAAATCTAACTTCACTGGAGGAGGAAAGCTGGTGTGCTGCTTCAGATCAGCACAGAAAACTTTCTGGGTTTGCAGGAAGAATCAAGCAGTGCCTCTGGGAGACAGATCACACAGTCAATCAGCCATCTGCCACAAGTACATGAGATACACAACCATAGATCTGCTTGTAACTGATTTCCTCCTACCTGCTTGGAAGATGAATCATTGACACTGATATCCTTCCCAGTAAGAGACCAATAGTAGGAAGCCACGTGAATTTTTTCCTGGGCTATATCAAGGAGTCTCATCCAGGCTTGGTACAAGGGTTTGGCCGCAGTGCTATTTATCTCAAAAGCTAAGTCATAAGGAACATTTTCCACAAGTTCAAAGCTGCAATGGCAATTGTATATCATGAAGCAAACAACTATGACCCAAGCAGGAAACCAAGCACGTGTCATCATGTACAGTTGGCCATTTTGAACATCAGCCAAGTTGGAAAAACAATCTTGGAGTACTCTGTATCCCTGTTTTTTATAGCCGAGCATATATATATACACTGTCCTCTCAGCTCCAGCAAAATGGCTTCTCACTAGCCATTCTGAGCTTTGAATTTTACCACCCTAAAGACGAGGAGAAAAGTAACCCCTCTTGGGGTTGGGTGTTGGTTTGATACCCTCTGCACCCTCTGTCAGAACAAGCAGCCACTGCCTCCTCCAGCCTCAGAGAGCAGGTTTGCTCAGGGGAGACTGGGGCAGAGGCTCTGCAGAGGCTGCCCGCCGGTCCCCACTGCTGCCACCAAGGGAGGATGCTGGAGGTGGTGGAGCAGCCCTCCTAACCGGCCGATACCTGACAGGCAACTACTACTGACCCAATGCCTAAACAATACCCCCACTTTTCCCAAATTAGTGGTACTTTATCATTTTTTATGCAATGGGAAGAGAACAAAAGCCATGCTGATGTTGTCAGCATTGTAACTATGTCTCCATTGGGCGTGGTTTACCTGCAGGAATCATTGGACCTCCTGGTGTCCTCCTCAACTATTGTGGCTCCTGGGAGACCTCTATAGAGTCCTTCTTCCTCCTCCATTTCTTCATAAATGCTGACAAATCCTTTTTCTCCTTTAGGATCAACTATGCTGTCCACTCTCATGAAGTAAACAGCCATCAGGACAACAAGACCAAATATCAAAATTGCCCATAAGATTTGAAACTGGAACAGAATCAAATATAAGAGTTATGTGATCACCAGGTCACCAATACACCAGTTAATGGATGACTACGTGTTGCAGATGAGTAAATCACAATCATTGAATAATAGTTCTACTTTCAGCTACTGGCAGACAGTATTCTTAGATACACCACTGAAAGTGAGAACCATGAGCTATGCAGGAGTTGATTTATATGAGGACCGTTATTTGAGTTTTATTTTAATTTTTTATATGCCAACATATCAAAAACCTGATTTTGCTTTTTTTGGCTGTTTTTTGGTTTGCTATTTGATTTGGCTGTTGATTGGTTTGACATTTATTAGTTTTACTTTAGCAAAAGAAAAACGGGCATTCAACAACATTTCTACCAAAATCAAACCAAGGAAACCTGTAACACAAGATCAGCTGTGGGATCAAGACCAGCACTACCATAAAGAGGAAGTTCATGAAGTCAGGGCAGAAAAAACAGGTCTGGAAGTGTTAGAAGCAGAAGGACATTTTGTGGTTTCAGAACATGTTCTGGTTTTGTCTTTTAACTTAAACCTGACTTCAGTGAAACTACACAAACCTCATTTGGCTGTGTAGTGAGTGAATAGCATTTCCTTGTCTTTCTAGTGTGGTGAGTTAGCTTCATTGCCGTTTTTCTGTACTTGTTTTTGTTTCCTTGTTTGTTTTCCTCAATGTAGGTGAAAAAATAAAACAGCCTGGCCACCTGGTATATCCAAATCTGAAGTGTGGTCATTCACATGCTGAAACATACAGCACCAGGCTATCTATGTTGATGTATATTGAGGAGGAAAAAAGAGCCACCAGTGCAGATCCATTTCCCCCCAGCAGTTGCTCTGTCTGGCTCCTGATGGCAATTTTTGGGAGCTGGGAACATCCACCACCCTGTGATAGGCAACATGCACTTCAGAGCTGAGCTTTGGAACCTCCAGGCAGGAGAACTGAGTCCGGGAGTGCTCGTGGGGCTGTAGCTATAAATGTGAGCTCCCAAAAGGGTGCATGTGAAGCTTGCACGGAAACCAGTTGCCTCTGAAAGTATCTGTTTCAGTTTCTATGCAGACAAAGTTTCTTCCTTTTCATTTTCTCTGCTTTTCTCAAGATCTACAGTGCTGCCATCCATTTCAGGCAGTGATTTAAATGAGAAAAATGTTTTTAAACTGACTAGCTACTTGAATTTTTGCCCTCTGGATTGTTCTCCCTCTCCTTGATAGCAAAACAAAATCCCACCAATTTTTAACAGTTCTGCACTTCATTCTGTGATCATGTTTTAGAAGACTTAAAATACCACACATGTTTTAGAAGACATTTCTAAGGTAAAAGAGATCTATTTTTAAGCCATATCTTGCTGTCTACAAATATCTGAAAGGAGGTTGTAGCATGGAGGGTGTTGGTCTGTTCTCCCAAGTAACAAGTGATAGGATGAGAGGAAATGGCCTCAAGTTGCACCAGGGGAGGTTCAGATTGGATATTAGGAAAAAATTCTTCACAGAAAGGGTTGTCAGACATTGGAACAGGCTGCCCAGGGAAGTGGTGGAGTCACCATCCCTGGAGGTGTTTGAAAGGCGTTTAGACGAGGTTCTTAGGGACATGGTTTAGTGCTAGAGTTAATTTATGGTTGAACTCAATGATCCTAAGTGTGTCTTTCAAATGAAATTATTCTATAATCCTATGATTTTGGCTGTCACCATGCTGTACATTGTGATATCCAGGTGATCTAGGCATGCTGAATAAATAAATAAATGCTGTGCTAATGGTGGAAGAGAGGTTATTTGTATAAGCAAGGTCTGCTGTCCTGAGCCAGGGCTGCAGGATTAGGCCCTACATTGCCCCTTCTTGGCAGGGTTTGATCAGTCTGTCCGATAAATCAATGAGGGTTTTGTCACTCGTTCACAAACAGGATTGAATCCTACATGGGTTTCTAAAACAGGCAGTAAAATCATTCCTAATCTGTTATTTATTTTCAGAAATGTCAGTGTAATCTTAATCTTTGTAAGGAAATGTAGTGTATCCCAATAATTACCGTTTTGACGTCCTTTTGATTGTTCATGCTTAATTTCATGTTGGAAGACTCATTAAACATCAGGGGGGGTTTAAGGTTTTTTTCACAATCTGAAAAACAGAAATGTATGCAAGGGGAAAAATAAAGCTTTATGGCAACATTTGTATAATGCCAGTTACAGACTAAAAATGCAAGTTACTGCCATTGCTTTATATAGTGCTCTCAGATTTAAATAGAGATCTTTGCAACACCCTCGCAATATCATAGTTCTTGAGTGACATTAACAAACTACAAATGAGAGGAAGACACAGATCCCTGAAGTTTTTCCCTGGTCCTGTCTACACACAAAAATCACTGCAGTAATTAATGTGTAAACAACTGCATCGCTGCCTCTTCAAGTTACCCTCCAATACCCGCTTTTGTCCTGTTGCAAGCTAACACATCTGCCAACAAGCAGTAATTAAGCAGAGAAGCCGTGGGTGACAGTTTACAGCATCAATGTCAACCTGTGTGTGACTCTATTGGGCTCCTGCTCTCTTGTTCTTGATGTGAGTTGTCTTCAACATCGGTGTCTCTTCCAGAAAGGACTCTGTTAAGGGGACACAGACAAGGCAGAAACCTAAACATCTCTTCTCCCCTATTGCAACCATGACCCTGAGTACTAAATTAACTTATTTTCCTCCTCTGACGGTATTGCTCCAATCTTGTGTTATCACCAGCAGAGGCAGCCACAAGAAACAATACCAAAATGTGCCCAAACTCACAGGAGATGGTAGGGCAGGGGTAGCTGGCTGCTTGCACTATTCTGCCTTCTCAAAAGGTCAAATCAAGAACTTCACACATGCGTCATGAATAATTCCTGCGCCAGTAGAGGTGAATTTACCCCATTGGTGCCAGCTGTTCTTTTTCATGCTCAGAAGCAAGAAGCACGTCCTGGAATACGATAGATTTTCAAAAATGGTACTAGATGATACGACCACCTGTCCAGCCCCCAAACTACCACTTCCTACCCCTGAGCCACTGGGTGTTTGTGGCCTGAAGGATGAACGTGCTGTAGTAGTGTCAGACATGCAGTTGCTCTGTGGGTGGCCACACTTGAACAAGTTTTAGGCAGGAAGGATCCTGCCAGGCTTGTCCCATCCATCTTGCCATATGTTCAGTTATTGTCACCTGAACTGGATGGGCTCATGGCGCCTGTCCTCCCACACCAGTAAGGCAGCATGACCACATGTGTCCATGTTGTGTCCAGCTCCTGCCCACTCCACCTTTCTGTGTGGATGCTGTGACCCCATGGAACAGGCAGGATTTGGACAGAGCATGGACACAGCCCCCCAGGATTCTTGTGGGACCCGACTCACAACAACTAGTGGGACTGAACCAGAGAGGTGGAGGATGCATTGGGAGATAAGGGAGGTAGGTCTAAAATAGTGACTTGAGGAGCGTGAAAAAAGAGGACCCAAGGTAAAAGAGCAGACAAAGGAGAACGAAGAAGGTGGAAAGAGAATAAAAGGTATGAACAGTAATGCTTAAAAGCATTTTAGAGCTGCAGAGGTTAAAGCTAAGTTTCCATTTCAAGGTCTGCTTGTTAATATTATCAGCTGTACTCAGCGGACCAGGCCCTGCTTTCCAAGGCAGTTTTACTCATACTTTTCACTGGTGCTTCCTTTTGCTGCTCCCAGATCTAGATGCAAGGTTTTACATGAGAACCAGCTATAAATACGGCAGGTAAACCTGCATTCTCCCAGGTCTGAGGAAACTGAGCTGCTGCCAGCAGTGAGAGACAGTTGGCCATTCCCTGGGAAACCCCTGAAATCCCAGTTCATGCTTTAAGTACAGTACAAAGATGCAGTGCCTCACCCCAAAATGCCCACAGCCCAAGCAGAGGAGGGAGATATAACACACCATGCAGAGAAAGCTGTGTGACAGCAACACATCATTGCCACACCTTGAGAGAAAGTGGTCAAATACCAATCCAGAAAATTTAGAGTGAAGAAAAGGAGAGAGTGAAAGAGAAGAGAATCATATAATAGTTTGGACTGTGAGGGACCTTCAAAGCTCATCCAGTCCAACCCCTGCCATGAGCAGGGACATCTTCACCCAGATCAGGTTGCTCAGAACCCCGTCCAGCCTGGCCTGGGATGTCTCCAGGGATGGGGCATCCACCACCTCTCTGGGCAACCTGGGAGAGGGTCTCACAACCCTCTAGCTTAAACGATTTACTCATGTCTAGCCTAAATTTACCCTCCTTTAGTTTAAAACCATTATCCTGCTGTAACAGGCCCTGCTAAAAAGTCTGACTCTATCTTTCTTAGAGGTCCCTTTTAAGTACTGAAAGAAATGAGGTCTTCCCTGGGCCTCCTCTTCTCCAGACTGAACAACCCCAGCTCTCTCGGCCTGTCCTCCCAGCAGAGCTGTTCCAGCCTCTGATCACTTCTGTAGCTCCTCTGGCCCCTCTCCAACAGCTCCATGTGTGTCCTGTGCTGAGAGCTCCAGAGCTGGATGCAGAACTCCAGGTGGGGTCTCACCAGAGCAGAGTAGAGGGGCAGAATCACCTCCCTTGACCTGGTAATCACACCTCTAAGGCTATGGAGTTTGGTAGGAAACTGAGGCAAGGGGGTTTTAAAGGAAGAGGAAAAAAGCAGCTGAAAAACAACCACAGCTGCCCTTCAGCCCAGGCCAGGAGAGTGCAGTGAGGGAGCAGGTCTCACTCCAGCTCGCTGCTTTGGCCATAGCTGTCCCAACCTACCTGTAACAAACAGCCCCCCAGCTGTTCTCATCACAGAATCAGAGCCTGAGACATGTCTTGTCCCTCTGGCCCCAAAGCTAAAGTGCTCCCCACAATACATTCAGCTACCCAAGCAGTGTCTTGGTGAGGAACTGCAGCTGTAGTGCACTTACAGCCACGTGATGGCTTTGGAAGGACAGAACTCATGAGAAACAACTTGTTTCAGTTCTCTTTTTCAGAAACAGTTACAACATGGCTTCAAAAAGCAGTGTTTCTCTTGAAATATGAGGGCAAAAAGATTTCATCTGCACCATAGTAGAGTCATCTACCTTTTGGTCCAAAGTCCTTCTTAATATTTTTGGTCAGTGATGGGTTACATTCCCAGCTGCTTTGTAGAAGTGATGAGAACTGTACTAAAATATGCAGTTTAATTTTCAAGACAAAAAACCTCACAGACTCAGTGAGAATTCTTAAAAATAACATTGTAGCTAGGCAGTAATTAACTGTGGCTCCCTCTAAGCTTCCAGCCTTTACTAACTGCCAGTTTCAATGACTAAACTTCATCCAAGAGCAATAAATACAAGCGCTACTTAGCATTGCTTCACAGACTGGAACACAAGCTAGCACCACAATCTGCTGAGTACACACTGGAGACTGTTGTTTATAACATTAGGCTGCTTTCTCCCTGCCCCCAAAATCACTTTTAGTAGCCCTTTTCTCCATCAGCATCATGCTGTTTCAGATTTCTGATTTCAAACACAAGGATGAGACTTTTCACTGTATGAAATCCTCCCCAGGAGCTGTTTGAAACTCCCCAGATGAGCAAAGTGCATTGATCTCTCCATGACCACCCCCCAACACTCTCAAGATGATGACAAGTGAACTTACCACCCTGGAAGATCTCCTCCTGCGTGGCTGTCCTACCGTAGCCTGATGTTACTCCCAACTCTACTCACCAAGAGGTAGCATACATGCTTTTCATCAGCAGATTTATTTCAGAGTCTTCTGGTTTTTTCCTCTTCCTGCTGCAGATTACTTCCTCTTAAACACTGAGTTTCACAACACACACTGACAGAGAGAAACTCAAGTCATCATCTAGTTGTTGCTACCCACTTCTTAGACTTCACATCCTGATCTCCACCTATTTGGGATAACTTTCTGCAGAGCTGGACCTGGCTCAAACTCTGTTGAAGGGCCAAGTTCCCATCATCATCAGTGGTCAGAGCCTTTTCAGTTCTAGAAGACACTGGTTGAAAGGACCACTCAGCTTTCAGTGAAGTTGGTGTCCCAGCCACGGCAGCAACACCACTGCTTCATTCTTAATCCACCAGCAGCTTAATTTTATCCCAAGGAACAAACCCTCTAAAACTGCCTCTCTACCCAGTTCCTCTTGCGACCACTCTCCTGCCCAGATATCCTTGGACAGACATAGGAGAGTAAACTAGTTCCTTTGAAATTATACAGCTTTCCTCTTAAATAAATGGTATGTGGAATTTGCAGTGACATTGTTGAGGGAGACGGTTATATGCAATGTTAAGTTTGAGACAGCTTCTAAGAAATTATGTCTTCTGTAGAAATCTAAAGGCTGCACTTCAGTCGATGCAGCTCAATGTGCTGCTGTTATTCTCCAGGCAGTCCCTCGATCCTGTTGAACCAAAGGATGCAGTTCCCTAGCTTAGTACCTGAGAAGGGCTGCTGTAGGGAGAAAAACAATGGAGAGACAACTGAGAGCCAACAAGGATCGCAAGGCTTTATCAAACTTTGTGTTAAGCTGCTGAAGATGGGAAAGTAAGAAGAGCCAGAGGATGGGTGACATAGGGAAGAAAGAGGCCTTTGTCTGGGAATCTGAAGGTGTCATGAATTCCCTGCTTCCCCTAGGAGTAAAACATAAGCACTAACTCAGTGAAGGCCAAAAGTGAGAGAAAATAAGGTAGTTGAGCAGATAGGATGCCTGTCTGACCAGCCAGCTCTCTCCTGAATTTAGTGCTGTACACACATCTCCTGTCACTGGGGCCACCCCAAATCTCTATTAAAACACATCTTAAAAACCAGGCAAGGGTTAATGCCATCCCTTCAGACTCCAGTTACCAGAAAGCTGAAGGCAGGATCCTGCTAGACCGAGGCTTCATCTGCAGTCGGGGAAGAGAAGCAACTCCAGCAAGCCACCGTGCTAAAGGTCCAAATATCCTCTGGGAAGTGTCCCTGTTCCCCGGCTGACTCCAGAGGCTGAGCATCCAAACTCAGTGTTTCAGCTGAGAGCCCTATGAGTTGAAGCCCATGCATGTGCTGTACGTGCCAGCAAACTCAGCAAGGAGCTGCCGCCCTCTGTTTATCTGCAGGACTGAAATCCCAGCATGAACCGCGCTGATACAAATCGCAAAAGCTCTCACCAACTTCAGTGAGTTCAGGATCAGACCACACAAGCAGCAGCACGTTTGTTTGAAGTTCAGGACTTATCGTTTGTTGCTCCAATATCACTAGTTCTGTTCAAACTGGCAGAAGCCGGGTCCTGCCAGGGGGGACAGCAGCTTCCAGAAAGTGGAATTACATTTCTTCTCCTCCTTGGCAGCTCTTTAACCACTTTACAGCTTTGATTAATCTCATCATCCTCCTTCTCTCCAGCTTGCAAAAGCCTGGCTTATCTGATCTCACATACCAGCCCAACATCAACTACGCATTTTTGATCCCACAAGCAGTGGTGTAGCTCTGAGGGTTTAAGGATGGAAGTGGGTTTGTGGGGAGAATTGGGAAGAACATGGTTTATTTGACCAATTCATGCAATCGGAGAGAGGAAACCAAAAAAGACTGCCAAGTTTCAGGGCAAACAAGTAATCTCTTTTATTCCTCCTCTTCCCCGTCTCTCAGACAAGGCCCCTTCTACCAGTTGCTCTGGTTGACTTGCCGCCTTCCCACACACACAGCAAATACATTTCTCACCGTAAAGCTGGATGTCACACTGTGGTTAACATCCTCCCTCTAGAAAGTATGATTGGGCTCCAGTTTGTTAGAACGGTACGTTAAAATATACCGTGAAAGATCTTTTAATGCCTATGTGGGAGGTTTGCTAAGAAGAAACTGCACATTAACACATTCTCATTTCCAAGAGCTAACAATAGACAAGAATGTCACTGTGACTGCAGAGACTACTACAAAACTACACTTTCCAATTTCAAGAGGACTGGGCGGCTGGGCTCCCAACACCAGCAGAAGGGTGGGAGGCAGGAACAGGCAGGGTCCTTACGCTTGAAAAGAAAAATGTTCTATTTATACTTTGTGCCAAAAGTCTGTATATCAAATGAGCTGCGGAAAAATAAATAGAGAAAAGTCATTTCAGGACAAGAATTGAGAAGTGATTCAGCCAACAAGCCTAGAGAAAATTTCAAAGTCTAAACAAAATTGTGATCCTTTTGTTTGGAAATATTGTTAAAGATTTACTCAATTTCCACTTTTTAAAAAAAATAAAAAATGAACTAAAACATTTAAGCATAGACTTGAAACATTTAAATTGAACTATTTTAACACTTACTTGGAATAATTTTGTTCAACCTAAAATTAAATGCTTGTCAGCTGTATTTTGTTTTGAAAATATTTCAATTGAAAAAAAAAATAAAAACAAACAAAACCCCCACCCACACAAAACCCACAACAAACACAAAACCAAAACAAACCAAACCAAGAAAATTGCAGTGATTTGCATAGCTCAAGTGATTGCAGAGAGCCTGTTACCATCTCAGTTTTGTCACTCCTCACGTGGCACTCACACCTGGGAGAGATGACCTACAGTTACGAGGAAAAGCTTTGGCAAGTGCTGCCTGGCTTGAATGCATGTGACTTCGTGTTACAAAAATCACATTATTTCTCTCTGATTATACAAAGCACCTGCCAAGCCCGATGCAACCACTACCTTCACATCCTCCTGAAGATAAAGAACATCTCTCTTGCTTGCACAGAGGTTGCTTTGCCTGTGGTGAAGGTGTGTTGTGGGCCGTGTCACAACCCATCCGCTTCCATCCAGCCCAGCTACCAGTGTCTAGGGAGAGATCCACTCCCCGGGAGAAACCTTCCACCCAGAGACCTGCTATCTGCGGTTATGGATGTGCTAAGGCCACAGGTCCTCTTGCTGAAACCCAGTTTCACTTGTAACTCTGCATCTTTCCCTGTCTACAAAGTGTCCCCAGGTGGCAGGCAGATGCCACATTTTGGGTTTGTATTTTTTTTCCCCCTTCCCATGGCTCCTGTGAGTTGGGTGTTGCCAGAGGCAGAAGCGTTACTGTTGAGCAAACCTTTTCTGGCACTTGCTCTTTTGGTAAGTACAGCATTTTCAGTAATTTCCGTTCAGAGGAAGAACAAAAAGCTGAAGGAGTGTAGAGCTCTAGTGAGAACTATTTCCCTATGTTCATTTTTGTTGCCTTCCCTTGCTCAGCCCATGCCATTCAGAGACCTAAGATATCAATGCATTAAAACAAATAACTTTTTCTAGATGAAGCGTGCTCTGCTGCACACGTGTTCTCTGCAAAGCTGCATCCAAAGGGGTACAGCCCCACAGTCAAACCACCCTCTGCTACCCCATGACAAGCCCATCACACCAGTAAGAGCTGAGACCAGCAGAGCTTTGCTCTTCCAACACTCCACAAACGCCCTTGTTGAAAGAGGCTCCACACCACTGCATGGGCAGGACCCATCGCTCAAAGGTCTACCAGTAGATCTTCACGTGATATCAAAAATGAGGACCTGTCTCTCCAATGACTTTAAAGCTCCGAGGAAGAATCCCACGAACCTTGCTCAAGGCAACACCTTCTGGTGTTCACTTCTGCATACACGGAACATCAGGCTCTGTATCTCCCACTGCAGATGAGGACGTGGAAGAGCTGGGCAGGACGTCAGCTGAACACTCAGCAGGAAGACATATAGAGATTATTACCTTCGCCATCTATCCTTCATTTTTAAATTCTGCCAGAGAGCATTTTCATTATGTTTCAAACAGTTTTGGCCACAGTTCTACTACCTCTTGTGTTTATGCAGCTGGACCATTAAAAATTACTGAAATGGATGCACTACTGCTTTCTGAAGGGCATTTTGCAGAGCATCCCAACTCCAGGACCACTCCACAGTGCTGGGGAACTCATGGAGAGGCAACACAGTCAGTGTGCAACCCAGTCCCAGATTTTAGAGAACAGAGAAAACCTTCCCTGCAGCCACAACACACACAAACTAAGCTTAAGAAAGCTTTTTTAGGAGACACAGAAGATTATTTAAAAAAAAAAAAAAAAACAGAAAAAACCACAAAATCCCTCCCTAAAACCTCAAGCATGAAAGGGCTCATGTTCAAGTATCTAATGCAAAGGTCACCAGGGGATGGGAAGTCTCCCACTGATCCCGGTTAGATACTAATACTATTCTTTTTCTCTCCTTTGTGTTTCAGTTATTGCTGGCAATCAAGGCGATGTTTTTATCAGCACAGCTGTGCTAATGCAGAGGAGGCGGTGGCAGCGTCCCACACGGCACCGAGCAGGCTGGGGGGGCTGCAGAACCTGAAGGCTGCGCAGAGGGGAAAGAGGAATTGATGTTATTCCAAAAGTGCCAGGAAGGATGAAAAGGTCAAACAGCTGCAGGAGGGAAGAACAGTGATGGAACGAAGGGAAAAAAACAGAAGAATTTCACAAACTCCAATATATATACATATATATATAAGGTGAGAGTAAAACAGTGATCACAATGTTTTTCTATAGTCACACACCTGTTGGGGCTGGATTTAACTATCATTGTTAATCATGGTAATGAAATTAAATCAAGTGTCACCACACCATATTCAGAAGCAAGACCACCCTCAGGTGACGGGGACTTCCAGACTTCAACCCTGTGACTGCGGTGACAGGGCAAAGGGGACTCCAGTACAACTGCAGAGGGATCTGCCCCAGCCAAAGGTGTCACCAGGACGGACCCAGCTACACCGTGACTCTTCAGCTGCTGACAAGTCTTTCATTACTCTGTATTTGACATCGATGTAAACAGGCAGTTGAAAAATTTAGTCCACTGAACACATACTCCCTCCCCCCAGATTAACATATGAAACCCAGAATCATTGTCACATGATAAAAGAATGATTTATTAGAGCAACTTTATGATAAAATTATATAAAATAACAATTTGCTTTTTAAAGACGTCCACAATATCACCTTGAAACAAAATGTACAGATACTGCCTATAATCCAAACAAAAATAAATTACCATTCAGAAAAAAAAAAAAAAAAAGTGGAAAAAAAAATCAGGGCAGGAGAAACAAATCAAAATTATACACAGCATTTCAAGAGGGTGTGGAAAAGAGAAAGTCATTAATTGATTCAAGTTATACAAATGTGTTTCAGCTTTACTCTCAGACAGCTCAGCTTGCATTTGTGTTGCATGCAAATGGAATGATCCGGTGAACAGTTCAGAACAGCAGAATCAGCAGCATAACAACAGCAGAGAGTGAAATAGGCACAATTCAGCACGGGGCACATTGAGAGTGAACAGGTAGCTCTGTCTGGTCTTTGCAAAAGTTATACACATTTACGGAACTTCAAAAATAGCTAGTGTGATCTGCAAAACAAGAAAAAACTAGTAGTATCTTGCACTTAAATACTTTACACTTTATTTTTGTCTCCTCTTTTTTTCAGTAGGCTGTATGTAAACATTCCACTAGTTGTACCTTTACTAAAATACTCAAAGATGATGCAGACGTCCTTTTCTCCTGGAGCACGACCACGACATGACATCACCACAGATCCATTTGGGTCCCCGCTCACAAAGCTCGTACATTCTCGCTGGAATTTACATTCATGCCATGAGCACAGAGTAACAGGTTTTTACATTTGAAAGCGTCGAACTGAGAACATGATTTTCAAGTATACTGGAGGAGCTGAGGGCTGGGATTTTGAAAGGTGCTCATGGCATCAGGCACCCAAGGGAGCCTGGAAACCCAAAAAGGACCTGAGCACATGTCTTCCCTAAGACTTTGAAAATCCCACCCTCCATTACATTTCTTTAGTCAGACACAACACACAGACAGCAATTGGTACGAGAGTGACCCACGGGGCAGTGTCACCCCTACCGAGCTCAACGCAAGGCCCATGTGCAGCTCAAGGATCAGCCAACGCTGATCCTGGGCCACCCAGAGACACCGCGACACATCTGTGGCAGTCACACCGGGGTGACACAGAGGCATGTTTTTGTGGTTCCATACAGTACTGCTTGTAAGAGTGAACAGCGACTGAGGGAGCTACAGTCAGGTGCCTCGCTCTTTGGCTTATGCGGAGCAGACAAGTGCAAATGGGGTGTACTTCCAAAGCAGCGAATACAAGAAAAAAATACGTTGTGTTTCGTCATTTTTCTAGCGAAACTGTTCTAAATGCAAAGATCCAAGGATGGATGTTGTGTCAGGACACAGCAGCATTTGATAGTTCGGCTGAGTTGCAAATAAAACAAATCAAGCTGCACATCCTCCCTCCCCCTTCACACGCACATTTCCAAATTATAAACAGACACTGACTGTTGCACCCTTATCAGTCACTTGAAGAGGTACCATATTATGTGGGTTAATTTCACTGATGTAAAGTGTCTGTGGGCTCTCCCTTATGTTCAGAATAGAGCAACCAAGGAAGAAAATCCATCCCTGATGTGTTCATGAACGAAAGGAGAATCAAGCAATTTTCATGTGACAGTAAACAGAAGTCCCATCAAGGGCATGGTGTAAAGGAACAAAATCCACTAGAGCACAGCCATGAAGATGTGGGAACATGGGTAACAAATACTAAAGTCAGATGTCTGAGTAATTCATGTGTCTCTACAGCAAAACAGAAACTAAAAGCAACACCTTATCTGTGAAGGTCCTTCAACTCCTAGTGAGTTGGGGTAGCACCTGGTCGGTTCAAACCCTAACCAAGAAGGGCTTGAAAAATTGTGTCTCATATGTAAGGAATGATACCACCACTTATGATATTCATCAAGGACACAGTCAGGTATTTCAAGAAAAGACAGATCAGAATAAACAACTGAATGAACACATTCAGATAGTGCGCATATTACAGGCAGAAGAACATCAAGAGCAAATTCTTTTTTTATTCTGCATTCATCTACGCGAAATCTTCATGGAAGAGTATCCCCACACAGGCAGATGAGTCTTATAACCTACTGGAAATCTTGGAAGGATGTTTGCACCTATTGTTTACCAGCCAGCATCTTGCACGCTCAAAAGACACTAATGGCCTGTTGGCAGACTCCCATTTGGGGAACAATCCTGTTTCTGCTGAAATGGATAGAAAGCTCCCACTGGCTTCACCAGGAAAGCAATCATCGTCTTCACTAGTGAGATCAAAGACTTTGTGAGCATCCCTATTTATTTAAACTACTTTAGCAGGTTCCCACTGTTATGACATTCTAGCAGAAAAGCTCAGGTAACTACTGAAGCTAACTAAGGAATCCACTACTCACCCCAAAATATAAAGTCAGCACACAAGAAGCAGTCAAACTTGGGAAACTGTTTTCACTGGTTAAACTACACACTGTATGAGGGCAAAGTGGAACTCATCTGCTCACCTTTCCCAGTAAACGCATCCTCTGCAGCTACAAAAGAATTTCTTTACCTGATTACTGTTTATTGACCAGAATGAATGAAAAAGGAATCGATACAAGACAGAAAAAACTGGGAGCAAACACATTTGGAAGAGGTCCCCTCAAAACCAAAACTTTTGTTCCTGAAGAAACAAAAATTGGTCAGTGTTCTGTGGTTTAACACAAAGACAGAATACAAAACCCAACTTTTTTGAAACAAG
Source organism: Patagioenas fasciata (assembly GCF_037038585.1). Lineage (NCBI taxonomy): Eukaryota > Metazoa > Chordata > Aves > Columbiformes > Columbidae > Patagioenas > Patagioenas fasciata. The sequence goes on along the minus strand of NC_092524.1, from coordinate 62,187,553 downwards.
AAATTGCTCAGTGCAACTGCACATAATCCTTAGTGTTTCTAGGATTATAACAGACCAAAAATAAAATCCAGACAAAAATCCCAAATGTAGCAGCGCTTGACACTGTTGAATGGTTTCTGAGCAATACCACAGAATGGTGGTCTTCAAGAAACTTTGAATTGAAAAAGAAACTCATAACAGAACCAGCCGTCAAGGTGGAGCTACATTTAAGCCATTATTCTTTTCAGTGCTGTCAAGTGAACACTAGTTCACAGCAACTGTGCAATTAAGTTTATTACATGAGCCATTGGAACAGATGTTTTTCCTAACAATCAGCTAATTGCAAACATCTCAGTCTCTGGCCCAACCAAGAGCATTTGTAGCTCATTGTAAGAAGTCAGTATATTTATTTTTTTTTAAAAAAAAAGCAGCTTAAAGACAATATTTGTACCGAAATAATGAAAATTTGGTAAGCTAAACTGTAAAATCTGACTTTTTGTACCTGCCTCAGACTTCGGGCCTGAAATACTATCAAAAATAATAAGAGTATTAGTAATTTTTACATTCATAGCATTAATAGTTTTTACACTTTCCCAGGAGAAAAACAAAAGGGTTTATTCTGTCTTGTTTTGGCATTTGGACTGAAAAAAAGGATGCAGAGCTTCAGTGTGATTGCCTTTTTACAACTGCTAAAAAGGACTTTACACAACTGCACTGAGGGTTTCTCCTAGAAACCCACAATATTGCACGATCATTCTGTTGGATTCGCACATTGATTCCAACACACGCTTCACTTGTACACTTAGAAATAAACCCAAACAAACAAAAAAATCAAATACAGTACCAAAAAAAAAAGTGTTTTTTTTAAGTTGTGCCTCATTACAACTGAATAATTATAAACAGGCCAATGCAAGAACACTTTAGCTTCGGCAGTACTGAATGGAGTGTATGAAAGCCTGTTTTCTTATGGCACGCTGGAAGAATAAGTGAGTAATTTTCTAAAAATCAGTTTGCCTCTATGCTGAATATGTGCTGCTCCACAGTGCTCGTCTTGTTTAAAAGGCATAAACAGACTTTCCATCCACCCTCACAGCATAGATTGTATTTTGTTTTGTGCAATGTGTTAGCAATCTAAACAACTGCTTCACACAAACTGTCCACAAACCACTCATACACAATACTAATGCGACAGTAGATTACAATATGATAGCAATACAAAATATTGTATCAGATCACATATTTCTCTCCGTCTGGAATGAAATTTGAATCTTGTAAGCTAGAAGACCCACAGTTCGATTTCTGCGTGTAGTTTCTCATCTGTGCTGGGGACAAAGTCTCCAGTGTGGACCCAGAAGCGTTAGCAGTCCTGATTTTAGTGGCTGTAGATTGTTTAGCAGCAGAAGATGCTTTGTTACTGGCAACTACATCCAAGTTCCCAGTAGGGTCAACGATAGCGTTTATGACTGGGGAAAAAATAAAAGAAAACAAAATAATAAAAAAAGAGAGAGACATATGAGCAGCATTCAGCAGTTTCTAAACAGAAGGTTGTTATCTTCATTTTGAAGGCACCAGAACTGTAGGCAGTACTCTCATTCATTTTAGTCATGATACTTTCTTCATTAGTACCTTCACCTAAGCCGCTTTAACAAGCAAAACCTCTCCCAAGCTGAAGCTACTAGGACACTGAACTTTCTCATTAAATTGGAAAAGACAAACTGCAGCAGCCAAATTGCAAGCTTTAAGCACAAGCCCCAAATGATGCCTTTATGTTTTCGTATGTCTTTATTAAGCCTCTCGATGATGCAAGAGCCTGTCTTGCCTTTTCTAGAGCTCTACGGGCAAAACTGAAGTTCAAAAAGCATAGCACAGCTTATTGGCTGAAAGAGCTGCCAAATATTATTTCAGCTAAACAGACCTTTGTCCATTCATCTTATGGGAATATACTAATTACCACAAACAAAACATTTCCACAGCAACAGCTTCCACATTTCAAGAGTCAACAACTTTCTCAAAAATTTGGCAGCACAAGATAATCTAGTGTTCGTTCCATATGCAGTTGTCAGAGAGCACCGTGCTAACAAACTAAACTTCTGCGTCCTTTCCCATCTTTCACTGGTAAATCAAGCCACATTGTTTTATTTTGTGCAAGTTACTGGCATTTGAGATTAAAAAAAAAAAAAGAACATTTTAAATGACCAACCTTCAAGCTGTTTCTGAACTCTCCTGAGCTCCTTCAGGATAGAACTGATTTCCTAGAAACAAATGCATGAGAATAGAAAATTAAGCAACAAAGTACTCAACTGATGCAGAAATATAGTCTTACTCCTGCCTATTCTGATCAAGAAGCTTCAAAGTCAGTTCCAGCCTTGTTTGTTTAACAGAAAAGACGAAGCTAGTATCTGTATTGAGGTGCACGGGGACCTTTGCTCTGCATCATTTCACCAAGTGCGACACCACCACCCAGTTCACAGCCACAGTGGCTTTTAGATTTGAAATGCTGGTCACGTCAACTGAACAAAGTCTCCTCCACTTCCTCCTTAATGCCAAATACATGAAGATATTTGTAAACTCAACTCCTAAACCAGACAAAGCAATTGGCCACATATATACCGCTGTAACATCGAGCTACACAGGCCCTGCACGGTGTTGAATGTACAGTTAGCTTTAACCAGATTTGCTGGGTCCGTTATTGTACTGAACTCCCCACTCACAGTCCCCACCAACAGGAGGTCACAAGCACAAACACCACCCTGGGATCGAAGCTTTTTTCTTGACCTATTATCGAACTGCTACAGGTGAAAACAAACATCCAGGAGAAACACCGGTGTAGGACTGAAACTGTGGCAACCACATGGCAGGTGAAGCTTTGGTAGATGTTTAAATGAGGCCTAATGACCCTGAACTTGAACATCTGTTAAGGGACTGGGTCTTTGAAGACTAATCACAAAGGGAGAGGGGAAGAGTGTGGTAAAACCCAACAGCTGAAGGAATACATTTTGTCACCCTTCAAACAGCAACAAATCTAACAGTTCAACACATGCAGGTGGACTAGAAATTTCAGAAAATTATTTGAAAGTGGCTAGAGCTCGTTATTTTGGTCTCTTACAAAGCTTTCATGGACAAAGGCCCTCCATATTTCATTTGTTTGTATGGTCTTACCTTGTTAGATGTCTTCAGAATTGGCACTTCATTTTCTGAATTAATTTTGGCCTCCATCTCCTCCCAGGTCCTTTCTGAGTTTTGAAACAGAATCCTGCAGAACAAGAAGTGGAGCAGGTCTTAAAATTGCCATCCAAAAGCTGCTTGTTTAAAAGACTTAATTATCACAAGATGTGGCAACAAAGGAGATTAGTGGATTAGCAACTGGACAAAGTGCCTTTGAGCTGATTTAGGAACAATCCAAAGTCCTTCCCTAACTGATGTCTTCTAGAACTACAAGCTTTGAAGAGACTTCACAAGCTTGGTGACCTGCAGGCTTTCCGAGAGCCTTGGGACAGAGAAGAGAAGACAATCTATCAATTTTCTGCTGTATGTTTGCAAAGGCAATATTTCGGGGTTAAGGCAACAGGCGTTACAAATCCAGCATGAAAATTTCAAAGGGCAAACATACGAGGAAAAGAGATGGCAAATAATCATACTACCCCGAGTTCACTACACACACAGTTTCCTACTTCCAGCTTCCCTGTGTCTTGACAACCAGACTTTCTGAAGTGACAACAGCCTTATATTCTTCCCAAGTGGCCAGCCTCTCCACGCAGGTCTCCTGGCTCCCTTCCCTGACTTCCTACGTGTTGGAATACTCTGATCTTGAGCCTGGTAGAAGCAGTCCCTGAATGTCAATCAACTATCTTGGGCCCCTTTACCTTCAAGTAGCCTTTCCCACAGGATTTCCCCACACAATTGTTTGACAAGGCCACAGTTGGCCCTATTGAAGTCCAGGGTTGTGATCTCACTTGCTATTCTGTTCCTGCCACATGAGATCCTGAACTCCACCATTTCACGGTCGCTGCAGACAAGGCAGCCCTCAACCTTTACTGCTTCAACCAGACCCTCCTTGTTAGTGAGGATGAGGTCCAGCAATACACCTCTTCTAGTTGGCTCATCCACCACTTGCATCAGGAAGTTATCGATGCACTGGAGGAACCTCCTGGACTGTGGCTGGCCGGCCGAGTAGTCCTTCCAGCAAACATCAGGGAAGTTAAAATCCCCCATGACAACCAGGGCTTGTAATTGCGAGGCTGCTCTCAGCTGCCTATTATCTTCCACAAGCAGCAAGTAACAACATTTCAGGATAGAGACAAAGTTACTTACTTCATTTTTTCAGCTAGGTTTTCTGTATTTTCACGGATTGTATGTGATAACTGGGAAACAGGGTTCAACATCAGATTGTCAAATATCACCTAAAATATAAGGGCAAATCAGAAAACTTTTTAGCAAAAGCGGCATATTACAAAACTGGAAATTTTTTACAGTTAATGATCTCCACTGAAACATCTTTATCTATGTGGATAATACTTGAAGCTCAAGGGAGATTAAGATGATGTGCAGCTTTGTTGCAGCACTTTGGCAAAAAAATACTAACTCATTCAGATTTTTTTCTAGAGACAGAGACACATAGTGGTCTGCAGTAACATCAGTATTTTAAGCATTTCTGAAAGAAAAGCTGAAGGCTTTCCAAGCCTCACAGGCACCTCCCTCCCAAAAAACCCCAAAAGCCAAATCAGAATGCAAGAAGGCCCACAAGCAGTATCACTGAAACCATCTAATGTGATTTATATGAGTTCAAGTCACCTTCACAGCCAGATAGCCCACCACATTACAGTCTGCTTTATTAAAAACAACAAAACCAAGAAATGTGAAATATTCAAGCCCTGTGGCTGAGTAGGGCTCCCCAGCTTCTGCTGAGGACACTGAGGGCACTCTGAACCCACACCTTTTATTCAGCCTTGGCACCTCTCCACAGCAGCGGGGCATTGCTTCTACCAGCCATGGAACAGGACCAGTACCTCCCAGTTCTCCCCAGCACCATCACCTCATTACACCTTCAGTTTCAGGCTTCCTCACCCTTGAGCATCATCCCAGTGATTACCCTGCTCCCACAGCCTGGGAAAACTGCATCAAATTGCATATGTTGGAGCGGGCAATGCAGAAGAAGTGGCTTGCTGTCTGCACGGCACAGCACCCAGCTGTGCCACAGCTGCAGAAACTCCTCCTAAGGTCCAGATTCTGCCACTGCTGCTCCGTGGGCAGCTCTAACCAGGATGCCGGTTGTAGAAAAATAAGGTGCCATTAAACTATCTGTGCGGCAGATTTTGAAGTTGAGATTTTTGTGGTTTTCTTTAAAATAGCAGTGAAATAGCTCAAGTGTGCTCTGACACTAAATGCCTCCTCCCAAACGAGTGGAGTTTTACACAAGAACGGAAACTTCCAGTCAGTATGGGCAAGAAGAGTGATTCTGTTCCCCCTCACCTTTTGTTTTTAAACACTATACTACACCTACAAGTCAAGGCTAAAAACGCATTTTTTTGAGTAGCCTCCTTTGGCAGCTTAGAAAGAGTAGGCACATATACTGCAGCTTAAAGAAATGTCACAAATAAAGTAAAGAAAAAGGTGGCCTGCCTCCTCACGGTTTCTTGTCCTTGTTTTTCTTGAGGGATCCTCTTCTCTATTATCGTTCATATTTTGGTCAAAATCCTTCAGTTCCACTGATCCCGGAGGCACCTTCTGGTAGTTCAGACTTGCTTCTGGAATGTGCTGCACCAACTTGGAAACAATGAGTAATGAGTCATTAAAAATGAGCAGGGAAGGAGGCACACAGGCACTCACTGCAGGTATTACAGATTTTCAGGCAAGCCCCAGAGGAGCACTGATTCATTTAAATCTTGTTCAGACAGGTATGGGTTCCTAAGCAAATTACTAGACCCCAATCCTGCAAGCATTTACCCACTGGAGTAATCCTACTTAGTGGAGCTATTCCATTATAATTTTGAGTCTTGAGCGGATAGTTGAAAGTACATCTTTGCCCTTTTTGAATTTAGCTAAAACTCAAAAAGAGCCAGTTTTCCCATATCTTATGTTTTAATATATCAATGCAACATTAAAGCCACACTAAAATTAATCAGAAACCATTTAGTAACACATGGGAGAGATGAAAAAAGCAATATAAAACCACTGATAACACAAATAATTAACAGGAAGAACAGAAAAGACAAGACTGGTTGACTGACAGGCAAAAACTAAAAGAAGGGGAGGAAAATAACAGTGACAAGACAGAGATATAAAAATAATGGGATGGAAAGTGCACCTGAGATGGATATGCCAGCCGAAAAGATCTACGAGCAATCTGTGTTAAAACAGAAACAAAGAGATCAATGCTAGTGAATGGCTGTGACAGCAAGTATCAAAGAGAACACATGGTTATTTTGTGTTGACGTTCCCAAAAGCACATTCCTGAGGACCAGGACTTGATGCCCACCCCCCGCATGCACTGAAGCCCATGGAGGTCCTTGTCACCAACCAGCTCTGTGGCCTTGGGCAGCCTCCCAGTTACTGCAAAATGGACTGTGCTGAGTGAAATCCAGCAGCCCTCGGAGCACAGAGAAGGGGCTGAACAACCCATCCACACAGCCCTTTGGTTGGCAAAGCACATGGCTCTTGGAAGGAGACAGTGTGCCATCCAAGGTCCGGGCTCCCCACACTCCGTGCAATAGCACTTGGGTTACACACAGGCAGAGGTCAGGAGATACGATGGCACAGGGGCACAACAGCCAAGATATTTAGCTAATAAGCTTCTCTCTTTTAAGCATCTTTTTGCAAAGTGCAGAAACAGTAAGTCAGGCTGCTTGTAGCAGTGAAACAGTGCCAGAAGGGAAGGAGATATTCCTACAGTCCAGTAGTTCTCAGCACAACCAGCTGAAAACACAGTGAGGACAGCACCTGCTCCACCATCATCAGGAGACTTCATATGTCAACTACTCTCTTCTCCTCACACCTTCTGTTCCGTCACACCCGTAAGCATTTCCACTTGTCACACCACCACTCATACTGAGTACGTTAAACAACGACTTAACAAACATTACTGGGCTCTTAGGTTTTTGCTATGTCATTATCAACTTTTTTAAAAAAAGACCAAACAAAACGATTCCATACAGGGCTACAATTTGCAGAAGTGGCCAGTGATGTGGGGTGACTAACTTGACTATGCTCGCAGCAGCTGCTCGGCTCTGCAGAAAGCTGAGTCCTGTAAAACCCACACACCCACAACCTAAGGCTTCCCAAACAACCCTTGCCTTTGGTAGACAGGAAACATTAAGGTTTCATCCTTGCTGGACTCTTGTTTTGTTTGTTTGTTTGGGGTTTTTTTGCTTAATTTGTAGCAGTACTCAGCTCAGTATGCAAAGAATCTGCGTTATTATAAACTATACAGCTGAGGCTACAAAAACAAACAAAACCACTCCAAACAAGAACTGGGGAAACTGCAAACCTCCAAGCCAACACTGGACCTGAAAAGACAGGACACAAAGAATAAGGTTTAAACCTAAGGCTCCATCTTAACTTTTAAGAGAACACTCATTATTTTAATATTTAATCAAGTTTTGTAACAAAAGTAATTTGAAAAGCAATTCATTTGAGGCTGACAACTGCTATGCCACACACTGGTCCAAAGTGAAGCTTCTGGTACAGCATTAAACCCTCAAAAGTGATTCCAGCATCAGTACTTATTTTTCCTGCATTTTCCCCCACTTTTTTAGAACAGATATAAATATGTAACAGCAGAAAATCGAGAGCTACCAGAATGGCACACAACACTGTAGGAGCCAGAGTGGTATATGAGACAGTCGCACGCAGCAAACATTTCTTATTCACACACTTCCTTTTATCAGATATTTCAATACATAACTATTATAACTACAGCAGCTATTTTCCATTATTATGTCCTTTCCTAGAATATTTAATATGAAGTTGTTTAATAAATATTTGTAAAATTCACAGTACTTAGCATCACACAGACCTATCTTCAGATATTTCCCAGCGGCTTCCCTGCAATAAGCCCAACTAATTATTTCAGCACAGATTCAGCAGCACCTAGACGGAGGGAAGCATGTCTGCTGATTCTAGTCCGATTCCAAAGATGAGATGTGTGTTTATTAAACCCACATCAGTTTATATTTCTCCCATTCATAATGTGACCCCCAAGCTGCACTTTTCAGGATCTCAAGCTATTCAGGATTCAGCTTCACATCTCAGCATCGCCAGTAGAAACTCCTGCTGATTTAACCTGCTCCTGGCTATCGCTAACACAGGGCAGCTCCACTGATGTGCGGTGGCATTTTGGATGTAACCTAAGTGTGCTCCCAGCCGCCGGGCCTGCTGAAATCAGGGTGCTATCCAACCCTGTTTGGAATGAAGACTTAAAAGTCTTTAGGGTGGTTTCAGTCACCACTGGCTGAACACACCAAATATTATGGCTCCTGATCTCTCTTCATAGGCTCCTGCCAGTGCTTCTTCCTTTACACCACTGTGAGGTCTCAAAAACTGGTCAACCACTGGGTACTGCTGGGAGCATTGCCTACAGTGCAGCACAGCCCTACAACTGCTGTTCTGACTGCAGTGAGGGGATGACGGGTACATCCCACACAGCAGCGCTGCAGAGCCACATCGCAAAGAAACCCCCAACTCGCCTGGGTCTGAGCAATCCTGGCTTTGTGATCCTGCCATTCAGCATCACAACCATCATTTCTGCACCAAAACACTGTGTTTTGCAGGTGTTTCTCCTCTAGCAGCAGAGGACGTGTCCCTCTGTATGGGTTGACTTATGGTTGTACCCTTCAGTGGCACCTGACTGAAAAACAGGTACGCTGGAAGGAAGCGAGTGCTGAGTACTGGCCATTACCAACCCACAGCAAACATTTAATTTGCAAGTCAGAAGTAAGGCAGATATGTCACCTTAACTGCTTGAAAAGAAAGGCAGTTTTTCAGGTGTGGCACTTGCAAGGAAACAAAGCAATAAAACACTATCTCAGAGCCTAAAGTTATTGCGAAACATTTGTGCGCTGCAGTTCCAAACAGCCCCAGGAAAAACCCCTCCCTGAGCAGGCTGCAGCTCACCTCGGCTTAACACAAGCACAGCCACACCGCCCTGATCTGCTGTGTATCTCCCTAAACTTCTGCTTTGCACCTTCAGTAATAAACACAGCAGGGTCACAGAGCCCCCAAGTACTCTCTTGGCAGGGTAACAGGTTTGGTCCTTAGCTTTGAACTCTGCTTAGGACAGGTCTACAACTCTCACAACAGAGGGTCAGAAGGCCCATCTGAACAGCAGATAAGGAGAGTTGTGTATTTTAAGCCCACACTGGTGGTAGACAGGAGGGAATTTGGATTTAAATAGCAGCAAAGACAATTTTGCTTTGGCAGCTGGAGCGGCCTGGTGACCTTGCAGCCAAGTTTGAGCTGAGCCGAGTCCCTGCGCTGCGGCACTGGTGAGCCAAATTAAGAAATTGCCTCTCCCCTCCCTACTCCAGTGCAGACAAACTGTGTTACAAAGTTTGGGAGCAAACCACAGCTTCACTCAAGTGCTGGAAGACGGCACTTCCCAAGCTAACTTGCTTTCTTCCTCGCCTAACCTGGTGGCTGGAAAGCAGAGCCCCTGCCCTCGCCCATCAATACACAGATGGAGAGGAGTCAAGAAACACCTGCACAGCGTTTCAACAGCCCTGGCACAAAGGACACAGCAGAAGTACGAAACACAGAGCTGATAGAGAGCGCACAGCCATCAGCACCTTGTCAGAAACAAGAAGGGAGACTCAGGCTTCCTGGTACAGCAGCACAGCACCCCCCTCCATCCTGTTCCTCAGATGCAAACTTCAGCGACATTAAGCCAACTGCAGGCCATGAGATACTCAGCAAATAGTACAGGGAATTTAACATTTTGACACTGGGGCACTCCTGCTTTCTGGAGGCATCGTAAGAATGCCCCAAACAAAGGCTAAGCCTTCCCAGATCTTGACCCATGCAGCCCACTCCCACCTCTTGCAGGGTGGGTGGGCACCGGGGAGGGCAAAATAAAGAGCACCCTAAATAGACTGCAGTCAGTCTTTCTGGTGGTGTTTTTAAAGGATGAAGGTTTTTCAGTGCGGATGTTGCCCTAGTCTGCCACCATAACTGTGCCCCACGTACTTACAAGCATTCAGAGGCAGAGATTTCTGTCCTTCGGGGTCTTACCTCTTCTCTCGCTGATATGGTGGAAGCAGGAGTGTTGGGCACAGAGCTGAGGGAGGTGCTTGGTCCCGTCCCCGATGAACTCTGCGAGTCCCCATCTCCAGCAACATCATGAATCTCTCTAGCAAGGATGGCAACATCCTTCACCAAGGTTTGGCTGAGCCTGAAGCACAGGGAAAGCAGCAGAGTCATTAGGACACATGATGCGACAAGCCTCATGTTCATAAAATATAAGAAGAGCAGCCACAAAAAGTTTGTGGGAACTTCTGCAGAGGCTATGGAGAGCAGGCTTTTTTCAGGGGTGCCTTGGCAGGGTGCTGAGGAACACTCTGTCTGCATACAAAATACATCTGCTCTCCTCCTGAACCCAGTTTCAAAGCAGAGATTTGATTAAAAGCTAATTCTACCGACTACACACTACCAAAAAGTACTGGAGACAATCCATAAAGAAGCTTTATGTTATTGCTCCTCCACCCATCCACTCTATTTTTTCTTCTCTCTCTCTCATTTTTTTAGGAGAACACAGTCAATTTTTATTCCTGGGACTTCTTTGTTACTTAAATAAAAAAATCTCAAATCCTCTTTCCTTCTTTCTTGTGGTATATATCAAACTATGCCTCCACGTTCTCCAGAAGGGTGGAGGGATTACCAGGGTAAGCACAGCATACCTTAGAGAGATCTGGTTTTCAGAAACCAGGTCTTGAGACTTCAAGTCCCTCGACAGGTGTCCAGTTAATACTCAGCGATTGCACCTCTACTTGCTCTAGATCTCAAAAAGAGTTTCTAAGTCTCTGGATTGTTGCTAGCAGAGCTTAAAAAAAAACCCAAACCTTCAGACCAAAAGTAGCTGTTGTGCTAATGTTAAAGAAAAGTTTCTGAGAAAAAAAAAATAAATCTTACAGCTAGCCAGCTTCATATGAAAGACACTTTCTTTAAATGAAAAAAAAAAAACAACAAGCAAAGCAATAAAACTGTCATTTCATCACATGTCCTCAGAATGAAAATGCATAACTGAGCTAATAAAAAGCAGTTTGATCTGCCTGCCTAAGGTGCCCCCTGTCCATGTTGGTTTGGATAGAGCTGTCACCCAGCACATCCATTATGTGATTCACTTACTGTAAACAAGTCACATTTTCCCTTTTAACTCTCCCCGACTCCTCTAAACCCCTCCCAGATAATTTGGGAGCAGCAACGGAAATCAGAACTGCAATTACGAAGCAGACTCTATGACCGAGCCCTGCAATGTGCAGCGCCAGACAAGTCTGACGCAACCATTTATTTATAGCTGCCACAACCCGAAGCCGGGAACACTGCCGGGAGGGAAACGAGTGTCTCCCGCACGCACAGTTTGTGTGGCACAGGTAACACGGACTGGTTTGGAGGCTGACACACTTTCTAGCAGCCTGACAGCAACGTTCACGCAAGAAAATCCCTTTTGAGATCAGTGCAGCAAGTGACACGAGTGACGTAGAAATGCTGACCCAAAGAAGACAGAGGACGGCTTCCTCAGTCAAAAGTATTCCAAGTATGACCAGTACAATGGAAGACCAGTATTTCTGGAAAGTTGGCATAACACAGTTGCATATTAGAGATGTCAAACCTCAAATGCCGCTGTTTAAAAAAAGAATCTATTTGTTTTACTGCCGAGAGGTCCTCCAGGCAACCACCAGACCACCAGTACACAATAGGTCCCGTATCCAGGAACATCAAGCTAAGAAATGACTCATTTATACACAGGGGCCCAGACAGATTTTCTTGTTCGGATTCAGTTGTGCAAAGCAAAGGGGTTTCTGCCCCGCAGTGACTGCTGACTGCTCCCTCACCCGCCTCAGGCAGAGCAGCTTCAACAGTTTACATGTTCAGTCATTGCTAATCCATTTGACTTCCTCTGCAGAGAATTAGGACAGTTCACACCAACCAGTCTGTGCACACACGGTGACTTCCAGCAGCAAGCAGAGATAAGCAGGTATAGACAGGTACATCTTTTGGCAGAGCTAAAAGAAGATACGCATCCACAGCTTGAACAAGAAACAAACCAAGATACAACCCAGCTTCCCTGCACCTTGGCGTTTGCTAGAGATGGTGCAACCAGCACAGGCTGTAAAACTTCATGAAAACCTTCCAAGTTTGAACATACTGATGTTCGGATACATAGGAGATGGGGGACGTGCAACAAGAGAGAGTGTCTCTTCTTCTACCTCCACCCCTCCATTTGTTTTGAACATCAAAAAAACCTCAATCCATTTTCAGCATGAGTCAACGCACAAAACCCCACCTCACCTGGCTATTTCTGCGATCTCTGCTGTTTGCGCCATGAAGTTGTAGGGGTCTGGGTGGTCATCAAAATCTTCATCATCATCCGTTTCTCTGCCGTTGTGCTTCTGCTTGCTCAGCCCAGAGCCACGTAACCTCGGTGTCTGAGTGGCTGTTGAAGTATGGGAGCGTTTGTGTTTAGGGGAGCTGTGATTTGAGCCATATTCTTCCTCCGAAGTAGAAGTGTAATCTGAACCCTGTGGTCTCCGCCTTGATGCTTATAAAAAATGAATTGGTTTCAGACCGAAGACAGTAGTAAAGAATAACTACAACAGGGCAAAAAGGTAACACAAAACAAGCCTGAGAACACACGGAGAGTTTCTGTGCAGATTTTAAGCCAAATGGCACATTCTCAGAGCTTATTTCAAAGTTGAGCGCTTCTATCTTCACTATAAAAATTCAGAGTGGGAGATCCCAATGGAAAAGTAAAATGACTGTGTTAACAACTCCATGTAGTAAATTACCACAGCCTTGGCTTTCCATGCACAGAAGCTCTGTGTATAAGTAGCACACATTTGAGACTCCTCATAGTCCCACAGAAGTCCTCTTCTAAAAAGAGCCCAATTTTCAAGCCTGCAGACACCTTTCCAATCAGCTGAAAGTACAAGCAAAAGGAGGGGTTTTTGAGTGAAGAACAGACTATGGTGTTTGGTGTTATTTGCAAGAGTCCACACCCCCACGTTCACCTCCTGCCTCGCAATTCACCATTAATGTGTTCATCCAGTCAGGTCTGGCTCCGCTGCCCAATTCTCCCAACCGGTTCTGCAGATGTGAAGACACCCAGGTCCTCCTTGTATGGGAAGGATCGAGATGTCCTTATTTGAAAACTGGGCTCCTGGTGTTTGCTGCCTCCCTACACTGTCTACAAACACAGCTTCATTCCCTTCCATCCTTCCCTAGAGAATGAAGACCCACCAAACACAGAACCAGCTGGGTTATTTAAAATTACAATACCTAAAAGCTTCACTGTGTTATCAAGATTATTATAATGCTGAAATACTGCAAGGATATTAAGTCAGCATAATAGATCATACAAACAAAAGTAATTTGGCATATAAGATGCACTTAGAAACTATAGATAATTACTGTATAGTGAAAAAAAGTATTCCTAGATATTGCTATCTCAGCTATAGCTGTATAAATGTCTTATCTTAGGGCTAATATATATATATGAAAAGAAAAAATAAATTTGCTCATATTCCGTCAGCGGATATATAATTTATTCTAAATATAGGTTTAGAATCAGGAGGCCACCCGGTCACTGAACATCAATTTTGAAATGAAGAGTCTGATTTTCAATCCCTGTACACCAAGGGAAATCAGAATTAACGCCCTTCATACAATTCAAATTACACTGTGTAAACAAATCAGATACACAGAGCAGCAGGGGAGACAAGGCCCTTAGCTTTAAAAATTGGTAACTTGGATTATTCTGTTATCTGTGCATTTCACACAAAGTTACTTCAGATGGCCAGGAGATCTACTGGCATTTCTTGTCTCATGGCCAGATAGTTCATTCTGTTCTCTGTTTGCAGGATTAACTTTCTCTCACTGGGAGAGTTGGAAACTATTCTGATTAGCTAAACACTTTAAGAAATCCTTGAATAAATGAGCCACATCTGCCTCCTTACTCCCAGGGCTTTGACACTCAACGCTTGTATCATGCTAAAAAAAAATCTCTTGATGCCACAGTGCAATACTTTGGTTTATCAATGTTTGCCCCAGGAATAGGGTGCTAGGTGTTCATTCATTATATCTATAATGGCATTAGTACAGGAACATGCATCACGCACTTGGTGCAGCACTAGGAAGCATGAAGCACACCAGCACACTGAGAGCTTGCGCAAGGCCCACAATCCGATCAAGGAATTAGGAGGTTAGTATTTTAAGAGCAACTAATTCAGAGGAAGGATAAGCATCATCTGCTGCAACTATGCACAAAGGAAGGTGTTAGCGTGCTGCTACAAAGCGCTGGAAATCAAAAACCAATTCATTTAAACCAACTGATCATTGTTCTCCAAATGATTTGCAGTCTGTGGTCCAAAGGCAGAGAGAGTGCAAAGAGTGCCTCCTGTTTGGAAAACTCTGACCACATTATTTTGCTTTAAATTTGTTACTGTTTAACAAGAAGTCAATAATAGCATCATCTCAAAAAAGGCAAGAGAAGAGACTGTACATACTCTTTTAGCTTGTCCACATTCTGATTTACATGCATATACAAATGTGTAAGAAGAAAATCATTAAAAGGGAAGCTGGATGCACTAAACCAATCCAAATCAAAACAAGCAGCAAATAACATTTTTAGCATGCAATAAAAATGAATACTGCAAGAAGGATAATTATTTCAACTGTATGAAAGTATATAAAAAGTATACAACCCAGAACTCTATGACTCCATACAAAAAACACAGATCTCATGAAAATACCATCCCTCTCAGCAGGCCTGGGAAAACCAGCCAAAGTTGTCTTCCCATCCCTTGTCCCCTCATCATTCCTAAAAACCTAAGCAAACACATCTGCTTTGCCACATCCGTGGTAAGTCAAGAAGTACGGGTATAGACCAGGACTTAAACCGAAGGTGTTGGGGACAATCTCTGGTTCCCAATTACCATGTCAGAGTGGTCATCTGCATTGTCCACACTATTTAATTAAAGGTTTCAATATGAGAAACACTGATATTGCAAGAGTGTGCTGAGTGCACAGCTAGGGGACAAGACAGCCCCCAAACCTCCACCATGGGGGAAACACAACTGTGGCACCTGCCTTACCTATGGCAAAAGGGAAAGAAATCAGACAGCAGCGTAAAACTCCTGGGACAATCAACATGTAGCATCTAGCTCCATATTTGCATTTATGGGAAGAACATGGGAACAGCTTTCACAACAAAAGTGCATTTATTTTTTGTTCTCTTGTTTCAGATAACTTCAAACCAGTCAGCTTGGACACCAGCTGTCATCAATACCATTGCAAGCTCTCTTGGAGTAAACTTTGAATCTTAGAAGTCAAACTAAACAAACTAGAAATCTTTGTAGCACTGAAAAGGCATTAAATTCTTCCTATTTAACAGAAAAATGGCTAATGTGCTCCTGTCAAATGGCAATTGGTAACCCAAAAAACAGTCACTGAAAAAAAAAAAAAAACCAAAACGTAGCTATTTGCAATATCCTCAGAGACAATGCCACAATAATATCCCACTGAATATGAGAGATGCTCTGCTGTTTCCAAACCCACAAGAAATCTCAATGTCTGTACCACTCCTTAATTCCAACTTTCATACTCACCGATGCAGCGCTCGTGTTACTGAGATACCAATCCTGGGGAACCATGTGCAGCCTATAAATCAGAAAGAGGGCAGTAGGAGACGAACATAAAGCACGAGCACTTACTGGACGAGGAGGAATACTTGACACTGCTGGAGCGGGTCCTGCTGAAAGGCTGCTTCACGGAGGCAGCGGCTGCTGTTTTCCTCGCTGCGGCTCTCACCTCTGAAACACCCGTCTTCCGATAGGACTCCACACTCCGGCCTGAAAACCCCGTCCTTGACTGTGCCGTCTCAGAGTCACTGGGCACCGTAAATGAACCTGCTCGTTTCCTCGGCATGGCGAGGATGTCCAGCCGGGAGAGTTTCTTCGTCTCTGTAGACTGCTTGGGGCCCTGAGCGGTGGCTTCAGGGTTGGAGGCTGTTTTCTCAGTATCAATGCACTCATTGTCTGAAGCATCTCCCAGCCGGGCACGACGTAGCTTCGAGGCCCTTGTGGGTCTTGGGGTGGACAAACTGTTGGAGCGGGTGAGAACTTGCTGGATCTTCTGCACATTCGATGTCGTTTTGCTGTGGTCCTCCTTGGTGGCCTGAGTAAAAGGTTTCCTTCTGGGAACTGGCCGGGTTACCGAGTGCTCGTGGTCAGACACAACCGCGTCAGGGACCGGCAAGTAGGGCAAGCTCGAGCTTCTCTCATCATCCGTGAAGTCAAGTGACCCTTGTGTCCCAGCACTCCGCTTCATCTGGAAGCGTTTGGTGGCCTCCACGTGGTTTGATGCCTCCGGTGCTTGTGTCTTCCGCTTCTCTGTCAGCCTGTCCCGAGCGCTGGGCTGCCCGCACTGGTCCTGGATGGATGGTGTGGAGGAAGATTTCTCCTTCTGCAAACTCGCAACCGCTTTGCGCTTCGGAGCGCTCGTTGGGACATTTTTGCCACTCACCAAGCTGACCGTGCTGGCAGTATCCACGTCCGAGTCCCCTGACAAGGAGTCCTCCAGCTGACCAGCAGTTTCTGAGGGCTCCAACTGTTGGCTTTGACTAAGTAATTTGGCTTCCAGTGCTGCCAAAGCAGTTTCAGTGTCCTTAAGGAGAAGATGAGTCTCCTGACCAAAGTCCATACGAGTTGACCGGACAGCCTCTAAATCCTTAAGCAGAGGGTGACTTGAAATATGTGGGAGTTTATTTTGAGGAACACCAGTGTTCGATTTATCTTTGGTAAAACTTTCTTGTCTAACAAAAGATGATGTTTCCTTTCCTGCCATGTTTTCTTGATCTTGAGGAAGACTCTGATGAAGGGAAATAACCACTTTCCCAGCTGCATTTATGTAAGCACTAACATCTTTGACTGGTGGTTTTCCAGGAGCTGGTGTGCCAGCAGACTTGAAGGAAAACTCCTGATCCTTGCTGTCTTTTTCTGCTCGAGCATGGGACATGTTCAGAGAGAACTTGGATGGAATCCCCACATCATTGCTGTCATCACCAATGTAGAACGAAGTAGAAATTGGCTCACTTACAGCTCTCACATTTGAGACTCGGGAGGATCCTGGCTGTCGGCTCTCTGATCTTGCGTCTTCTCCCATCTGCTCTAGCATTTTATTGTTCTCTTTATATTTCTTGCCTTTTTCCAAGCTGAAGCCATCGTCAGATCTGCTGGCATCACTGAGGCTATCTGGATCCAAGTCTTCTTGGATGAAGAGGCGGCTGCTGGTATCACCATAGGCTTCCACACAGTGGTCCTTCACGATGGTTCTCTTGGTAACCTCAGAATAAGAATCCTGGCAAATCAGGACCGTAGGAGTGGGGCTGTCCAATTTATCGCTTGGTGGGAGTTGGGGAAGAAGGCGCCTTGTTCTCAAGGGAGCAGCGTTTTCTGGTTCCCCAGGTTTTGGGGCTGCACCATTTTCTGAAGAGAGTTAAGTGGACAAGAATCAACTGTTGTACAACTACAGCAATTATTTATTTAAAAAGAGCTTGATCCCACAAAGTGCAAGTCCACAACAGTGTTTAGAACTAAGCTTTTATGCAACATGAACATCAGTGGGGCCTGGCTGGTGCTTGCAGCATCAGGTTTATCAATACAGACACCATACTTTATTACTTTGGTGGATCAGAGTGCTCAACACCTTCCCTGTCTCAAGGTAGGATTTCAGGCTCATCTTCCCGAATATACCTCTCAGTACAAGCACATACTTTAGATGATAATGGCGGTGCGGGCATTTATCTACCATAACGGCTGGACTTGATGATCTTAAAGGTATTTTCCAATTAAAATGATTATAGGATTCTATAAATCAGGCCACAGGAATAAGACGAAAGGTCATCAGACAAACCTCTACAGTTATGCAGTGTTTCAAGTGTCATTCTACACAACACAGCCCATTTGACTAAATAGATGGTGTTTTTCACAGTATAAGTTCTCATATAATCATATCCCACAGCAAAGTTTGAGGAGAAAGACCTCATATCAATTAAGACGTTTTGAATTAGAGCTCACCGCCCCAGCGTGGGTGGGCTTATCAGTGTGGACACATTTCATAAAATGAGTGCTCTTGTTTCTCCCATATCTGATACTGCCTCTAAATACCAAGATAACTGGTTATTTGACTATGGTAATATTTCAAACACTCCAGGAGTCAGGTTCCCACACAATGTGAAAACAGTGGTCGTGACCTCCAAAACAAAGGTTTCTTCTAATCTTTACTGTGTCTATCTATAGCTGTTAATGGCATGAGGGTAATGGCAAATATTCCCAACCAAAAAAGGGTGAAAACGTTTACAAAAGCCAACAAAACATTGTTCTTCCTTTCTCATGTTTCAACAGGACCTGGGGCTCTGTAAACTGCCTTCCCAGCTACAAGGGGAGCATGATCTCCTCCCACTCCCCTTCTTCCCTCCATATCCTGTTTTCTACACTAATCTACACACTTCAAACCTACTACCCTACAGCAAATCCCAGAATAGCCTAAAATTCCCAGCACAGCCAGACACAAGAAAAGCAGAAGTCAGCAATTATGTCCAAGATAACTTGTAAATGGTTTTCATTTGGCATCACAAGGCAGTCTCAAGAATCACTACTCAGGGCTAGTTAACACCCAAGAAGGCCCTTGTGATCTTTCTCTTTCCCAGGTGTCCTTTAGTCATAATCAACATAACATTTAAGAACTTCTCAGATGAGTCTGAAATGCAAACCAGAGGCTATCTCCATCATCATTCCACTGGGAACATTTCACTCTCTCCTTCTTATCCCCAAATACATTAGCTACAACAGAAAATAAGTCACAGCCAGATGCACAGGAACCCTTAATTTCTGCTTTTCATATCCTCCTGGCTTAGATTTAGTCATCTTCAAACAGTGATGTCAGGATAAGACTTACCTGCACCTCCGTCACCCTGCCCAGAGACAGGTTCAGAGTAACTGTCTGCAAGGCTTGCCCACCTAGACACCCACTTCTGGCTCCCCTGAGATGCTGCAGACATCTACAACGAGATGGGGAAGGCAGCGTGAGAAATAAAGTTCGTAAACCAAACCCAGGCCACAAAATCTCACCTCTCATACACACACCACTCAGCCTCCTCCAAATGGAAATCAATCTATGCATCACATTGCCGTCCAGACAGAAAACCCACCTACATCTCCACCATCCCAGCAAATCTACCTGGACTGCCCGTACCTTCGCATCAGCCTGAGATCCACTCACAACTTTTGAGGCAAGTGCCTGGAGCAAGGGTGACTTCTGACTAGTGCCATTTTCACTGATTAGGTGCTGATGAGAGCCAGAGTCATCTTTTTCTCCTTTAATTATTGGTCTAAAGGCTGAAGAGATTCTGGAAAATTCAGGAGACTCAAAAACACCAAAAACCTGTAAAGGTTTGCAAAGGAAAGATTAAAAAACAAGAAAACTGAAAAATATTAGCCCAAAACCTAATCCATAAAGCATTAAGTCAAATCCCAAAGGGCCAGAAACACTTGCCAACACTTCCATGCAAGCTAAGTAAATAATTTTCTTCTCTGTTCCACAGTAGCAGTTTTAAATACACTCATTCATAGTTCATCCCACTCACTCCCACCTTTCCTCTCACCCTCATTACTTTGGTGTATTGCCTGTAACAATAGTAACTTTCACTGAAAAGGAGTCCCTTTTCAACCCTGAGAAATTCAGGGTGTGTCAGGAAAGCTCTTTTCCAGCTAATTCACGGAGAATTAGAAAAAGCTGAAAAAGCTCCATCAGAGACTGTAGCAGCAAGTGGGTTGAGCAAAGCAGCCTCACACTGACACGTGAGGACCTGGGAAAAGATGCATCTCAGAGAGGGGTGAGAGTTTGAGCTGGCTGGCCAGATTCCCTCTGGAGAGGCTTTCCTAGAGGAGGTGACCAAAATCCATGCCTCCAAATGGCTTGTTTCTCTTCCCTGACTACAAATAGTTCAGAGGAAGATGCCACCACAGACGGTATGTAGGATTGGTTGAGATGACCTTAAAAGTTCTCCACTCTGATTTCTATCTAAAAAAAAAAACATGTGCATTGGGATTGGAGTGGGGAAGAGTCACCTCAAAACCTCAGCGAGTCCAGAATTCATATAATAGTTCTTCCTGAACAGAAACACTGAGGTCCACTTACCAGCTGTTTCCCCAGTGGCAGGTCTGCACTGCACCAAGTTCACGGCAGAGTCAAGTGCAGAACCTGGCCAGCTTGCCTGCCTCAGTCACATGGCTGCCAAGAGTACTCTCCAGAAAATACTGCAATTTTTGTGGCATTTTTCCTTGTATTTCCCCATCAGAGCAATTACCTCATGTCAGGACTAGGGCCTTGCTGTGGCTTGAACACCCTGCCCTGAAAGCTTCCGATCTCATTACAAACAAGATGTAAGGAACAAACATAATAAACAAATGAGTGAGGGAAGCTAGATCCAGGCTCACAGAACACTATACACAGCTCTAAAGCCAGGTTCAATTAAGGCTTCCTTTAAACCTCACCATCCTCCTGCCTACATTTCACTAAATCTTCATAGCCACTTCTCAGTTTTGTTTTCATCATAGACCACAGATGAAAGTTAAACCTGAAAAATCAGCCAAATTTTGGTTTGCCCTGTGGTTGCTTAGTTAGGTGGGGTTTTTTTAAGGCTTTCCCTCATCTCTGGGTTTTGTTTTTTTAGGGTTATCATTCAATTTGCAAAATTCAAACAAGTAGAGATCCATCTAAGATTGCCTCTGCCATAGACCACACCCTTGACTAGCTCAACCAGCTGCCACTTGCCCTGCCAGCAAGCTCTCCCCTTTCTAACCAGGCACAGCCAAACACAGAACCACCTACCACCAAGGCTTGTGAAGGACTGATAGCAGCAGCCCCTGGCCTGTGTTTCCTTTGTCCCACCACGGGGTGCTGCATCAGTGATGGGATGCAGCTCCCATCTTCCTAACAGCAGGCAGGAGGTGATGCAAAGCCAAGGCAGAGGCTTGGGAGCAGCCCTAGAGAGCAGAGCTGCTCTCAGTAGTATCAGCCACATCTTCATTCTGCTCTTGCCTTTCCTCTAAACAGATGGCAAGCCTGCTCTTGCACTTTTGCGTCCAAATCCCATTTTGGAAGCAAGGCAACTCTTTGCTGTGGGCTCACACTGCGGGTTTTTTGTTTGTCGTTTTGTTAGGTTTTTTAAAGATCAGCCTCTCAGTTGGTCCAGGCCTATCCTTAACACAGGTCACCCAGATTTCCCAACCTTAACCATAAATCCCCACTGCTCCCAACAGCTAATGAAGTTAGGCCCTCTAGCACAAGGGTAGAAGCCCAAGCCTTCAGCCCTCAGCTTGCTGGCCAAGCACAGAAAAACAGCATTTACCTGATCTATCATTTTTCGTGCTTCCTCCACCTCTTTATCCTGCGACTCCGTCTCAATGGTGTATGTACCCGTCTCGCTCACGCTGTCCTCCTCATCATTCCTCCTGCCCTGGGCTGACTTTACCTCCGGGGGTGGAGCAGGGGCAGACTCCGGTTCTGATGATATAACCACACGTGGAGCTACCGGCATGGGCAGAGGCGCTGGTTTCTCAATGCTTGGCTTCCCAGACTGACCAGTCTCCCGCAAATACTCAGCCATAAAATCCTGAGCCATCTTAGACTTCCTCCCAATGCTCCCATAAGTTTTGGCTGATGTTCTGGAAGCAGAGGAGGATGAAGAGTTGATTCGATCTTCTGTCTTCTCTCTCTTGAAGGAGCCAGATCTTTGGGTCCCGGAGGAGCTGTTACTGGGTTTGCCTGCCTGGGTGCCAGAGTGGGACTGCGGTACCGCGTTTCCCAGCTTCTCTGCCGGTGAAGCATTCTTACGCTTCTCGACCTTGGTCTTCAGCCCCTGATCGGTGTCGCTCTGGGAGGAGTGAGCGCTGTGCGTGAAGGACTGCGACCGCTTCTTCCGTGGCGTGTCCTCGAAGAACTCGATGACGAAGGCCTGCTTGTTGTGCAGCATCTCGTGGGGATCACGCCTCATCTGGCGCTGCAGCTTGGTTTGCTCCGCCGCACGTTCGCTGCCTGTTGTCGTCTCCTTCTCCGCCTTGGGTGCCACAGGGTCTTCGGAGTCACTCTGTGTCCCGTCCTCGTGCCTATTACCTGGAAACAAGGTATGTAGATTTGACTTCCATATTCTCCATTACCATGGCCCTAACATTACCTCCCAGTTGAAATTTAGCTTTTCAGTTAGAAGAAAAAAACACTTATAGGATTAAACAACTCCAAAAACATCTGCTGTGGCACAGGGATTGCACCCCATCAGAGGAAATAAAAGAGAAGGCATCTGTCTCCTGACCCCACTTTTCACAACGGATTGGCTATCCAAGTTATTAAAAACCAATTCAAGAAATCATTTCAACCCCAAGGGTTTCTGATTTTGTAACGCTGATTGTTTCAGATACCTAATGTTTGCTTTTTCTTTTTTTTATTTAAATAAAAATGATGACATTATTTTCCATTCTGCCCAATTACTGTAGTCCAAGATCACCTCGTTAGGTTCTCTCTGTTACAGAGCAGAAATCTCTCTCCAGGATCAGTAAATAAATCCCGTACGCTGCATTCCATGAAACCAAATCCCCATAATGAAAGACCAGATCAGTGCGTTACAAGTGCATGCACCTCTGAGCACCCAACATATCCCATTCTACAAGGGTGAAATAAGCCAGATACTAACAGAAAAGTGAATTTGCAGGATTCGTTACTTTTTCTGAAGTTTTAAGAACCACACCGTGACATCCCCATGAGTTACACCATCCTACCACCAGCCAAGCAACGTTGAAATTATTACTTAGAGTTCACTAAGCTTCAATAGTTTATTTTTGCCCATGTTAGTGACAACCATCTTTACAACCTTCTCTTTGTATCAGTGATGCTTTGCCCCTCAGCACCTTAGCTCAGGACTCTCAGAAAGTAAGTTAAACAAAAAGTTAAAAGTAAAACAAAAAACAAACCTTTTTTTGGAGAAGGAAACGGGTGTGAAGGCACACAACACGACTCAGTCAACGACCAGGAACCTGTCATCGGGAGAACGGGGAAAGAGATCTCTGCGCTCTAGACTGTAATATGCAGCAAGATATACTGGCTAAAATACCACGTGTTTGAAAGGAAAACTGCTCAAACCTACTTTGCAAGTTCTCCAGACACATGGGTGAAGACCATTTATTACCTCGAGTTAGCTGTGAAAGATTAGAATTTAATACAAGATCCATTCAACCCAGCAGTCAGTCCTCTGAAGAGTCTCCCAACTCCCTCAATGAGGGAAACCAGCAAACTTTGCATTGTGCCCAAGGGCTGATAAGCTTCGTCCTTAGAAGGGAAAGTTCTTAAATTAAAAGGTCTTTGCTAAGAACGCTGCTGAATGCAAAACAGTGGGGACACAGGGAAAACCACCCACCATGCCCATGGATGCCCCAGCAGAACACCATGCATGCGCCCTCAAGCTGTTAAGGCCTGAACTCTCTAGCCTTGACAACAGGCTTTATGTTCACATTGGTCCTGAAAGCGAGCAAATGTTACTAACAAACCCCAACAGTAAGCGTCTCTGATTCCAAAGACCCAAACCTGGTAGGCAGCCAGCAGTAGCCTCCAAGACATCTTCAAAATTATCCCTGTCAGTAGAACACGTTACACAGCTATCGCAGATAAATGACACCCTGTCCTCTGCCAGAGCAGAGCTGGATAAACTCCTCAGGCCACCAACATTGTAGCTTTTAATCACATGTCCAAAGAGTTCATTTCTTGATATGCAAATTACGCATTAAATCACCCCAGCTTCTTTCCAGGCCTTATGGACTGTAAAGAGGCAAGTGCCGCCAGTCTAGTATTCCTGTGCATTGCTCAGGAAAATCCTAGGATGAGCAGCACCTCCCTAACTCCCTAGTTTTCTCCAAGAGGAAAGAGCAAAACTACTGAAACACACTTGTATTCCTGACAATGTTCTCCAGCAAGTCAACAAAATCCAGCACCATAATAACAAAACAAAGAAAAAACACACCACACCACCAAAACCCTCTATCACACAGTCATAGTAGACTGAAAATTAGACCCTAAATAATAAAGCAGGGCACTCCAACACTGTCCCTTATTGGGAAGAACTAGAAACAAGTAATGACAACAAAACAGTTTCATTTCCCAGGGCTGGAATGTGAGATCTCTTTGACCATAGGAGCTTCTCAAAAAACTGCACATAAAACAGCAAGTTGGAGATGCAATACGCAAAACTCTTCATACTATGAGGAGGTTTTTTCCAACAAGGATCAAGCAAATACTCCTGTAAGGCAAAACGAGGTATTGTTCACTTTTAAGAATGACCTCAAGCACAAGTAGGTCTGGTAACCTTCAATAAGATTTTATCACTTAAAGGTGCAGTTAAAACCGACAGCTTTTCCAGAGGTCTGCAAGGCAGCGAGAACATAGGAATCAGTGGTCTCCTCCTAGCTGTTCAGTGCATGGCCCAAGAGCGACATCCAGGCAAGCTCAAATCTTGAAAAATATGTGAGAATCATGCGACTCCCACCAGCTGCACTAAGAACTGGACCCCAAACTGCAATTCAGACCTTTGACCATCTGGTCATCCAACCAAGTAGCTCTGGTCATTACAGCCATCAGGATGATCATACTTTGCCCCTTCTGGACTACAGCTAAAAAGAAGTCATTCATCAGCTAGGAGGAGCCAAGAGAATAAAATCCACTGAAATACCTGTGTTCACCAGTCTGGCTGACCACATGGAAATAATTTTAGACATTTAAAAATCAAAATCCTTTTTCTAATCACTCTTACTGCTGAGCTGGCACTACAGATGTAGAGGAACCAGATTAGCGTGTCCCCAGGCCAGCACCACACATGACTTCAGGGCCAGGTGAAGAGCCTGCTTGCTGGATTCAAAACCATTAACAGTCATTAAAGAGATGCTCTTTATCTTGCAAATTTGGAGCAGAGACAATTAAGTCTAGTTCTCCTTGGCAGGAGAAGGGGTTTCCCCCTTTATTATGCTGCATTTGCATGGCCAGCAGAGAACTATGTCCACATGACAAGACATTTACCCACCTTTAAGCGTCCTCACATGAACCGGCAGGTCACTCTTCGTACTGTACACATCTTCTCCTGGAGACTGCCGTCTCATCAAGCTTGGGTCATTCTGGACAAGCCAGTCGGCCACTTTGCTCTCTGCTGACATCACTTCTGTATGAGCCGGTTCCTTACTATACGGTCTTCTCTGTCTGAGCGAAAATTTAGTTACGTGATCTTTTATCTTTATTTTACCGGGGGTACCATCATCAAATTCAATGGTGAAAGAGGCATGACTCTGTACAACAGGGGTCACTACGGCATCAACATCCTTTGTTGGGATCTCATGGACCTGTGTTTCTGGAGATTTTGATGGCTGCTGAAATTCTTTAGTTGGAATCTCAAAGTAACTTGGCTCTCTCCGGAAGGCAAACACAGACTGTTCTTGGGCATCTCTATAACCAGAAATATTACCATTCAGTTCCTCTTCATGCTGGGTTATCTCTTTTGATCTTTCTGCAAAGGGAAAAAATACACAAACATTAGCTGAAATGGATTAAAGAAAAAAAATACAAGTTCTGTTTTAGATACCTTTGTACTCTGGCCTCACCACTGAAATCTGTGATTACTGCACTGCTGCAGCCTCACCAATGTTTATTATGTTATTAACTTCGTCCTTTCTTCCATTGCTCCCCAAAGAGAGAGCTGAGCACACACACACAGTTGTACTTTTTGACAGAACCTGTGTGGCTGGTGGTCTTTAAGGCTGCCTTAAGGATGCCCAGGCCGATGCAGAAGGCAGATCCTGTTTGACTTTGCTGAATTCACTTCCATGCACACCTGCTCAACTTTCCACAGTTCAAAGGAAAAGCTGAGTGTGCAAAGCTATTCAAGGCATGGTTTTGTTGGAAGAACGCCTAATTCTGTAACATCACCAGCAATAAAACCACATTTTTTTCAGTAGCACCCAAACATCTTGTCTAGAGGGTCACTTACTTACTTCAACCTCTTGGGAGGGCTGCTAATCACAACTGCTCTCTGCTAGAGAATGGATACGCTGCACACACACCAAAATAAAACACCCTTTTGTGCAGTAAAGCACATGTTTGACAGAAAGATCAGGTTTAGTGCACATGTGAAAAATGATGCATTTTCCACGCATACAGATTCACAACAGGACTGGTAAGACTAAATGGCTTCCAAGGATGATGAGGTGAGAAACAGACTGCTTCCACATTAATCAAATCCAGTCAAAGATTCAGCTCTTAAAGCGCCTTCTAGATAGGAAACTCCTGGGAGACACAGTGGATGTTTTACACACAATCACAGATGCAGCACTGCTGTAGAACTAGGCCTCAAACAAGCTCACCAAAGCCTTTCTCATCCATACCGAATTATTCAACTGCCATTTCAAATATTTTAGGGGAAACACTAATTTTCCCTTATTCTGCTTTCGCCAGCAGCTATCTACACACAAGAATGTGCACAGACAAGCACCAAAAAAAAGTAGTAATGAAAGCCTCACAGCAGGATGGCTTCACACAGTAAAGATCAAAAGCGTGCAGAAATTTTGTCCCCCCCACCTTCTCCCACCCCAAATCACCTCCGTTACCTGAGTAATGCTCCTCTTGCCTTCTGTCCTCCTTGTTATTTGCATCATCTTCCCCCCACCAGGAGGGCTGCCCATAAAGAGGTGTGCGGTAAGTACTGGTTTCTAGGAAGAGGATAAGCAAATATTTTGACACAGAAAATATCAATTTACCAGGTTCACAGAAGTCAGTCAGGGAAAAGCAGAAGGATCAGATGACATCATATACCTGTCACATTGCAGTTGTAACAACAGCAAATTGTACATAATAATGAGTATGTTCAGGTTTTTCCTCCCACCCCCCACTTTTTAATTTTTTACATTCTGCTGCAAGATGCTGACTCCAGTGCTCTCTGTTGTCTTTCATAGCTGTGTTTCCCAAATACCAGCTTTTCTCCCTCTCTAGCCTCATTATTCACAGGAAATGAAAAGGTTTTGGCAGGACAAACTGTGAAATGCCAACCACAAAATTGTCTGCAACTCATCTGCAATTCAGGTGAAAATCAGACTTCTCTCCTGGTCTTAATTAGGAAGACTTTAGCTCTGCCCTTTCTCGCCCCACCATGTCCTTGGATGTTGTGAGGCCAGGGATTTTTTCCAGCTACTCACCACTCCCTCTCTAAAGTGACACACATCCACATCAGGAAATTCTTGATGAGTTACAAATTTAGGGAAAATGGTAAAACCATCTCTTTGTACATACATAAAGAAGTAGTAAACTCTTGCTCTCTAAAGCTTAAAGTAAACCAAGTGGATTCTAGAGTCCTTGCAGGACAGTTTTTTCTCACAGAGAAGCTTCCCCTAGGAGAGCCAGACTTGCATCGTTTTCTCTGCTCAGTGAGGATGCACTGGCAGATCAGGGCTTTGCTGCAACAGCTGGTACCCAGAGGAGCTGATCCGCTGCTTCTCGCTTTGTCTCCCACAAGATTGTGTTTTGGCAGTGCCTTGGGCTGCTGCTTTTTATGCAACAAGAAGAATACACCTCAATTTACCTGTGGTATAGTTATTATTATTATGTTTTTATAATAGTTTAAGAGAAGCAAATAAAGTAGCTTTTGATCTTTCATCTAGAGGTGATATAGACACAAGGATAGGTCAGGGGCTGAGGTTAAGCTCCAGCTTTGTTAACTGCTTCTGCCTCTACCCATAACAGCCATCAGCACACACCTTACAGGCCACGTTATAAACACTGGCTGCAGCTACAGCTGTAGCCGGGCTTCTACCAACAGCTGCTGCGCGCTCGGCTTGTGGTTTTAAAACCACACGCTGCCCTGTGTAAAGCAGCCCTCAAACAGCCCTGCAATTTTGCATTCCCTGCTTTAATAGGGACATGATAGAAAGCAGTTGTTAGCATAAGGGAAGCTGGGAGAGGAAGGGGTTTTAAATAAGTCAAAGAAAAAAAGGAGCCTGATTTTATGCCACTGTTTCTAACGCTACACAGACCCAACAGCCACTACATCACATGGATTTTTCCAGAATAGTTCCAGAGATATATGAGCTCATACATTGACAGTCCACAGGTAAAAATTTTGCTTTACAGATGCAGCCCACAGGCCCTTTTCAAGAGATCTTCATGTTTCAAAATTAACCACGCTGCCTCCCTCCACACTGAGGATCAAAAGAGGCTGAAAGCATTGCTCCCCTTTCCGCCTCGAGTGCGTGGAAGACAAACCGTGTTCACATTATGTAGGCGGCCTTTGAAAGTTCAAAGGAAGAAGCATTTCTCACCATGAATAAATTGGAATTGCTAAGCAATACATTTCATAACTGAAGATGGGTAAACCACTCAAGGGGAAGGCGAAGAAAGGAAAAAGAAAAAACCTGTTCACAAGGCTGTCAATAAAGAGAGGCACTCAAATGCCGGGTTTGGTCTCTGCTGGGCTGAGACCTCCTGTCGTGGAACCTCTTCGTGCCATGACTTGCCTACTAGACCCCCATCCCAGCCACACAGTATCTGCTCTACTGTCAGATACTTCTTTTGGGCACACACTGCAATGGACTATCACCCCCTGAACTGCAGTATTGATCTTAGGGTTGATAGTCAAGTGACAGTCAGGGTCAGCAGAACAATACTTTGGGTGATGCACAAATCCCAGCTATATCTGGGGTACCTCATGCCTGAAGGTGAATGGGGCACAGTGAGGGACTCAACCCTGAAGAAACACGTGAGATTTTGGATACTTGTCTCAGATGAATACAATCAATTCTGAAAGCTCATCATTGGTTTATTTTAAGCTGCTGGTGGAAGAAATCCTGAGCATACTACCCTACAGATGAAATGCAAAGACCATCTCACACCCAACTCTTGCTCAAGCAGCATCTTTCCCAAGCACAGGTGCTGTTACCACTTGCACCTTGCCAGGAATTGCCTCATTACAGCTCATCCAGCACATCCCAGCCCCTCACAGGATCCCAAAGGCCCCCTAGTCTAGAAGCTTCTAGTTATCTGTTCCAATAAAGTTTTGTTTCCAAATGGGCAGAAGTGAGCTAAGAGAGCTCACATCCATCCTGCAGGACAAAATTCTTCCCAGAAGCTGCTCCAACCCCAAGATCTCTGTCTCGCCTGCGTACTGGACACAGTGGCTATTGCCTTTGTCCCCAAGAAGCTTTTCTACTACAGAGAAAAGGCAGCTAGGAGTGCAAGTCAATCTTGGTCAGACTTTTCTGTTGATGGGGAACTTTGGGATTGCAAGGAAAGCTGAAAGAAAAAAAGATGATATATAAAGAATAACGAGCCGGCTCTTCTGCCTTCTCAAACTTCCCCCTCTACCCTAAAGACCCCTAAGAAGTCCTTGGAAATTCCCTCTCTGACAAAAGTTAGCACAAAGCCAAAACCTCAGGGCAGGTCAATGAGCACAGACACAGAGAGCATCAGGGTGGCCAGAGCTCACAGATCTGTCCCTTGAGGATCCTGTGTCATGACGCAGAGCTCATGTGGCCCCATCTGCACCACTCTGTCACAGCGTGTGTAACACATCTGCTTGCTTCTGTGGGGGTTTTTTATATTCCTTCCTTCTTCCAGCCTCCACAATAAACTGGAACTTCATTTTAAAGACTGCCAAAAGCACAGATGGAAAGCTGAGGAGTCAACATCTTGATATTTGGGGACAGTTTCAATATTTAAAGAGCAATTAATGTTTCCACTGAGCCTTCATATTAATTTGCATTTTGAATAATATTATCAAGTGACACCGCCACACTCATTCTTAGCTACTGCTGAAAAGTGGCCAGATCCTCAGCCAGAGTAAGATATCCCTGACTTCAGAAGAGCTACAGGAATTTGCTGCCCTGCTTATGTCAGAAGCTTCTGCCCCTTCTAATTTGCCAGCACAACCAACCTGACGCCTCTCCCTGCAGCAGCTCTAACACAACAATATTATATACAAAGGGCAGGGGGGAAGGCACGATAGGAAGGCAGCTCAACCAGATGGCTGTGACAGAAGCGGTGCAGGGAGCAGGTACATACGTGGCTGTACCAGGGGCTTTGATCTTCACCAGCCAGGATGTTTTTTGGGCAGCATCCAGAGCAGCACATCTTGTATGTCCCAAGACACACACTGCCTGTCTGTTATATTTTAGTGCAAGATGGAAGCTCTTAGAAGAGCAGAGAGACTAGAGGCTTGCCCAAGTCAGCAGTGAAGCAAGGAACACCAATGAAAACTAACTGCTCAGTCGTTTCAATGACATGATACTCCTTCCAACTGATGGCAGCTTGTTAACACCTCTCCCCACTCTGTGCCAGGCTGCCCAGATGGTGCCAAT
This sequence comes from Patagioenas fasciata, assembly GCF_037038585.1. NCBI lineage: Eukaryota > Metazoa > Chordata > Aves > Columbiformes > Columbidae > Patagioenas > Patagioenas fasciata. The sequence continues at coordinate 62,156,936 of NC_092524.1, read as the reverse complement.
TCACTTAGACATATTTCTTGGCTCATCAATTCAGGCAGACAGCCTGAAAACCATCCTTTTGGATAACTGAATTGAGGTCAGCACAAGCATTCAGCCAGATAAACACTGAGCTATCTGTGATGGTGTAATACAGGGAAGACCACTGACATGCACATGTTCTGCTCCTGCATTTCAGTCTCTGAGGCAGTCACTCAAAAAACAAAGGCTATTTCAGTGCAGAACAAGGGAAGTCCATTTGTTTCACAAGTCTGACAACAACATGGCCAGTTAAATTAATACAGAATTATTGATCACCTGAAGGACAGACACCGCCACAAGAGAAAATGAGATGTATTGATAAAAAAATATGTATTTATGGACAAGTGAATCCCACAGAACAGCAGGGCAGGACCAAAAATACAGTCCAGGTGATAAAAGGGAAAGGAGAAAGCCTGTGTCAATGCCGCTTTCCATCACAGCAAGTGGGCAGAAGAGCTTTCATGACAAGCAGGCAGTTCCCACAGAGAGGGGTCTGATTTCCCTTGAAGGTGTCACCTGTGGTCAGGACAGGACCGAGGGCTGCACTTCACCCAGGTACTCACAAAGCTTCAAACTATCATGAGAGAGAGACAGACAGCAACCACAAATTTCTTCGCTGACAGAAGCACACACAGCTTTGAAGCTGTCTACAGCAAGTCATAACAAAAGCATGAGAAATCCTGCTTGCTTTAAGTCAGGCTGGTTTTGATTCATTATTAATAACGTTAATGTCTATCTTCAGAAGATGCAGAGTAGGCTTCTTATGGCAGAGGCCTTGGGGAAAAGAAAAGATAATCTAGTTATAACTTTTTAAAATTAATTCCTTACATCTCTGCTTTTTTCCTCCTCTCCAAAACAGAGAATCCATACCTAGTAGGAATAAACAGAAAGGAATTCTCTGACTCTTTGCTGCAATATATATCTCACATGCACATAGCAAAGCTAAACCCTGATCTTCTTTTCTACCTGCTGTGAACATACACTTCCCAGAGGCTTTCAAATCAGGCTGATAATCACAAATTTATTTGCACCAATTACACGGTCAAGCGTTTAACATGCTGCAGGTACCAGCACCCAACTCAGATGAAAAGCAGATACACCACCAACCACTCCCCTAAATCAAAGGCCATGGCAGAGATGTGTGTCTAAATAGTTATTATCATGACCTCACGCGGAAAGCAGTCAAAGACCATGGAAACCACTCCACAACTGGGCACAACTCCCACTGCCTCCGTCCACACCGCCTGCTGACCTCAGCTCTGGACACCAACAAGACTTTCAAGTCAGCAGCTCTGTGAAGACCATTCCCTAATGACATGGACGCTAAGTCAGCAAGCCGGCCTATTTCACAGATCCCAGGAGAAGTCCTGCTCCTGCAGCTCGCGATGCCCATTGCAGCTGGACACTGCAGGCGCCTCCACCCCTGGAAACCCAGGCCTGCAGCAGTTTTTCTGAGGTTACTCAACAGGTCCAGCATTATCTAGTGCCACCAGCCTGTGAGGGCCTTAAAATAAAATAATAGATTAAGATCAGCCCGAGGATTAACTATGTGTTGAGAACAGAAGAAGACAAAGTAGCTTATCTCATCCAGTACCTCAACCCAGGTAGCAACAGAGAGAGATTGTGACAGTCTCAAAATCTGCTCAGTTCAAGGCTGTACCTGGCCTCCTGATCACTTAGACATGAGAGCTGATGGCTGTTTTTAGCACCAACTAGCTGAACTGTGGGCACTTTTCTTATTCATATCCATATCCAATGCACAGGGCTTACCAAGCTCCTTCCTTCAAACATTTCACAAAGATGATTTTCTGCTTACAGGCAACATACCACAAAATCTGGGAGTTCAACGGCATAAAGACTAAATGGCTGAGCTGTTTCTCATTCACTCTGGATCTCTTTATCCTCAGCCCTTCACCTCCTCCAATTTCTAAGCAACCCTAATTGTTCACATTGTTTTGTTAAACCCCCTCCCTGAAAGCTTGCATTCCCTTTGCCTCTTTTCCACCCGGCCCTGGGAAGAGATCCTTCTAAAGGCTTTTGTCATCCTAGACCTTGTTTCAATTAGTCAATGCAAATTCCCAAATACCTATGGGCTTAGCAAAGCAGCTCTCTCCCCAAAGCCTCTTTCTGCTGCCACTAAGCAAGCCCACTCTCGGTAAGAACATTACATTCTTCCTTCCACTAATCATTTTAAATTGTTGCCACTCCTCCAAGCAACCAAGGAGAAACTGTGCGTGCGTACAGCTGAAGACAAGGTGAATTAGTCACATCACAGATGAAAATGGGACCCACTGATCATTCCACTCACTTAACAGAGATGCTTTCTGGAGAGCAAGGTGCTGATTTAACGCTCAGACTCCCTCCCTTGCTTCAACAGGCTTCAGTCCAACCCAGCAAAACATTTCCAACAAAACATCCTGAATTCCTCTATCTTCACAGATTTTTTCCACATCTGTCAGTTCCACTGCACATAACACACTTCAGCACTGGCCCCCAGTAAGCACTCACAGGCATTTTTGCCTTATACCTATGGTCTGTGCCCACTAACAATGACAGAAATGCAATGCAGGTCTGCGAAACACAGGCTAGAGAACTGGGTCACCTTGCTAAAGAGTCACTCAACATCCTGATTTCGAAGGTGTTCCATACATCAATCGCTTACACTATGTAGGTTAAAACCAACCGGTGTGTATTTTGGAAGGTGGCAAGAATAAAAATTAGAATGTTCATAGAACCATGCAGCAGCAAACACAAAATAAGTTACTGTTAATGCTGTTTAAGAACCGCATGTTCCTTGCAAGGCAGCTGGAGAGTTCTCCCCCCCATGAGGTTCACCTCTTCTCACCCTCCGCAGTGTCATGGTTAATCACCACCAACTTCATCCCTTTAACCGCATGCTTGTGAGGCAAAGTCACAAACGCCACATCCATAGGGGAGGACAACACATTGATACAGCTAAAGGAACGCTAAGAAAGGTTTTGCAGTGCGGAAAATTGGAGTTGGGCACAAAGGTGCGTGTGCATGTGCTTCCCTGCACAGCTGGAGGCAACAAGATGACCAGGGAGAAAAACTGTGATGTTTTAGTACACTGTGTCAGCTCAGAGGGATTTTCATAAAGACAATACACAGGAGATTAAGGTCAACCAACCCACTCCAATTAGTTATCAGGAAACCTTAATGGATTTACGCAAAGTTGTATGCATTTCTAGAAAGCTGCTGTCTCTATCTCTAGGTCATCTCGCCCAAGGTGCTGTCTCACCCTTTTACTTGCCCATCCCCTTCCCTCCATTCACACCCCTGAGCTCCTTCCTCCCAAAAGACCAGTGGGCAGTCTCTCTGCTGACCCTAAAGCTTTCCAATCGCTATGCCATGCGGCACTGCTGGCAGTCATCTGCCACTGAGATACTTTAAAACAATATTTGTTCCTCCTGTGCATCATCAAGCTCTAGAAGGCCACCAACTGATACCTGAGCAGAACTGGGGAGAGATCTGCCAGGGTAGTAGGTGCAGGAGGTGGGTGAGACAAGACTGCTGGGGAGGTCTTAACCCACCATGGAACAGGGGAGGGAACAGGGAGGAGGCAAGTCTGTCAAAGGGTCTTTAAAGGAAGGCAGCAGTGGGTACAGAAATGGGGAACGAAGGAATTTTTTAAATGGAAAAGGTTTGCAGCGAGAACAGCAAACTTGAAGGAAACTCCCAGCTTGGCAGTCAGTTTCAATCCCACACATTGGCACCTTAGAAAATACAGCCATTTTAAGACTGTACATGGCTTTCAGAATTAAATGGCTTATTGTTTCTTTGCCTGTCTGCCTGCCAGCACCACACCACAGCAGCCATACATTTTCTACTCTGAGTCACCATCTCTGTTCAAACACCAGCTCATGATTAGGAAATTAAAAATGGACCAGACAGGTGCCAAAGAACTTACCAAACCTGCTTGGCCCCAGGTTCTCCAGCAGACACACAATGACAAGGCCTGTATGGGCCACCAGGCCAGCTGATTTTTTTTGGAGGCTGAACCTCCAAAAACTGAGAGTCTGGCATACTAAGAGGTTTAGTAAGATGACCCTTCTGGAACTGCTCCTAGACGCAACCCACAACACGGCACTGTCAGAATCGTGACCCAGCGCAGGGCTCAAGCTGCACTTTGTTCTGAATCTTGATTAACTGGTTTCTGAGCAAGTACCTGTAATTGCTTTCCTCTCTCCCTTCTCCAGCTTTGCTTGCGGGGACTCTGTGTAGACACCGTGCTCCATGGGCTGCTCTGCCCTCTTCATCGCCGTGCCTTTGTAGTTCATCTGAAGTTGGCTGGTGTACTTCTCATGCTGCAGAGACACAAGCAACAGTTGCAGGGTGCCCGTGCAACCCATGTGCCAAACCAGGGGAAAGATAAACCACCCTTCCCCACAAACAGATCACACAACGGCAAATGCTGCAGCTTTGTTGCACAACGAAGAGAAAGCACACCTGAGCAGAGGCTATAGAACAGCAGAAATGCCGCTTGGAAGACATTAAGTGACAATTCTAGTCCATGAGAAGGTCGCTATGACTTAGCTTGCAAAATAGCTGATTAGGAAACCCTTTAAGGATAAACTGAGAAGAATCAGAACTTAAGCCACTTCCCATTCAGGATTCAAACCCTGAAATCCCCTTTGTTCTTAAAGCAACATCATAAATTATTTCAGGGCATTATCTCAGATTTTCAGCAAAGGCAATTAAACATATTTAAATTACTTCTCTCCAAACCCTCTCTCCAGCTAAGAAACTGATTCTACCTTAAAACAGCCTCCACATTAACATAGTAAATGAGCTATTTAAAAGTGGGTTTATTACAAGTAAATTAATAAAAGGGTGTAGCCATTCAGATTACCCCTGAGTAAGTCCAATGAACCATTTGCCCCATTCTAGCTCTTCTATTTCCGATCCTTTCCACGTCATAAACATAGAACCAGGACTAAGATGACGGTACCTGCTATGCAAAAGGTGATGCTTGGCACCAACAGCCGGGTCCCTCAGCTGAACGTACAACTTTCTTGCCTAGAGGGGGTTGCTTTTCTACCTTAGATAAGAGGATGCTTGAATATTTCGTACCTGCAACTGAACCCTTTGTTTAAAGAGCACCTCACTCCTAAGAGGACTGCTCAGTAGGTAAAAATTGGGAGCTTGGAGGCAAAAATGAGATGATATACAGGAATAAATTAAGCAAAGTTCAGCCTGCTGGAGGAAGCGTGATGGAGCTGGCCTAAGACACCATGCTCAGAAAAAGGTACCTGCACTCCACTTCTGGGAGAGAACAAGTTCTGCTGTGCTTCACCCACAAGTTAATGTGCTGACTGTTCTTTAATATGCTACAGTTTTAGTAACCCTTTTTGTTGGCAGTCATGAAATCACAAATAATTTCATCTACATGTTAGCACAGGGATAAGAGAGATCAAAGCCAAGATCACTAGGAAATGTGTCTCTTCTCAAAGGAAGGTTTTAAGTCCCAATCCAATGCGAGCCTCACATTGTGGAACATTTCACTGCCATCAAGAGTACTTTATTATTTCAGGCTGCTTGACCATTACTAGAGCACTTAACAATAAATAAATAAATAAATAAATAAATAAAAAGCACCTGCATCCAGACATCCTTACCTTTAATGCTTCTTCTGGGACTTTGTGTTGAATTTGCTCCAGGACGTACATGTTTGAATGTACAGAACACATTAAGGAAATGGAAAAGGAATCATATGGACAGAGAAATCTAGCATTTAGCAGAAAGAAAACAAGATCATAAAACCACAGAAACTTAAAATACACAGGGAACAAACAGTTGCCTGTGCTGCATCCCCACCATGGTCTTTGTCATGAACATTTTGCAATGGCCTTTCAGCCACTGCAGTTTCCTGGATGAAAAGCAAATCAGGTCACGAGCTGCTGTGACCTCTTAGGAAGGGAGGCATTCAATATGATTGAGCCTTGGCAATAATCCTCAGCAACACCATGTTAATAAAAAAAGGAAGCATCTGGTAATGTCATCGTGAACAACCCAAACAGGACAGCAGAGAGTAAAGGGGAAGAAAAAAGAAAGATGGAAAATGTTAGACTAAAAATAAACCAAGTGATACTGGCATAGCAGGGAAACTCCACACAGCCTGCAAGCGAAGCTGTAAATGGAAAAGAAACAAATGCTCTTTGCAACAGCGCACAGCCAACTCGAGAGCTCAGGAGATGCTGCCGTCCACACGGAGCTGAACGTGGTAGGTGCAGAAAGCGCCGCTAAAGAGAGCAGCACAGAGGCACCAAAGGAGACAGAGATTGCAACTGACACAGCAACTACGCTGAAGCAGAAAGTTTCGTCTAAAACCTACGTTCTTTAAAGTTTTCCTGTTGAAGGCAATAAATTCTACGATTCATAAATGCAATCATTCATTTCACATGAATATCCATGTAAGGGCTGCAGGACTAAACGCTCCAACTCAGCTGCTTAGTGCTCACAACTGCATTCTATAAAAAGTTTAAACCTGTATCGCAGCCATTAAAACCTACCCACGCTCTAGGCACTGGCTTACACCTTCGCTAGACTGGAGCTCACAGCAGATCTTCTACGAGTTTCCACACACATCTAAGGACCAGAAAACACACAGCTACATCAAAAGAACATTTGCAAAGTTGCAAAGTGAAGGAAAGTTGGAACAGAGGTTGCTGATGGGACTGTAACAGGCTTCATCACGTGTGCTGAGACGCCACCTTTAATGACACGATCCCAGGTGACAGTGCTCTTCTATTGGGCAGCACTGAGCATGGGGCTCAGACTTTTTTTCCCCCATGCATGCCTGAACCCTCATCAACCGCACCCTGTTCACATGATGATCTGAAGGCAAATAATCTTAAAAAATATATATATATAAATCAGTAACTACCTCTATTAAAACAAACAAACAAAACAAACAACAAAACACTGTGAAGTAAGGATTTGTTATTTCTAAAATGGGGAGAGACAGAACAAGACCAAGACCAAAAGCATGATCTTACACAGGGCCTAGAAAAACCTCTTCTCCAGCAGATCCAGAATTGCATGTATTTACACATCCTTGTTGCAACAGCAAGTGCTGCTGAGCTGCCACTGTTTAGAGCCGAGGTATCCAGATCCCTGGAACACCAGGGTGGCTCAGCCTCTCCTTGCTGCTTCAGCTCCCTGGGCTCCAGCAAGGTTTGGGGTATTTCAAGGGTTACAACATGGCCAAGCACAAAGCCATTATCATGGGGACAACAAAAGACACAAGAATGTGGCCCTGGGGTGAAGGATTGCACAGGAGTTTTCCACCAAACACCTCCTCCCTCAATGGTAAAATTCAAGTCTCTGCCTCTATTCTCAGTTGAAACAGTCCAGACACTTCTGAAATTTCTCCACAAAAAGAAAAAGAAACGCAGAAAAGACACTTGCTACTTCTACATTCAGCCTGAGTGGTTGAAGTTTGGCAGATAGAAATAATGGAAACTAAAGTGAAAAAAAGGATTAGATTACATGAAAAGGTAGCAATAGGAGCCTCTGCTTAGCACTGTCATCCTGCAGGTTCAGAAAGGCTTTGCTTATAGTCAGTCACATGGTCACATCAGGATAAAAATGAAACGGATGAGGGCAAAGGTGTTTTAGCAGACACCAGCAAGATTTGTGACTCTGTAAATAAAGCAGTAACTGCAGCTGAGCCTCCCCACACAGAGGTGGAATCTGCTATTGCTAAAGAGAGATTTACTCTTGCATTTTGTGGCAGAAGCAATTTGCATGGGCAAACTTCAATCGATACAGAGTCAAGGGTCTGACCACAAGCCCCAAAGCTAAATGTTTAAGGCTGAAGACTTGCAAATTGTCTGAAAGCAAGCCTTTGGGTGAAATTATTAATAAAAACAAGTTGGAGGAAAAAAAAAAGTAAGATATTAATTCTTACAAAAGCATGTGAAATATGGTTGTTCCCTGAGTGGTACCAGCTGCAGCTGCCATCCAGATAAAAAGACAAAACCACAATTCTTCCTTAGAAAGAAACTGAAGAGGCAGAGCCTGATTCAAAGTCCAATGAAGGTAGCAGGCATCATGTTAAAATGCTCTGAATCAGGTCCACCGTGGAGAAACAAAAGCTACAAGCCATCCAAAGGCTCCAGGAAGCAAAACAAACACCCCTACTCATTAGCCACAATTAGTACTGTTAACTCTCCATGCAGCAAAGAGCAAAAACGCCAGTCAAAGACCATGTCCCACTCCATCTTCGGAGGAGAAGGATATCATAGCCGAAGCGAATGACATCATTCAGTTTTAGGGTGATGTACTTCTGGTCAGGAATCCTCACATCATTGACGAACGTCTGCAGGAAAGAAACACAGGAATGATTACTGAGCGAGGGTATCAAGGTGACACATCTCAGATGGATGGTGCTCCCAGAGGGCACCCATGACCATCTGCCAATGGCACCGCACACATTGAGGGTGCACCAGCACAAAGTCAGCCAGGAGAGGAGCTAAGTCCCCTAGAAAAACCAACACTGGCAAGTAGCTCCCATTGGCAAGTTAAAGCACCCAAATTATGCTTCAAAGCAAGGTGCTCTGAAGCAACCTCTGGGAAGATTTACTCTTCCACCAACTGCAAATGAAATTTTAGCCCCTGACTTGAACACACAAATGAGGTGCCTGAAGTCAGGAACTCTCGGTTCTTCTCTACCCTTCACAATCAACAAGTGCAGCAAATAGTGCAATAAAAGCTACAGTAAGTCGCATTCTAATTGCTAAGCGGGGAATCAGCTTTCTGCTGGATGGCAAACAAGACCAGTGTTTGCCTCAAGGCCTGATAAGTTAACAAGCAAACCCTGTCAGAGGAAGAGAGAAATGAAAATGCACAGGAAAACAAGCATTTGCAGTAGCATCACCAGGATGTCTGAGGCCACATTGTCCAAGACACCATGTATCAGTACGACAGGCTCCTCACGCAAAAGATTCACATGCTCATTTTTCCCATGCCCCAGGCAGTTAATTGAGGCCCAAAGAAACCATGTTATCCTTATACAGGTGCAAGAAAATTATTAATACTTCAGAGTTGTGAACAAATGTCTCAGACAATCACTCTTCAAGGGGACCCCCTAAGGAACACTTCTTGCAGAACAATGGAGGAAGAAATCAAGCACTTGTGGACATCTTTTGCAAATAAACACATGTACTGTTTTGATAACCTGGGCCAAATAACAATAAATCAAGAATTTGGGTGAAGAAGCACCACCGTGCTGATGGGAATCAGGCACCCAGTCACTGCTAGGGCAGTTTCCCCGCTTTGCGAGGTGAGATTCACCCAGCCCCACAGATCGGGAGCCTGCTGCTGGGTCTTTGTAGCCTCAACACAAACACAGCTTTGCTCTAATGAATGAAAATTATGCTAGAAAATTAATTTACATGCTTTCACGACTGAAGCAGAGTCTTCTCCTTCTGCCTTCTCACCTCAGCCAAGCCAAACATGCATGATAAGACCAACTATTAACCACAGAGGAAAAATAAATGGTAGAGCAGGAAACTAGAACCTCGGCAGACAACAGCCCCCAGCTTCCTGGCAATTTACAGAAGAGCCTTTAATTTCAGAATAAAAGCAGGGCAGCTGGTTAAAAGGCACGGAATTCCTATTTGCATGATTTTTTTTGAATATTTTAAAATCCTGCAACAGTCAGATCTGGAACAGACATAATTATTTGCTGAATTTTGTGCAAAACCAAAGTCTGCAAGAAAACTCATTTTGATGTTGCTACCTATTTGTCCGTGGTTACTTCAAATAAAATAACCCAAGGAAACTCTTAACTGCAGATAGAAAAGCTCCCTTCAAAGCCAAAAGACCTTTAATAGAGACTGCAGAATCAGATAGCATTATAATAAAAAACAATATAAAACATTCAGAAAGTTAGTGTTAACCAGATTATCCAGCAAAGCCGTGTAATGCATTGTTGACAAGACATAAAGTAAACACACAATAAAAGCAAATACTGAAAACGGAATTAAAAGCAAGGTCATCAAAAGTGATTTCTTTAGTTTCAGGGGGGAAAACAAGCTTTTGTGAAAATTTTCAAATTAGGACCTCTCTTTCTTTCATGCAAAATAAATTCAGTGTGCCCATGACAGTCTTCTCCAACAGAAGTGTGTTTGACCAGCTGCAGAACACACGCACTGCTGTGCCTTTTACTGCACTGCCTCTCTAAGCATAAACCTGTTATTAAAATGTTGCAAATTCACATTCTTTAGTCTGAGAAGACAAAAATTAGTGGTATGGGCCTCCCCTCTCTTGCAAGCAGAATTTCCAGCTGCTATTTTTGCCACCATGAGTTAAATACCACAGGTTTTGAACCAGGGATCCAGCTAGAGCCCAGACCAGCCACTGGAAATAGTCCCATTTCAGCAGGGCTCTCTGCCTTCAGCTATTAGGCTGAGAAGGATTAACACTCATTCTTGCTGTTTTCAGATGCCAGAAGAGGCAGAACAGTTGAGGTTTCCTTTCACCACTGTTTTTGTACAAGTTTCGGGGTTCATCTTGTGGTTTTGTGGCTGTGATGGTGGAGGGCTTCTGTTTCTAAGCCCAAAACAATGACTGCAGTAAAACCCCTACTGGGAAGACAATTATGTGAATCTAGCCTAGACCTGTTCCTACAGGGGAATAGCTCTACTGGTATGAAGAAGCAGCCAAAGAGAGAAACGCTGTGACATTGGGACAGTTTTAACTATAATGGCATATTTTTAAAAAAACCCACAGAATTCAGGTGGGTAGACAAAGCCCTCACTGAGCTGCCTGACACCACTGTGTGAATTGTGAACAGAACAAGGGTTAAGATTCAGGCAGGCTCAGCTCCCTGTTCTGGGCTCAGTTTATCCCTCAGTCTTCACAAAAATCAGGCTCAAGGCCGTCAAAAACGCCATTTTTATTATTAAAAAAAAAAAAAAAAAAGAGGTGGTTTTAAATAGTTACTCCCCAAAGAAATTAAATGTCTCATAATCCCATAAATCACTCTATGCACTGACAACTGAATTGCCAAAAGGTCACCCTGCTCATGCTGAACAGCTGCTCCAGAATCTTCACCAGTTTAATGTTAAAATCCACAAAATCAGACTGAATTTATTTCCTCCTCTTTTGCAAGAGGCTCTATGATTTTGTGAGCCCTGAAGCGTTCTGCAAGGGCACCACAAGAGACGGAAAAAGAAATACAATATTCAACAAAGCCGCCTTCTTCTAAGACGAGATGTTATATGACCTCCATCTCAGGCCTTGCAAATAATTATGTATGTTTAGCTTAACTCATGCCAACAGTAGCAGTGATCCAAAAGGGTCTAACAGTAGAATTAAGTAATTGCACAAGGGCTTGCAGACTCAGCACATTGCTCGTTCACCTCCATCGGGCAGGAGGTTTGTTACTTACGCCATTTAAGCTCCCGAGATCCTTCACCCAGTGCTCGTCTTTCTCCTTGTCATAGTTGATTACAGCGTGCTGCTTATCGACACTGCGGGACTGGCAATGAAAGCACAATGAGTGTGAGACTGGTCAGGCATAGGAGACACTGTTAATCAAAGCAGCATTTAAACATTAATTTGTTGTGGGGTAAGGGCAGAGTGGGGGGAAAAAGCAGGAAGGATTAAATATTATAAACAGTAAATGCTTCCATGATTGTTCTAAACAATTCACTGAAGACAACACATTATTTGCATGGAGAGAGGAAATAATAATAAAAAAAAAAAAATATCACTGAAGGCTGTCAACACTATGCCATAATTTCAATAAATTATATCAATACACACTGAAAACAAAACCAGTCAAACTGAAAGCCTAGGGGGCAGGATCTCAGCCAGTGTGAACTAGAAGAGCTCCATGTTTCCTCAGCTAAAGCCGCTGGCCGCATCACTAGGGACATTCCCATTTCAGATGATTTCTTCTTATTTTTCAAAGAGAAAAATAGTTTTCTTAGGTTACAAATCAAACTTATTCACAACAATGCATATGCTGTTCCCAGGACTATGTCCCAGAGTTGACTTAAATTCTAGGATGTTTTCCAAGTTGGAGGGAGGTTAGTAGACTCGGGATGGGAAAGAAAGCTACTCCAGGAAAATTCATATTTAAAGCTAGGTTTGAGAACAGTGAACTGGGCTGTGATTTGGCCTCACTGGCTTTGCCACAGCGCACACATACCATCTTATGATCAAAACACAGTATGACACTTCAGCAGGAACAGCATCAGGCTTCTGAGAAAGAAGCATTAGAACAAAACCTCTGAATTGTTTTGAAATATGGCTGAAGTCTTAAGGCCATAAAGACAGCAGGCTGTCTGTACTGAGATCTACTGCTTCTCGTAGCTTGAATTCTTCCTGCGGTTGACTCCAGCCAGTCTCCGGAACCAGTCACTCCATCAGCACGCGACACCGAGACCTCCCTGGTCTCTCAGGCAGGACATGCTACCAGAGCAGGGAGACGAGCCAGGCTCTAAATCAGCTAATCCTCCTTGTCCTGGGCATCGACCAACAAGTTATTGGTGAAAGTCCTTCCCTTCTCCCAAGCACAAACACGCTGGTTTCTACAGCACCGCTCTCAGCAAGCTATTACCTACTTCCTTGCAAGCATGCAGAGGCAAGGACTGTTTCAGGGGAATTCCTTGGTGAAAACAAAGGTTTTTTCTGGACAAACTGCTGTCTTTTGCAAGAATTTCTTCCACCCTTGCCAATGTCAAGCACACTGGTAACATAACAACAGCTGATAAACGGCAGCTCCTCCCTTTGCAGAGTATATGTCAGCCCAGGAGACATGTCATCCAGAATAACCCTGAAGTACCAAGACGAAGTAAGCATGTACTTGGTCAGAAGACCCTTCCACCTTGCGATGTCCCTCACATCATTCACAACATGTCACTGCAAGCAGAGACAATGAGGAGAGGGGCAGGTGACTCCAAACCTCCAGCTGCCTCACCAATACATCTATCCACACACTGCTGAATTTACAAGGTGTCACCTGACAAGAAACTTTACACTGAGGGTGGTGAAACACTGTCCCAGGTTGCCCAGAGTGGTGGTAGATGCCCCATCCCTGGAGACATCCCAGGCCAGGTTGTACAGGGCTCTGAGCAACCTGATCTGGGTGAAGATGTCCCTGCTCATGGCAGGCGGTTGGACTGGATGGGCTTTGAAGGTCCCTCCCACCCCAAACCATTCTCATTCTATGAAAAAAACAAGGCAGCATTCGATGCTTTGCTGCCCAACTGATGCTACTCGAACAGCAATCACTCGCCAAAGAAACAACCACAAGCTGGTGGGACAGGCAGAGATAATGTGGTCATCATCTATGGGCATTTATATGACTACATTTCATCCTGCTGGAGTCAGACAACCATGCACAGGGGTCCTGCCCGCACAACACAGTGCAAGCTCTTCCCCGGTCCCTCTGCTATCAAAAATTGTGGACATCATTGTTCCCAACGGGACGTGAGGGAACGCTGATTAACTGGTGCAGCAGTGTTTGCTTTAGCTTTTTACAGCATGTCACAGAGACTCATTTAAAGATTAACAGAATTTAAAGGCAGAACAATCCTTCTCTTCCCCTTCCAAGGGCAGAAAAGCTTCCACCCCAAAAAGGTAATCCAGACCAAAAATTAGGGTAGATTTTTATCTGGTACAAAGTCACAGGTCATTTTAAAAAAGGAGGTTATTTCTGGGAACCAGCTGTCTCCCAAAAAGTCAGTCTGCCCTAGATCTGCCCTAGATCTGACCCTGATGTAAGTCAGCACAGCCTTCGGGCTCTTGTGTTTTACAACAGCTGACTACAGCCACAAAGGGGTCCCAAACCAGACAAGGGTCATCACAGGGGAGCAGAGATGTATTCCAGCAGCATGACGTTCCCCTACATAAAAGCAGGAAGAGGTCACCAAATAAACCAATTTATCCCAAAACTTCCCATCTTCCAAAGAAGTTTCAGCTGTGTTCAAGACAGAGTCAAAATAATATGCAGAAATCTGACCCATAGTCCTGATACTGCCTCTCAGCATCTCTTCAAAGGGCACATCAGGAATGCAGCAAATTGTTACACAGATTGCACTTCTGTGAAATTTCATGCTTTTGCCGAGAAGAGAGGAATTTTCTCAGTTTTGTTTATGTTCAACCAGCAAACATCACAGGAACTGGCAGCAAGAGTTCCTGAGGACCTGTCTCCAAGGAAACTCAACTTAAAATATCCAAAATCACACCTTATTTATTTTGATGCAGACTTGCCAAAGGTCACTCTTACTTGAGAACCGAGGTGTGGTGTATTTCAACATCAGTCACATTTAACATAAACCGCTCTTGCGTGCAGTGATAGCAGCAACCCAGCAGCTGATATGGCTTTTGTTCTCAGAGAGGAGCAGACTGCCCCCATCCCACTTCCAAAGAAAAGACTGACGAGTTTCCAGACTGGTAAGGGCTGAGAGCCTGAGAACATCCCTGCAGAAGTCACTTCAGCTCAGCAGGCCTGTGTTTCCTAATGGATGACCCACTGAATCATATTGAGTGATATAAGGAGCCTGAGACAACACACATTACAAAGCAGCTCAAGGGTGCAGAGCTCCCAGTGGTCTGTGATTCCACTGGAAAGATTTTAGGCATCTATAAGTTGAAAAGCTGCACTTAAGTTGACCAAATAACAAATCTAGGAGGACTTCCTAGCTTAAATGCACTCTAGCACCAAATACTGAGCCTTCCCTAGGAACAATCACAACCTCCATAACAAAAGGCAAGATGGATCCATTCGGAGGGGATACAAGGGGTCAAACAGTAAAAAAAAAAAGTTAATTTCCAATACAGTGTTAAAAAAACCTGAAGTCCCTACATCCAGATGTCAAAAACAGAAAACAACTGTCACACCCTTGCAGTTAATGTGCATTACCAGAGAAGCACTTCCAACGGGGTGAGCAGCACTCCTCAGCTATGGCAAGGATCACCAAGATTCTCCTTGAACGCAAACAGCAAAACCAGAACTGGAGAACCTCAGAGGAGATCGAGAAGGGGAAAGAAGTCAGGGAAGGGAAGTCTCCTCCTAAGCATTTGTTATCTGCGGGCGAGAAATTAGACTACACTCTGAGAGGTTGGGAACAAAGGAAGAACACAGCATTCTCACCATGTCCCAACACTGGATCTGTTATCAAATGAAAACAACTCTCAGAAAACCAGAAAAGCACGCATTGTGTTTAACAACATTTCCTCTGAAGGGAAAGCATGGATACCCATTTGTTACTACACTAAGCTCGTTCAGGGTTTACATTTCCAGACATTCAAATCACTTCCTAATATAAGGCTGTCTTGCTTCTCCATCATACTATCTACAGTGCATCATGTTTTAAATACCTAGTAGATGAAATGCACACGTGGCATGTATCCGAAGACAAAGTATTTTATAGCTCTTCTTACTTTCAAGATCATATTAAACAATCCAAATCATAGAGAGGCTTGGCATCTCTGGGCCTGCCAGTCCCACACCAACACCATCCTGGATCATCAGTTTCCAGTCAGTCATGCAACCAGGCAGGTCACTTGTGATTCTCAAAACTGCATGCATCAGATCAGCAAAAAGCACCTGCTTAGCATGGGAGCAGCAAAAGCAGCTTCAGAAATCTCTACAGAGGTTTATACAACACTGGCTACGTGTGCTGCAGATGCCCCACAGCTTTGCGTTTGGTCTAATACATAGAACAGGGCACTTGGGATGAAACCACAAGCTGCAGAGATGACAAGCAAAACCCAGAAGGAAACAAGACCTGCTCAGGAAGGCAGGAGGAGAAATACAGCCAGACAGCCTGCGTTTCCCCACAGGGCTGGGGAGCAGACGCAGTTCAGCTGTCTACATAGATACAGATGCTGCTTTTTCCCCAGGAGAATTCCCATGGGCAAAAACCTACTGCTTGGGGTTGAGATTTGGACCTCAGCCCTGCCAGTGCCACAAGGCACTGTGGTACTGGAGATAAAATAAACGAGAGCAGTTTCCCTATTCCTCACTACGGTCTGTTGTGCATATCTGGCACAAGATAACTGCAGCATTAGGGCGGCAGCACGCAATAAACATTTGCTCAAATACTTTCCATAATGAACAGGTTACATTTCTGCCAGCACTGTGCTCTGCACAAGTGTCCCAGTAAGGAAATACAAACCTCTCCCAGTGTCCCACTTTAGAAGGGAGACAGGCAAAGGCAACTTAAAAAAAAAAAAAAAGACACACCACCTGGCATTTTGGCCTGAAATGTTTTCTGCTCCTCAAAAGTAAAACCCTAGATAGTATTTAATGTTAGATATGAACACTGAGACTCCCTCTTTCACCATGATGCATTTCACAGAGTTGTGTATATTTGCCACTTCAGTACTTTTCCAGAATATTAGAGAGCGCTCCGGCCTGCCCCAGGCTGTTTGCAAGCGAGACACCCCCACAAGAGGCAGCCTGATTGTTCCCAGGGGCATCTGCTACCGGTTTCTATAATAAATGGCTCTTCCTAAGCAGACAAATGTCTCTTCAGCAAACATAGCCACCGCACCCTGAAGCTGGACTCACATTACAGCTCTCAAGCTGCAGCAGCTCCTGCCTTCAGCTTTGCTGCCTTAGTGGATCTGTGGCAGGGCCAGGGCCCGAGTATTCATGCAAAAAAATAAGGCACCAAACAAAAGAGAGAAATCCCCTAGGAAAATGAAACCGTAATCCCCACAGCTTGGCAAAGAGATTCGGAGGCTGGCACAGTTCCCATAACAACTTAACCCGTTATTTTAGGGTAGAATGGGGTTTTGCTTACTGGTTTCCTTTTCTCAAAGCAGACTACTGGTCCAAGTGCCCCAGGGTCAGATCCTGCCCACAGGCAAGGAACATGCTGCCCACACATGCACTGCCTTTCCTTTCATTTTACCTGCCCACCCAGGAGGCATGGAAAAGCATCATCCTAGGTGGAACAGAAAACTGAATTTCTACAGTGCCCTCGAGGTGTGTGCTAGTGCCTGAATCAGGATTCCAGACATGGAAGGGGTCTCCTTTTCCCAGCCACCTCTGGAGAGGGACAAGCCCTGCCTCCATAGGCCAGGCTGCCAGTACCTTGCCAGCCTTTCCCACCCCTAATAACCACCTGCCTGCAGTGCCACCATCACCTCTCTCTCTACCATGACTCCAGCAATGAACTTCCCTCCCAGGTTTGCCAGGTCCTGCCATGCCTCCAGCTTCCTCAACCCACATTTCATCGGACAACGTAACCCTCCTGCCAACTGCACAGAAAACAACTGGAGAGGCAAGAGCCAAAAAAACAACTCCAGGCCTGGAAATACAGGATGTGCATCCTTCCTGCCACAGCTGCTGCCGAGGCACCTGGAAGCACTATCTGTCAAAAAGCGGAGCCTTCCCAAGGCTAGATCCCCTTCTGCCCGTAAGACACCCACTTCTCTTGTGACACATAATGTATGACTCTCAGGATCACTGCAGTTCCCCTGGAAATAACCTAAGTGCAGGTTTACACCCCCCGGATAACTGCAGCAAAACAGCACAAGCAGGACATCGCCCTGTCCCAGCTATAACTTCCCACTTCAGCCACTCACCTCCATGGGGAAAGAGTTTGGAACATAAAAGGCAGCAGAGATTCCCTGTGGCTCCCACTGGGAGCTCCCAAAGCAGGAAATACCTAAGTGATGGAGGGATACAGCTTCTGCACCACAGTGAATTCATCTAGAAGTACCCGGAAAAGATAACCTAACAAGTTCACACCATCCTCTCAGCATAATGCTGTAGACAAACTACACCACACCTATTCACACTTGTTTATGTATATGCTTACTAGACTATGTAGGAGAGACATTGTATTATCAAGTATGGCCTGGGGAAAGTACGATACGTCAGGTCAATGAAACCTTGATGTGACCAGATGTCACATACAGGCAGAGTTCACCATCCCGCTATATTATTTGCGGAGTGTGCCATGCACCCTGCTCACCAAACACGGAACAGATCCTGCAGGGAAAACACGTCCGGTAACGACACAATAACAGATTGCATCTTCATGCCTGTGTACACAAGGGCAGAAGCAGGATTACACAGGCAATATCCTCACTGGTATGTCGTAACTGCTCTGTAGTTATAAACACTTGATTTAGCAGCCATAAGAACGTTTCTTCAGTGCATAGAACATTTGTAATTTCCTAGTTTATTTTACCAAAGCAAGCTAAAAAGAGGAAAACATCTATTCAAGCAGTGTCAAGTTACCATTTGTCTGATTCACCAACAAAATGAACTTGTATCTTTAGCTCACAAGCCCCTACTACTTGAACTGACTAACTGATACCACAAGCAGCACGTGATGTTCCATATGGACCAGCGACAGATGCTTGGCTAGTAGCACTCACAGCTATCTGCTGACGACAGAATAAAACCAAGTCTTGAGCCCACCTCAGGCCTAGATCTAGGAGATGCTGCTCAGCAGTCTCGTCCTGTAACATCCACTTTACCCATGCGGAACAGCTTCTGCCTGATATGCATCACTCTCCACTTTTCCAAGCCCTGCTGCTCCTTCTCTCACCCTGCACAAATGACAGCCTCCTTGTGCCTCCCCACTCAGCCAAACCTTAATCTCCTGGTGAGGCTTTAGAGTAGAACTCCAACGATTAAATGCAAAGCTCTGGCTTCCTGAAACACAGGTCAAGAGGTTGAGCAAATACTCTGGAAGTATCATTATACTCTTGGTTTCTCCTCACACTTTCCTCGACAGCTGCTTTGGCCACTGAGTCAGAATACTGGGCTAGATACACCTTGATCTAATCTAGCATAGTTGCTCTTAAGTCTAAACAAACCCCAGCCTTGTGCATCCCTGCACCCAGTTCCTCTGTGTTCAACCTGTGATAGTTCTGTCCTCCAATCAGTCCCCTTACCAACCTCATTCCCAGATGAAACATGACTTAAAACAATAGCGTCAAACAAGTCCCTGTTGACCACATGCAAATTCCAATTTTTTTAAAAGGTTTGGAACTTGGTCAAATATATTTATATTATTTATTGAGGGTGGGGGAAAAAAAAAAAGAAAACATGATCACCTCTGACCTAGGCATTCACTCTTGAAAAGCATCACCCCCAGCTCTACAATGCCATAACTTCAAGGAACAGGTTAAATACACTTTTAAACATGAAGAAAGCTGCATTTTTTGCTCAGAGTTGCTCACAATGAAGACCGAAGAAGGCAGCTGATCATGTCTAGAACAGACTCCCTAAAACAGCCGACTGGAAAATAAACTCTGATCCCAAACAGTTACAAGGTTTAGCAGACTTATAAGCAATGGAAAACAGTGTCTCCTGATAGGAAACATCAAGTTGTCTTAAAAGACACAGAGAACAAAGGCATAAAACAGAAAGCATTGTGCCATCTGCACTTACTCCTGCTGTAACTCACACTCATGTCTACAACCTCACCCAGCGCAGGAGAACAGCACGCCTAAACCATTGCTTTAAGGAGAGGGAAATACTCAAGGGAACACTGGGTAAACATTTTGCTTTCCCTGTTTTTCCAATAAACATTTCTTGCTCAAACAAAAACAGGGAAAATCATGACCTTGCTTTTCCTTCTGTTAAATATTTACATTTAGTAAAAATGAAAAAGAGGCTTTGTTTAGGGGCAGAGGGGAAGGTCTTGATGGTTAAGTAAAAATTTTGAGTTTGCAAAACGTTTGTCTCCTGGGTAAATACGCATCACATTCAGCAAATGATCAAAGATAATAAAGCAACTATATTTCCCAAGAAGAATGTGGAAGAAAGAATTATTTTGTTCAAGATGGTCCAAAACCCTTCTTATTTTTGGTTAAAAATGAAAAGTAAACCTTTTTAAATAATTACTTCCTACCACCACCACGCTTCACAGAAAAAAACACACTAGTGCAAGTTAGTGAAGATCTAGATGTCCACACTCCTGCTGTTTGTTGACTGTTACCTGAAGGGAGCCAGTGAGACTGTTGAAGAAACCCAGCACTGTTCTATAGAAAAAGGGCAGAACTGAGCTCTTGACTCTCTGTAACAACACTGCGCATGCCAAGCTACATTACATGGCACTTTTCCCCCGTGTATTAACATTCAAACCCAATGTAAATCTCATATTTACTTGTACTAGAAGCTTTACA
Organism: Patagioenas fasciata; assembly: GCF_037038585.1. Classification (NCBI taxonomy): domain Eukaryota; kingdom Metazoa; phylum Chordata; class Aves; order Columbiformes; family Columbidae; genus Patagioenas; species Patagioenas fasciata. The sequence goes on along the minus strand of NC_092524.1, from coordinate 62,136,785 downwards.
GAGCTGCAAAAACATTTAAAATATTTCTAATCCTCTTAGTAGGTATAGAAGATTTGAAGGTAGATTCAGTTTTTCCACTATCAAATCTGCTTAATTTTAAGCTTGAAGTCTCTGATTTTCCTTACCTCTTTGTTAAGCAAAAAGGAAGCTAGTACCTGTATGAATAAGTAAGCACAGGTGAAACTAAAGTGTGATTGTTTGGTGACAAAGCCACCATTTTTTGCTCTTTAGGGATCTGATACCTTGAGATAGCATGTTCCAAGAAACTATCTAAAGACAAGACACTCCTAAAATAGTAAAATGAGAAAGGTGAGACTGCAAGGTCTCCAGGACAAAAGTTCTCTCTGTCATATGTTGGCGCACCTTCTAATACACATGGTCTCAACAAGGAAGCACAAACCATATCATGATGAAATCAGAAAGCAGTAACAGTCGTAGAGAAGAAAAAACACTGATCAGATCATCCAGTTCATTCCCCAGACACTGCCAGTCTGCTCCCAGTTGTGTGCTTTATGGGATTAAATGCCAATATCTTGAAACATACAAGCAAAATAACTGTGCAGTGAATATACAGTTTCTGGGTCAGCACCACAGAAATACTACAGGTGCAAATACTGTCACAAGAGCTCCATTCATCTGCTTTGATAACTGCCCTGCTTCTTAAGCTTTCCCAAGATAAATGATTGTGCCAGTCTGCACAACAATTTTGTGACATGGGCAGTCACAGTAGGAAAAAAGTCTATTTTTAGAGCTCATCCTCCATCTGCTCACACACAACTTTACTTGGGTATCAAGTCCCTGTTCACAGTCTGTCTTCTGCACTGAGTCTTACTATAATCGCCTCATTTGGAGCTCAAGGTAGCTCTGCAAAACATCTTTATAAGCAAACGGCTAGGAAAATAATGCACTGTGCTGTTCAAAATAAGACCTTATATGTGATCCTAGAAAATGCTTTATGACTGGAGATAGTAAACTAAGATGTTTATAAAGCACCACATGTAACTTGTGCCACAAACACAAGCAGCTGGCTTTTACAGACAATCCAGAGCCTTCATTCTAGTGAAATAATGAAAACCTCCTTTAACGCCACCACCTATGAGCCCCCAAACACAACTGCTTCACTCTCACAGATACTGCAGGCTCCTCCATGAATCTCAATTCATTTACCCTGTAGAAAAGAGCATGGCAAATGTAAAGCATCACAAGGTTGCTAGTCCACACTCAATGTTGACAAGCCAGCTCAGACTTGCAAAGAAGCATGGAATACTCCACGTGGTATGGAGTAGCTCACAATCCATGCTGTCCGGTTAACCCCATAGTAGCCAGAGAAAAGAGCAGTGCATTTTAAGCATGATTGATATTTGGGTACTTTTATTTTAGAGTGCACAACTTGAGACATGATTCTCAGAGTGCTAAAACCTGACATTAAAAAAAAAAAACACAACCTCAAGTACCTTCAAAAGGTATTAAGATGTGCAACCTAAAACTCAGGCTGTTTTTGTAAACTAAGGCCACTGTGTAGGTTTTCTCTCCTCAAGTTATTAGAGAACACAGCAATGAGGTTTCTAAGCAGTCAAATGCAGAGTTACAGAAAATATTAGGATATTTTTAATGTTTCACCCACCAGACACATACAAACATGGAATAAAAGACAGTGTGAGTCATGGGAAAACCCAACCAAATGATCTGCTGTCAAACAGGAATATGCCTCTGAATCTACCGCTGCAGCACAGCCGTGCCATTCGCTACCAGCTAGCAGAGCAGTATAAACACTGCCAGCTCTCCTTTTGTGGACACTAATATTTTATTACAGCTAGACAACACCTTGCCTTCCAAGTACACCTTGTACAAGAACTTCTACCCCCTAAACAGATCTGCTAACATATACAAAACCCTGCAGTAATTACAAACACAGCCTGCCTAGTAGAACACCAGCAAAGCATGTAGGACATACCTGTGAGCAGGTTAGCAGTGGGAATTAAGAGGAGGGAGTCCTCATTGTGCAGGCAGCTTCCTAATTTTGCCACCAATAGGCACATTTGCCACCTCTGTAAAGGGGCAAAAGGGGGGCAGGCAGGCACAATCAATCTTTTTTTGCATTTAAATACTCATGCCATGGGTCTACCAGAAACACTAATTGAATTCTGAGCTTCTACAAATTCCTGAGCTAAACCGCTCCTGTCAAAAGCTCTTAGTGAGATTCCAGTTCCATTTGTTTGGAGTGACATCCAGTACATTATGCTGTCAAACATCAGACCACAGTCAACGCTTCAGACATGCTGGATGAGGTCCAGCAGAAACCCATGCTGCTATGGGAAGCACTAAGACAAGCTGCAGGTTTGCCCGAGTAACACAATTAATTTGGGAAGAGGTTACCACCTTACTCATCCCACCAAAACAGCTACAGTTTCTCTACTAAACATCACTATTTCCCACCATAATAAAAACAACTAGGTGAGAGGTACAAGCACTAACAATTTAATCAAACTTACAGAGAAAAACAGGAAAAAAAAAAAGCCTGCTCCTACTCAAATCACATATACTAGTAAACAGTGCATGTCTTAAAAGCTACACAACACAGCAGCATAATTGCAGATCAGGACAGAATGGTATGTCTTTGCTTACTTCCAGTAGCATGAGGATAGTTAATCTATTTGATTAATCTCCCACCACTACAGCTCCTATCCATCTGATGACAAGGCAATTTGAAAGGAACCTCACTTGCACTTTCACAAAAATATGAATTCTTCATGAGAACCGCAGACTCAACATAAAAAAGGAAGTTCCTTTTAGAAGATGTCATTTGAAGAAAGCATGTAGCATCTCCACAAATCCCCAGCATTACATTCACACCTACTACATCTTCAGAAGAAATAACCAAAAAAAGCCATGTTACCTGGAGCATCAGTTCGCAGTCATCTCTGCCAACAAATATCATCTCCCGAGGGAGCCGATGGCGAATGCCAGTGCTGCTCACCAAGAACCACGAAGTCACGCTCATTTTGCCGCTTGGCACTTAATCTTTATACATCCTGAAAACAAAACAAAAAAAAAACACGGCACAGTGAGCTATTAATGAAGTGTGGAAGTACACCAGTGCATAGCTGCAGTTCCAAATTTCCCTGTGCCATGGGACCCAGTGCTGCTTTTTGCACTTCATGTTCATGTCTTGAATTTCTCGTGCCAACAAGCAGTTGTGAAGTGTGTGCCAGGACCTGCTGCCCATGTGCCACACGCAGGAGCTCTGCAGCCCTTGAAATATTCCTGCAGCAAAGTAAGACTCTTGGTCTGAAGAAAGGGCTGTTTAAAAGATGAAGCATGTTGCTGAATCTAATCAATGAAATGATGAAATATGGGGGGGGGGGGAAGGCATCTTTCCAGAACATTTCATCATTGCTAGCACTGAATCACAACTTGAGCTTCCCTCATCAAAGATCTGGACCAGCAAATCAGTAAGGTGACACAACCTGGTTCCTTTAACCTTTCACAGTATGCTCCCAGGAGCAGTTACATCGGTGCTGGGGAGGAGAACACCCTCCCTATTGCTCATCCCACTTCCACACTGATATAAGCCGGGAACCCACAAATCACTTCTTCCACATTCCATGAGCCAGTCCAAAACCCAAACCACGCTGCCACTGCAGGACAGGAAACACAGGCTGCAGTTCCCACCGGCGGGTTTTGGTGTGCACGGCCCCCCTGTTCCCTGCAACAGACAGCAGAGCTGTGACCTGCGAGGGCAGCACTTATCGGGACTCTCCCAGCCACACCTGTTTGTTGTCGCTGCTACAGCCCGGCTGCGGGCAGCCTGTTCCTGCGGCCTCTCCTCCCCCCTCTCCCACAATATCGCATTCTCCTCTCGCTGGTTGAAGGAAAAAAAAATGAAAAAATAAACTGGCACACATCAGGCTCTCGTCTTCCCCTCACCCACCTCCTGGGATGGAAATTGCATTCCGAAATTCAGCGAGGGAAGGAGATCTCCATTTTATCTGCGCTCTCCGGCCTCCCCCGCCCCGGTGGCCCCGGGGAAGCGCAGGTGACACCCGCGGGAGGATGAACGGCCTCCCCCGGCGGGGCGCGGGCCTGGGGGCGGCGAGGAGAGCCCGCCGCCCTCTCTGCCGCTGCGGACAACGAACCGCTCCGAAAGCCGACGGTAAAGGCTTCCGTGCCCGTGCCGCGACATGCGGCCCCGCCGCGCCCGTCGCCCGGCCCTGCCGTGGATCTGCCGCCTCCCCGACAAAGCGCCCGGACAGAGAGCCGGGGCCGCCTCGCACTGCCCCGAGCCGAGCTGCGGGGCGGCCGCCGCGGCCGGCTCCGTCCCCAGGGCCCCGGTTGGGCCGCGCTCGCTGCGGCGGGGAGCGCAGGCAGCCCCGGTCGGAGGGGCCGCGGCGGGGCCAGGTGCTGCGCAGGGTTCCCCCACCCTCCTCCGCGGGGCGGACACGGCCTTTTGTCCGCCGCGGCCCGGCTTCCCTTCACCCCGCCCGGGCGGCCGGTGCTGCGAGAGCCGCCCGCCCCCCGCCGCCCCTACCTGCTGCGGCCCTCGGCGCGGTGGCAGGCCGGGCGCCGCGCCCCGCCAGCCGGCTCTGCCTGCCCCGCGGGCCGCTCCCGGCGCCCGCCCCGCCCCCGTGCGCGGCAGGTTCGCGACGTCAGGAGGCGGCTCCAGCCGCCGGGCCCGGCCGCGGCCCCACCGCCCTCCCCCGCTGCGGCCCTGCCCGAGCTCATCGGCCGGGAGCCCCCTCCAGCCCGGGTCCGGCCTCGGGCCGTGGCACCTGAGCGGCAGGTGCGGCGGGGGCTGACGGGAATTCTGGGTCATGGCTGCAGCGCAGGAGCAGCCGTGCCCTGGTTCAGCGTCCCTCATTTCGGGGTCTCTGAGAGGCTCCATGGACATCAGTGGAGCCTCACAACACCTGTGTGAGGTGGATGCGGCTGTCCGCGACCTCGGGAGGCCCAGCGCTCGAGGCTGTGGGACAGGGGATGCTGCCTCCACTTGCCAGTGGAGAGAGTCCCAACATCACCTCTTCCCCCACACAGGTCACAGCACCAGCCTCTTCCCCCAAACATCAAACCACAGTCAGCACTTCAGACACACTGGATGAGGTGCAGCAGAGACACATGCTGGGAGCTGGGTCTCTTTAGCTTGGAGAAGAGGAGACTAAGGTGTGACCTCATTCATGTTTATAAATATGTAAAGGGTGAGTGTCAGGAGGGTGGAGCCAGGCTCTTCTCAGTGACAACCAATGACAGGACAAGAGGAAATGGATACAAGCTGGAACATAAGAGGTTCCACTTAAATACAAGAAGAATCTTCCTCACAGTGAAGGTAATTGAGCGCTCGAACAGGCTGCCCAGGGAGGTTGTGGAGTCTCCTTCTCTGGAGACATTCAAAACCCGCCCGGACACATTCCTGTGTAACCTGATCTAGGTGTTCCTGCTCCGGTAGGGGGATTGCACTGGGCGAGCTTTTGAGGTCCCTTCCAATCCCTAACATTCTGTGATTCTGTGGTATGGGGAGCACTAACACAATCTGCAAGTTTGCACGAGTAACACAATTACTTTGGGAGTAACACAATTACTTTGGGAGTAACATAGTTGCTTTACTCCCCCACCCAGGGTCCCAGCACCAGCCTCCTCTCTCTGACCCTCCACCGGCTGCAGAGAATAGGTTGACATCCATCTCCACACGCTTCCCTCAGGTCCTCTCACAGGGCAGTACCTAAAGGCAGTTGATAGGATTGCATCAGTCTCAAGGATCTGACCACTGAATAAGAGCATGAAATGGGTGATGTGAAAGGATGTGCCATTTTATGAGCTGCAGGTAACTAGAAAGTTCCTGAAGAGCAATAAGTACGGGGAGCAATGACAGGGTATTTTTCCCTATCAGGAGGAAAACTGAGTATCATAATGGATCCAACTATTTACCACTGCAAAAGCTTTTTCAATAGAGCCCACAGCTCCTGCAGAAGTCAGTGGAGCTTCAAACAGCAGCAACTATGCACTGGCCCTCTGGCACCAGCTAGCACAGGCTGCTGAGGAAAGACTATAGGAAGACAACAAGTTCATAGCAATATTTTCCAGAGCTCATATTCCAGCCAGAAGAGACATCTTTGCATTTATATGCTGTACATTTAGGTTTGAGTATAATTGCTCTGTTACCTGCAGGAGCTTCCCTAAGTGTCTTCAGTGCTGTCTTTAGAATTTTGGCTCAGGATGTAGCCTTAATTATGTCTGATGGCATGGAAACCGTAGGTCCGGTATCCCACTTGCGGGGGTCAGTCCTATAGCAGCATCACCCCATGGACTTACTCCTGTCCTACAGCTTCCAGTGGAGCTAATGTCACTGTGGCCCAGACAGCAGAGGGACCCATCCCCTGGGAATGGTGGTGGAGAAGGTCAATCACTGCAAGGCTGAAGAACTAAGGAGGATGAAGGAAAACAGCATTTCTTCTTTTCCTTCCTCTTTCTGAAGAGCAGGAGGACTTTGTTATTATCTAATTAATGGTATATTGCCTTCTTTAATCAACGTTTGACTTCTTCCCCAGCAAATACATCATGCCCCAGGGTGATTTCAAGGTGTGATTATCTTCAAAGGCTTCTGAGCTGGCTGAGGGTGCAGCATCTGTGTTTTATTGCAGTGCTCTTGCTGTCTCCTCAGAGCGGAGCACCACGCCCTTGCAGCACGCCAAGTCCCTTGGACGCCAGGCAGGAGGATGGGGTGAGCAGTGGACATTTCCGAGGGCTTTTGCACTGCCACAACGCAATAGAAATCCTTTATGAGTAAAAAAGGACTTCCACCTTGTTTGCCAGTCTGTCCTGTCATTGAGTGATGTTTTATTATTGATTTAACTGACCTATAGCTTAAGTTCTTATAAATATTATTCACTTCTTTCTGAACCACGTCTATTTACTGGTGAGGTTGCTGTATGAGCTGATCTGCAGAGCATCTGTATACTGCTATAAGGAAGTACAATAATTTACTTCTTTATACAAGCCTGCCATCTAGGCAAATCTTTGTTATAAGTTACTATAAAAAGGTTAGTGTTTGCTTTAGTCTCTCTTTAAGTCCAGTTTTACAGTTCATGTATACATGTGTATTTATCTGAGCAGTTGGTGCTTCACTATTTATAGAGAAGAAAAGTAGTCCTTGTTCCTACCACGTCTTCTGACCTGATTGAAGATGCAGTTGAGGCCAATACACTGGTCCTGGCTGAATGCTGCATTACAGCCTCTTTATTTTATTCCTGTAATCTAAAGGGAATTAAAAAGCTAGTAAGTGGAATTCTTCCTTCTCACTCTCCTCACCCTTTCCAAAATAGTATGTAGGCACTGGGGGTTGCAAAACAGCCTGGTGCTACACTGTCATTTTACATTCTGGGCAGAAGGAGCCTCTGTGGGAAAGAGAAGCTGTTGCAATGCCATACTTTGATTTTCAGGTTTTTTTTCCTATTGGAACAAGCCTCGTTGGCAGCCACTGCACCCAGAAAGCTGCTCTAGTTTACACCACAGGCTGACCAAGCACATAACCACCTTTGAAAACATGATACTACAGAAACATCTTAAAACCATCTCTTCCCACAAGGAGGAGGGAAAGTCTGGGAAAGACCTCAAGAAGTTGTGTGCAGCAGCAGCACCATGTGCCTCATGCTAGGTTTGTGACGGAAGGTGCTTATCATGCAAGTCTCTTTACATTCATTTGCAGCACTGTCACCTCCAACTACAAGGGACATGCCCATGCATGTATGAACCTACACTACCCAGATGGCAAGAGGTTTATTGCACCGTACATTGTGCAGATGCAGAGTAAGGACCAGTTCCTGTCCCAAAGCACTCATCTTCCCAGTAAACAGGGAGTCTGATGGTGAGATGAAATATCCAGGCAGAAGACTAACAGCAGGTCACAGGCCTGTGGGAAAGCCAGGTTTCTCTATCCAGACAGAGCTGTTGAATCAGGTCATCTGCTCTACTGAAATACCTTTTGTCTGACACTCTGGACCCATCGCAGTTTGGAGCAGAACCACTTTAGATCCCTGCCTCAAAACAAAGGTCCCACCATCCTCAGAGAACCTGAAATAAATCAAGCTTTTTCTGCCAGGCTCTGATGTGAGGGAGATTTTTTACAGAATTCCCAAACGTGAACCGTCTTGCTGCAGAGGACGCTTCTGGTTCTGACTGGTCACAGATCTGATTCAGATATCCCATGTGGTTTCCCCCCTGAAGGGCAGTTTTCCCTGTGGGTAAGCTAAGGGAAAGAAATAATTTTGGTTCTTGCTTAGACATTCACATGATGGGTAGTTTATAAGTAAAGATGTGCAGTACTGCTAGGTGAACGCTGCCCATGTAACCTATCACAGGCTGGCTGAGCTCCAGTGTGTGCAGCTGTATGCACATACATTCACAGGCACGTGAGTAGCTCATGAGTTCCTGACTGCTTTGCACCAAAAAGACTGTAGAAGTAGTTGTCAGGTGCTATTCCCCAAGACTATTTCATTTTCTCCTTGCTAACTTACTTTAAGATGCATCAGGAGAGGTTCCCAAGTAGGTCGTACAGGGTTTCTTCACATCCTTCTGCATGGGGGTGGATTCTGCTCCCCAGTGATGACCTTCTTTTCCAGAAAGCCACAACTGCAGCCAGGCCAGTTCTTTGGGCCCCACTGCAGTGAGGTGTGCATGCTCCTGGTGTGTGCCTGCAGTGTTCTCACTTCAAATCAGGATTTCTGTGGTGATTTTTCATGCAAGAAGGAAAGACCTGTGGACTTCTGCAAGAGGATACTGCAGGTCTGAATCTGTGTCTTCTATATAACTAATGGTGCTTCTACCCGCCAGCAAAAATCGCAGGATTGAGCCCTTTCCTACAGAGCCTGTGACCAAAGTTTTTCATCACTGGTTCTGGGTATCAGTGTGCACTGAATCATCATGAAATGCAAATAATCCCCTGTCTCAATATGCACTTTTGAAGTGTCATTTTGAAAATCTTTGCCTTGATATTTTTGTTCATTTGTTTGTTCTTTGTTGATTGATTGATTTTTAAACAACCAGGTATTTGTCAAGAGCATGGATGTTTATCCTGATTTTTGTTAGGCTGGTGTAGCAATGTTGCTGAACTGAGTCTGGACCAGCAAAAACAATCTGTCCTTCCTCTCTGCCTTAGCATCAATCTTTCGCTCTGCCCAAAATCTTGGTTGTGCTGGTTGCCAACATTCCCATCTCCTGTACAGCCGGGAACAGGCCCCAGTCCTGCCTCATCAACTGGAAAACAATAAGACCATTCATGTGCATGGTTATTCACTTGCATAAATGTTTGCAAAGATACAGTCTGCCTGGGACAGGCCTCCGTCATTTGAATTCTACAAGATGGATTTTCACAAGATTGGTATTTTAAACCCATTTTAACAATCTATTGAGACAGATTCTTAGCCAGAGTGTAGTAACATTGAGCAAAATGCCTTCAGCTTGGCGTCTTTGTTTTATACCAGCTGGAGAGTTTTTTTTACCCACAACACAGTTTCATGCACCAACATGACATTTAGTTTTACTACTGTGGAATTTATTGAAATAAACCCCTATATGTGTTAACACCTCATTTCAGAATGTGCAGTATGGCCTTCTCCAGTCATTCTCTTTTATTCTCCTGCTATGACACAGAAAATATTTTTTTTATTATGTAGCCTAAATTGTAAAACTATTTTTAATTTATGATCCTCATAAATTGGGGGGGAAGGGGCAGGCAGGAGGAAATATCAATGCAATAAAAGAGTGGAGCTGGTATAGTGTGAACATTGTCAGAATGTCTCATCTAGGATTTGTGTGGTATAAAACTTTGCTGAAATAATTAAAAACATATGCTTAACTGGTCTCATTTTTGGCATTTTTAATTAGCAAAAAATCAGCAATGATGATGTCGTGCTGCCTGATGAGATTAGGTCAGATGATACACGACTGAATGGTGTGGCATCTTAAATAGAAATCACCTTATGGGAAGTCAGAGCTATTTTGATATCACATTTAAAGAAATAGCTTCTCAGGGAAAGTTGATTGGTTTCATAAGAGAAGCAGCAGGGTTTTTAGGACTCTTGTGTGAGAGAATTGGAACAACAGGCAGCTTGAGATCATCTCTATTTCATTTTTTTTCTCTTATTATTCTTCAATTAATTTTCGTGTATGTGTGTATTTCTTATGAGAAAGGTTGCAAGCCTCCTTAAACAGAAACAATTATTTAACGTGGCCAAGAGAATCCGATGCAATGTGCATGGTCAGAGGGCTGTCCTTTGCCCTCCAAACCAGGATAGAATTCCCTCTCCCATTCCACTGTGGTTGTTATTATAATGGGAAGGCAAGGATATTTGCTTGAATACCAGATATGTGAGATTTCCTCAAGCAGTTTTGCTTCAGTAACCACCGCTGGTTTTCTTTTCTTTCCTTTTCCCCTAGTACTCCACTTGTGCTCTTGTGTATTTTCAGACCCAGCCTGAGGTTTTCTTTTGGAGTATATGCACAGCAGACTGTTCTACGCAGCTGATCCTCTGCTACCATGTCCTGAGGGTTTGCTTGTTCAGAAGATGCTTTATGGACCTTCTCCCATTGGATCAATTTCAGGCCTTCCCAGGAAAATCCTCTTGATATTTAGTTCACTGGGGACCTTTGATTTGTATTCATGAAGAGGATGAAAATCGTGGTTTGAATTTAAACACCAGTTTACAGTAAAGAAAACTGATATTGTCATTCAACAGGTTCTCACTGATTTATGAACTGCACAGAGTTGCTCATTGCCCGAGACTTATTGAGATGAGACTTAGAGAACAAAAACTCAAGAAAAATAACCCATTCCTGTATATTTTGATCAAATCAATGTATTTTACTGGAAATGCAAGACTGCTGAAATTTCTTTGCTGGCCTTATAAATAAGGCAAATAAAGAAAGAAGATTTTAGGTTACAGTAGACAGTTGCATATCTAGAGGAATCGTTACTATTGTCTCTGTAGCCAAGTGTATGCTTTGCTAACCAATACTAGATCATACCATTCCGGTTCAATGAAAATGTTGGTTCTACTTGAAACTATCGGTCTTATTGGTTTCTTGCATTATATTGCATTATAATCTTTGCCTGCAAGATGAAAAGCTTTGATGAAATATTTAACAGATACATTTAAAAAACAAAAATCGTAGTTTCCTTTAAATTGAAGTGTATATCTACAATAACATTTAATGTAGAGGTGAAGGCCTTACAGGCAGAGAAGGTTCATAATTTGCTGGCCTGCAGGGAACAATTTACTAAAGCACTTGGAGGTTCACCTATTTTCTGCCCCATGAAGTTCAAACCATATTCAGCTGTGCTGATCTTCACTGTTGCTCTTCCTTCACTTGAGGATGGTGGAGGATAATGTTATGAATATGGATGAAAAACTCAGCAGTGTCAGGATGAGCCAGCCTGCTTTGATGGGGTCAACTGTAGGGGCAGCTTTAGTAATTTATAGCATATAAGCTATCAGTTGGAGATCTATGTGCTTGTCAGGCATTTTATAAAAACTCATCAGAGCAATATTTATTTCTTCAGGGAAAACAGTTGGATCAGCAGCACCGTAGCAGAATAAAAGCCACCAGAAGAACAGCAGCGCAGTATTTTAGAGATGTAGTAGTAGGGGATTCATCACATGCCAATCCTTAAAAGCTTCAGGATACTTTTGGATAATCTTCTTTATTCAGCAGGTGCATGAACTCCCATGTATTCCACACGCATTAATTCATCTTAAAACCCTGCAAAGTATGGGTGTTAGCTAACTGCACATGCATGTTGGGGGCTGTCCTTGTCAACACAGATTTTATAGGCAGAAACCCCATCCATTTCAGGTAAACAGAGCGATCCCTACTGACACAAGCTCTCAGGTAAGCTGGGTGTGGACAATTTTATCATTTCAACGTTCCTGGCAAGTCTCAAGTTCCAGAGTATTTCCGTGCTGATGAAGTTAACTCCTGGAAAAGGGTTGCGGGCTGGTGAGATGACTGAAAAGGTGAAGGGACATCTGCAGAAGAAGCAGAGATACCACAGCATTGGTTATCTGCCGAGCACGAAGCAACTGCGTACTTCCTACATATACAGGCTGCTTTTCCTACACATACAGGCTGCTTTGCTTGAATTGTCCAGAAAATACTCAGAATACCTCTCACCTCCACAGAATTTCACCATCCTGCAGTATTTTTCAAGATGAATAAAATTCTGGTCCCTTTCAATACGTATACCCAGCAGATGGATGCCTGCTGGGAAATAACAGCACCATCCAACTGCCATTGCTAATATCAGCTGCAGTGTTCGGGAATAAATTGCATTTTCTACAGGAAAAGCTTTAGAAGAAACAACTCTGAACTGATCGCATCTGGCCACTGCAGGCAGAAGGACCATGTTGTAACTCACTAGACAAATCTAATATCAGAGTGCACAGGAGCTTTGAGAGGAGGATCCAGTCACCAGGTTTGGCTGATGCCACTCCTTTCCCTGGGGCACAGAAGATTTGTTCAGGTTTTTCTTATTTTCACTGGGTTGTGTTCCTCCATGGCAGCAGTTCAAGAGAGAAAAGGAGGCAGATAACAGCAGGAAATGGTGCCTTTGGGAAAAAACAGTGATTGTAACACCAGTCACGGTTGTTCACACCTGCCCTGCAGCTGAGTACTTAGGGATAAGAATGAATTATACTACTAAATCTCACTTAGGGGCTGTAGCCACCCTGTTTTTGCACCAGGACATGCAGAATAGGTTCTGCATCACCTCACAGGATAGAATCTTCTCCACAGCACATCACCATCTCAGCCACATCTAGCTTCATTTTGCCTTTGCCATTAGCTGCTACAGGTCAAATTTCTTCTCTTGAGATCTTGAAGAAACATCCTAGAGATTTCCACCCACTCTGTGCGAGTTGAATTTAAATACAGAGACATTAATTAGCACTGTATTTTATCTTTATTTCTCATTCATACTCAAGGGTTCTTTTCCCCACTCTACATCAGACATTTCTCAGTACCTGGGCTTGCATATGCATCAGCTCAAGTGGAGAATGGAGGAGCCAATGCAGCAAAGAGATGCCATGAAGTAGTTCCTCCAAGTGGTGCACTTTGAGACTGGATGGTCAGGAAAAAAACACAAGCACGAAAGAAAATGCATGGAGAGTAAGACAATGCTGAAGACTGTATGCCTAGGTGTTGCACGAGACTGAGAACAGGTGGGACATGAGAGTTGTCCCACTTTGGAGCTATTTTCCCCCCTGTCACCTGATACCCAAGTAGACTGCAAACATTTTGAGTCAGGGACTGTCTCTTATACTTTGTACACCGCATTGAGCTTCTCAGCACTCCTACAATACAAATAATCATTCAAGAGAAGCCAGTATACCTGGCAAGGTTGAAAATCAGATCACTTTGAGACCCTATATAAACTGGAGACAACTTCTTATTAGAATTTAACTATGAAGAAAATAAAGTGAGGAAGGGAGAGAGATGACGGTATAGTTAAGGTTAGTGACATGGTCTATAATTTATTTGATGGATTGGTAATACCTGAGCAGAAAAAAAAAAAGAAACTGAGCAATGTCTTTTAATCAAATGATCACATTTATAACAAGCTATCTTATTAACAGAAAGAGAAGATGAACTGGAAATTTTCCAGCGTGTAGTTCAACTGGTCCTGTGATCTGTTGTTCAGCCATAAGCTGGTTGCTCGGGACACGTCTGGACAAGGAGAGGAGCTGAGGTTAACCACACTCTGCAGAAGTGCCCTTTCACAGTGAATTCAGCAAATTTTATGCAAATATCTTTTGCAAGTATTTGAAGGGAGGAAAAAAACCAATACAATACTATCCTGATGGCACAAAAGGACTTTTGAAATTTCCAGTTAATTCTTTAAAGCATTTTGAACTCTGAATAGTGTATTGGCCAATTATTTGCCGTGTTTGGTTGCTCCACCACTCAGGATGAAAAGTCAGGCAGGAGCACTGCTTAGGTTTCCTCACCCCTACAGATCAGCCTTTGCAAACAGAAATGGGCACAACAGCTTTCAAAGATATTACGTTTCCTGCTTTAAAGAGAAACAAACCAACAAACCAACCCATCCAAAATAGTTATCTTTTAAAATAATGCTTTTTATTTTTCCTTAAAGAAAAGGAGGGTGGAATTGGAGGGTGAGAGTGACTGTATCATTCCTGGTACCCTGCAGAGCCCCAGCACAGCAAGTGTGTCCTGGTTTTGTTAAAAAACAAGTTTCTCTTTTAGTGAGTTTGCCTTTCAGCTAAAGCCTTCTTATTAGCTGCATTTTCCTGGAAAGCTAGATACATGTTTTGGTAGACATAGCTATAGAATGCGAGGTCACTGATAAGAATCGATGTACATCTCGCGAGAGGGGCAAGAAGAAAGAGGTGACCAGAAACTGACCAACTGAGTATACCATCCCATTCATGTGATACTTCATGTAAAAGTGGGAGACCATGAGGATCTCGTCTCTTTTCCTTATGGTTGACATTAGGAGAGGACCTTGCAAGTTGTCCCTGCGAACTGAGGCCTAGTGACAGACTGAATTCAGTTCCAGTTGGCTGCAGAGTCCAATCCAGGATTTTGCGTGCCGGTCCTAGGTCTGATGGAGCAGTTGCTAGGACTTTCGAGATTGGTTTTGTATATTTTGTATTATTTTCGCTGTTTTTATCAGTAGCATTAGTAAAACATTTTTAATTTTTCCAACTCTCTTCTCTCTGTCCTTCTTTCCCTCCCAATCACCTGTCCTTAGTGGGAAGAGGGGATAGCGAGGGGCTGAAGGGGGAAGGTGGGGAGAGGGTGTTAACAATACATCTACCATGGTTTTATTGTCACCCCGCAATCAAACCTCAACAGAGTGGGAGGAGAGCCACTGCAGGAACCCTCTGAGCAGCAGGAATGTGGCCCCTTCCCCTCACCTGTCTCACAGCAGCAACCGGCTCAAGCCCAGGGGTGCTCATGATGAGAGAAGTCTACCCGATGTACCATAACCCACATGAAGGGACGTTGGTATCTTCAGAGCCCTCATCACAAGATCAGGGCACAGACCATAGATGTTGACAGTGTCAGTGATGATGCCGTTGGCCATCGGGCACTTCCTTGCGGTGCACTGCTGTATCTCTGTGCCATATCTGCGCTGTGCTATCAGACTTAAACCATTTTCTTCCACCTCTGAGCTACAGCTGGTTAATTTTTTACACTAGAAGCACTTAGAGCGGATGGCACATAGAAACCAGCTTTTAAAAACATGTTATGAGAGCTACCCGCTGTTGCAAAATAAATTTAAGAATGCCATTGGCTTAAGAAAAGTAGTGTGCTGACTTTCAGACTAATTTAAAACTAGAATTGCAGCCATTTTTAGCTTTGAGAAAATCAATAAGACCTTATGCTGTGTCAGTCATTGCCTGTTTCAATGTTTGAAGTTATTTTGGCAGCCAGTAGCAAAGATACCAACATCTGGGAGGTTGAGTTCACCCCTGAAGGTCCTTTAGGATTTCAGTGGGATTTTCATATTGCTGCAGCCTTGAACAATCAGATCTTAAATTGGTCACCAGTACATTAAATAGAACAGTGCAATAAGCTGGCATTTGGCTCTAGTTTACATTTCAAATAATGCTTGCTTCAAAAGCACTTGCATCACTAGATGGAAATGGTAAAATTGATGATGATAATGTGAAAAGGGCTGAGGTGTTCAATAAATATTTTCATTCTGAATTTGGAAACAAGAAGAATCATGCACTGATGTCATGAGGATGATGCACTTTCCATCCCATTAGTAACCAGGGAGGCTGTTAAACAGCATTACTAGAGATAAATATTATTACCTTAACAGGTCCAGACAACTGTTACCCTCACAACCGAAATGAGTTGGCTCAAGGGATCTCTGATCCACTCCCACTGAATCTTGGAGGACTGCAAATGTTTTAGAGGACTGGAGAAATGCTGCATTTGGGGTAAATCATAAACAAGCAAACAAACAAAACCCCAACAAACAACAACAAAACACCACGAAACAAAAAAAAACAAACAAACAAACAAACACAAAAAACAATGCTAGGGCAATCAAAGTAATTCAAAGCCAGTCAAAATGGCAATTTGGGGAAAAGTAACGAAATACTAGTATAGAATTCAGCAAATAAAGAATGTCAGGGGTCAACATGGTTTATATGGAAGAAATCTTGTGAAAGAAACTTGATTTTATCTTTTCCTTAAGTTACAGGTTTGGTTGATAACAGCTACTAAATAAATGTAAGATAATTTTGCCTTTTTTTAGATTGGTTGATCATTTGCAATACTCTCATAAATTATGACAATAACTAAGAACATGTGAAGTGTCAGGTAAGTGAATTGAGAATTGACAAACTGGCAAGTCTTCAGTAAAATAGAAACCTCAGCAAAGACTCATGAGAAACAGAAGTGTAACCAGGCTCTGATACTGCAGCCAATATCACCCAGTTGCTTTCTCTAAGGTGAGTGTGTGTAAAACTGACTTGAATTTTTTTTTTAAATGGGGATGTCGTTGTTTATAGGAGTGCCAGTCGAAGCCAGTTTTGTATCACTGCCTCCTCTGCAAGTGGCTCTGAAAAAATATCACCGTATAACCAGGCTACAGCAGGTCCCTCTGGGTTTATGAAATTCGGAGTGTGTGGGGGGCAGGAGCTCAGCCCTGAGGCCTCTCTCCTGGCTGTGGGAGAGGGACAAGTGATGTGGTTGGATGCAGAAGAAAGTTCATCCGAACTGCTCCACTTCAGTGCCCATGCAGAGCCCCCAGATCCTGCTCCGACCCTCCCAGATCAGGAGATCACTTGCTGGCTGGAGAACGGCCATGTGCCCCTGTGCATCACTCCTGGAAACCTCCCAGCCATGTCTGCCATGGGACTCAGGGGAGCACAAGAGGCTCAGCATTTCAGATTCTGGTTTTTGGTCACCAAAGCAGTTGTGCTGGGAGTATTTAGCACAGCTGAGCACTTCGTCTGTTCTCTGGCTGCTTTCGTTAGACAGCATAAAAATAGAAAGCTGAGAAGCAAACATGGTGATGTGTTAACATCCTTACACAATGAGATTTCACATCCCTGAGAACTTACGCTCCGAATTCCTCTTCTAAGGGAGGAAGAAGAGCAGGAGAGGCTTTGAACACCTTCATCTAGTAGGAATAGATCCTTCAAAATCTATTTACATTAGCAGAGGGTCTGACCATGTGCGTTTATTCTGCTCTGTGCAATTACCACTCTTGCCTCCTGGTAGTTATTTTACTATCCATGAAGGATTACAAAGCCATTAACCTGGAAGAGAAAAAGAGAAAAGCAGGGGCATGTGGGAAAGACTTTGAACACCAAATTCATTCACCAATTAGAGGCAGAAGTGCGTGTTCAGAAGGTTAATTAACAAAAAGTCTGTCTCAAGGCAACTTCTGCTTACTGCTAATGGATACCATGAAAATTCATAAATTTGCTGCAGACTGCTGTGTGGGACTGCAACTCTCTGCTCCTTTGCAATGGAAAGGTAGGGGGTGGCCAGAAAAAACCCTCCTTCAAATGAAGGGGTAAACTCCTGCTGACTTCAGCGAGGCAAGTTTTTACACACTATGTCCTTGTCTGTCAGGGACACACATTGCCCCGTGCTCGGGGACAGGTTTAAACTGCAACCTTTGCTATTTGAAGGGAAACTTAAAGCTCTTGACCTAAAATTAGTGCTGCCAGCTGCATTTCGGGCAGCACACCAGCTTTTGCTTTGCTCTTGTCGTGAGGCAGGAAGGTCCAGACTACAAAGGCTCCCGATGCCCCAGGGAGCTGCTCCCACCAAGGGCAGCCGCATGCAGGCATGGCCAGTGTGTGATGGGCAGGAGATCCAAGAGCTTATACGTGTCCAGGGAAGCTCTCCTGGGAACGGCCATACCCCGTCAGGCAAAGGGCTGCCTGGGTAGCAGCGCCTCTCCCCACAGCCATAGTGAATTCCTGCAGCAAAACGCTAAAATCCCTGCTTGCCCTGGGTATCACCAGCTGTTCACAACTCAAGGTCTTCCTGAGGTCTCTGTGATTTCCCTCTGCTAAACAGCCTTTTGCAAATCTGCCCAGCTGCTCCCTGAATTTGGGATAATTTTTATTATCCATGACATAGTGTTGCACCAAAGAGATGTAAGGCACTTGGGGCCGTGTTTTTCTTTCCTCTGCCAGGGTACAGTGCCTCCTCAACACTGGTGGAGGCAGCGAGGATTTAGGACACCTGTATTTGAAGGGCTCTCTGCATTTGAAGGCTGTTATAGATCAGCTCACACTGAGTTTTCCTTCAGGCCTTTATGCAATTACTGTGATTTCTTGGCACTGAGCGCTAATGATTCACCTGAGTTGAGTCATGCACAAAGAAATGTGGCTCTGGAAGGTTTCCCACCGTGATCGCTGTGCTCAGCAAGTCCGTGAGGTGAATACAAAGGTTCTTGCAACTGTTAAGCCTTCTAGGGAAAAGGAGAGGCTTAAAAGAAGTTCAGTAGTCGCCTGCACTGATCACAAACATAGACTTTGTAAATCAAGCTTAGCTCCTTTGCCAGAAAAAAACAACTTCTGTATATGTAAGACTCCAAGGGAGATGGTGTAGCTACAAGGCCAGGGTTGAGGGACAGGGGTAGATGTTGAGAAAGTGGGATGCATTTCTACAAAAATTATAGAAGCCAAGGAGCCAAAGGGCAACACAGAAGTGACTCCAGAGCCCACTCTTCTGCAGCAGACATGGGGTAAAAAGACATGGGGCTGTAAAGATGGATAAAAACCTGGTTAGAAAGACAGAAGGCAGAGAGATGCCGAGAAAGCAAGAGAGATGCAGGATCACTTGACATCCCTGGAAACATTCAAGGCCAGGTTGGATGGGGCTCTGAGCAACCTGATCTGGTTGAAGATGTCCCTGCTTATTGCAGGGGGGTTAGGCTAGATG
Source organism: Patagioenas fasciata (assembly GCF_037038585.1). NCBI lineage: Eukaryota > Metazoa > Chordata > Aves > Columbiformes > Columbidae > Patagioenas > Patagioenas fasciata. Next base: position 62,117,855 of record NC_092524.1, on the reverse strand, counting down.
ACCTTTGACAGCTCCTTCCAACCCAAACTATTCTATGATTTAGAGAGCAAAGAGGCTGTCAGAGCTGCAGGTGGCATTATCCATAAAAACAGAGAGTGGAAGAAACTAAAGCATTCACCAGCACCTTATCCAATACTCATTTCAATCAGCAGCTAAGCTGCTTCTCTCTTCAGCAGGATGCGATGGGACATGTCAGGGAGTTGCAAGATTTTGCATAAAGTTGGATGAATAATGCTGGCAACTCCTCCCCTCACCACTGGTATGCAGCCACTCTACAATCTAAATCAAGTATTATTTTTTCTTTTCTAATGACCAAATGACACATAATTTGACTGCACCTGTGTCCATGACATACATTAGTTGCAATACCTCTGATGTCCATATTGTCTTACTGAAATTACTGCCAGTGTAAACTGAATGCTACCCACATGCTTTCAAGGTGGGATTGTAATAGGATACCCAGAGGATATGGGAATGAGGCAGGGCAGGAGACGAGGAATCAGCCCTGCAAGTCCATGGGCAAATATTCACACACACACTTACACACACAGTGCACAAAACCACCCCAGACACAGATGGGAGGGCATCAGTCCACAAAACTCAGCAACCTGCAATTGAGTTTATGTCTTGAACAGGCAAAATCCAGAGCAACCTTGGTGACACAAACATTTTTGCTTGATTTTCAAGATCTGTGTTGCTTGAACATGAAGATGGGTCAAGTATGGAAGAAGGGCAGGTGTGAAGACCAAGCTCCTGACAGATCTTCCCATCTCGGTGAAGCACAACACATAGCTAGGGTTTCCAAAGAGAGAGGGTTGCCATCGTCTCATACAAGCAAGTCTTTTTTTTCTTCTTTTCCCTTCTAGTCTTTCTTAGAAATAGCTAAAAAAAAACTTGGCTTCAGTTATGGGCCTGGGGCAAAAAGAGGATGGAGGGGTTTAGCACAAATGACTAAGCCTTAAGGAGAATATAACTAAGTGAAAACAGGTTTATGAGAGGAAGTTAGAAGTAGCCTTGCCAGCCTCACCTATAAAAGACATTATGTCAACTGAGCTCGATATTTTGTGGTTTCAATCCTCTCCAAGATTTATAATAGGCTGCGAACTTGTTCCTTTATGTATTTGATCATGTCAAGAGATATTTGTATTTATAAAATCATTTGGAGAGTGCCTAAATGAAATAAGGGATTTAAAGATTCCCTTGTGTATAATGGACTTTGTAAGTTTCTGCTTTTGCTGTGATGCCTTCAGCTGTTTCAACACCAATTCTGTACAGGGCAGCACATTAATATTGCAAGGTTTGGTTTTACATATAAAATATATGTTTGTATACACTAGTGCACGTTTAATCAGAAAACAACCCAAAAACATCCAACCTTAAAGAATCTAAGAATGTGAACTCTGTTTTTTGAAAACTAAATAAATTTATTGTAATGTAGCCTTCCAGTGTAAATGTAACTTATACCCGTCTAGCCATCTTCCCTTCCAAAAGTAAATAAAAGAATTGTCACAATCCCTTTTATACTGAAAACTGTGCCTGCACGATATAGGGAGATGGGTGAGGAATCATCTCACATAATGATGCCAGTATAGTTAAAGAGGTATAAACAGAAATGGAAAATGTTTCCTCACCTGAACAATTTCATCTAGGGTGCAATACAGAGCTGAAACAGGAGCAGGAAACATCTTAAAATGAGCCCTCCTGTGATGGCCATACCTGCTGTGGGGCACACAGATGATCAGTTCCTTTCAGAGCTCTCACTCAAAATTGCCTTATTTAATTTTCTTACTGCTCAGTATTTTATGTCCCTTCCTTGAAAAACAAATGCTCTCAAATGTCAGGTCCTTTTCCCTTCCCCATTTAGTTTTGTTTTTTAGCATAGACTTCCTTAGGTATAGGACAAAGCTTAGCTCTCATGTTGAGCCGGGTCCTATGTTAGCCTCAGGCAACCACATCACAACACCCCACATATAAACAGATCAGGCTCTACCTTGAAAATCACTCTGGGTTTCTCTTCCCAGCACCCATGCCCACAAGAATGCTCTTCCAGCCCCAAGAGTTAGAGGCTGGTTCATTCCCAGCCAAAACTACTCATGGGACAACCTGGATCTGCTGGTCCTGGTGCCAGCACTGAAGCCAGAAGCCAGATTCACCCTTCCAGTGCATGGTCCCCGCACCACACCGCACTGCAGCAGTGTGGCTAGAGACGTGTCCACAGCCCCTTCAGCTCCAGTTTGCTTGTCTGGGCCACACTGGCCATCTCCAATACCTTTTGCATGAGAGATGACGGTGGAAGAGCATGCTTCATGCCATGCAGTGTGACAATACCCTGGAAATAGTCGTCCCTCCTCTCCCTCACCAGGACTGCTGCCTCCAACCTGAATGCTCCTCATGTGTGCTGGAGCAAAATTCACAATGGGCACATGAATAAAGAAAAAAAGAAGAGCAAAAGAGATGGGTTTAGCCCAGGAGAGGTCTTCAACGGCAGGACTGCTCCCTTCAGCAGCCATACCAGCCTCAAGATCTCCTGTCTCATTGCTTCCCCCTGCATTTGTCTTCCTTTCACACAGAGGACTGAGCAGACTATCCCAGGCAGAGTCTCATCAGCCTCTGTACTGTGGTCTTCATCCCTCCTTATATCTACTGGAAATATATCCCCACCCCTTACATCCTGGGCATGTTGGTGGCTCAGAGAAGCCACCAAGGTGTTCTCCGTCCCAGTCATTCCTAAGTGTCAAGCACCTATTTCATGGCAGAAACTCTGTTGTTATTCCATGAGCTCACACTCATAGCAACTGAATTTCACCCTCTTCTCCTACTCGTTCCATCTGTGCCCCACTGTGACACACCGTCTCTTGTGTACTGGCAACGGTTTCCCAGTCTCCTTCTCAAGGAACGGCTCCAGCAGCCTCCTCCAAGGCCTTCCCTGCTGCTCACATTGCCCTGGCCAATTTTACTCCACCAAAACACTCCTACTAATTCCCATCTTAATGCATTATTTCCCGAATGGTACTTTATCAACTACTCTGAGAGACAAGGTGGGTAATGTATGGGTGCAGTAGATCTTATCTGGAAGATCAGTTCTTTTGTCAAAGAAAGCTAACAGGTTAGGCTGGCATGGTTGAGTTAGGGTAAGCTCTGTTGGATGTTATCTCATTTTGTATTTGCTTCCATGTCGGTAAGTGCTCATCCCTTCAAAGTTGCTTTGAAAGCCTTTCATCCCACCGAGGTGAGATTAATCTAACCTGTGGCTGTCCTGATCTCACCCTTCCTCTCTGCTCGCTTCAAGTTTGTGCACAAATGGAGTGTGTTACTTGCCCTAATACGTGCTCTTCTCCAAATCAGAGTCTATGTGTTGCCTCCCTTTAATGCGGAAGTTTTCAGCCGTGTTTTGCCACACACTTTTAGCAGACAACAGCAACAATCAAAAGAATCTACCCTGATAACAGGATGGTTGCAGTACTTTGTGGGACCTGACAGGAAAGGTGGGGAGGAACTCTTTATCAGGGAGTATAGTGATAGGATGAGGGGTAATGGTTCTAAACGGAAAGAGGGAAGACTTAGATTACATTTAGGAAGAAATTCTTCACCATGAGGATGGTGAGGCACTGGAATAGGCTGCCCCGCTCCATGATCGACTCTACACACATGCACATGCACAGAGCCAGGCTTGCAGCAGACTTCCTGCAAAAGGAGGTGGCAAAAGGAAATCGTGTCTGGGCCGTGACTTTGTTGGAGGTGGGTAGTTTGCTAGCTGAGGAAAGCCAAAATGCTAAGGTACAGTGGGGCAGGGAAGAAAAGTATGGCATCATTTCTCCTGTCCAGGTATTGGAAGCTAATATGTTGTCATTGGTCACGTGTCCACCCACCTGTAATGTTTATACAGCTCCTCATCATCTTTTAGATGAGCACTCAGGATAACAGGTTTGTTCCCTTCTGAAGCAGGAAAGTTAACCTGTTTTCCATCTTACAGGAGAAAAACTAAGGCACAGGGGGATCAGATTTGTGTCATATAATAGCATAAATATATATAAAATAGCCATCTAATGGCTATTTTAAAACCTTCAGCTGCACTCTTCATTATGCACCATTTTTAACAGTGCAGTGAAAATCAAGACATCCCAATGCAGGAAAACTACTTATTGTTACCGAAAATATAAAGTAGGTTTTCACTGAAAAAGAAAAAAACCCCACAACCTCAAAGGTGGTTTCACTTACCTTTTCTCATTAACAAAAGACACTCCTAGTCAAAACACGCCTCTTACAGACATCACTGTAATCTGTAAGTACATAATACACATTTTAATTCATTTTAAGGTGTTTGTCTGCAGCAAGTCTTCCATTTTTAATACACCTCACCACTTCAAAACATTTGACATTATGAAATGGTTTGCTCTCAATTTCCCTCAGATTTTTATAGTTGAGAGCTGCCCAACTGCCCCACAGAAGTCTCAGCCCTGTGGGGTTTCCAGTGCAAACTCCTGCTGAAGCCAGCCCAGACCGGGAGCAAGCACTTACTGCCTGAGTTTGCATTTGCTTCCTTAGCTGGCATCTTGTGTTGCCTTTTACCATGAACTTCATGCAGGCTTTTTGCTCCTTTGCTCTGACAATATAATTTCTCCTAAGGCAACCAGGCAAGGGACGTGTAAGTATTACCTTAAATATACACTAGAGGATGCTCTTGGGTCATCACTGAGAGACAAACTGCTTCTTTCCACTCTCGGTCTGCAGTGCTTAAAGACTTTTCAAGGCTCAGGAAGTGTTTCAAGGCTTAGCCAAAGCTTAGACGGTGTTTCAAGGCTTAGAAAAGGTAAGAAAATGTTCACATAGGGACAAAAGTGTAATGTCAGTGACAAAGCAGTGACAAAAACTACTCCACCTGCTTTCGCAATGCTGTTGCCACTCAATATACATTTAAAACATGCATACAGGCAGGCAGGGACTTCGACAAGCCAAATAGTTTGTTGTTGTTTTTAATCACCTATTCATTATACTTTACGTGGGACATAATTTTGACAGATAACATGGGGCAAATATCAGATAAAGGACTTTTCCAAATCCTCACATGCTGTAATCGTCCTTGTAGACAACAAGGAAGGAAAGGAGGAGTTTTGGGCTGGTTGTGCATTTCTGCAATGCTGTGAAGAAGCACTCGCTGCACTGCAGCACCCACTGCACTACAGCACCCACTGCACCGCAGCACCCAGCTCCCACGAGGCAAGAACTCCCAGGACTCAGCAAAAATCCTGAATTTCAGCCTCAGGGATTCTCTGCTCTCAGGCCCTGTCCTCCCAGCAGCTCTTGGGGTGTTGCGGGGCTGTTTCTGGGTGCAAGATGCCCTCACACAACAGCCTGGAGGCTGGAGACCCGCAGAAAGTGCTCCTGTTGATCCAAGATTACATCTACATGTGTAATCCAGACATGCAGCGGTGCCTTCCCCCCCACTGGTAACTAGGAAACTTACGCAGAGATTTGGTTTTGTACCAAGCACTTGTTTATAAAGGCAATAGTGTCTTGCCCTGCCATGGGTTTATTTTGCCGGTTTGAAAGACTTTCTCTAAAAACCCCTTTTTCAGCAAACTGCCTCATTTTGCAGGACGAAACCCGTCACAGCTCACTGGAACAAATCCAGTGTAACAGAACACCTGGATGCAAATTCAGACTGTCAGGTGAGGTTCAAACTAATAACAATTTTTAAGAAAGGATTTTAAATACAGGGCTTGCAGTTTCAGGAGGAGATGGAAAACCCAGGGGGAATTTTTGTTTTTTCAAAATGGTGTTGGTATTCTCAAAACAAAAGAGAAAGGAAAACCCACCGTAAAAAGCCCCATTAATTTCAATATGAGATGACTAGAGGATGCCGTGTCCGTAATAACCACGTTAAAACTCCAGCTTGGGTGACTCTTCAGGGGACCAGCACTTGCAAAGCTGCAGCCAGGAGAAACCTTTCCCAGGAGCAAGCCTTGCTCCAGCCTTCAGCCTTGATAGTCCATCCAGCAGAGCTTATTTCACATACAAAACTCTCTGTACTTTGCTCCTGTCTGAAAAGCAGGCAGATTTTGATCTCTCCTGCAGCACAAAGTCACGCATCAGCTGGACTGGTGGGGGAAGCTATGAACACCTTTGCCACCCACAAACAAAACTATCCAGCCCAGTCCCTCATAGCACTGATGTGGCCCTGAGGAGGAAGGTAACGTAAACTCTACCACTGCTGGAACTCCTCCAGGGGGGAAGTTTGTGCTGCTGGGTGAACTAGTGGTAGGAAAACCAATTATAAAAGCAGATCAATGGTGTAACTGGTAGTCATGATGCTCACCTAGGATGCAGGTTACACTTCGAGACCTTGCTGCAGTCCAGAGAGCATCTTAATCACTCAAGCTGAAGCTGAAACTCCTGCTCTGAACTTCAGACCCCTCATTCAATTTCGAACCTTTTTCCTCAGAAAATCTGGTTTTCGTATAAATCACCAGATACCTTTTCCTCCCCCAAAGATGTGCGAAATGTTTGGCCTAAGCAGCTCCATGTGGTAACAAATCCCAAAGGCTAATTGTGTGGAAAAGCATTTCCTTTCATCAGGTTTAAATTTTCTGCCTTTTAGCATCGACTGCACCCTTCTCCTTGCATCATGGGAAAGCAATGTTTAATGCACAGAGCTGGAAAGAGCCCAAGACCACCGAGCCGTTGCATGAAGACCAGCAGGCTGCCAGCAGCTTTAAACAACTGTTGATCACCACCACAACCGAATTCCAAACAGATTACCAAAAAAGGCCAAGGCCAAACCTCTTATTTCTAGGCTATAAAAACAGATTCTTCCAACTGTTGTTACGGTGAGGAATTCAGCTCATTTGCAGATGACATACAGAATGGAGCTGTCAGTTGCTCACAGGAGGAGAACACCCAAGACTTGGGAAGTTGTACCTTTCTCCCTTATTCTGCCTGGGTCATTGCTAACATTGCAACAGTTTTTCAGAAGAAAATGCCAAATCAATCCTGTTTTATTTTGAAATAAAGCAGTAGTTATTCTGACTTTCCCGAGCAGCATCTCTGCAGTGTCTTTGCCATGTGAAGAGGTTTCTTCCTCCCTCTCCAACTTTACTTTGTCCTCCCAAGCACCCACAGGGGCTGGTGGCTCTGAGGGCACATTGGGAAAAGCCAGACCAATGGACGAAGGGAAAAGCTGGCTGTGTCCCTGCTTTGCTCTTGCTAAGGAGTAGCAGCAGCTCTGGACACAAGTTGGTTCAAGCCCACCAGCCCAGTCTGGTCTGAACAGCTTCAGGCCCATCTCTCATGGGAGTGAAACTGGGATGGCAACACAACAGGCAGCTTCAAACCATGCAGCCCACATCAGCCTGCGGGCAGGGGTTGGAGGGCCCTGCATGTGGCTGTGCCATAGCAAAGGAGGTTCAGGCTCAGGCCCCCTTTCCTGCTGCCACCTCCTTATAGATGCTCAATCCCCAGCCTATGGCAGAGGTTGTTACCAGGGATGGGTCAGGGTGGAGCACACCCATCTTTGCCTTAAGAAATCCAAAAGCAGCCTTGTAGAAGAGGTTATGCACCTGCATCCAGCCTTTCCAAGAGCCAGGAGAGCACCAGCTATGCCAAGCATCCCCTTATCTGGCCTCTAAACACATTTTTACTCCGATTTTTGAAGGAGGATAACTTAAAAATGGCAAACTCGCCAACAGGTAAATAAGTCGAATCTATGCATTTTCCCCAGCTCGTTCATATGTTTGACACTGGCCAACAAACCCATCACTCCCAGTTCCACCTGCTTCTGCCCAACGTTCCCCTCTGGCCATGCTCATATCAAGTCCCCTCCTGGGTGCAGTCCCACATGTGCTGGGCAGCAAGGGCAGCAGGTTGGGAAGCAGCAGAGACTGTCCCCAAGAGCTTCTGGAAAGTTTCCTTCCTTCGCGCGAGTATTCCTGCATGTGGGCTCTGCAGAGCGAGGGCAGAGACACTGACTTTGTCCCCTCGGGGAGAGCACCCCGGTGTTTTATCAGACCAGGTAAGGCAGAGGTTGCTCTTATGCATGCAGCTCTGTTCAACCGCCTTGCTCCCTGCCTAGCCACTACCGATGGCGATGTAATAACCAGCTGATAATCCTAATAAAAATGCAATTAAAAATTGAGCATTACCACCCAAATCCAACGTACAGGGTAAGCTTACAGCAGATTAGTTGGCAGTTCCCAGCAATCCCATATTCACATGCATAAACTCCACTTCTCTAAAATAGCTGTTCCTGTAACCTGCATCCTCAGATAAACTGGCACTGCTTTGCTCCCTTCCCTGAGAAGATGTGGAGTGTGGGGGACGGATGCTCATCAGAGGCAAAAGAGCTCTGGGATAAATCCTCTTTCATTATCTGTAAATGTAAATGGGAAGGCTTCAAAATAAGTCAGTGCAGAAAATATTTGGCTACTACACATGAAAATGTGGTGTTTGGGGAAGTTATCTGAAGGGTAGCAGCCTTCCCAAGGCTCAAATCTGCTTCCATTGAAATCAGTAAAGATGAACCTCAGCTAAACTATTATACTTAGCAGATTCAAAATCTTTGGGTGAAAGAAAGTGCAATTATGACTTTTGCAGGTTTATGGCCAGGAAAATGTAACCTGGTTATTGTAATGGAAACAATGTCACTCATATCACCACAGGGACAGTGCCAAAGTTGTGGTTGCGATGCAGCTATGAATATGTTTTTTCTGGGTAGAGTAAAAAAGATACCCTTTTGGCTCAACAATATAGCCAAACACAGAAATAAGTAAATTTCTAAAGCCAGAATTTTGAGGGTTTATTTTTAGTTTCTAAGGTGTTGGTTTGGGGTGTTTTCTTGCTATTGAAGTTTGAAAATGGCACTTTTTCAGGGAGGGAGACCGACTGGCTGAATTAGAGTTTTGAATACAATCTCCTTATTTAACTGCTCTCATTTCCTCAAACGAAATTCCTCTAGGATAAGAAAACACTCTACTTCATCCATCTTCACAGTTATCTTTGCTTTAAAAAAGTTTCCACGTTAAGTTCAACATGAACGTCTTTCCTGTACACATCCCACACACATTCAGATGGGCAGTTACGTACGTTCATAACCTCAGCAGTTAAAATCTTGTTTAAACACAACTCACCTCAGAGAGCTCAAGAACAAGCCAAATGTGTTGCCTGCTGTACACAAGCTTCAAAGAGGAGTCTGTTTGCATTCACATGTCATTAAAGACAATATTGATGAGTTAATAAAAGGTAGAAGTGGAGCAAGGCATCAAGCACTTGACAATAATCCAGGGACAATTTTATATTGAGAAAAGAACTGCTCTAGTCAAAAGAAGCAAAAGAAAAAGAAGTCAAAGTGCAAGCAGATGCTAAAACAGCCTCTGCATGCAGAGAGGGAGATGAGGGAAGAAACTGAGCTACAGGTTCTGCTTGTTGTCAGCTAAAGCCAGTTGAAGATAATGTTCCCATCCCAGTTTATTTCCCTTTCTTTATGCTTATGATGCAAGTACAGATTAACATGATTTTAAACAAAACCTGAACTGTTGCATAAAGTCAAGTTCTACAGATAGTCTTGAGGAAAAAAAAAGAAAAAAGTCAAGTGTTTGAAAACCCTGTATTAATACAACTGGTTTCTTTAGGAGTGTGGAGGTGATTTTGTTATGTTTCTCTCTAACAAACAGCCAAATGGGTATTATTGCCTTGTACCTCAAAGATTAAGAACTTGATGAGATTCAGCTTGAGGCTGGGAGAAAACCCACATCCTGTGAACATCTCTGAGATACCTTCAAACCCATCTTCCTTCTGCTTTTTCTGTTGCCTTCCCACTGCTTTTCTCCAGCTTCCTTGTATAAAGAGGCCTGTGCTCATGGCAGCCCAATACTGAGGTGGAGGGGTTCATCTTGACTTGCTTATAACCAGCTGTCCCTCCTGTGCTGGAATGAGAAGCTGGTTTGGTTTAGTTCAGGTTATTGCAGTTTTGCACATGCACGAGGTTTGAGGAATCACACAACAGGCCCAGTTTCACTTTTTTAAGGGATTAAGAGGTAATATGGAAAACAGCACATCAAGAATCCTCTGTGACCTGGGTTTCCTTCTCCCACATCCCACACAAGAAATGTTTCATGCCTTCAGTTCAGTTCCTGGGTCACTCTGGCACTTCTCCCAGCCCCAGCCTCAGTAGCAGGGTATGTGGAGTAGCTCAGCACAGGGACGAGACCCCTCTCCATCATCCCACCCCGTTCAGGCACTCCCACCCTCATGCAGAGCCCCGTTTGGCCAAAACCCAGTTCATGCAGGGAGCCCATCCACGCCACCTCACCTTGCTCCATCAACACTTTCTGCGCGGGTGGAAGCGCCTCCCAGTTGGGTCTGCAGGGCCAGGCACCCAGGACAACATTCCATCCTGCTGCTGGGAACAGCGGAATGCTCCTTCGTTTCACAGGACCTGTGATTTCACCCAAATATCTTTTGCTGTTTGTTCTTCTAGGGAGAGGCGGCTTTCTGTGGGAGACGGCAGTACTGCAGAAGTGACTTCAGCATTATTGGCTCTGCCACAGCCAAGAGACAAACACTTTCTGCTATTTACCCCTCAAACTGTGGTCAATATTTACTGTATTGCTCTCAATGCATTACTGAAGAGGTTTACTCACATCCACTGCTTGCCAAAAAGCAAGTTAATTTAGCTCGGGGATACAAGTCAAAGCAGTTTGAGTTATCTACATCCCTGTCTATTGGTGTCCAGACAGACACCGCATCCATCTACACACACATTAATAAAGACTTAAAAATAGACCATTGATTCCTCTAGACCTGAAAGAACAGGTCTAATTCCAGGAAAGCAAAAGACCCCACAGGGACAACCTCAGACAAGGAGGGGTACAAGGCAGGTGGTTTTCCTAACGTATCTTCAACTGGCGGTGGCCAGGTGCTGCTCTCCTGGAGCCCATGGTTGAGGAGGGGGTACTGGAGATGCTCCAGCACGGCTGCCACCTCGGCTGGGCTTAGGTGCTGATGAACAGCAGATCAATTATTCATCAGCTAAAAGGCAGACTTCTATTACAACAGATGTTTCTCTGAATGTTTGACACTGCCCATTAACTCACCCTTTAATTTTAATTGCTTAACTAATGGATATGTTCAAGGTTAAATGAGTTTAAATTTTCATTCTTCTCTTGCGCTGTTTAATATAAAGTTACCATCCAACCTGATGGGGAGAAGGGAGGGAGAAGGAACCAAACCAAGTATCATTGATGGGATACAAACAAGTGGCCAGTTAATCTTCCACACACCTGCCCAGGGGTGGGCATAATGCTCGGACACGGTTTTCTCTAGAGCAGAGAAATGATGGAAAGATTCCCCAGGCTGAAGGTGGCCATGGGGTTGCAAAGCCAGGCTGGACCTGGAACTGCAGTCAGGAAAAAGGCAGCATGGGGCAAGCATCCTTCCAGGAGTCAGTACAGAGGATGCACCTGCTCATGGAGGTGGGAAGTGTTTGTTTCACTCCACTGTTTGGAGGCTGTTTAGGTAGCCTCCAAACTGAGAACTCAATTTATATAATTCAGGTTTGTTAAGTCATAGCAGTGTTGGCCCGGCATGGTGCTCCTGTGCTTCCTCCTATAAAAACTTATAGCCCATCTGAACAGTGCACATCACTGGCCAAGTGGGGAAGGAGCTCCTGAGGAAGAGGAGACGTTCACCTCCCTGCCTGGGGCTGCAAGGAGGGATTCATCTCCCAGAGGATACGACCCCCAAGAAGTGCTGGGCTGCAGGGCAGGAGATGCAGTCCCTGCCTGCTGCTGCCATCGCATCCTTCTGGCTGATTTCTCCACTCATTTTGTATCAAGTGGGACTACGCAGCTGGTGCTCAGCAACTTAGCAAAATCATAAACACACAAATTTCTGTAGCATGCATAGTTATCGTCTTGCTATCTGCCAAGCCAGTAAATACCATGAATTTCAGTTCTACAACTTGGTATCCCTGAGGAATGAGCAACATAGATCCTGTTAGTGCCCCAGTCCACTCTCACTGCTCCCCACTGAAGGCATTAGGATGTACTCACAGCAATACCCACCTTCACTGGCAGGATCAGTCACCTTAAGTCAGACCAGACGAAACATAAGGACTCATCCTGGAGAAGCCATGTCACCAAGCAGGAGGCTTTTTCTCAGCTCAGGCAGGCACAAAGAGACCCTTCACATCTGTTGGCATAACTCGAGAATATGTTGCACCATTTTTTCTAACAGGGCCCATGGATTTAGTTTGGATAGTTCAAATCTGCCTCCCAAAAATAAGTTACCAGTACCAGTGCAAATAATGGGAAAGGCAGGACCAGACCCAGCGTTCCCCAGCCCAAGGAGCAGCAGTACCACACCACCCCCATTCCAGGAGGGACTGGACACACATGGTCAAGGAAAACACTTTATTCTCTATGTCTCACCACACTAAGGGCATGAGGGAAGGAAGGAGGAAGCAGGCAAAAGAATAAGCATTTTTTTTCAACACAGAGCAAAAAAGGAAGCACGTCTCCTCCATTTCTGGCTTGCTTTCCTTCATTTTGTCCCTCTTTCAAGAGGTGAAGTAGCAGAGATCAACACACACCATTCTCCAGGTTGTTCTCACCCTTCAGGATATGTTGGTCCAGATACTTCTTGTCTGTTTTGTGAATGGTTTGGAGACTGAAAGATGAGTAGACCGTATTCTAGGGCTACAGGAGGCTAAGGCCTGATATTTTCTTTACTGACGTAGATCTAGCTCAATTCAGTCATTACAGCCAAACCAGGCTCTAACATTTGTATTAGGATCCTGTAAAAACCCTTCGGTTACATCCCTCACTCAGACTCAGGAAATCTGGTCCCCACTTTTTGTCCTGGAAACATCCAAGGCCAGACTGGACAGGGCTCTGAGCAACCCAATCCCTGCTCATTGCAGGGTGTTGGAATAAGTGACCTTTAATGGTTCTTTCCAACCCAAACCATTCTAGGATTTACCAAGGAGGTTATAACCAGTTACTTCAGTACCATCATGCATCAGCCACTGCTACAGTCATGACCTAGACCATGTGCAGGCCTTCTTGTCCATGTGGGAAGAGCAAAAAATGTTAAAGAATATTCTGTTAGTACAACCATCATTACACCACAGATGTTAGGCTCAGGGACTGGCCATGGTTACATATCCCTCCCGGCCCCAGAGACAGAGGAGATGCTTCCTCTTTCCTCACGGAGTCTTCCCCACCCCTGCATGCAGCAGGAATGTTTCCCAGCTCTTCTTCCCAGCTAAGCAATTATGAAGTGGAACAAGCCTCTTTAGTCTCTAAACTCAAAAAAAGTTCCTAGGGTTTGTTGTTCCTTCCCCCCCCGCCCCAAGCAGGTTCACGAAGACATCCACTCATTTGATTTTGGCTCCAGCTCAGCAGCGTTCGGTAGGGACAACCATCAATCCTGCCAGACAGCCGATGGCACAGACTGCTAGGAGTGGGCGATCTCCATTTTTTGCAGCTACACTGCAATTTGCGTGGCAGTTCAACGCTCGCTGGCGGGCAGCCAGGCCTTCAGCATCCTCCTCCCACCCAGAAAGGTGTCTCTGCAGAGCAAGGTGCTGCCAAGACCACAGCGTGAACCCTGCCAGTCCTGCGAATAGACACTGGATCGCAGAGCTGCTAATCCTACACATTGCAGTGTCACAAAGCTCACCAGTGAGATTTCTTTTTCCCCACCCACTGAGTTCAGCCTGAGTAGTATTAAGTTTGATTTTATGGACGGTTCAGTGCAGCCCAATTTTCAGCAGAAAAGGGGAAGGTTACACCAAGCATCAGCAATGTCAAGGTCCGGCTACCGGCTCGCCCCTGCCCTGTGGTGAATATCGGATTTCTGAGTGCAGAAGTGAGGATTTCATTCTTTGTTCTTGAACTCATTCTTTCCATCCCAGGGGCCACTGGAATGTAATCTCTCCAGATGCCAGCACCTCTTAGGAAATTGTAATATAGCAGCTATACACTGTAAGTGGCTTATTTGTACAGGGAGAAAAGAATAGTAATATCCTTGGGGGAAGGTTTTGAAACAGTGTGCAGTGACACCGTCCCAGGGACAGGCAGGATTTACTTCAGCTGAGGATCTGTCTCCAAACACACTCGTTTTCAAGAGGAACAGCAGAGCTAGCGTTTCTTGTTTTGCTCTTGGTTTGTTTAAAGTCTTTTCTTGCTGTTTAAAACTACCAGTGCTTCCTTCCTGGGGAGGGAGGCAATGCTTTTAGGGTTACTGTAAATAATCAGAGCCAGAACAATTGGCTGAGTAAATTATCCTGTCCGTTGACACTAACAGACTCCACCAAGCTACTAGGAACCCAATCAGCTTTCCCCCCCCACCTTGCTACTATCATAGTAAAGATTTGCCCAAAGTCCCTCTTTGGAGCAAAGCAAAAGCAATGCCTCGTGAAGAGTAATTCCAAAGAGCATTCCCAAAGCTCTCAACTGACCAACTTCGAATTAAGAGGTTTGTCAAGAAGGAAAAGCATGCAGGAGAACAAGGGAGCCCAAAGAGCCAACTGACAGATTACCGCACAACAAAGCTAAAAGGGAACTGCAAACCCTGCCAGCGTGGCTGCCTGCAGAGCCTGCCAGGAGACAGATGCTGCCTGGGGGATAATGTTCTCTAGGGCTGGGGAAACGGGTGCTTCTCAGCCCTCCGAACTGAGGACAAGGGGTTGGAGGGACACCCCCAAGCCCAACTCTTCTATAAGAAAAAGCCCGGAGAGAGGCAGAGGCCTCTGTGAAACAAAAAGGGAGGAGGAAAGAAAAAAAGGAGAGAGAGGAAGGAAGGAGAGGAAGGAAGGAGAGGAAGGAAAGGGAATTTGATTCTTACCCAGAAACTCCTTTGGAAAAAAAAAAATAGCTGCAAAAAAAATTCTGAGTCCTTCCTCCTTATGCAAAGCAAATCATCACTCACAGTAGTGGGATAGCAAACAGGTCAGGCAGGGGAAGAAAGGACACATAACTGAGGAAATAAAGCAAGATGTTTTGCAGAATTAGGAACCAAAGTGCACACGTTCAGGAGCTCAGTGCTCTCCCCTCTCCAAGCAGACTTTCATTAGTAACCAGCTCCAACAGCTCTGTAGCGGGATTATGCTGTGGAAAGGGCAAGTTAACACAGACGCATTGGTGTTAACATTACCCTTGAATGGAAGTAGCATAAACACAAAATATTTGTTTCGCTGCTACTGTGCAACATCTGTTCCCAATGACTTACTCACTCTCCGCTCTCCCTCCCTCGGGGTTTCAAAGTACACACAAAGAGGGAGAGGCTCGCAGGTAGCCGACGCCGTTGTGCCCGCTTGGAAGTTGCGCAACCGCAGAGCCCGTTCCGCAGCCTCTACGCGGGCAAAAGTCTGCGCCGCTGTGCTGGAGTTTGCCCCACCAGGGCAGAGACTTGCAGGCTATGGTCAATGAAACAGACGCTTTCTACAAAAGTCCATTGTATTTTCTACAATTTGGTATTTCCACATGGGAAAAATCTATAAGTATGGTAAACCTGAACACTTTTTCCTGAAAGGCTGCAAATCTAATATTAATACTTTCCTTAGCAGATTTATATTTTAAATATTTTTTTAAATCGAATTTTAAATGCAAATTTTAAAACCCACTGAATCAGCTAGCTTTGGCTGCAATGCCAAAAGCCGGCGATGCAGTAAGTGCTCTCACTGCATCTATTTTTCTTCCACAGAACCCTTTAACACCACGCAGTTGTAAAAGCTGAGGGAGCTTATGCCAGGTCATGATGTGGAGACAGGCTCTCCCAGGGAAACTCCCAGCACTGACATTTCAGCAACAGGGCTTTCAGATATGTCAACTTGAGAGGAGAATTAAGAGATCCAGATATCATGACTGTGCATGAGATCATCCTGGGGGACAAATTCAGGTTTTGTAGTTACGTTCCTGATGCCTATGCACACTCCCCTGTGCTCTGTCAGCTGAACACAGCAACATCACATATCCTGAAGAACCAGTAAATGGAGAAAAAACGCACACAAAAATGCATATTTTTAAAAAATTATTTTCCAAGATAAACCTCCTGTGTTTCATTATTCCGAAAGCAGTTGCATTTTTTGGAGGGGTTTGAAATGAATGAAACAAAAAGCCAGAACTTCTGATTTGAAGGTGAATAATAAAGCATTGCAAGAACTTGCCAGTATGCTATTGGAGGCACAGTGAAACACTGCACGAAAGTCACTGTGCTCATATCGTACCTCAGAGGAGTGTTCAGTAAGTTTTGGCATCT
Organism: Patagioenas fasciata; assembly: GCF_037038585.1. Classification (NCBI taxonomy): domain Eukaryota; kingdom Metazoa; phylum Chordata; class Aves; order Columbiformes; family Columbidae; genus Patagioenas; species Patagioenas fasciata. Next base: position 62,101,601 of record NC_092524.1, on the reverse strand, counting down.
TTTGATGTTTGCAAATACTGTAGCACAAAGTGTTGTCTGATCTTTTAAATTCTAGTTTTCCAAGCAGCAAGCCTTGAAAAGACCAAGCCAAATAAAGCAGGTGGCTTTTGTTGTTGAAAGTCTCGGGTGACTTTTTAGCCTAATTTTAGAATTAACAAGAGTTTCTGATTCTGCTGATGCCAAGGAGTTAAATGCAGCACTCAGGAAGTATTGCAGTTTCTCTGTCCCGCTGGAACTTGGTGCTACATACATACAACACCACCACACACTACGCTGTCCTGCACCGGTCCAGCTCCAGTCCAATGGGTCTCACAGTCAGTCCTGGTGTAGCCTGGCCCCTTTTCCTCACATGATGTATCTGAACACTCACCTTTCAACTTAATGCAAGAAAAATTAGTCTCATTAGGCTAATTGGGTTATTTCTGAAGTCAGAACAGGACATTCATTTTGAAGGCAACATAATTTGTAGGGTTTTTTTTCCCCTAAAAATTTCAATGGTGTTCATTAAAAAGAGACCGAAATTCTACCTTAAGCAAAAGCGTAAGACAAGGCACAGGAGGACACAGCCTACTTTTGGCCAAGCAGATGGAGGTCCCTAGAAGTTTCCTGAAGAACAAACATAGCACTGAGGTCTTAACCTTGCACATTTTACAGAAGCCACGTCTGCATGTGTTGACCCAATGGCTCGTTTCTCATGCTGCCCACTTACAGACAACAGCTTGTGTGCTGGGGCCTCCTGTATCTTTACCAGCTATGAAATAAAAACAACCAGGGGGCTTTAGAATAAGCTTGTTCTGCAGGTTGGCTGCTTTGCACAAGACTTTGCTATCAGGTTTAGTTTATAAATTGGCTCAGTTCACCACGTAAACCAATTTTTACAGTTCAGTCACCACATTTCCAGTAGAGCTTCCCTCCTCATTCACCTTAAAGACCAATGCATCAGAGCATATGACCTGGGCTAAACATTAGGGGGAAAAAAAAAAAAAGCTTTCCAGGCTAAGGGACAAGTGGGCACTGTGACAGATTGCCCGAGGAGGCTCCCACAAGCAGGTTAGACACATATTTGTCAGGTAAAACTAACACTGAGTTCACCCTGCCCAGAAGCAGGACAGACTAGATGCCCAGACAAGGTCTCTTCCCGTCCTCTCGTGTATTCTGTGTGTGTTCTTTGACAGCAGCAGGGCAAAAGGGTTTGCTTACAAAACGTTCTCAGGAATAAAACTGTTAGATGTCTAAGAGCATCTCTAAGGAAATTATTAAAAGGAAACAAGCTTCTTCTGACAGCTGATTAGACATCAGAAAAATTGAAATCCTACTCACTGCCACTACCAAAACTACGATATTTTTATTTAATTTACAAAGTAAGGGAGATACAAGCTTCTGCTCTTCCAAACATCACTGGCCCTCTGTAGAATAAAGATAGCTTCTGGTACAGGAGAAAAGTCACGACCCATTCCTGGTCCTTGTTCACTGCTCATTGCCATAACCTATTGCACAGATGTGATGGATTTTTGAACATAAGATCTATTATGTTTCCTGCCAGAAGCTCAAATGTGTACAGGCTTTCAAAACACCTTGCCAGGCAGTTACTTTTTATACTGATGCAGTATTTGCCAGCAGTCGCTGCCAAGCATTAGCTTGAGTCTTACCACTAAGTTGGGGAGTTAGCACTGCTAATTAAATTCTTCATATTATCTGAAAGATCATCCTCCCCACCATCCCAGAGCAAAATGCAAGCAGTTCTCACACACGAGAACCTACCCCAAGGGAAATGAGTTGGAATTTGTGATACACAAGGCAGAACTGGCATCACCTTTTCTGCCCCCGTCTTGCACCCAGCCCAGTCCCACAGAGCATTTGTTCTGCAAAATACTGCTGGACTAGAGCTGCCTTATTGCCCCACAGGGGAACTGAGAACCTTATTTCTCCACCCTGGAGACCCTGTACTTACACACTTGGACTTTCGAGCCCAAGCTCTCTCAGCATGACCTTGGGAACGAAGATGGCACCGTCTCATTCTGCCTTGCGCCCGCCAGACGCTGCAGAACATCACAAAATGCAAGGGAGGTTCTTCCCTTCCACAGCCAAAGCCAAAAGAGCCATTTGATAATTAACCACCCGGATTGAGCCAGACAAGCCATGACGATGAAGGTGAAGATCGCTGTGCTATCTCACACAGCCTGCACCCCGTGGGGTGGCCGGGAGGAGGTCGGGGCTGACCCCAGCCCTTGCTCGCAGGCACAGCAGCAGATGCGCTGGGCTTCCCCATGGTCTCCCCCTTGCCTGGCAGATGCTGGCCTCTCTGGGAAAGCGCTAAATGGATTCTGCTGAATCACTGCAGCAGATGGTTCGTAACACCACCTGGATTGCACCAAAAAAAAAAAAAAAAAAAAGAGAGATAAGGAAGGTTGGGGAACAGAGAGTACCTAGTGTGTGGACTGAGTTCTCCCCAGGGAGAAGTAACCTGTGGATAAGGTAATTTGAACTTCTGTTTCCCCAAATTCCTATGTCACTGAGACTGATAACATCTTTTTCATGGCAATTTTGTCCTGAGGTCTACAACGTATATTGCTTCAAAACACCTTGGGATGCCAGGGCTCACCCTCTGGCACTGGTAAATGCTGGCAGCACCAGCCTTCATCCCTGCCTGCGCCAAACTCCACTCACTGGGGCTGGGCACGTACCAGGCTGATGCACAGACAAGGCCCAAGAATATTAACAGGGGATTTGGGTGGGAGGGTGAGTTTGGTTTTGTTTGTTTTTTAAAAACCAGGTTGGCAAGTATTTTTCTTTACAGCAACAGATGATTTTGATAGGGCAGAGGAGCCAGCTGTGTACAGAAGCATGCAGCTGCGCGAGAGGGAACAACAAACAGGAAACAGGTAACAATAACCAACGCGTTTGCTCGCTCTCCTCCTGTTAAACAGCATTCGTGATTTTTTGTTTGTTTGTTTAATCAGGAAGAAAAGAGCCAGGCAGGAGGAGAGCAGAGGGCTACGGCACACACACAGAGGGTGCACACTCAGAAAGGGCTTGGCATCCTTCTGCAGCAGCTCATACCCACATCTAAGTAAGAAACCAGGATCCCTCCGTCCTGTCGTTACAAAAGACACCTTGCTGCACAAAGTTGCTCAATCTGCGGCACTTCCAGCCAGGTCCTTCCCGGCACAAAACATGAAGTCATTTGAGACAAAATGTTCTCTAGGCAGGTCACTCACAGCCCCGCTCACGATTCCTCCTCCTCCTCCTCCCCCCAGGACAAAGCATCTTCACACACCAACTGTACTGTAGGCTCAACTTCGTTTCACTTGAGCCCAGCTTTGTCCTACATAGGCTGTTTTTGCTGGGTCACACCTGCCATCGATTTCCTCAGATAACAGCTGCTGTTTCATGTTCTGCTGTTCACCTTCCTCAGCAAAACAGCACACAAAGATACTCACAGGCAAGCGAAGCTCAGGGTGGCACAATGCAACCCTGAGCTCCAGTAGAAGCTGATGGTGACAGTAATACCAACAAGCTGTGGGAGACAAAGATCCCTCTACCCCAACTACTTCTCATGACGGACCTCGCTCATTAACATGTTTGGAGGCTTATTTCACCTGCAAGAGTCTAATTCTAAGTCAATTCGCAGAGTGCTTCCCACAATATAGGATCCAACAGCACTGGGCACCTCACATGGGACATCCCTTTGGGTTAGCATTACCTTTCTTCAGTGCTTGGGAGGTACCCTGTCCAAACCTACACCCCACCACCTAAGCTGGGAAGAAGCCATTCCTCCATGGTCTCCAGCTGCATGGTTGCATTTGGTGACACATGGCCAAATGCACGCAGACATCCGCAGCCACTCCTGTGCATACCAAGGCCAGACCACCTCCAGAAGGCACCTAATGCTTTAAAACAAAAGCTAAAAACAAATAAAAATGTTTCACAACACTCATCCCAAGTATAACCAGGCCTTGCAAGGGCAGCAGGAACCCAAGCTGCTGGCATTGGTAAGACTGATCCTTGCCAACCTAAGGAGCCCATTACGTGCTGTACTCCTGAAAGATGACAGCCCTTTCAGCCTGGGGTTAGGACAGCAGATGCCCCAAGGGGTCATTCCCCTTCCCATAGGGAAGGGCAGGATTGGGCCCAGTGTACCCATGAGCTGGCCAGAGGGACCCCATTGCTTACTCAGTACATACGCACCCCACACCCCCTTCATTACCAGTATCCTCTTAGTGGCCTGGTTTCTCCTCAAAGCTTTTTATATTTCACATTCCTAAGATTTAATTATGTTATCAGAACAACAGGCATCAGGATTTGGAGTGCCAGAATTCACATTAGCAATTGCTATCAACAAAGAAAATGGGCACAGCATGCCCATGCCAGAGTAGATGTGGGCTGCTCTCAATCTACTCACAGTTATTTATAGCCTGTTTGCAAGCCATCCACCTCCCAGGTTTAGCTTCCAGCTTGCTTCTTTCTGAGTAACCCCTCCCTCAAACAAAAGCCTTTTGCATCCCTGTTCCTGGATACATTTAGTTGGTTTTGGGTAGGGGAAACACCTTTGAATCTTCTTCCATACATCCACAACAAGCAGGAAAGACTGAAAACAGACTACCACAAATATGCAGCTGCAGGGACATCCACCCCCACCAATGGTAGAAATAAAAATAAATAAATACCGTTTCTAACACTTCACCCCATTGGAACAGGACCATGGCCCCCCTCCAGCAGCTCTCTGCCTTCCCCACAGATGAGGATGGAGGCAGCAGCTCCACAAGGCAGGACACATGCTCCAACGCAAAAAATACCTGCCTGTTTTGAGATGATTGCAAAGCAGCAGCTACATGATAGCAGGAGAGACAGTTGTGCCTCCACACCAGCATTAACTGTAATTTGCCCATCCCTCAACCAGCACCGTTTCAATGCCGTCTGATTCTGCCAGGATCCTTCGCCTCCAAATAATTAAGAAATATAAGACGCAATGCACGTAGTACAGGTGCAAATCTACCCACCAGCTTATTTTCCTCCCCTGAGCAGCAGCTTGGCATGCGCAGCTCACACCTTCTTCCTCCTAATCCCAGCTCCTGCTAAACCCAACCCAAGTTTTAAGAAGGACATTAGCAGGAGTTGGGTCAGACCTCAGCTCTCCCAAGCCTGGGAGAGATTCAGTGCTTAAGAGAACCCCTTCATGCAAGTTCACCGACGTGGCTGTGGTCAGGCATCAGGCTGGGCTGGCCCTAAGCTGGTCCAGGGCATCAGAGGCTAAGAGTTCATTTAAACCTTCTTGACACCCTGGTTAAAATGCAGAAGTGCTGCAGGGTTTAGTCCTGCCCACTAACGAAACGCCCGGTCAGGCTCTGACGGAGGCACGGCAGCTCCTCACATGTCTAAAGCTCCACGTGGCCCTGAAAACAAAAGAATTATTAGAGTATATAATAATAACCATTAAAAAGCAGCATAGCCACCTGCAAGAGATTAATAATAAAATAATTATTAATAATAAAAAACCCAAACACCACACCCCTTCCACTAAAGGGAGGAGGAGGAAGAGGCTCAAGCTTACAACTCTAGCACATTTTATTTTCTGCAAATTTATAAAGACAACAATCCTAGTCACGATTGTCACATTGTACAGCACATACCAATACAGTTGCAAACAGAACTCCACGCAAAACTAAGCACTAACAGTAGCCTGAATCACTCTTCCTGCGATTGTCGTATCTAGACTAACAGTATTACACTAACACTGAAGAAAAAATAGTTCACTATAAAACAGTGATAGAACGTTTTTATAAAATATATTCCATTCCAATAGCTTTTCTACATACTGTATACTATAAAACTCTCCCACAAAAATTAGTGTCTTTAAATATACATATTTAATCTGAACTGCACCAAGATTAAAAACAATTAAAAATATCTATTTTTTTTTTGTACATTAACTTCACAGTATTTGTTTGTAGTAGAAGACAAATCCAGTGTTTAAAATGCAGAGCAGGACTATCCCCTACAGAGACAGCAACCGCCCCACGGTGAAATAGGTTTTAAAGAGACGAGCGTAAGTGTGCAATGTTTTCAGTACTTCTCCGTAGAGTCACGAACCATTTTGAAAACATGCTCTGAGCTATTGCAACTTAAAAATAAAGAGAGACACACAGAGAGACAGCCAAAAAAAAGTCACCTTAAGAACAAAAATAAGTGCAAACATTTTTTTTTACTTTAGAAATTCAAGCTATGAGGAGCAGGAACACAAATACCAGACTATGAGAACAGCGTGTTCATGGTGTAGTCAAGAATGAGAAAGTCTTTTTTTGTTGTTGTTTTTTTAAAAAAAAACCTTTTGCCCCACATTTACCGCAGTACAGAGCATGCTCATAGCATCAGTTTAATGAATTATCTCTATACTAAGATCAAACACAAACTTGTTTCAACTTTTCCCTGCTCCATACACTAATGATGTTCTTATGGCACATCCTATTTTATGATCTTAAAAAAAAAACCCAAAAACAAACAAAAAAATTACAAAACAAAAACCCCAGTAATTGAAGACTGAAATGCAAAAAAAAGTGTCACAAGAACGCAAAATTAAGATTACCAGCTTCAGTAATGCTGACTCTACTTTAAACTCTTTACATGTTGTTCAACATGCAAAACCCATTGTTATAAAATTTAAAGTGAAGTGTAAATTAACTAGTTTTGAAATAGATTAACAGTAATAATTCCACTTCAAAAAAAAAATCTAATAAATACTATATCAAGTATCTTCAGGAGAACAAAAATAACTTAATTTTAGTAGAAAGAAAAATAACTTAATTTTAGTAGATTTTGTTCAGTGCTATTTCCAATCACAGCAAAAAGAAACAAAAAAAAAAGGAAGAAAAAACTGATTAAGTAAAATAAGACCACAGTACCAAAGCCACTTATATTCAAGATACAGTACTCTCCCACAACTTTCATATGTAACAGGTTCAGCAAAAATATTTTACAGTCGGAAAATTAGACCGAAAACAAAAAACCTCAAAACTATAAATAGAAGTAAAATTTCACATTACATGTACATTCATAGTTTAAGAGATGAATAATAAGAGGATGCTGTAACAAGTAGATCCTGATTTTCCTAAAAGAGGAGGAACTTATTTAAAAAACAGAAATCCCATATTATTTATGTAGGTAGTGCTCAGTTTTTGGACCAGAGGGGAAAGGCATTGGGAATTTTTTTCTTCATAAGATGAATTACAGTATTTTAAGCACAACTTGCACAACTTTAAAAAACAATCTAACTCAGTGCTTCAAATTAATTTTAAAATAAACACTTAAGTTTCATAAAACAACTCCAGGAGTGTCAGGAAAGCTGGTGAAGCAATGTTAACGCAGCAGAATGACATGCAAAACCCTCACATATTATTATTATTATTATATTTCAGTCTTGTGTACATGTACCATGAATGGGTAATTTGACTGGAAGGGAATAATCTGATATTTACTGACATGCACAGACCAAAGGATGCTCTATTAGGCAAGTAATTGAGTTATTTGGAGTAAAACTTGTTATAGTTACAGGCAGCCTCAGTTTACAAACAAACTAAAACAACACCTAGAAATTCCCCCAAACCCCTGAAAAGGTAGGACATGGGGAAAAAGTTGGGCCACGTTTTCCCTCCAGCAGTTTATCTTCATCCTGCCCCTTTAAAACACCAACAATTGCACAGAATTTGGTCCAGAGGGAATTACCAACTTCATAGAGAATAAAATAAAATTCCAAGCTGCTGATTTTAGCGCAACAGCAAACATTCTGGACCAGATAGCAGGGTATCTCCTAACACATGTCGCATGAGTTATAAGACTGTCCAGGAGCCTGGTATCAAGGGGGGGTTATTTAGTTGTTTAGGGCTGCTGCCATCCCCCCGCCAAGCGGGACAGGATCAGCCGCTGGGCATCAATATGGTCACGAAGATACTAATGTATCTCTTGACTTTTCATATGTCCTACCACACATTCTTCAACAATTCAGGAGTGAACACAGCGCAGACAGAAAGAGTTTTTCCATCTGCATTTCATGCTCAAAAGCAGCTTTTCAGTAGGTCAGCCCACACATGAGGATGGATGTGAAGGGAAAATTTAAGTCAAGTCCCAAGGCAAGAACTTCTCATTCAGATTTCAGGACCGTTTGCAGAACTATTCTAACATTAAAAAAAAAAAAAAGAGTAAGAAATGACCAGTACCAAAGATGCAGCCAGGAATCCTCAACCCCTTTTACAACCAGGACTAATTTAAGGGCTTGTCTAGGCCTAGAAAATAAGAGTACGGCCGCTTGCTCTGCGATATGCAGACAAGTTTCTCTACACTGAAATGTATTTAAATCATAGTTCATCTCTTCGGATGTTTCTATGCAACACACAGAGAGCATTAGGGGAGCTTAATGGAATCCAAATTTTTCTCCGGAATCCGCTGATAATATTTTTTGAAACTGAAAGAAATAAAATAAACACCAACCCTGACCATGAAGCACATACTTCCAGCATGAAAACAGACGCTAAATCACTGCAGAATTACTTAGATCATTTCACATTAATAATGTAACATGGGTGCGCAAGAGAAGACCTAAAGGACAGGGCCGAGAAGGGAGGACAACAGGGGAAGTGAGGAGATGGGGAGGTGGAAGAATTGCATTAAAAGGCCTCTGGAGTGTATACCTCTGCATCTTTTTAAGATTGTATACCTGAAGTGAATATCAACAAAATAAAATAAAGGAGGGCGGGGAAATAAAATTCAGATGCTGCCTTATTTTCCTGGTTTGTCTTAAAATGGGGGGGGGAGGGGGGAATAAAAATAAAAAAAAATGAAGCGTCTCAAACAACCAAGGACTTTACAAGGCCACAATGAAATTTGCGGATGTGTCTGTACAAATCCCCAGACTGCGTGAAGCGTCTCTCGCACCACTTGCACCCGTGGGGTTTCTCCCTGGTGTGCACCACCGCGTGGCGGCTGAGGTTGTGGGAATACTGGAAGCTCTTGCCGCACTGGCCGCAGGTGTAGGGCTTCTCCCCCGAATGAGTCCTCTCGTGCCTCTTTAACGTGTACATGCAAGAAAAAGTCTTTCCGCAGAGGGTACAAGTGGGGACAGACCCATCGGGGGACAAGCGGGTCCGGGAGCCGTCCTTGTCACGGAAGTGAGAGCTCAGGTGCAGCTGAAGGATGTGGGGGCTCGGGAACACCTTGCTGCAGAGCGGGCAAATGCAGATATGCCCAGGAGGCACGAGGACACCCGAGGAGGAGATGTCCGAGGAATCCATGTCGTCCTCGCTCTCATCTCGCTCTTGATCTATATCCTCCTCTCGGGCATGAGAGCTGCCATTCCCCGCGAACATGTGTCCTAACCCTGTCACTAGGCTTTTGGCTGAATTCCCAAAATGCTGACTCTCCGGACTCCTGGCTTCGCCGTCCTCCTGATCTGACAGCAAGTCTTGTTCATCTTTAACAAGTGGCTCGGTACCCTGCTGCTGGCTGTCGGAAGCCAGCTGTCCAAAGACATAGGAGGGGTGTAAGGAATCTCTCCCCGGCACGGGCTTGAAAGACAAATCCAGCGCACAGTCCACATCACTCGAAGCCAGGGGATGGTTAACAGACCTTTGGGACAAAGGTCCTGTGGAACTATTGACATTAGCCTTTGTTTTTCCAGCTGCTGCAGCGCACGGTTCTGCCTCTGTCGGCACAGAGCTGACACTTATATGATCAGAGGACCAGGCAGGGTGACTGCTGACCTTTTCTTTGCCTGCTGCTCTCTCATATTCTGCAACGCTGAATTTTTGTTTGTTTCCTGGGTCAAACTCGTGGACCAGGGGCACTCCGGCGTCTAGAAAATGCTCCGCTTTCTCCAAACCAGCCGCCTCATCATTAATCTTCTCTTCCAAACATAATTCTTTATCTTTCAACTTGCCCTTGCAGACTTTCACAATGTCATACATGTGAAGGTAGCTAGCCGCAGCCAGCACATCTTCCACCGGGAGACTGTTGAATTCCAGCTTTCCCTCGTACATGAATTCGAGCAGCAGGCTGAAGGCAGGGGCTGTGACAATGTCACTGTTCAGATGCACAATATCCCTTTTGTCTAACTGGTCCCTGTAGAAAAGATGGAAGTACATACTGCAAGAGGCGAGAACGGCTCTGTGAGCTCTGAATTGAGCTTCTCCAACTAAAACAGTACAGTCACACAGGAAGCCCTGGTGACGCTGCTGACTCAGACACTGCAGCAACTGGCGGCTATGGTCTGGAAACTCCATTCTTCCTTCATAACCTGTTCAAAACAGGAAAAACTTGAATGCTACTGTAAACTAAAGCCTCCTAGCAGCTGTAACAAACAGATCGGCTTTTTGGTAACACAAGCCAAAGAAACAGCCTTGGAGATAACATTTACTGTTAATTGTCTGTAATAGTTTTATGAGGGGGGGGGGGGGGGGGGCCGGGGGGAGAGGCAGAAAAAAACCCCAACACAACACAACATGCTTCTCATCCTTTCGCACCTGCTCCGAACAGGAAAAACTTGATTGTAAGTAAACAAAAGCTAGTAAAGCAGCAGCCCCTCCAACCTTTGTTTCTCCCACTAAGCACTTTAGTAAAATTAAGAGGTGGAAAGCTCACACATACACAAACGCAAAAAAAAAAAAAGCATAAACTCCCAGGCTGTCTTCCCAGCAATGCTAACTCAGGGCATCTTCTAATAAAGCATATTACCCACGTCACACACATACACACATGCACATTTAAACTTTATCCTCAGTCGTTATGCACCGAATCACAACAAAACAGCCGCGGCTGGCGCTGGGGAAGCGGCGTTTTTTGCAGGAAAGGAGCAGGGTGGGGAGGGAGCAGGGTGGGGAGAAGCGGCCCCGCATGCGGGAAAGGGGGCAATGGGAGGGGGGTGGAAATAAAGGGAAAAAGTTTCCCTTGAAGTTATTAAAAGCCAAGGAGGAATATAAGCGGCGTAAGGACAGGAAGAGGGCAGGGCTGAGGCTGCAGCCGGCTACCTGCCGCGGCCGGGCGCTTACCTTCCCGCGGGGCGCGGCGGAGCCGGCCGCGGGCGCGGAGCCGGGCGGGCAGGAGGGAGCGCGGGTGCGAGTGCGAGCGAGGCGCGGCGGAAGGGAGGGCGAGAGGCGGGAGGGAGAGAGGGAGGGAAGGAGGAGTGCTCGGTTTGCTAATTACACCGCAAGCTGGAGAGTCAGCTGCTCTGACTTCACTGCGATGGAAATGCTACCTCCAGCTGTGCGCCTTTTAATGCCATATGTTACTCCAAATCTCGCTACCAGCCAACCACAGCTTGCTGCCTTTTAAAGTTCCAGCAGCCCCATTTATAGCCCGCGATTAAATCCCTCAAACTTGCCCCGAGCCCGCCCCCCCCACATACTCCCCCCCACCCCGGACCCCACCTCCCTCTGCAAAGTTGCTCCCCGCAGCCCGCCGCGGTGACCTTCGCCGGCGCCCGGCTCCGCGCAGCGCTGGGTGGGGGGTGTTACCGCGGAGCCGCTTTTCGGAGCACCCCCCCACACCCCCCTAGCTTTGCAGCCGTGCTCCCCAACTTTGCAAGGAGGACTTTGCCGGGGGGGAAGGCAGCGGTGGTGGCTTTGACCCTCCCGGCCGCCCCACCGCGTACTTACCGTCTTGCGGCGGCGGGGCTCGGCGTCCGCATGTGCGCGGCGCTCCGCGGGTGCGGCGCGGGGCCGGCGGCGCGGCGGTGTTGTGGAGCAGGTTGTTAGCCGGCCGCTCTCGCGATACTTTCCCTCCGAGCCGCGGGTGTGAGTGTGTGTGCGTGTGTGTGTCCCCGTCTGGTGCACACAATAGCCCCCGCCGCCCCGGCCAGCCCCGCCGGCGGCGGCCGGTGCGCACTGCCGGCTGCGCCCTCCCCCCCGTCCTTCTCCTCCTCCCCTTCCTCCTCCTCCTCCCCTCCTGGCCGCTGCATTGGCAGCGCCGCCGTCCCGCTTCCAACTCCGCTGCGCCGCCGCGGAGAGGGCGCGCACGCCCGCCCGCTGCAGCCCGACGTGCCGCGGATGGGCGACGGGGTGGGCTGCCCAGCGGGTGGCAGAGCTGCCTCCGCACCCGCGGAGGGCCAGAGGGAAACGGGAGGGGAGCGTGGCAGCGGGAGTTGCGCGGCGCCTGCCCCGCGGCAGGGATGGGGCGAGAAGTGAGGCGCTCTCCCGGATTTATCTTTGGTTGCGTGTCAGCTGATAAATACCAGATGCCTACGGATTTTTCAAGATGACCTTTTCGATAGTTAATTTGAATTTTAAATTTTAATTAGCTGTAATCCCATCAAAAGTGAGCGCCTTTCGGGGTGGGGGGAGCGTAGAAGCGCGTAGCCGGAGTTCCCACCGCAGCGCTCCGGGTCAGACCCGGCCGCTGCCGAAATCTGCTGCAAAACTCCGGCTGCTGCAGTCCTGGGTGCTCCCATCGCCCCGCTGGAAGGGGGAATATCGCTGCCATGGAGTGTCCCGGGAGCCCCCGGGCTGCAGCGGCGCCAGGAGAGTAGGCAGAGGTGACCGCAGGGGTGAAGCGTTGGATTTGGGTACAGGGTCCAGGTTGATGTTTAGGGGCTTTGGTGCCCTTGAAAACAAAAAAGGTTGAGTTTGAGAGTGCTATTAGGGTTGGGTGAGTGGAGGGAGGAGTGGAGCACTGGGGTCACCTCAGAGCTCCTGTGCAGACACCACCCTGCAATGGTGCTGATTCTGGTCTCCAGCCGGTGCTTTAGGGTCCAACAAGTAAAGCAGGGAACTCCTTTCTCTTCCTTTCTCTAGGCTGCCTTGTCTAGATTAGAATATCTGCAGGATAGCAACTTTCAAATCTTTTTATTTAAATGTGTGTCTTTTCCAATGCACAATGATAGCATTAGCACCTTAAAACATCACTTTTATTGCTTGCTATATTTGTTTCTAGTTTAACCCAGTCCATTGGTATTTTATGTGTAGGTTTTGTCACAGAAGTCAGGGTCTACATTGCCGACGCTGCTTTTCTTTCATGGAACTCAACTATTTAACTCCATTGCAGTGAATGCCAGGATATTTTGGTGTTTTTTGATCATTAATGACTGCATTGTCACAAAGCTCTTCTCTAGTATTTGGTAATAAGTGTTCAAATCGGGAAGCTCCAGCCGAGAATGTGGAGCTACCCAGCTCCAGCGAAAGAGTTAAAGGTCCTGGGGTTAAATCTGTCACCATTCAGTAAAGCCTAGAGCTTTATCTATTTGCCCACAATCACAGACATGACTGGGGAACAGGAGCTCTCTGTCCTTTTGAAGACTTATCCCACAGTTGCAGCCTGTGGGAGCCAGGCTCTACCAAAAGTGGAGCAATTTCTTCCCCAAAGTGCAAGTGCAGTTTTCATTAAGTTACTCTGTGAATGTGTTGACTTCTAGAGTTTTGCTGTCTTTGTACACTGGAAATGTTAGGCAGTCTCTTATATGAATTATGGTGCTTGGCAGAAATAATTTATTTTGTGTAATTAATTGTTATTTTTTTCCCCCTCCCCTTTAATAATAAGAGGAGAAATAATAAGATGAAAGATGTTTTAATTCTTGTTTGGGTTCTGTAAGTTAGGAATAATTGTCTACAATCTAGCAGTATCTTAGTTTTAGCAAATCAATTATAATTTTACAGTAAGTCTATGGTCATTACTGAGTTTGAAATGTCAGAAAATGCAACAGCATTCTCATTTTCTCTAGGTATCCATTTTGTGCAATGTTCGCTTGCTGTTTAAAAACTCAGAAATACTATACTTGCTTTCACACCAAGGCAACGATGGGTACAATACAGGTGTTGTACTGATTTAACTACGGTTGTATAAAATACTGGTAGTACAACTCTCTAATGTAAACAAGCCCGAAGTGATTACTGGAGGCAAGGCAACAGGAAGAACTGCCCCAGAAACTATTCCGAGAGCTCCTGCGTTGCTGAAGGCCCTCGGGAAAGCACAACGTGGTAAGTAAACCGTCTGCTTTCATCGCTCTGGCCCCCGAGCCCTTTGCAGACAGGAGGCTCCCCCACCACAAGCCCAGAAGAGGCTCCATTTTCAGTCCTTCCCCGAGGGAAGGGAGCCAGGCAGCAGCTGCTTGGCTGATAGGAAACTCTCCGACCAGTGTCCGTGCTTTGGGGAGATCACGACCATCACGCTGCCAAACATGAAGGCAGCTGAACGCGAATGGGGACTAATGAAAGACATTGGGAGCCACCATGTTGGGCATCCTTCTATGGCCACGTGCATTCCTGGGCCCAGCTAAAACTCTTTTGGCTGCCAGCAAGCCTTTTGCTGTGGAGCCTTCTGGAGTTGAACAGAAAGCCTGGATTTAGGGCAGGGAGAGCAAAAACCAGTGGTGCTGGCAGGGCTCTCATTTGCCAAGCAAGGCTAGCCCTGCTCCTGGTTGTTTATGCTGCCTGGAGACCAGCCAAAGCCCGCAGAAATTAGTAGAAAAACCTACTGGATCAGGTCCATAAAGCTTGAGGACTCTCTTCCACTCCTACCCCTTTGATCCAACAAGAGTATATATTTACTGAGTGGGGCCTCTCTAGCCCTCTTTGTTGGCCAAATGCAGAAGTGGTAACAACAGGTTTTTCATGTGATTTAATAGTTTTTCTCTCTCACTGCATTGGGCAGAAGCCTCTTTGTGTTTGTTTCTACGTGATTTCAATGCTTTTATGTTCCTTTTTTTTTTTTTTTTTTCTGTAGGGCATCTTGTTTGTGGTATCCAGTCACATTTCAGAGGGAGAATCAAGGCCAGAGATTGATACTTGCAGAATTGAAGATATTTTCAGTGCATTGATCATAGTGAGGTTTACTTGTAGAAGTTCTTCCACGCTTTTCTAAAGGTTGATTTATCCCATGCAGACAGCAGCAGGCATTAGAAAGACTGAATGCTTCATTCCCTCCACTGAAACAAGGAGGAATTTAACCCCAAATGATGCTGAGCCCTGTAGTGTTAAGAGAAGGAGCTACCATTCATGTCCATGAATCTTCCCGAATTTGCAATCTACTCCAGCAGTTACCCTGCAGTCAAATCCAAGGTCAGCATTTTCGGGGTTGCTCTGTTTGTAGTCAAGTCATAAAAGTGGGCATGACCTTCCCAAAGATCTTTTCAAGCACGCCATCTAAGACTCAAGGAAGCATTAACTTGCACTATTGCCATTCCAGACATTAATCAGAGCATATATTGCAGACGGTCTCCTGAGTAGTGTGCTTATGTGAGTCGTATTTGTTTTATGGCCATCCTGCTGATTTCTCCCTGATAATGAGACCCTGTGTGTGCTGGAGTATTTGTGAGTCTATACTGTAGCAGCTAGGGCCGTTGTCAAATCATCCTCACAAATGGGTAGGCTCATAGCACTAAGCCGCATATTTAAATTACATATTAACTTGTATTTGCTGTAACACAGCTATCAATAGGGAAACACCAATCTAGTGACATGCATTAAGAGCACAAAGGACTCTGCGGAGGTACCACTGTGGCACAGGTCACATGTGACTCTGCAGCAAGAGCTTGGAACATCCCTGTCCGAACCAGCCAGGCATTTAATATCACACCTGTACTTGTCAGCAGCTGGGAGACAGCCTCCTCTCAGTTATTCATCTTCCATAGTTTCACTCAGCTTGCCTAACCCTCAACTTCTGCTTGTTTTTGTTACAATCTGCCGTGTTCTGGATTTCTAGAAATGGTAAATGAAGGGACGTTTTCAGCTGAAAATAAAAAATATTGGGGTTTTTTCCATGAAGGGAACATACTTCTTGGTTTGCAGTGGTGAAGGAAATTTGCATTTGGCACTGAGAAAGCACACTGTTCTTTCAGAGGTTGTTTTTCCCTCTTTTACCTTTGCTTATCACCCTGGCAGCCATATTGTAATGTTGTTTGTGTTTTATTGCACACCTTCAGAATACAATATAAATTTACTTTAAAAGAATCTAATACAATAAAGCAAGTTATTTCCTTTTTAGTACTTGTTTTATCTACGTATCAATTCTCAGGAAGGAAATTTGAGACCCGACATTATAAATTAGCAGGGGTATAGAAGTTTGTAGCAGGATATGTAGAGAATGACAATGAAACACTGTAAATAAGTGTGGACAGTGAGAGACAAAATTGGTGTCTGCTTTGGGACCAGGCGTGAGATTTATCAACCCAGGCAAAACTCTTTAAATCAGAAGCTTATGTATTCTCAGATAAGCTGAGCAACACTGGTAGGGTCTAGTGCAGAGTTACTATTTGCTTATTAAACAAGAGGTTCTTAATTGGCGTTGCTCTATTTGTAAGCGAATAATACACCATATTAACAATGCACTTTTTTAGTAACTCCCAGAAGAAAAGAGGGCTAAATACTGTAGAAGTGTTTTGCTAGATTAGGACTGGAAAATCTCACAATGGAAATACTTGCTAAGCAAAAATATCATCTAAAATCAAGGGCTTCATACTAGTGATGTTCTGGTGCCAGTTTAGCAGCAGTTCTTCAGAAAATGTTTTGTTCAGGATAAATTTATTTTACCTCCAACTATTACTCTGAGCTTTGTAAGGCAGAGACTTGGTGTCCCTATCCCACTGTCTGCAAAAGGTTTCTCAAGCAGGATCTGTTCCTCTCTTGGGACTTGTGGGCTTGGCTGAACGTATTCATAGAACAAGTGTTGTGATCTTTATTAGATAAAGTGGCAATCTCAGGGCATAAAAGACTCTATCTTTTCCCATGTGTGTGGCCTATAATCTCAGTCTTCTCTTGATTTTTTGCCTTTCCATTGGGGTTTCCAAATTAACCCAGCATAAGCAAATATAAACAAGAATAAGCACTGCAGGTATGAGTTAAAAAAATAAAATCTCAAACATTTCACTTTTCTTCATTTCCCATACAAAAACCTTCAAGTGCTACACAGTTCACACTATCGTTGCTACAATCTCTTTATTCTTAGCCTAAATGATGCCCACTTCTGCCCTCTTGAACCCATCCAGAAAGCTGCAGCAATCACCTCTATTATTTCTTTATCCTTTTATCAGCCACTGAATCAAAACCTACCTCCAAGACCCTCTGTAATTTGGAGCGCTTGCAGTGATGTCATCTCGCTCCCTTTGCTACCCTCCTTGGGCATTTTTCGCTCACTCCTGTATCCTTCCTGTGCTGTCCTTTGGGACTAGAACTGCCTCCATGGCTCAGGGAGCCATATTTCTTCCATTACAATCAGTCTTTCTGTCTCCAGATGCAGAAACTACCAATTTTGAACATATTAGGTCCCTTCAGCATATATATTATAAATATCTCAAGGGTGGGTGTCAAAAGGATGGGATCAGATTCTTTTCAGTGGTGCCCAACAATAGGGTGAGGGGCAATGGGCACAGACTGAAGCACAGGAGGTTCCATCTGAATGCGAGGAGAAAATTCTTTACTTCGAGGTGCCAGAGCCCTGGAACAGGCTGCCCAGAGAGGTTGTGGACCTGCCTGGACGCATGCCTGTGTGATCTGCTCTGGTGAACCTGCTTTAGCAGGTGGGTTGGACTAGATGATCTCAAAGGTCCCTTCCAACCCCAACCATTCTGTGATCCGGCATGGGCACCTGTCCTCCTCTTGGCCATGCCTCAACCCTTCTTTGGTGTCACTATTAGTCTAGTTGGAGAAGCTGGGATGAAGATTTTGGGAGAAGTGGCACTGGGTGGGAAGGATTTTGGGGTGAGCCTGGGAGCTCTGTGCAGAGAGAGGCTGGGCTCGGTGTGCTCCCAACTCCTTGGGGAACCTGGGTGCCAAACCTGCACCTCTGAGAGCAGTCCAGCCTCAGGCAGTGAAGAGAAAAATGAGGGACTGGGGATGGGGAGAATAAGACAGATCATTTTTCTAGTCAAAAAGGGCTGCTCTAGCCTTGGGGCTGTATAGTAGCCACGACACTGGTCGCTCCACTTCCCTCTGATGTATTCCAGGTGGAGGGGAAGTCCAGAAAATGTCATGTAAGAAATGCAAATAAAAATATGTTTCTAGACTTCCTTCTCTTATGTGCTGTCTGCCAAAATGTTTGCTCCCCTCCTTTACTGTTTTGCCTATGGATGTGTTTTATGCTTTTATCTTTCTCCTCTGGTAAAAGAAGAAGTACTTGCTGGGAGTTTACATAACTTGCCTTTTACTGCTCTGGAAATGAATGTGGAATTTTGGTCTTAATTACACTCTCAGTAGAAGTCCTGTTTTAATGAATCACTGGAATATGTGAATAACATAAGCTTCAGAATATGGCCACAGAGCTGGATACTTAAAGCTGGTCACCTGGCTGGGTCTATGGGGAGATGAGCACTTAGCACCCAGGTGAAGATGGAGTAAGGAGGGACTCCCCGAAACCTCAGTAGGTTTGAATTTAGCTGCACGTAGACCTGTGGAAGAGTTTTGATTTCAGAGCCTGTACTTGTGTACTGAACTCTTTGCTCCTGCATCACAGTTTCACTGTGGAATGAAGTGACAGACTTCACAGCTTCGGGTATTCAGGCTGCAGTTTGAGATCCAGGCTATTGCATTACTGAGTTCATCCTGCAACGCAGCAAGGAGCCTGAGCTCCACCCGCACCCATGGAGGAGAAGGTTTTTAGTAGTTTGCTCTTGGAAACAAAATGGTGTGGTAGTGATATCAGAAAAAAGTGCAAAACCTTGGGAAAAAATACCGGCTCGTTAAGACGTACTCCTGATGCTTTTGCAAAGTGTCAGTCTTGTCTGGCAAACCTGGTGACACGTAATAAAGAGCATTTGGAAAAAAAGGCTTCCAAAAGACACTCAGCACTGTGCTTGGCTGGAGGTCAGCCTGGGCCGGTTAATGAGTGAAAGGAAACAACCTGAAATGGCAATCACCTGCCAGGCGCCCGTGGGGGTCACATGTACAATGTCACCTGGTCAAAGCAGGGTGGGGTAGATGGACCACTGTTGTGGAAATGTTGTTGGTGACAGTGTTGTCCATTTGGTATACAAAGGGGTTTCGCAGAAGTTGACACAAAGGCTAAATGTTCCTTTGCAGAAAACAAAAAATGGACTAAACTACAAGTAAAACTTGTAGGAGAGTTGCAGAAGAAGTAGCAGTCAGCCAAAACGCTGTGGTTTTTGTATCTCCCTTAGTTTGGCTGAGCTTCAAGACCCAGACTTGAGGATGTGACTGGATGGTCCATTTGGCTGCGTGACTGTAGGACCTTGGTTTGTATAGTCAGTATCGTACACAAAGTGATGTAATGCTGGTCATGTCTGCCTTTAATTCCATAGTCCAAAAGGCTAAGTACTTATTTTCAGCCGAGTGAAGCAGACATAGCCTCCAGTTCAAGTCCAGAGCAACGTTCAAACTACATCTTGGTGACTGGGATACTCTCGGGCTCTCTGCTGTGTCTTAGGGATGAAGATGGGGGAGGATTTGTGACTACACATGTTTAGACCAGACTTATAAGAAGGCAGGGAAAGAAAATAAAAGCAAAACAGAGGTCCTTTTAAGATCATTTATGGGGGAAAAATAATTTTGTTTTTTTCTTTGATTATTGGGAGTTACACCTGAACTCTCCCAGCTCTTCTGCATTTGATGCAGAAGCAGTATCGAGAAGAGTGGCTTTGATGCAGAAACTGAAATCCAAACAATCTCTGTCTCCTAACTAGGAGATCAGATTATTGATTTAACTCATGTCTACAGGTAAGATGGGCAAATGTAGAGAGATGTATATAGAGCAGAGATTGGAAAGAAAGAAATTGCAACTTAAATAGTGTTTGAAATGATAGGGAACTCTGGGGAAATAGGCAAAACCTGAAGAGCAGCAAAAGGATAAGAATGGTGAAGTTCTCTAGAGAGGATGAAAAAAGTACATTTTATTTACTGGAAAAATAAGATGGGTAAAGGCTAAATCCCACAATCCCTTACTCATGCAAGGAATCCTGTTGACTTAACTGCTTGTGTAAAAGTATTTCTGTGGGTAAAGGATTTGTTGGCCTGTGTCCAAAATCGGGTTAAGGTTGATGTTTTCACAGAGACAGCAGTCTTTCATATGCCACCCTATGTAGTAAACGACAATCATGGGACACATTTTACTGGATGCACCAAATAAATAAAGAAGAAAAACCCTTTGCCTAAGTGTGTGGGAGGTTCGGGGTGACAGGGGGGTGACAGGGAGCTGACAGGAAGGTGACTCAGTGAACCAGGAGCCGGGTCGGTGGTTACGACTCTGCCGGGGCCGAGCGCGGACCCTCTGCCGGAGAAGGCAGCTGCCAGCACAAACTCGCACAAGTTGTTTTGGCGCCTGGCCTAGAACAACATGGGGCTGTTTTTTCCCTTTTGTGCTCAATTCCGTTGCACTGGAACAATGTAAGATTTTTAATTTTATACACTCAAAGAAGAATACAACCTTTTAATTTATTTTTTTTTCTCCCCTGTACTTATCTTTGCATGTGGCAATGTTATAAAGCCAGGCCAGCAAATATTTTTTTTCGGTGACAAGTTCTCATGCAAAGGCTGCAAGGGGCATCCATGAGTGACCAGAGCACCTGTAATAGTCACAGGCGGAAGAGAAAACCCGTGATGTGCTGCCCGCACCTTTAACTTTCTGCAGTGGGTTCTTCAGCTGTGGCTGCCAGGTCCAGTTGATGTGGAAAGAGCAACAGAGAAACAAGCAGAGCAGGAGGGGGAGGTTTTAGGTGCTTAAAGCCCAAATGACAAATGAGACAGAGAATCAAAGAATCATAGAATAGTTTGGGTTGGAAGGGACCTTCAAAGCTCATCCAGTCCAACCCCTGCCATGAGCAGGGACATCTTCACCCAGATCAGGTTGCTCAGAGCCCCGTCCAACCTGGCCTGGGATGTCTCCAGGGATGGGACATCCACCACCTCTCTGGGCAACCTTTAGCAGTATTCTACCACCCTCATTGTACAAACAGTTCTTCCTCATGTCTAGCCTGAATAATGAATAAAGGGGAGAATCCTGTCCCCCCTGTGCTGTATTCTTGGCACCAACAACTCAACCAAGTTGCAAATCTTGCACTTGTCCAGGTGTGCCTGGGTGGAGATGAGTGACTCTGGTCATGCACAACACTTCCCACATCTTCAACTGATTCTCGCATGTTCACTTTCATGTAATTAAGAATCAGCTTCAAAACTGCAAGTATGTGTGCAAAAGAAGATCATACCCTCTAAAACTTCATTTTAAAAAAAATGTAAGATTGTTAAGTGGTTATAAAAAATAAACAAGACAGATAGTAAGGGAATATAGACCAAAGGTGTTAAAATGGAGTTTGGTATTGGCATTTAAGTCTTGAATATATGGTCATCATTGGTGAATTTGGTAGAGTAGTGATGACTTGGAATGGTTACAGTTCTTCATGCCCAGCAGCACCAGGCAGGGCTCCACTCTGCCTACATGAACCCGCTCCAAGGAAGCAGGAGGAAGAATTGCTCATCACCTTCATCCTTCTCCAGGTCTTTGCAGAAGGCTCCATGAACATGCACAGTCCTGGTGTCATTGAGGCTTAACACTGGGCAGGTGCTCCCTGGATCGGGACCTAAATGGTTAATTTTCAAGTGGCTTCTTAGAGCAGATGTTCCCATGTGTATCCCCTCCTTCCCTCTTCTGACACATTTCCTACGCAAACAGCAGATTGCATTGCTGCTGTCCTTTTGATCTGTGGGAGGGGGAGGAAAATCCCACACAAATGATATTAGTTCTCTTTTCAGGCAGGCTGGTGATGGTGCATGGCGGGCATGTGCCACCCTCCCACCTCTCCCTGCCCAGATGTCTTTTCTGGGACTTTCTTCTTTAGCCTCTGCCCACTTCTGGAGCTGCTTTTAAGGCTGCTTACCTTACAGCCTGGAAAGAAAGAGGATCTAAGGTGGGGCAAATTGTGAAAAAATTATGATTCCAAAACATTGGTGTCTGTCTGAACACATAGAGAGGCTGGTGAACAGGCTGAGCCATCTGCTGCCACACTGCTGGTGCTCATGTGGTGCCTGGCACTTGTATATCTGCGCTCCTCGCGGGCACTGATGGACCAAGCCATGCTGCTTGGGTGAGGCTTAAGACCTTCCCAGACAGGAGACTGTCTTTGAGCTTGTGTCTGGGACCATTCCTGATCCCAAACTTCTGCTCAGACCGGTGGGATGTCGACCTGCACGCCCATGTAGCTTCAGGGTGGTCACAGAGGGACAACAGAGCACTCATAGCCTCGGTGTGAGGCAGCTCAGGGAGGGATGGCAGGAGCCTGCAGGATCCCATGAGCATGCGGAGATCAGTCCTTCCCTCTTTCTTCCAGGGCAGGAACCAGGGACAGCAGATAAAGTTGGCAAGACAGCAGGTTCAGGATTAATTAAAGGGTATGATTCTTTATGGGATTGTAGTTGGCAGAGTATATTCAGGGTGCCAAGACTGCATGGGTCTGAAAGACCACAAGAAGATTTCATGGTCCATAAATTCACCAAAAGCTGTTAAACACAATGCGCTGGGTTTGGCTTGGAAAGCCATGCAGTGTGAAGAATATTCTGGGGAAGTATTACTGTTTGCTCACCATCCTTACATTCATCCCTCCATATCACTGGTGTTCTTAGTTAGCAAGAACACACCAGAGTAAGAGTATCTTTGGTCTGTCCCGGGGTGGTCTTATTTACATTATTATCTCTAGATTGAGACAGGGAAGAAAGCCTGGTTTTGCTCTGCTAATGGCTTCAGTTGCAGAAGTCGTGTGTTGGAGCTGATGGGGGTAGATGTGGTGGCCACCAGTTTTTCTAGCATCGTCCTCCTTGTTCCATCCTGTGACTTGACTGGTGTGAAAATGCAAACAGTTCTGCCTGAGCTCTTTCATGGAAAGATCAGACATGGTTGTTCAGGAAGAGTCTTGGGACAACTGGGATGCTCAAAGCTGCTGCTGTCAGTGGCCTTGCCACAGCAGCCAGGTGGATGCACCAACACGAGGCAGGACATGTGTGAACCAGCCTAACGCTCAGCTGGATGCTGCTGAGAAATCTCAACATAGCCAGTGGAATTTTGGAAATTGGATCTTTTTCTTCATTTAATTTTGTCATCTTTCCCTGCTTTAGCATTATTCTCATATCTAACCCTGAGCAGTGGGCTTATAGTATCAGGGCTCTCTCCTGTTGGCTTTGGAGGCTTCTATAACAAACACTTGATTATTACGAGAATGATGTTTCTTGAGGCAGGGGGTGCAAAGTCTCAAACGTGACACTGTGACCAGCCAAAACAGCAAGCCAGGGAGTGACTTATTTAGATGATCTAAATAACAAATTCTTTCAAACCAAAAACAATTCCAAAGAAACTTGACAAATTTGCAGATGTTATTCATATAGAAGGAGAGTCAAATATCATCAAATAACCCACTAAGCCTGACTTGTTCACTGGCTTAGAGAGGATATCCTAGGCTTCGTGCTTTATTTCACTTGGTTTCTTGATCTTGTAACCAGAACCAGGCAGTTCGCAGCAGTCAGCCCGCATGTTCAATTCAGCTCCATTTTCTGCAGTTAAAATTGTTAAAATTGCTCACGAGTATGTAATGAACTGCTCTCTGTGTGGCATTTCTGCAGAGGGATGAAGTGCAGGTGGATGCTGGTGGGTTTGTGCAGCGGGGTGTACCGGGCAGGGTGGGTGCAGCGATGTGGGCTGACGCTGGTACCTCAGTTTCCCCAAATATCTGTCCCCAGCACAGGGCACTGGCAGCAAGCAGCGATGCTCCCAGGCGAGCCCGGCCTTTTGCAGCAAACGGGCAAAAAATACACATAGCAGCAACAGGCAGCAGTGGGCAAAGAACAGACTTATTACACTCCTGGAAAGAAAAGTGTAGGTTGTTTTATTTTCATAGTGTTTCAAATGCAGCAGCTTTTCCGGTTGTGTTTGTGGTATTTCTTAGATGGCAATTTTCTGATATCCTTGGATTTACCCAATTTCTGATGCTCAATGTTTCCCCTTGACTCCAGGGGAAAAAAAAAAAAGAAGCCTGCCCAGTTCTTTGTCTTCCCCATTCACATTTTCTCGTTATTTCTCCATTGCAACTTATCAAGTGAGCTCTCGTTTCAAAAAGTACGGGGGTAGAAAAGCTAGATTTTGCTGTACTTTCCTTTCCCTGTAACTTTTCTGAAGTTGATGAAATTATGTGAAGTTAGAGACTGAAAAAGAAAAGCAGTCAGGAAAATAGGGACAAATGAATCCTCCCACTCCTCACCCTGGCATCTCCCCAACATCTTTCATTTTAATTTGTTCAGCAATAACAACAATAGGAAACAGAATTATTTATCAAGTAATCAAATGTCCTTTGTGAATGCTCAAAAAAAGTGATTATTTTAGTTTATTTCCATAAGTATTTGGCTTTTTTGCTATACATTCTGAGGGCTATTCAAAAGGGGAGTTGTTTTTTGGGAGCACACATTTAGTTGAAAGGACACCACAGTTGCCTCAAGCAAATTCATTTCAAATTCAGATGAAATAAGGTGAGGAAGGGGGAAAAATGGGAGAAGTTAAAAATAAAACCCTTGTAGAAAAGCAGGTTATGGCAGGTGCTCAGGCTGAATACAGGAGACAAGGATTCACCCGAAAGCACAGAAAGACCTGGGTCTCTATGGACCATGCAGATACACTTGCTCTTATATCTTATCCTGTCCATCAGACCATGTTCTCTCTACGATATCAGCAAAAGCTGAAAGCAATTTCTTTCTCTGTGCTTTTCTCAAAGCTGCTGGCATGCCTTGCTCCCACCTCACAGCTGGCCCATCGTATGGTCCAAGTTCTCCTTCCCAGCTGCTTCTACAGGTTGTCCCAGGAGTGTTGCTAGAACTCAGGGCTTAGGTGTTTGTCCTTCACGTCAGGAAACCATATGATGCATTTCAGCATTTAAAAATATAATTTTATCAGTTTCATTGCCTTGTGTGTAATATATATTTATGAAGTGTGTGTCCATATGATTTCTACCAGTGAGCTTCTAACCCTGTGGCAGCCCTAAGGCTTAGTAGACTTACACACAGCAAGACTCAAATTCTTTCCTTTTAACATCAAATCATTTGTTATTGTGTGATTTATTCAAAGGCTGCAGCATGGAAAGTAAGAAATGCCCATTGTTGCCAAAAATATAGCAATAAGTGGAGCTTAATCTTGTAAACATGCACAAGTAAAGTTACTTACATATCTAAGTCTTTAGTCTATGCAGCCATTTGAATGGAAACTCCTCAGCCTGAACGTGCATCTGTACAGTATTTAACATGACGGGTTTGAGCCAGCCTGGGGTCTTTGTGCTAAATATATAATTATTATTATAATGAGAGTATTAATGATTTGTTTGTGTGCTGTTCTTACATCCAGTGCCAAATATTCCACAGAATGTGTATCTGGGAAGAATTTAGCCCTTCGTATTTTATATCTGTAATAATCCATGACTGAGTTGCTGGATTCCATCTCATTTGTATATGCCATATTTTTTTCCAGAACATCTGTTTAAACCCACACTGGATAGCTGCCAGATTAGTGGAAAGGATATGGTATAAAGAAGACTTTTGTTTCCTCCAAGCAAGGAAAAAAAACAAGTTACAAGTCGGTGCATATTGCGAGAAGAAGCAACTTTTTCTCTCCAGAAGCAGATGTCCTGTAGTGTTTGAAAATGAAATGTTTTTGTGTCTCGCAGGCAAAGGTTTTGTGCTTCAACAATATTGATTGTCAGTTAGTACAGGCTGTCAGCCTGCCGTGGTTAACCTACCAGTTGTTGGAGAGACAATCATGAGCAATTAAGAATCACATTTTGCAGTTACAAATGCATCCATATTGCCACTTTATTCAAAATCCTTTTTTTCTTCATGTTGGAAAGTACATTGGTGAGAGAGAAGGAGTTTTCTTTCTTCCCCCTGCCAAACATATTTTCATTGCTGGCCAAATTAAGAGAGATATATATTGCTCATAACCTTGCTGCAGTTTCTTGATTAAAATCTTACGTGCAGCACTCCTTTCAACATCAATCTATAATAATAAGGAGGGAACACATGGCATTGCATGTCTTTGTGTTGTGCCTTAGACAGAAAGCACCAGGGAAGAAGCATCAGGGAAAGATTCAGCTGCAGAACAAGCAGTCGTGCAATGAGAAACGGACCATTCTTCACAAGGACGGACCTTTGTGATTTGAAATGGGGAAAAAGATAGGAAGATTAAAAGCAAGAAGAGCCGAAGGCTTCGCAGCTGAAGTTACAGCAGTGCTGGTTTTGCTGCGATGATGGGAGCAACCGATAGAAGCCAAGTGCTGAAATCAACCTGTTACACCAAGAAAAACAGCCCACGTGAGATGAAACACATAGTGCTACACAATTGCAAAATCAGCAGTGCCTGGAAAGCTTGTGTCTCTTGTCACCTCTTTGCCAGGCACCTTCCAAGGCTTTGGTAGCTGGTGGCCTTTTAGAGGTAAATATCAGGGACACTGGGTCTGGGCACTCTCTCTCTCCAGGCACTGCGCAGATGATGTTGCCACAAACTGCATTCATGCAGTCACCTTGGCTGGTGATTTTGGTCCAAACACTTGGGAACCATCTCAGAACCATGAGGAATTTACCTAAAGACAAATCCTGCCTCTTTTTCCACAACTTTTCCAGACCAAAGCGTTCCCTAAAAGCAACAAGAATCCATCAGTTCTTCCACACCACTTATAGCCTCCAAAGAGGTTTCTGACCATCAGATGTCTCTTTCCATGGGATTTCTCAGCAACGCCTCCCACACCTCTGCCACCCACCTCTCATGAAATCCATGTGTGGTCTGGATCCATAGTGCTCAGGAGAATGGGACTGGGAGCAGCACCAGCAGGTTCCCTGGTGGGAACATGCCCCTTGCAGAACACATGAGGTTCTGCCTTACACACAGGGAAGGCAAGTGAATGTCCAGTCCTAAGCAAAACTACATGCATCATACAGAGATTGCCAAGAGCAGCTAGTAGAAAATGTCAGCACACCCTTCACAATTAAGAGGCTCAGAACAACAAGTCTGTGAACCTGTCCACGGAAAGGATTTCATTCCCACCTGTCCATCCCATCCTCATTATAAAAACCCCAGAGTTTGAGCAACATCAAAACAGACCAGGTTGAGTCCCACAGTGCTGCCTTGGCATTGCAGCACTGATGATTAATCAAGCAAAATCTTCATGATATGGGGTCTCAGCACAAGTATTTCAAAAATTATCAACAATTTGGGGCAGCAGTACCAGCACATGAAATGTGCTGAAAATGGGGAATCACAAGAAAAAAGGGAAATCATGTAGCTGAATAATACTGAGAAATCATGTCCCACGCACAAATGTACACACGTTCCGATACCAAGGCTGGTATGACTATAAAAGTGAAGAGTTTCACCTTTAGTAAGACTTTGTCAATTCCAAACTTCAATAAGAGGGATTTCTGTGCAGTGGCTCTCTCTGACCATCTTCACCTCTCCTCTGTACAAAACACAAGTTTGTGGTTTCACAATCACATTTTCCTATTTTTAAAACATGTTTTCTCTGCCGTGCTGCTTTGTGAGAAAGACACTGAAACTGCAAGAGAAACTGTCTCAATGGAGGAAGCTGAAATGGCTTCGCGTATGACATGCGAACAACAGAACGAAGTAAACATTGACAAAAATAGAAAGCAGTGCTTTATTTTCTCTCTGATCTTTCATTTTCAGGGGATATTTGTGATTATGGAGATCTTCCAACATTTCTGGCAAATGGGAAATTTTTAAACAACTGATATAATGGAGAGCTTAGGTGTTAGCATGCAATGCAACAATATCTTATTCTTACTGACAGCAGGATACAAAGATTTCTTTCATTTAGGTCTCTTCCTGAAGCTAGCAAGAACAATGGATAAATGTCTTTAAATGGACTGCAGATCTTTGCATTACGCTCAAAAACTGAATGTTCTGTCCCTCTGATCCTTCTGGGATTAAACATTCAAAAAAACAAAACATGATTTTCCCCTCTCTGCCGTTTTTTTGAGTTGAGGAGAAGTTTTCTATCAAGCGATTCAAGCTGTGGAAAATGTCAAATACCCTGAGCACCTTACTATGATTTATGATCCCCAAAATCTTGATCCTGATACTGGAGATTAGAAACTTGGATCCGTATTGAGAAAATGACTTGGTTTTACACTAATCTCGATGACACTGTTGACACTGACATTAAGCAAACATACTAGGGTGTAATTACATTTTACACTCTTCTATGAAATATTCATGTAGTAATAACAAATACATATATGCAATCATACAATATCATAATCATAAGCTGCGGTCAAATACATCTGATATTTGCAATGCTTATAGCTTGTTCATATAAATAAATATTCATTAGAACTGAAACTAATTACTGCATGGTCGATGACAGCTGAGAATATTAAGCACCGCTACTGAATTATGCCTTCAAAGGCAATTTGGAAATGACATTCATTTTCAAGTTGTGGGTTAGTTTATTTGTCCAGCTATGATAATATTTTTTCCAATGGGAAAAATAATGTTTATACTAATTGTCATGAGAATGTCTAAGCATTTTCTGTGACTCGTAATCAAATTAGGGAGCTGCGAGTGTCTGTAAGTACACCAATGTTAGTCTATTTTCATATTTAAAATTGGCCTTTCCCACAGCTCATTCAAGTTTATGTTCTAGCCACATGTCCCACAGATAAACAGATGCTCTATATAAAGAGTTAGATCATATTCTGAATGAGTGAGGAACATATGTCATCATTAAGGGAAGCTTCAGTGCCAATGCTGGCATTAAGGTAGAGGAAAGAAAACAAGGAAGAACTTGAAATAGAGCAACATAATCCCAAGGAAGTTGTCAAAACCAGAAGAGAGGTTATTTGCACTAAGAGTTGGCAAGAAAATCTTGTTCAGCAGTTTTTGCTGAAAAACAAAAGAATAGCAAGAGGAATTTTTGATTTTTAATTAAAAAAACTTCCTCTGTTGTTGGTAGTTTTGGGCTGAAACCAAAAATTATGTTTGTTCATATTTTTTTACCTCAATGTGTAAAAACCTTAAGTTTTGTTTGGAAAGAGCTTTTTGTGAGGGACTTAAGGTATCCGGTTTTTCGATGAAAACAATGACAAAAGGAGTAAAACTTAAATTTCTCAAGAATATTTCTCTTTGATGGAAATATTTTTTTTTTGGTAAGAAATTTTCATTCAAGTGTTTTATTCACATGCCACTGATGAAAGAAGGATATCCACATATTGCTGATAATAGATCTTTGCTGTGTGAATCAAACTAGATGACATTGTTTTTATTGCTACTGTTGTGTTCTATACTTCATAAGCAGAGACTGGAAAGACGGTTCATGCCCAAGAGATCATTGTAATCTAAATGTACATCTTTATTAATAAAATTTACAGAATCAGGTTTTTTTTAATTGCATGCATTAATATTGTTCAGAGAAAAATACTGTGCATGCACACACACAATTTTAGTTCCCAGGATTTGGGAAAACTGTAAATGAAAAATCATGCTAAAATTAAAAAAAAAAAAAGCAAATGTCTTCACCAATTTATCTGCAAATTGGTCATAGCAAGTGAGCACAGGACTAACACAGAAAACCTGGAGGACACCAAACAGCTCCCTGAAGTACCAGAAGAGGGAGGGGAGCCCTTGATGAGCAGAGGACAGACCATGGATGCAATTAGAGGGTTTATGTAGGATGTTGTTTCAGGTGATGGTTGGTTTCCAAAACCACACACTTTCTAAGATACATATGAAGGAGCATTCCATACATCTGGAATATTGTGTCCAGTTCTGGGCCCCTCAGTTCCAGAAGGACAGGGAACTGCTGGAGAGGGTCCAGCACAGAGCAACGAAGATGCTGAAGGGAGTGGAGCATCTCCTTTATGAGGAAAGGCTGAGGGAGCTGGGTCTCTTTAGCTTGGAGAAGAAGATGCTGAGGGGTGACCTCATTAATGTTTATAAATATATATAAAGGGTGACTGTCACGAGGATGGAGCCAGGCTCTTCTCGATGACAACCAATGATAGGACAAAGGGTAATGGGTTCAAACTGGAACACAAAAGGTTCCACTTAAATTTGAGAAGAAAATTATTCACAATGAGGGTGACAGAACACTGGACCAGGCTGCCCAGGGAGGTCGTGGAGTCTCCTACTCTGGAGACATTCAAAACCTGCCTGGACACCTTCCTGTGGAACCACATCTGGGTGTTCCTGCTCTGTCAGGGGGATTGGACTGCATGATCATTCGAGGTCCCTTCCAAACCCTGACATTCTGTGATTCTGTGAAGGTGCAGTGAATAATAATGCACAAAGCACTGGAAGGACAGAGCTGCTGTTACATGAATTTTTCTCTCTAAATTCCTTTAAAAAGTGTTTATTTCTTGGATGAAATCCACAAGAACTGGGGGATCCAAGGGTGGGAAGGGTGAAATTATCTCGAGGAAAGGAAATGACTCATTTCCCTGCTATCAGTGTAACATGGTGGGGAGCCTCTGGCTGGGGGTACCTTCTGCATCTGCACATTGTGCACCAGCTCCTGAGGAGCTGCTGCATTTAGCAAATGCCTTTGGCTCCCGGTTGCATCGGTCAGTAGCAGCGTGTAAAGATTTGGCAGTACATGGCCGGATCTGTGTGAGACTTGGCTGCCTGCATCATCTTTTTATGCACTTAATTTGAGAAATGAGTACACGACAGAAATTTCTGATGGCTTTGATGTGACAGAAAACATCCACTGCTCTGTAAACTGAAAACACCCTATAAAGCCCCAGATCCAGGTGTAGTCCTATAAGAAGGAAATACTCACCTGGCAGTCTGGATTTGGAAAAGAACTTTACTGGGGAAGCTGTCAGAAGGTTTTATTTGGAGCAGGATCATTCACATCAACAAGCTTTGGGCTGTTTCTTGTCCATGGTTGTGCAACCGCCCTTCTGCCCAGGTCTTCAGCGCTGCCACTAAACAAGACACACACTGACCAGCCATTGCCAAGGGGTCCAGAATGTTTGGGAGTGAGGGAAAGGGGTAGCCTGGTCCAGGTGGTCCACTTTAGCTGTCTTCTCTAAGTCGTCGTGTCCATCAGCATCTGCTCTGCATCGCTTGGATGGGCAGGTCTCCTGAGGTTGACTGGCAGGAAGGCAGAGCTGTGCTTTGCTGAACGCAGTCAGTGGGTGCTGGCAGCTGGTTGGTGATAGGGTACGTCCGTACCTCATTCCAGCTATTTTGTTTATGTGACAGTTTGTGGAAAACATCTGGCACAGCATCTGAGTGACACGTCACCAGCTACAGAAAGCTGAGAAAAATCAAAGCAGCCACTAGGGATAACAAAATGTGGTTTTATGCATCTTAAGCCTCATTCTGTTTTCTCAGTCACCAGACTCGAGCCAGGAGGAATTCAGCTACAGTCACTGAAGGACAGGCTACTAAAGATAGCATGAACTTTGGTTAAAATGTTCCTGCCTGGTGAGACGATCCCTGAACCAGGCCATCCAGGTTCCCCTACTTGCACCATCACTGATTTTATGTGCGATCCTGGGCCAGTCATTTTGCTTTCCCTCACTGCAATTTTTCTCTAAATGATGGAAACAAAAGGGTGCTTTGGTCATGCATGTTGGTATCTGCCAATGCAGTCTAGAAGAGATAAATGTAATCGCAGCTATTCTGACTCCATCAATGATTGTACATAACTTTTGGTGACCATCCAACAGCCATAGGTAAAACAGGACTAGGAGCTGGAAGGTAAAAGGTTTTCAGTTCAGCCTGAATGTGTAGAGCATGTTTTTAGGGCAGGTGGTGAAGCACTACGATAGCTTACCAATGACCATGGTGGATTCTCCATGCAGAATATCTGCAGGTGATCTGTGTGGTTTTTTGACATTAAAAATTGAGGTTCTATAGGACTAGAAATGCGTTTAAACATTCAGTTTTCTTTCATCTAGCACCTAATGTCCTCACTACTATAAATTAAAGATAATACTGTTATGTGAGAGAAACCCGGGTCTCTGCAGGGCTCAGGTACACGATCCAGTTACTGCGAGTGAACAAGCTCCCTCATGTCAGCTGAGATGTGGTAACTCTGTGGGTACTTGCTCCTACAAGCAATAACAATAGCTCCCTACAGCAACTGTGCGCTATTTCAGTGTTGCTTTCCCCACCACAAGAAGTGCCATACCATTGCCTTTACCAGAGATGAAGCGTGCGTGTGGTTACAACAGTTGCCCATCTTGGGCTGACAAGCGCTGGCTTGTTGAATGGCAGTAACTCAATCGAATGTCTGAGCACTAATATTGAAACTCCACTGAAAACGAGAAGACCTTTTTAGAGATTCTTAGGACGTGGTAAAAGTGGATGTGGTTGCATGACAGAGAACTTCAAACAGGTAGCCCACAATCTTCTCCCCAAGTGTACGTGAAGCTTCATAACCAGTCACTGCTGCTGTGATTCAAACCTGCTGCTTAAAATACTCTCTGCTGTTGGAATACACCAAAACAGCCCTTCTCCTACAACCAGCCCCCATACAGAACAATCTAAAGGCAAAGGAATTGACAAAAAGAGTGGTTTTGGAAATAATTAGGTCAATTAGAATGTAACAAGGAGAGTGGTCTAGACACAGACAGCATTCAAATGAGCAACAAGCTGCTCCATTTGGGTTCTTCACCTATTTAATCATCAATTCATCTATGTGAATTCCTAGCAAGTTAGAGAATTTGCTAATTTAATGTACCCTGAAGGTGGTGACTAAATTATGTATCAATGTCACTGATGCCTGCTCTGTCTAAGAGAGACGCAGCCAGGCTCTTCAGAGAGGGGCTTTGGGGTCACATGTTCTCCAAGGATCACATAAAATACAAGTGTTTTAGAAAGGTCTGTAGGGTTAAAAAAGTCACTTTGGTTCTGCATTAGCCAATCTGAATTTCAATTTAACTTTCCCCACCCCAAACTGAAGTCTCTGCACAAAGCATCTAATGAAGTAAATTTAATTCTCAACATGTCCTCTACTCCAGAGTTGCAGGTGCCATCTTTGAAGCCAAAGGTGATGAACAGTAATCACTTTTATAAGTGATATAGAATAAGCAGATCTAAAAGTGGGAGATGATACAGGAAACCATAGTGTCCTCTTATATGGTATGATAAGAAACTAATCCTGTGGCTTGTATAGCACTTCTCCCAGGCCATACAAGATGACATCAGTCTCTCCTAGAGGGACTAACCCTTACCTGGGTGAAACCGGCTCCTGTGGAAAGCCTGCACAAGAGTTATCCTTCACTCAGGCTGCTCCTCTAATTGCAACTGGCACAGAAAAAATCTGTTCTGGCTTTATCACTGACGCCCTGCCAGAAACCAAAGTGTCCTTCCTCCAGGGCTCAGACGTGATCCTCTCATGTCCTTCTTCAGGACTGACACAGAATTCAGTGGGATTGAAATCAAGCTCCAAAGGAAACAAGTGGGTAGTGTGTCTCTGAAAGGGATCTTTGCAGAAAACATGGCTGGGGAGGGAATGGAAGATGAGGAAGCTGGGTGTGGAACAAATCTGGGAGGAAAACAAAAGTGGGGTTTTTGAAAAGTCTAATTTCATGATGCACAACCTGCATGTTTTACCCTCTTTCCCATTCACTTTCATTGTAGACTCAGCAGTTTGAGGAAGCCCCTACTGTGTAGTCAGTAACAGACTGAGGGTTCAATCTTGGACTCTGCCTAGAGCAAAAAATATTATATTATTTGTCACATCAAATAGCTCTTCCTAAACATCCCCTAGAAAAGGGCAGGCTCCTGTCTGGCAAGACCAAGCTGACAGTCCCAGAGATCCTTTCAGGTGTGGTGGATGGAGTGGTACCTCTACAGGTAAGAGGCAGCATCGCTCCAAGGTGAGGTGTGCTTTGTCAGCACACCGTCATCTGCAGGGGTTTCTGAGAGGTTACGTGGTGACTTGAAAACAGGCCTGCTGTCAAAGGGTTCAGATGCTTCTGAGTGGTATTCAAATGCCTAGAGATATAGGGATGGGTGCAGCCTTGGCAAGATTTTAAAAGCAAGATAAGGAGAAATGAATAATTAGGCATCTGAGTGGAGCTGAAAATTCATGTCTCTCCTCAGGACTGGTGAGCTGCTTTGGCTAAAATAAGATGTAATTTGAATTTTTGCCAGTTGCCTGTATTAAATTGAACCCTTTTTTTTTTTTTTCTTCCCCTGTTAAGATCAGAGATGGCTTTGTTCAATGTTGGAGCACGTCAGAAATTCTTCTGGGAGCCTTGGAAGTCTAAGTGAGGGAGGATGGAGAAGGAGTTACCATACTGCTGCATTTGGTACCAGGTGCAACTGGGCGAATGTTGTTTCCAGATCTGGGTCTGTGATTCCGCAAGGATTTTGGTAACTTAAAGAGGCTGCATAGAAGCAGGTACCCACCTCGGTCCCCCTCCATGTCTATCTTAGGACATTTTGCTTGGTTGAATACAAACTCCAAAGAGTTCACTCTACTCACTCCAGGGCTGGCTGCTTGCAGAGAGATTGGCCTTTCAGCTGAGCACCGCTCACAGCCACCACCTTTCTTCCATAGCTACTTGCTGGCTTTAAAATACTTGTTCCCTTCCCAGATGGGCCCAGGGAGCTGGCTGGCCCCAGGCCCTCGGGGATGTAGAAGGTTTCAGGCACCACCGCTTCAGCCCAGAGCAGAGCCAGGAGAAGGGTTACAAGAAGAACTCCCTTTGACCTCAGCAGCAATAAATTACTACAGCAAATATATGCTAATGTGGCCAGATCTGAAATGAAAATAAAGGCATTTGTTCAGCATTCCTTCACTTTACAGAGCCTGATTGAAGAGTTTGGTCACATGGCAGGAAATAAGGTCTTTTAACAGAAGCTCATTCGTATTTTAAACTGGTCACATGCCTTTTCATTTGTCTTCTCTGACATGAATCTCCTCTTCCTTCATCTTTATTTACATTGATCTGTTTTCATATTTTGCTTTGAACTGCAAGAAGACTTTTATCTACTAGCCAGTTTGAAAGGGCGGCAGAGGCATCCCCACTGACCTCCTGTTTGCCTTGTGCCCAAGAAGAATAATTTTTCATAAGAAAGGAGCCCTATAGCAGTCGCATTGACATGATGCGTTTTATGCTGACTGGTGAAGATCAAGTCTAGAAAGAACCTGTAGCATGCTGGTGTTTGGACTCTTCCATTTGCTCTGCAGTCAGGCACACGTCAAATACATCCCACGTCACATCATGGACCAGAGCAAAAGGTTTTCATCTGAAACGGTGGGACTCATAGCTAATGTTATCAAAAGTGTTGCATAGTGATGCCACTGTAACAAACACAGATTTCTATTGAAAGAACATCTATCATGCTCAGAAGGATAGCAGCGTTTGTAAGAGCATGCAGTGTATAATGAGAATTTCATCATGCAGAGTGAGGAGATGTGTTGACGGCTACAAAGCAATAGATTTAATTCATATCTGAGAATAATTTACTCTTCAGCTTTCCTCCACACTACTTACTACACCCAAACAGCTTGTATGAGCTATTGACGGGCAGAAATTGTCAGGGAGTTATGGCTTTTTAAGATCTGACTTTCTCAGCAGTTGCAAATGCAAGAGCAGAATGCTGATTAGCTCTAAGATGACATATGCATAAAAAAAAAGGACCCCAAGAATATAATAATTCAAGGCTACTTGAAATGAAATGTGCTTTTGAAAACATTACGCAAATAGTGATTTGGGGAGTCTGAGCCCTGAGCCAAAAGCCAGGCTGGATGCATTTCCAGGGAATATGCAGTTAGTACCTCAACCATGATTACAATGAGCATTTTTGACTATTGCTAAGTATAAACAGCAATCTGAGCTGTGTGGGTCAACGTGGTGACTCAGCAGTCAAAGTTACTTCAGCCTGCTGCAGTCAGAGGGCTGCAGTTTGGTTTCCAGCACCACGTTTAGGATTTCCAGGGGAAGAGAAGATGAGTCAGGGAATTAGAGCAACCTTGCATTACTTAGCTAGTGCTTGTGGCTTGATCAATGGCACTGGGAAGGCTCTGCTGTAGGGAACCCCTGCAACAGTGTCACAGTGTGCTCGCTGTTACGCAGCGCTGTGGAAGATGTCAGATGAGGGGGGGAAATAGGGGAGAGAAGGAAAAAAATATATGGTCAACAAATAGTGTCAGAATTTACTGTAGCATCACATAGCAGATGATATTTACCTTACCGTGCATGAACTGATGCACGCTCTATCACAGCTGTGATGTAAGCAGGCACAAAACTTTATATCCTGTGGCTCAATAATACTGCTGTTTTCAAGGTACAGCCAATCGCCAGTAAACTGGAATGCACACAAAACCCACAGCGTTCCTAGAGCAGGAGTGTGTTCTCACCGGTCAGCTGCAACATCAGGCGGGTAATTAACCAATGCCTGGATAAAATGAGCAAAGTCTTGTTTATCAATCAACATACTATTAACTAGCTTATGTGTCAATTTTAATTGAAGTGATTTGTATTCATAATGGTTGTCTGTGCAAGTTGTGTGGCATACCTGCAGGGATCTGTGCTTGCTCCTGGGCTTAACTTTTGGCAAATATTCTAACCTAGGAAATGTCTACACAATTTCAAAATACTAATATTTTGAGAGATAACTAGCTGTGTAACTAATGGCTATTTATGAATAGAACCTATACATGGAAAACCATCACCTAACAACTACGTCTGAAATAAAAATAGAGTAACTGTTATATAAGAAACGGTCTAGCTGAAGCCATGTCATAAAAAAGCTCCAATGACACACATAAGGGGGGTAACATTATTTGCAAATTATAATAATAGCTTTCCACATCTGTTCTCATGAAGAGGGAAAGCTGTGTGGCTGCTGGTGTTTTATTTAAGGTTTGAAGCCATCCATATTGATTTACATTTTGTAAAAAAATCTATGACTCTCTTCATTTTACCTTTTCTTACTTTGTTAAAGGCAATGCTGTAGCTCAGGTTACTCTGCGGTTGTCACCATCCCAGGATCAGGTTGAGCTTCTTCTGGAACTGAATTGTCCCAGGTGTGCTTTCAATTTAAAAATTACTCTATGAGGACAAATATTAGGGCAATCACAGCTGCTCCTGTGCTATGGAACATGATTGTTATTCTATCATTTACGGGATTACCAGGGCTCCCTGGTGCTGTGTGGTGTTCTGGCACCTCACAAGAGGCAACATCTGCCCCAAGGAACCTGTAATCAAAAACCAGAGAAGGGGCTGGGGGAAGGGAATTAATCAAGGATTGACTTTCTCTGCATTAAATACAGGAGTGTCTGAGGCATGGAGATTAAATGACTTGGCTAGGTTGTGCAGAGGGTCTATAAAAGAATTGGGAATTGAAAGTAGCCCTCTTCCATCTAAATTTAGACATGTTGAGTCATCAGTCAATAACAAGACTGATTTCCATGGCAGTAGCGTTTGGAGGCTTTAATCAGGTTTCATGTCCTATTATGCTGGGTATTGTGTAAATGTAGAATAGCAGATACTCTCTGCAGGCATGTCCTTAAACAGATCCCCACTGATTTCAGTAGAGCTCTACAGGTCCAGAAGGATACCCTGGGGAGGATCTGATTTTCTAAATGGGGATGAGATGCAGCAGGTGGGAGTAAAACCTGCAGGATTTATAGGGAACAGATTATAGGTAATGGGATCACAGGGAGGCCTGTGTAAGGTATGCAGTGTAACAACTTTGCTGATCACTTGTTTTATTTTGGAAGAGGGTAAATGAGCAAGGGAAAATCAAACTTTTTCAGTGGAAGTCTGGTACCTATATGCTTTAAAGTATCCGAGTAATGGTGTTTACAGAATTGCAAACTTTTGCTGCCCAAGAATAAATCAGAAACACTTAAAACAACTGCAGCAAAGCTCTTTTCCATTTTTTCACGTAAGAAGTCTTTAGCGAAAAGTAACGTCTTTGCTGACTTAAAAGATGGGATGGTGAAAAGTAAATGGAAAATAAAGATGCTATAATGGGAAAAACCGTGAGCACATTTGGAGGACATCTGCTGAGATGTTATCAGTGGAGAAAGAGCCCTGCCATTTGGTGACATCATTTTCTACAACTTCCAGCCTGTCCTGGCAGGCTCAGGGGCTGCAGCGGGAACACTGTGCAAGAGCCAGGCTGGATGCGGCAGGAAAATACAGCCGGACTAATTCCCTCCAGGCTGGCAAGGAGTGTCTGGCCAAGGCGAAGCCGCTCCTCCAGCTGAATGCAGATGGCAAGGCTGAGGGCAGTGAAGACCACAAGGCAGGCCAACAGGTTGATTTCTTTCACAGTTGCCTTTATTATCTTAACATCGAGTGTGTGTGTTAGGCAAGCGCCAAGAAGCTCCTGCAGAGACTGTGCTTGGCACTGGACATGGATGTGCCGAGGGGCAGGTCCTGTCCCACCAGCCCCGAAGGGATGGTCGCATCCAGATTTGCACAGGCTCCTGGTGGACCCAGCTTACTGCATGAGCTGTTCTGTTCAAGGCTGGGATGGGAACTTCAGCAGACAGGCAACGTTATGTGCTGAAGATGGCGAGAGGTGGGGTAGGAAGGGCAACCAAATGGGTACTTGTTATATCAACACACATGCAGAGTTTTTTAGCCTGAATTTTGCAGTGTTTGTGCATGTGCTTGATTCTTACTCCTAGTATCATCTTAAACTTCTTCCTGATATCTTCTTAACTTCTAGACACCATCAGCTCATGTAGCAGCAGTGTTGTCAATGCCTGTGTCTACATGAGCATGTTAGACTGGACCAGGAATGTGCTTTCGAAGCAAATCTCATGCTGCTTTATTGTGCTTTGGTTCGTATCGTGGTCTGCTCTGGGGGTGCATGAACTTCCAGTGAACCTAAAGCAGTGAGATCCTTCAGACCAGTTCACATGAGCTCTGGCCACCACTGGGCATGCAGTGGGCATCCATGAGACCCTGTTGCAGCCAGGTCCTTGACACCAGCCGTATTACTCCAGAAAACCTCTCCTCCAGGGCCAGGACTGCTCGGGCAGACCCAGCACGTCTCAGCTAGTTGTCCACAGGAAACTTCAGGCCTTGGGGAGAGCAAGAAAGCTTGGGCTTGGAGGGGAGCCCTGCCCCTCAGAGCAAGGTGGGCACAGCTCACTCTGGCCACAGGGTGCAACAGTCACAAGCCTGTCTGTAGGCACAGCTAACAAAACCAGTGTAGATATAGACAAAGGCCAGTAAAAGCACTTGAAAGTTTTGTGACAATGAGAAGTCAGGCAGAAAAAGAGACCTCAGTGATTTCACTAAGGGCAAGCAGTAGTATGAGCTCAAACCTGATTAGACATCAAAGAATTACAGGAGAGAGATGCTCTAGCAGCCAAAACAAAACCTTGATATATTTAAAAAAATATATTATTATATATGTGTATATAATTTGTAAATTATTACCAGGGCTGTCCTTTCATAGGACTGCTTCTTGTATTATAAATCAAGCAGAAGCTTCTCTCTCTTGTTGCTCCATAGGCCATTGCTTTTTGGTTGGTGTCTGCATGACTGCAGAAATACGGATGCAGTGGGGCGCTTAAGTAAAAAAAGCACTGAAGATAGGAATTTATCTTTTCTCTCTTTTCCTGCTTTTCTTCATGGTAGTGTCACCCCCTTTACGTATGAGGTGTGAATACAGGTGAAGACATCACTAAGTGCAATTTTATGGCTGCAGTAGTCAGAGGGTCAGACCAGAATGATGCTGAAGAGGCCTTTTCTGCCCTTAAAAGTTTCCCAACTACACAATTTTGAGGAGGTAATTCAAAGGGTTGCAGATTTTCATGTGCATGCAGATACCATTAAAAATGGACTAAAGAAATTAAAAGCAATCCCTGCTCTTCTAGCATCAATATACAAATAATAAAAAAATCTGTCAGTCCATATGTATATACATTTTGAAGGATCTAGGAAGCCCCTGTCACCATAACACCTAAAACTTTGACCTCTTGATTACAGCTCTTGATCTCAAGGAACGTGCAGACATCATGAGGAGGACTGACCTACTCTGTGCTGGCTTCCACCTGGAGCTCGCTGCAGCCAAGGCCGAGAACCCATCGCTGTGCCCGTGTCCAACAGTACAGCCTCTGCTCCTTTCACCTTGCCATGTGGGGATCTGCAGGGGTAACCAACCACTGAAACTGCACCCAAGTTCATATGCCCACATTGTACTTAACTCTGTAATTTTAGGTGAAGAGCATAATCAGCATTGGGTATGAGAGCTGGGAATGCAACAGGAACCTGAAAGTTTTTACCTTTGTTTTAATATGTGTATATAACTTCAGTATTTCTGTCCCAGTAGCTGAAGATGTCCCTGCTCGCTGCAGGAGGGATGGTCTAGATGACCTTTACAGGTCCCTTCCCACCCAAACTATTCTATGGTTCTATAAGATCACAGAATCATAGAATCACAGAATCAGAATAATTTTGGTTGGAAGAGACCCTCAAGATCATCAAGCCCAACCATAACCTAACTCTGGCACTAAATCATG
Source organism: Patagioenas fasciata (assembly GCF_037038585.1). Lineage (NCBI taxonomy): Eukaryota > Metazoa > Chordata > Aves > Columbiformes > Columbidae > Patagioenas > Patagioenas fasciata. The sequence continues at coordinate 62,061,193 of NC_092524.1, read as the reverse complement.
TCCCTAAGCACCTTGCCTATGCACCTTTTAAACACCTCCAGGGATGACAACTCCGACACTTCTCTGGGCAGCCTGCTCCAGTACTTCACAACCATCTCTGTGAAGAATTTTTTCCTAATATCCAATCTAAACCTTCCCTGGTGCAACCTGAGGCCATTTCCTCTTGTCCTAGCACCTGCTACTTGGGAGAAAAGCCCAGCCCCCTCCATGCTACAAGCTCGTTTCAGATAGTTGCAGACAGCGATAAGGCCTCTCCTCAGCCTCCTTTTCTCCAGGCTGAACAGCCCCAGCTCCCTCAGCCGCTCCTCATAAAATCATGGTGTTTCCTCACACAGATCATTGGAATTTCAGCATTTTCAGGTATCTTCCCAGAAGTTAGAACTCATGACATGTTACTTCATAAGCAAGGGGGTAAAAGCAGGGGTCTGAAGTGGACTTCAGACACTTCAGATCAATGACTGTGTCTTCTGACATGTCTCTACAGTACCTAATGGTGCCTGGTCCAGACTGGGACGTGCAGTTATTACTGTAACAACAAAAGCAACTGCGGTGGTATATGGGACAGAAGTGATATATTTGCTATTTTTGTATGCTCTACACCTAACTAGTGTGTTTTCTGTACAAACCGATTAGGTTCCTGCTCATGTACCAAATTCCCCACAGGGTGTTTGCTGCCCCGTGTCACAGCTCTCATTATTCCTGGTGAAGACGACTGTACAGCTCTCACTTTGGAGTTTGTCAACACCATCCACGACTCAGCCAGAAAAGCTTTTTGCAGGACCGTGAAGCGTGACTTCTTCCTCCAGCTGGAGAAACCACGCTGCCATCCCAGGGCTGTCCAGCTTGGGTACCCTGGTGACCAGGAACAGGGGCTGGAAACTAAACCTCGGTCTCCTGTCCTACCTTTCCCAGGGCTTTTAGCCAGCCATTGGGAAAAGAAGCTTCAGCGCTTCACTTAGTCTTGTAGGAAATTCATTTCAGAAGTACAAAAAAATCCATACCTTTATTTATTCACAAGATGGATTTCTAAATAGCAAAATTACAGTGTTTCAGTGTGATTGTTATTTTTTTCCAGATAACATGCCATTGTTTTGCTAATGAGAATTACACCTTCAAATGTTGGATTGGTTCAATTTTAGAAGCACAACTATGTTTCTTATATTTGGCCCTGTGAAATGCACTTTTAACTTGTATTTTTACTGAGCTAGATTTTTGTCTGAGATCAAACCTGAGTTGTTTGTTTAAAAGCTGTTAATACCTAGACTGAGATGCTAGCTCTGTAATTCCAGGATGTCATATAGTCTTTTTATTTGAGTACAGTCCACCTTTTAAAAAGAGAGGAAGAAATTCACTGTTGGCCCATAAAAGTGCTCTCATTATTTGCAATTATGGAAGTTACCTGGGGATTACCTCAATAATTCCACTTCATCTTACCATCCTAGTCTTTCTTCCTATGTCTGACTGGACAAGAATGATTTTTATCTAAAGCTGCATAATTTTAGTGTTTTAAAATAACTTTAAAAAGTTACATCAAATTATATGTTACCTATATATATTTTTAAAAATGAATGAGAACAGGAGTGCCTGCTCCTCTGGTGTGGTATTGACACATTGTCTGGCAATCAATCATCCTTTGCCGCTAACCCCTCCGTTCAGTATTTTTTGGTATTATAATACTGAGGGATAGTTGATGCAACTTATCCTGAAGCACTTAATAAACTAGAGTCAACAGATGTGAAATTTGAGGAAGCGCTCAGGGAAATCTAGGGACTTCCCTGAAAATTAGCGTTTATAGACTATAATCCCATTAATGATAACTGAGTGATAAAACCCACATTGTTTGCATTTGTAACAATTCCTGAGTGATTCCATTGTTCTCAGAGAAAAAAAGAAAAAAAAAAGCCTGCTTTTGTTCATTGTTGGTACAAAGTCACTCTTGTTTTTGTACACCAGGGACTTCCTACTTTACCTGGGTATTTTTATCCACAGCATTTTGCTGTGTTTGAGAGGTAAGCCCTTACTCCAGACTCCGAATTGCACTTCCCCCTCAGATTTAGGGATCGTCAGATCTGGATCGGGATCCAAACTTTCTAGTTTGGGCCTGTCTTTCATCATGGTAAATCAACAGTCAGCAAATCTAAACAATCTGTTCGTGCTAAATTTTTTTTTTTTTTAATTGTGCTTCCCTTCAAGCAAATAACGGAGCTTTATTTTCTTCTCTTCAGGACAGAAAACTGTTTATTGTATGACCTTATTTTTTTAAACTGCTGCTTCATTTGCAGGGGGAAGTCCTAAAGACCTCGCTCACCACGCAGCCTGGGAGCTTATCAATCAGGGCAGGGTTTGGCAGGAAGGGAAGAAAGCTCTTCTGCAATCAGATCTATTACCAGAGATCCCCCTACCTAGACAGAAATGTCTTACAGCCAATAAACTCCTGTACTTACATTCACTCTTTATTCCTACTAGGTTTACTGCAGGCTGTAGACTCAAAAGTAGTTAATAAACAAATATTCTTCTGTTTTTTTTTTTTTGCTAAGTTCGATACATGTCTTCTGAGCTGCCTGCAAGCTTTGCACACTGTCGATTAATTGAATTTTAAATATATCTTTAATGCCTACCAACGTTTTAATCTACACTAAATATTCTGTATGTAATGCACAGTAGGCCGAAACATGATCACAAACCCAGATTTTTCCTTTCCATTACCTTTGCATCTTAGTTCTCACAGCCATTTTATTCTGCCCTGATATTAACGGAAATCTTTCCACTGACTGCAGCAGGTGAGGATCTGACCCTCAACTGGGTAACTGGACGCGTACCACAGGGTCTGCTTAAGCCACTAAGTTGCCGGAAGGGTACATTTCAAAAATGGTACTGAAATGTGCGCCATTATACCTAAAGGAGAGCCATAGAAAACACCACGCTGGTGTAGCAGCTCTGCCATGAGGAACTGGTCTGCTCCATGGTGGGAAGGGGGATCTTGCTCCTTCTCCATGCAGCATGAAGAAGAGTGAAGCCTTTCCCCCTCTGCCTCATCACTGGTTCCTCTAGCACACTGGTATACCCAAAATCCAGTGATGCTCAGGAGCCCTCATTACAGGTATGTTTAGACAGACCTAGGTGATCAAAATGGAAGAGGAAAGTGAATTTCACTAAACATGTATAATCACTCAAATGATGTGACAGAAAAGCCTCTTATCAAATAGGTTTGCTACTCGTGTAAAGGTAGTTGTATTCCCCAGCTTTATTACTGTAAATGCATTTTATGCACCTTTATGTTTGTAACGGTGCAAAACTGCGTGAAGATGTACTGTTTTCAGAATTCCAGCTTGCTTCTGATTGCAGAAATGCAATAATCGGTGAACACATTTCTGAAGAAATCCAATCAGTTCTTACAGCTCAGTTAGCATTTATGGCCCTGTCAATTAGAAAATAAACAAACCCCCTTAATGACCAAAGAGAGCAAATTTTGATACTGGATGCACGCAGAAATAATAAATCGGTCAAAGGCTTTTCCACATCGCCTTTCTAAGCAGAATGGCTGTTTAAAAATCTCACAAAATATTGCCATGCTGTAAGGAACAGTTCAAGTGATTCCTTGTTGCCAGAGCAGGACAAAGCAGCGTCCATCCCCACCACCTCAGCCCCTTTGTCACCCTGAGTGCCCAGGGAATTGCTTCCCCATCCCACATCTCACAGCCCACCGTGGAGGGATATTGCAATATCCTCCAAGGTACCATGACACCGAATTATTTTATCAATCGGTATTTCCCAGGGTGAGTGGACTGGCACCCCTCGCTTCCAGGGAAGCTCGCTGGTGGCACCTCAAGAGGTTTACGGGGGCTTGGCTCTTCCCAGAGGTTGAAACACCAGGGGCTGCCCCTGCCCTACGGTGAGGTCGAGCCCCCGTTTTTTGGGGCAAATCATCCACACTCCGGCCAACAGGATCCTGACAATGGGGACTTCCCGCAGAGCTGAGTGAGGTGAGGCCACTTCATCTCGGGGCACCGTGTCCCAATCGCCCGGGTCAAGGGCCGCAACAGCGCCGGGAAGGCGACCCCGCCGCCGGGCTGCCCGGGGCCAGGCCAGGCCGCGCCGGGGGCCCGGAAACGCGGCCCTCGGGGCCGGGGGCCGGCCCGGCGCGGGGCGGAGGGGGGCGGCTGGAGGGCCGCGCTGGCGGGCGCTGCCCCGTCGCGGGGACGGGAGCTGTGAGGGCGGCGAGGCGGGGCCGGGCAGCGAGGCCCCGGCGGCGGGCGGCGAACCCTCCCCCGGGGAGCGACGCGGAACGGGGCGGCCCCTCGGCACGGCGGGGCGGGCGGGAAGCGGCGCGGCGGCGGTAGGACCCGGTGGCCGCTCCCCGGAGGATGTGAGCGAGCGCCGCGGAGACGCGTGTGGGACGAGCCCGGCCCCGGCTGCGGGAGCTCGGCCCGGTGGCACGGGGGGAGGCGGCGGCGCCGGCGGAGGGGCTGCTGAGCGAGGCGAGGGACGGCCCCCCCTCTCGGCCGGAGGCAGGGCGGCGGCAGGAGCGAGGCGGAGCGGCGGGGAAGGCAGGCCGGCAGCCGGAGCGGGCGTGTGAGCCCCATGGGCCGAGCGCCTGCGAGAGGGGGAGGAGGAGCCGCCCCACCGCCCGCCGCCCGGGGATGGTGAGGAGGCGCCGGCTGCCGGGAGCCCAGTGAGGCCTTCGCTCGGCACCCGCCGGAGAATCCGCCTCGCTAGCCTCCCCCTTCCCCCTGCTCACTCGCTGGGTCGCTCCCCCCTTCCCTCCCCTTCCCCTGCCTCCAGCCCCGGCTCCCTTCTCCTGCCGCCGCCACCCTCCCATCACCTCCTCCCCGGCCTCCAGCCATGTAAGTGACCCGCTCCCCCGGCTGGGAAGGGCTGGGGGAAGGAAGCGCCGGGGCCGGGGCCTGCTCCGCTCGGCCGCGCCGTTCCCGCCGCATTGTGCGGGGCCGGGAGGGGAAGGAGCGGGGCGGGCGCCCTCCGCCTTCCCCGGGCGGCGGCCGCTGACCCGCCTAGGCCGCGGCGCCGGGCGGGGGGCTGCCCCGCCGCTTTCCCTGGGCACGGCCGGGCTGCGGAGCCCCGGGGCAGCCGGGCGGGGTGGGGGGGGTGAGGGGGGCCGGGCTGCGGGCGGCCTCGGCCGGCGTCCTGCCGTCGGGCCCGGGGCGGACAGGAAGCAGTTGGCTCCCCCGGGATGCGGTGGATGAGAGGGCGGCGGGGCGGGGGGCTCCTCCGGCGGCTCTCGGGCCTGACCCCGCCTCGCTGTCCTCGGGGCCGCGGATCGTCCAGCGCCGGCGGGGCCCGGGACGTGCCCGAGCATCCCCCCGGGGAAACAGGGGTGGCGGGGAGGGGGCGGGGGAGGGAGAGATGTTTCTAAAACTGTGGTGAATAAAGTAGCCAAGTGCCTCTGCTTCTTCTCCCACCTCACCCGCCCCCATTTTCTCCCCTTGTCTTCTGTAGCCGCGTTGTTCAGCCCAGCTCCGCTTTACGGACCACGAAGTGTTTGCCGATGGGGGTGTGATTATCTCCGTGGGCATTTGGCGTGTGTAGGTGGCTGTGCAGCGTTTGTGGACTTGATTTTTTTCTTTTTTCTTTTTTTTTTTTTTTCCTAGTCGTGTTTTGCAGAGCTGTAGGGAGCTGTCTGCAGATGCCCCCTACCCTACCACCCCCCCACCCCCCCCGCCAGGGCTTCCTGGAGACTTCTAGGACTTTTGCTTCTGTTTCTTTGTAAAACACCTAATTGTAATCGAGTATATGAACAGGGTGGGAGTTTATTTTACTGACAGTATGCAACTGATGCTAATGCAGTTTGCACCTTATTGGTATCCCACCGCTCCTCCCACCCCCCTGGGAAAAGCATTTAGCTGTTTTGCTTTGTTTTCCTACCACCTCTAACATATAAGAAGCAAATCCCTGATTTGCTCTTGTTTGTTTGATTTATACCACAGGAGGGATGTACATTTCAGAATACAGTTATAAAGGGAAGTTACTAACACTTAATTTAGAAGAATATTTGTTTACAGGTAAATAGATTTGACATACTGCATGACTAGTAATTACTTTTATGTAGTAGTTAATTTCCTGATGACAGCCACAACATTTGTCTGAGTTAATAGATTTAAAGACACTGTGAAACTACCTTTGATTTTTTTTAAATAGGAGGGTTCTTATTGTGTGTGATGTTTACAGAACTGTCTTTGGTGTGCAGCAGTGGTAAATCAAATTTAAGAATTAATCCAGTGTCTGCAAGTAACTTGCAGCTCTGGCATTCACTTGCCAGCTTATAAAATGGCCTGTAAGGGACTACATTAAGAATTAAATAGGTTCACAACTGACTTGATTTGTTTGGGGACAGAACAAAACTTCTGTTATAAATACTGTAAAATGGAATTTGATTAAATGCATCCCAAGTTGGTACAGAAGTTCTGAGCAGCACAGTTCTTAAATTATATGAGGAGAGACTGTAAAAGGACTTGTTCTTGTATGGGGACATAAAGAGGATTTTGTCTGGCCTATGTCTGACAGAGAGGATATGAAGAAGTCTCTTTTCTGCCATCAGTGAGTTTTGAAATAAGCAGCATAGTTTGTCCTATCAAACTATAGTTGTGGTTGCAGCTTGGGCAGCTGGATGTCGTAACTCTGGCCCCTCACTGGAACAATATTAACCTCCTGTCCATTGATCAGCAAAGACAAGAGAACGCAAGTGTTTCAAATGACAGTTTTGTGAACGTAGGTTAGGCTAACAGATCGAAAGAAAAGTGGATGTGGCTTTAGAGATTTTTATTCTCCACTACGCGTTTTACCCATACCTTTTAGTATCAGGGAAGCGTTTCCATGAAATAGCAGTTTAGATGCGGTGTCATTCTATGCAGTACATGCGGTAGCAAACACTAGTGACCACGCCTAACTCGTGGCCCACACTGCGTTTTTGTAAACTAAGCCAAGATGCTGTAACAAGCTGGTCCTTCTAAGCTTTCTTGAAAGCTGTCTGCCCAGATTTGGTAACTGGGTCACGGTGCGGAGCTACTGTGGGCTTAGAGAGCCTTGAACGCGTTGGAACCGCTGCTGCTCCCGCAAAACACCCATGGCAGGATTTGCATAATGCAGGAGATGCACTTCACTGGTCAGAGCCTGGTGGGACACCTATCTGTACGCTCCACTTGAAATGCTGGCTGGAGCCCAACTTTGTTTTGTCTGTGCTGCTCAGGTGCAATTGGCTGTTGGCTCTGAGCAGATCTGGGATCTGCTGCGAGAAGAGAGCTTACGTCGCTCATGATATCCCATGTAATGGGCCTAAACAGGCACCCCCTGCCCCGCTCCAGTTCCTCTGTGTCTCATCTACTCTTCCGACAGTATCATGTGTTCAGGGGCAGCTGGATCCTTTTTTGCTCGGTCCTGCTGTTGTGCGTTATGAGAACATGTAAGGGTGCGCAGCACAATTGGGGCTCAGCGTGTCCGGGGAGCGTTGTGGCTGTGCCACACCAGGGCAGTGGGCATCGGTAACTGGCGGTGCAAGGGGCACAGTGTTAGTCCAGGAGTGTGCTTTGCTGTAACCTGCTTTCTGAGCTGGGCCAACCGGTACAGCCTGGACACAGTTTAACATGCCAGGTAAGGCAGCAGCAGGACTGCGGTTGGCGGGTCTGATCTTCCTTCAGTCTCTTGCTTAGTCTCCTTCATAAAGATGAGGTGATTACCATAGATGCTCCTGCATCCTGTAAGCTTACATTTCAGCTTCAGCCTTACAGAAGAATTCCTTTTCCTCCTGCTCTGCTTTAGGATGCGAGTAGAAACAAATGTAAAATTTCATCTTTGAAAGAGGGCAAGGAGGACAGATTCAGCTCTTGATTTTGTGAAAGAAGGTGAGCATAATAAATGTAAGAGGAGAGAAGGAGCTCTAACGCGACTCTCCAAAATACATAGAAGATGGTTCTGCTCCACCTTCTGTTGGATGGTTGGTTTGACTGACTCCTTAAAGTACATTTCACTGCTGCACTGCCTAGGGAAGTGAATTACCTCATTATTTTGAAGAAGTTGTTAACCTTTAAGGAATTAATATGCGCGTAAAACCAGCATCACCGTGATACAATGCTGATGTCACACCATTCATGATTTACTGTGCTTGAGCCACATGAGGAGTACTTTGGTATTGAAAAAGGTATTACAGAAATGCGTATTAAAAAACAAGCAAACAGAAGGCTAAGAGAAAGATGGGGTTGTTTAGCTTTTGACAGTGCTCAGTCATGTGCAGACACAGGCTGGAGCAGCCAGGTCATGCTTACCTCAGATGCCCTCTGTTCACTGGGAACCATTCCTAGATGGCCATAAATGAGGACTGTATTTTTTTTTTCCCCCCCTCTAAGGATTTTATGGAAAAGGAACTTTCTCTGGTTTACGCATCTTCAGTAGTACATTGACCTATAGTTAGCTTGCTCTTCTATTCCGAGAAATTACTCTTACTTGCTGCCACTGTCTTCAATAGCGTCTTTTACTAAATAAGATATACTAGGCACAGCTTGAGCGTGTGTTTTAAAATAAACCAGGTAGAGCGGGTTTGCTGCTGTTGGAGCTGTGTCTGTGAACATCTTGTTGGACAGTGAGAAGGGATCCCCAGCTCTTCGCAGCATGAACTAAAAATAGCTTAAGATCCCCCTTATGAAATAAGCTTTCTGGCATAGCTGACTGAAGGACTGAGGTGGAGCCCATGCTGCAGGCTGGTGTCAGGGAATGTTCAGTGTTTTCCCGCTTTGTTGTCCCATACTGCCCAGTCTTCTGTGCGTGGCTCCTTTATAATACCCCCTTTATAATACCTCTCCTTGAAGGAGATAGGTGGGTAAAGACATCCCTGATATCAGGGCTGTAGTAGCAGATGGGGAGTGTTTCTTTGGTTGAAATTGTAGGGAAAAGGCAATCCAAACCTTTTGAACGCTGCAGAGTAGAAAAAGTTGTTCCTCTGAACTTTGGATTCCTTTGTTGATCTGCTTTGTTGGGCTGTATTGTCATTCAAATTCAGATTATGGGATGACAGTTCAGCCGATGAAAAGCAGGAGGTTGCCAAGTGGCAATCTTGGCAAGCGTTAACCCAGAAAAACCTGGAGTAAGTTAGCTGCAGATCGCAGAATTTTGGGCCTTCGCACTATTTTCTGTTTTTAATAACAGGATTGTCCTTTTACAGACTACTTCAGCTCATAGCTTCCTTTTTTACATGTGGCTATTGAAAAGGATATTGATCGTTCAGTGCAGCTAAATTGTTGAATTCAAGCCGCAGAGGTAGATTACACGGTCTGTTATGGCACAGTGTTAGAAGCGTTAACTTTCACACTGGGTGTTGCATTTCCAGATGTAAGCTGTGGTAACTTAGGGGTTTTGTTCAACACTTTGCAAATTGCTCGATGCTTAAATGCAGCCTCTAAATAAGGTCTAATCTCCTCTCAATATAGACAAGTTAGTCTAGCTTGCATGACTGTTGTGCATGCCCTTTTGAAAGGTGAACAAAAACCTGCCATGTTCATCAAGTTCTGTCCTAACTGGTCTGGATCTAAAAGAGTTTGTTTCAGGATAACTCTGACAGCTGTGCATTACTGGTCTCTATTCTGCAGCATATGGTGTTCTCCTATTTATTTATGAAATTAAGGAATTTTTACATGTCTCTTGTTCCAGTGTCATTTTTCGTGTGTTTTCCCTTCCTCAGGCAAATGTCGTATCTGTTTCTTGGAGTTCATAATTACAACCACTGAGATATGGCAGATTTGTAATTTGTGGAAACAACAACAACAACAGCTTGTTTCTGGGGAAAAAAACTAGAAAAGTGTTACTGGAAAAGCTGAGGAGTAGTGATAAAGAGTGAAAGTTCATAGGCAAAGTATCGAGGGAGCGGCCTCTGTTCTCCCCATCCATTTCTGCTTGCAGTGATGGAACTTGCTCAGATTTGGCCTCCTTGCTTTGAAGGCTGCCTGTTTCAGAGCGCTGGTGAGGTACGGTGCAGAGTCCCCTGTCCCTGCTGGGGTTGCAGTTCTAGGTTGGATTAATTGTGACCACCTGTTCTTCCAGCCAGGATTGTGTTTTAGTGAGTTATGGGGAATTAGTTGCTTTTTAATCTGGTTTCTGATGGATGGCTATCACCTGCGTGTTCAGAGGTAGCTGATGCAGGTGTGCCAAATGCATGCAGAGATGGTATATATTTGTTAGGAAGGAATGTGGCATCTGTGTGGTTGGAAAGAGGCTCCAGTAAAAGCCACGTCTTTGGTGGTGAGTTACAAATGCTACTGCGTTCTGTTTTATTAAAATTCTTGGTTATTGCTGGGAGTTTGTCACCAATTCCATGTTTTGATCACCCAAGTAATACTAAATTGCATGGCGGCATGGACACTTTGGAGAGCACAGAAGTCATTAAAGAAAAACAAACAGAGAACATTTGTACCACAAGCAGAAAAACAATCAGATTCAATTTAGAAAAAATAATAAAAGCTAATGCATTAGGGAAGAGATTACTTTCATTGAGGGAGAGAAATGCGAATAACATTTCTGTGGTAGTCAGCCATGAGCTCGACACATTTTCAATAAGATACGGCAATTTTGAGCTATTTAGATAGGGACTGCATGTCATAAAGCTGAGAGGTGAAAATCCTTATTTGTGCTTAGGTGTAATTCATTGCAAGAAAGACAGCAGCAAACTGTGGTGCGTTCAGGGAAGTGCAATAAAATTGATCAGGGTGCTATAAGGACTGATTTAGTATAATAGAAAGGAATGTGAGCTTATCTGAGATTCTTTGTATGCCTCTAAGGAGAGGCAGAAATTATAAATACCCAAGGCAGAGGAGACACTTTTTGGGTGAGTCAAGATCCAAGTGGGATTAACAGGATGATGCTTAAGCTATGAAAATTTGAAGGAGAGAATTAGGAATTTTTACTGTTAGAGGTATATTTTTAAGATGCATTGTGTTGATAGATGGCTATACATTGACCTGTAAAGAAACCTTCCAGAAGACGTTTTGGAAATCTTCTTACCAGGAAGAATTTAAACCTAGACTTTGTGAATCTCTGCATTTTTATTGTGGTGAAGAGTGAGGTGGTGTTGCAGAGATGGTGGTCTTCTGAGCAAGGTCTTGCATTCACTTCTGATCCAGACAGTGTCTGATGACGTGAGTCTTCCACAATCAAGCTGCTCAGTGAAGAAGCAGGACCTTAGCAAGCATGTGTTTTGGCACCTCTACCCGCCAAGATATAAAAATCCTTGTGAAAAGCAAAGCCCTCATTTAGGATTTGTAATAATAATGTAAAAAAACCCCAAACCAACAACCCAGCAATGAAAGCTACTCCCTGTTGTATCCTTTACTGTACATGTGTGACATGCTTCAAAATGATGGTGCACTCTTCTTTTGATCCTTTTAGAAACAGCTGAGAAGGAGAAAAACGGAAAAAAATCCCCCGTTCCTTTTGTGGAACCTTCTGCGGGAGTTCGGAATTTCAACAGAGTGATCTTTTGGTATAAACTGCTTTTTCAAGAGACATTCCTGCCATTATGAATGAAGTAGCAATAGTGAAGGAAGGGTGGCTTCACAAACGAGGTAAGTGTCTCTTCCCTCCAGGACAGTAGATTGGCTTTCTCTCTCCGGGTGATCTGTCCTTTAATAACCTATCTTCAAATAGTCTGTTACTTTTCCATTCATGCTAATGGGAAACGGCATACGAAGAGCGTGCGAGACTTTCTCTAGGTTTGAGAAAAGGCACATAAAAGGGTTTTCTTTGGATGTGTGTGTTCACCGAAAACTGTGTCAACTGCTTTGAAAATGATGATAAAGATAGCAACTGAAGGAGATGCTACTTGTAGTGTTAAAAGTTAAACTGTAGCAAATAATTTTATTGGTAGGTCTGTAGCTTTTCTTTTTATGTTACAAGGTAGAATTGTCTTGGAGTGAATCGTCATTTGAATGGTGAAAAATATGCCTGTATGTTGTGCACAAGGCTGTGCTCTTGCAGAGACTTGCTGGAGAATGTGCTGGTTTGTTTGTGTCTGAGCCGCTCTTGGTACCAGTGTCCTAGACAGGAAGAATCGCCTGGAGTTCGTGCAATCTCTGCATTTCTGTCTTACCACTAATGACACTTGATTTTTATAAAAAGTCTTGACTGGGTGGCAAAACTGAAATAGTATAGTTATGTGTACTGTTATGCTTTTTTCATTCTTAAGTGTTTTATTCCCAAAACATTGGGTTTGTTCTTTTTGGGGGGGTTAGGAGGGTGTTTGTTTTCAAGTACTACGGCTTTGCTCCTATAAGGTACTTGACTTGCCTGTTTCTTTGTATTCTACTATTGTTTCTTGGAAAGGAGAGAGCAGCATTAGGTACTTTCCATAATATCGTCATTTTTTTGGACCAAAACCAGAGTCTTTGTGCTCCAGCACGAGGGAAGCTCACATGGTTCTACAGACTCAGGATTTTTCTAGAGAGTTTGCAACAACTCGCCTGAAGGTGCAAAAGTGTAGCAAACTTATTTGTTGAAGAAAGTGGAAATAAGTTATCATAACCTTGATAAAGGCTGATGGTTCCACAACAATAAGAAATTTCTAAGAATTTAAAAAACTTTTATAATCTGTGTTTTGAAAAGGTGGAAACATACATTTCTAACAGCTGGATATACAGCTTAGTTTAGCTTGATGCTTGATGTAAAAATGTTTTGATAAAGTTATTTAAATATTTTTTTTTCCTAGTTTGAGTTAGAGGTGCCTTTCCACTTATTGTCTTAAATAACTCATTCAATAATTCTGGTGTACCAAGGCTACCTTGTTCTGATAAAGTCTTTGAGAATTATGCTGTGTTTGGATAAAACAGGAGGATTATGCTTCCCTGTCCCATTTATGAATCTGGAAACTCTAAAAACACCTTTTTGATGTGAGGTTTTAAATGATGGTTTTAGGCCGAGTTGTTTTGTGGTTTTTTTTCTTTAACTGTCTATTGTTACAATTCTTTCTGTGCTTACCTGTAATTTAAAAAAGAAAAACAAACCCAACAACCTGTTTTATTATTTCGGGGACAAACATTTATTTTAAAAAATAAAAAAAATGGAATTGTATTGTCAGGATGATTCAGAGGCAGATGTGTCTGAAACTTTAAACCAATCATATTTTCTTTCAAGTTTGTATTTATACTTGGGAACTGAGTTTTCGTTGTTTCTAGGATTGCAATAAAGCTACTCTGAAGTAAGGAAACCTCTGGAGGAGCTCTTAGTAAAAGATGCCCTGATCTCCTGATCTTTTTTTTTTAATTACCTTAGAGAAACAGATTATTATCTCTGACGGTTTGCTGATAGTATTATGATGAGATTATCTGCTGAACACATTTCCACTTCCAAAATGTTACTCTGCATATTCTGCATATTTGAGACTGCAAATTTGTGCCCAAACTGTTAAACCCATCTTGGCGTTTTTTGTATGCCAGGTTTCCTAATCTTTTTAACCTGTTCCCCAGTGCCTTTTTGCCTTCTCGGTATGTGTGGTGACACCTATTTCATTCCACTACATTGACTTTGCAACTGTTAGCTTGGCATTGTCCATACGAGGAGGGTTTTAGAAAGCGGTGCCATCTCCTTGGTTTGCCAGCTTGTCTGCTCCGTTACTCTCTTGGTTTTTGTAGCTGTTTTGGGATCAGTTGACAACGTTATTTTGACTGGGGGTGCTCATGGGGGGAGCTGATCCACTTGTGTGCTTGTGTGTTTTGTAAAGGATTTCTTTTTTTAATCGTCTACATTTATTGCCAGACCCTATCAGTTTGCTGGCTCTGCAAGATCAAGTGCTTCAACCACAGGATGTTTCCAAAACTGATGTCTGATACTGAGCTTCTGAAGTTAAGGCATAAACAGTAATTACTGCAGGGAGGGACTGCTAGAGGAGGATTTTAGATATAGAAAATGTGTATTGTTTGTCTTTTGGATCATTTATAAAACTGAACGTTGCACTGCATGTGTTGTTTAAAGATCCTAGGGCTTTCCACATGCAAATATTTTAAGTAGCAACTGGCCGGAATCCAGATTGGGCAATGATGTTCTCTCTACCTAACGTTCCCTCTGTAGCTTTGGCTGGATCTGGTGTCTCTTGGTTCACGTCCTGAGCAGTTGAACAGTGTGGCTGTATGCAGTTAAACAGTTGCTACATCTCACCCAGCAGTGGCTTAATTTTGGAGGTTTTAATGATTTGTGTAGGTATAAATCAGGCTGTGAAGTGCTCTGGAGCCCTTCTGGATGGCAGGTGTATATAAGTGTAAAGCCATCATTAGCAGTAGCAGGTGTTTTGGCCTGGCAGGGAAATAGCAGGGCTTTCTAGAATTGTGGGGTTGTTTTCTTCTGTCAGTGTGCTTTACATTTCTGGTTTTGTTTCCAAGATTAAAAACACAAATGGAGAAACGAAATTAAACATCGCTGCCTGGCCGAGAGCTCTTGGCAGTTCTGTAAGTCAGTTGCTTAAAGGAAGCGCTACTTCCAGTAGCGCAGATGTTTGTTTGTGCAGGGGCCAGAGTCATCTCTATGACATGTCTAACCTCAACCGGGCAGAAATAGAAGAATTCATGAATGAACTTTTTTTGTTTTCCTCCTCCCTCTTCCCCATTGGCAATGCTTGGTGCTGTTACTTTAGTCACAGTGAGGAGACAGACTTTTGTGTGAAGACAAAAACAGTAGTTAAAATACTAACCGCTCTTGGGATAACTGCGTGGCTGAAATGTTCTGACATGGATGTAGAAAACATGAAGAAACTCTGACTGGATGTTGGTGATTGTATGTGTATGGCCAGAATATGTAGTCCCTGATTGTGTTACATTGAAGGTTTGTTTAGTGGGAATGGATGGGGAAAAAGGGGCGATGCAAAGGTGCTGTACTTGTGACTGAGTATGTGAGGGAAAGAGAAAATCATCTGCCTAAATCACTGCTTGTTGAGTTCCAAGATTACAGATTATCTGGATGTATTTCATGAGTATCCTTTTTGTCATGTGTTGTGAAACTTTTTGGATAAAAGAAGTACACTCAAGTATATTTTATTTATTTACTAATCCATTCTCAAGATTTCATTGGATTTCTTGCATCTTTCTGCCTGGCCCCTGTTTATAAAGGTCCTTCTATTGTCTTCAGTCTTCATCCTGTTTTTTTTTTTTTTTTAAGTCTTCTGCGAGGCTAACAAAGAGGGGGATTGTGCGTTTTGATACTCTGTCATCTCTGTCTTCCCTAGCGTGTCCGGTTTTCTTATTACCGCATAAACTTGTATAGAAAAGGAGTCTTTTGGAGGCAGGGAAAGAGGGGGATGGAAAAATGTACACTGACATTTCAAAAAGGAAATAGAAATCTCAATTTTTCACTCTGAAAACTCTGAAGCAATTACAAGCAGTAGGAGGGACTTCTGTGTTCAGCCGTTAATATTTAGCAGCAAATGTTGAGCTACTTTTTGCTTTTGGTTTTAAATAGTACATAAACACCTCACAGTAATTTTAAGCATGAAAACCAAACCAGAACATGTCTTCCACATGTTAGTTTGTGTGTACTTTAGGCAGGTAAAACTATTTGACTGGTTTGGAGGCTGGCTGCCCAGCTGATCAAAATTACTAGAGGTCCTTAAATGAGAAACTATACAAATTATATGAAAAACTATACAAAAGATACTTATTCCACTTCTGGAAATACTACTTTTTTTTTGTTAAAAATTATTTCTATGATGAAATGGAGTATTCCATGGTGATTTGTCTTCCTGTAACTTCATTGCATAAAATGAATGCAGGTTCCATATGTAAAATACGAGCCAGGAATTAAATGCCTACTGTTTCTCTTTTAAATTTCTCTAGCAGAATAGCACTGCTGGTGAACTTTAGCTTTGTTGTTCTGAGCACAGGTTCATACTTTCAGTATTCTGCTATTATGAATCAAAACAGGATCTTGCAAGGTATGACCAGAAGTTAACTTTTTTTTTAGCCAGTGGGTCTCCTGTGTTACTGTTCTTCACTTTTTTTCTTCTCTGTTTTCTATTCTCACCATGTTACCTACCTCTGTGTGTGTGTGTGTTTTATTTTGGAGTGGTTTGGATTTTTTTTACCTTGGCTTCTGTCTGTCCCTGGGATGTAGCCGTGCACTTTCTTGATGACCTGTGTAACCAGAACCTTTGAGGTTCAGCTTAGTTCAAGGCTTGTCTGGCTTTCATGGTATTTCAAAGGAGTGGCTGTGGCTCTTGATACAAAGGATCCTAAGACACATCTGAACTCCGAAGATGCCGGCTATAGAGGTCACAGCTGCTTCAGAGGAAAAGCTGAGGGGAAGAGGAAAGGTAAGAAACAAAATAGGGGCTGAACAGAGAGGGGAAATAAATAAGAGGGAAATAAGCTGATGCTACTTCCAGAGCTGAAGGGCTGGGTTTATACGGAAATCTGTTGCTCTTCTTATTGGAAACAAAAGATAAGCTGTGTCAGTTTGTGGTTTGTGTGTCTCTTTTTCAACACAAGGGGCAATAGTTTTGCAACGCTAGCTCTCGGTTGCTTTCATTTTGCTCGCGCTGTTCTGGGAAAAGGGGACTGGGGAGGAACCAGGAAATCGTCGGCCAATAAATCTGACCTTGGTGGTAGGCAAGATGCTAGAGACATTAAGAAAGGATGAGATCACAAAACATCTGGAGAAATATGAGCTGATAATGGCTAGTCAGCTAGACTTTTGGAGGGTAAATCTCATCTGATGGAATTATTTGTGGAGAGATCATAGGAAACAGGCTGGATCCAGTGTACTGTAAAAAGTCTACTTTGGATGATGGGGTAGTCAGATGCTGAGAATTACCTAGTACAGTGTAACTATACTGGACTACATCTTCGAAAGACCTAGCACAGCCTAGACATTGCTCATCTTCGACTCAGCAGACTACTTAAGTCTTTGACCACCTTTGTCGCTTGCCAGTGTCCTTCTAGAAAAACCTTTCTTCCAGAATATTTTTTTCATGTAGGAAAACCCATTCTTTAAGCCACAACTTCAAAGTTTTGAAGGGTGAAGTCCAAATGTTTCTTTTTTTCAGTAAAAATTACTCCCAAAAAATCTTTATTCCAACATTTTCCGCCACCTTTCTTGCAAAACACTTTCAGTTCTTTAGAGAAGTCATGCTAGGTCAGCTGTTTTTCTCTATAAACTGTCTGGAACTTATATGCAAGTGACACCCAACACACTTGTGCTTTGAATGGCAAAGAGGAAGAGCTCAGATGTTGATGCCCACATTATTTGTGTCAGTCTTGGAAGTTTACTTTCATATTCTGTTTTATTGTACATCAGAAGCGAAACAAACTAGGTCTCAATTTTATCTCTGAAAGTGGGGTAGCATCATAAATTACTGTTACTTGTTGTTAAAAGAGATCTGAGAATGAGGGATCTAGGACGTTGCGAGCCCTGTTAAAGTGAGCCTGGGAATGCTTGATACAGTGGATCATGCAGAAACTGCCTGCATTAGCTTTCATCCTCTCTTCCACGGTTCCTTCAAAAAGGAAAAGGTAGGCCTGTGCAAAAAAAAAAAAAAAAGCTGTCCACGTGTGGTTTTCTGTTCTTTTTTTTTTCTTCTGTCAGTAGACATATTGAGAAGTCATCAGGTTTGAATTTAGGAAGAAAGAAGTACTAAGGGAATATGCTATTTTGAGGTAAAGAGAGATCAAGAGAGTAAAGCTTGCTCGTTCTTGTGGGAATGCTTTTAGGTGAGGTGCTGTGCCGTGCGTTTTAAATTCGGCACCTTGTCCTTGCTTGAAAACGTCCTTCCCTGCAGCCCCTGTGTGGATGCCAGAAGGTTCCTTCCCGGCCCGCATTCCCTGCTGACACTCGCCCTGTTCCAGCACCCTCCGTCTCACCCCTGGCCTGCGCCTGCAGCTTCCCCTCCCTAAAGTTGCTCTGTGTTTGACCCTCTTAGCCCTCAGCTTCACCATCTGAAAAAGCTGGGGAGGGCTTTGCTCTTGGAGCAGTACGTGGTGACATGTAGTGTATCTCCATCTATCCGCTTTTTACGTGAGACTAATAATGCTCTTAAAAATTAGGGTAGTTGTTGGTCTCAGACTCATTCAGGAAACAAACCTCAATATGTGGTGGAAAAGGGATTTGCTTAACTTTTGCACATTTAATTCCAATACATTGTAAAAAATTCCTGTCAGCCTTGCTTTTTTTTTTTTTTCCTTTTGCATATTGAAGTAACTGATTTACTAATAGAAAAAAAAGACTTCAATCTTATTTTAAAAGTCATGTCTCATGGGGGGAAGACAGAGGAAGGATTATTATTTTCAGATGTATTATGTTGCAGGTACAATGTGCCTCTTAAAGGGGGAACAAAAACCAGGAAACTATGTGAGGAAAGAGGAAGAAAAAGAATGGAGAAAGAATAGCACCATATTAGGTGTGAAGTAGTGTGCTTCTGTGAGAAATATTTACTGCAACTGAAAGGGGGAAATAATGAAGACCGGCTTTGAGTGCAGTTGAAAGCATGTTACGGAACTCTGGGATTATTGTCCTACCTCTTAAAGTCGAGCCAAAAATGTGAAAAAGATAGCTCGTCAAACAATGTTGTGAAATTTGTCAATTTATTCAAAAGTGCATGGTCATATTTGAGGACACCCGAGTTAAACAATCATCACAGACTATGGGCAAGTCAGTTAGTGTTTTCCTGAGTGTCTTGGGTAAGTCGGGAGAGCGTGTTTTGAAGTGCTGTCCAAAGCCCAAGCCTTTGGTGAACCGCACGTAGAAATCCACTCTGGAGTCAGTGGTTCTGTGAATGACTTGCAGTGTTTTTTTGTGCTAATATTGAGACTGAACACAGCTTCTGAACCATTTATGAGCCTGTCAAATCAATCTCCTGTGCCTGTGCTTTACTAATGTACTCTTCATGAGTAGCACAGAACATGGATGCCAGAAAAGTGTGTTTTGTGTTGGTTGTGAACCATGGCCTTCGTAGGAGATACCTGTTTTGGGAGGGAGCTTCAGGCCTAGAATGCTTTGAGTTGGAAGAGACCTTTAAAGATAATTTGGTTCCAACCCCCTTTCCCTGCCCAGGGACATCTTTCACTAGATCAGGTTGCTCAAAGCTCCATCTAACCTGGCCTTGAACACTTCCAGGGATGGGGTATCCACAGCTTCTCTGGGCAGCCCATTCCAGGACCTCACCACCCTCAAAATATAGGATTTATTTCTTCTATATGTGTAGTTATAATTGACTCTCTGATAGTTTAAAACCATTAAGTGTTGTCCTGTCTCTGTAGGCCCTGGTAAAAAGCCTCTCTCAGTCTTAATATAAGCCCTCGGTATATATTGAAAGGCCGCAATGAAGTCTCCATGTTGCCTTCTCTTCTCCAAGCTAAACAGCCCCAACTCTCCCAGCCTTTCCTCATAGGAGAGCTCTTCAAGGCAAGTGCTAGTGTGGAAGTCTAACTCATGAGGCTGACACTGGTTTCTTGAGTGGACTTCAGGGCTGCTCACACCAATTGCTGCTAATTCTCAAATGCTAAATGCAGCCCTTGTGTGTGTGGTGTCTTTATAAATCAGTTCGCACCTGTACAAGTCAGAAGATTTTGAAAGTTTTGCCCCTTTTTCTTTCTGAAGCAGGGGAGCTTGCTGATCCTCACCATGTAGAGAAAAACCGGAAAACACAACCTGAGCACCTTCTGCACCATTTAGACTAAGAAAAAGGGCTGTTTAATTACTTTTAATGACAAATCTGAAAAAAAAAAACAAAACAGAGGATTTAAAATAATTTATAATGTATGTTTTTATTTTTTCTGAGCTCTTAGCCTTAGCAGTATACCCTGCTGTTTCTGCAATTGTGTCAAAGGATCTGGGGATCAAGAAATGCATCCTGACTACCCTTCAGAAAGCAAGTGATATGAAAGAGCAACTTTCACGTTTTCTGGAGCTTTGCAGTCAGAGTCTAAGTTACAACCTTGAACAAACCTGTTAAGCTGTTCAAAATCCATTGCCAGGCCTCTTCATAGGTGCAAAATGAGAATACTACCTTTTGTTTGCTGGTTGCTTCTCAGGGGCCTCTGGACATGGCTGTGTGGACTGGTGTGTTCTCGTGTGTCGTACGTATCCCTGCGCCTGTCTGTGGTCCGCAAGCCTTCTATAAATAGCAGTCAGTTAACTAACTAGAAGTGTTTTCTCTCTAATGTAGATTTTCAGGGGTTTTGCTGTTTGTTTTCTTGTTTTTTTGTTTGTTTGTGTGTGGGGTTTTTTTGTTTGTTTTTTGTTTTGTTTTTTTATTTTTAACTTTTGATCATGCAATCTCCTTCCCCCTCTGTTCTCATGAAGTATAAATTAAATTTTGGGAACATGAAGAGAAGGCGTTTATTTCTTAATTCAAGACTTGACTTATATGTGCAGTTTTATAGGTTTAGCCATACTATATGTTTATTATTCCACTGCAAGCTTATTCATGGAGCAGACTAGAATCCAGTTGTGATAATCTGTGGTGACAGTGCTTGTTGTAAGGAAGTATTTTAATAGGTGGAAATTGATTTCTGGACATGAAGGGATATGAATCCTTTGCCACTATAAATTTAGTAATAAAGTCATTCTGTGAAAAGTGTTCTTTGTGCTGCTCTGGCAGTGTCTTGAGAAGACCATGCTATAGATGGGGAGGTTGAGTGCCACTAATCATCATGGATTTTTCTTCAGTAGTTTTTAAAAAAAGAAATCTTGCGTTTTTACATGGTTGTTAATATAAAGATGTTTTTTTGGCTTTAATACTGCTTTTGGGGATACTTTCCAGACTGTGAATGAGTAGGATAGTAGTTGACTTTTTCAACTTGAAATTTTCTTTGTATCAGAGATCATTGTAGTTCTGGGTCTTCTTTTCTGGTAGAGATACGTTTTTGCTACAGCATTTGAAGGTGTATAACTGATGTATCTCCTGGTGTGGAAATTGAAGTTGCCTTGTTACTCGCATGAATGGAAAAGTATTTATTCTAAATAAGAATTAGGGAAAAATTACTTTTTCATACATGGAAAATCACGACAAACTTGCCAGCAACAGCCTTCGGACTTGCAGAGATATTGCCTATTGAACACTATTGTGACAGCTTCTTTCTGTCATTTTCGCTGTGAAGTTCAAGATGTCTTGATCTGAGAGATGGGGAGATAGTTAAATTACATCATCATGGAAGAATACCAGCATAGTTAGCTTTAAAGCCATTCAAGACTGCATTGGCACCCCTTTGTTATACAGTGTAGCTGAAAACGAACTGCAGCAATAATGAACCAATCCATCTAAATCACAGCAGCTGAACAACTGACTGTTCTATCTCAAAATGCAAATGCCTTGTGCAGAATGAATTTAATTGTAAATGTTTGCTTAGTAGGGAATATGAGCCTTTTAGTTTGCGACAATAATCATGAATACAAAGACCCACAGAATTTTAGGGTTTACATAGCTTGTCCCTGTTCTCATAACAATATTTCAAAGTCAGATTTTTAAAATTTGTCTTTTTTCTAGCCGGTGAATAGAAGTCTAATGCTCAATCTCTAAGTGGTGTTTCAAAAACTGAAAGATGAATTTAGACCTATGTGTTTAGATCAGGCAGAATTTTCTGTTGTATTTCTTTTAAATCTGTGTTAGGGCTTTTATAGAGCTTCAGATAATAAGAGGGAAAAATGCTGACTTTCAGAGCTTGGATTTGTTTTTGCTCTGCAGAAATGCCAAGTGTAACTTAAGAGTATTAACATTTTCTGTGAGATTCTAGTAAGGTGCCTCTGAAACAAAGAAAAGGGTAAAAAGCTCAAACCTCCCACCTCTATATTAAAATCTCCATTCTTTTTTAAATTCTTGAAATCTGGCTGCTGAATGCAACTCGGGAGAATGAAACTCTGTCACCGATTTGAATGAATTCAAATAGAACATCATTGCCGTTTTATAGCAAGGCAAGGAAAAAGCTCTCAGAACTTCACTAGCAAAAAGAGGGAAAGCAGAAATACCTGCCCCCAGGCTGCTCCTAGGAATCAGTCTGTGTAAGGAAAGACAGGTAAAACTTCGAAAACACATATACACACACAGAAAGTGTGCATGTTTATTATTCTCTTGGCATTTTGTGTGCTCTTTAATAGCCTTCACGTGTGGATTAGTCCTTCTGGAAAAAAAAAAGCAACCAAGCCCCCTGAAGAATAGGCCTTTGTGACACTGGACAAGTTTACTGCGCCAAAGTTATGGTAAGAATTTGTAAATTTTGGCTGCTAGAGTACTTCCTTCCCCTGCTGTGTTTTAAATGTTGGAAACTTGTTAAGTGTGGATAGAGGGTGTTTTTTGGTTGTGTGTGTTTTTTTGTTTTGTTTTTTTCTTTTTTAGATGACAATGCAAACATTCATTTCACAAACTAAACCACCCATTCACATGACGCTGCCGGCTGTATATAAACACCCTGTTGATCTTGTTCTGCAGAAATCTTTGGGCTTCCTGAGTCATACAGAAATGCTCCGCTGCTCTTTTTGGGGCTGTGCTGTGGACTTGGGCTGTGTATGCTCAGATGTAGTTTGCAAAATTAATGTCCGTGAAAAAAATGCTTTTACTTGGAACAGGGCCCTCAAAGCCAGGATGTTTTTCTACGTCTCTTTTTCTCTGTGTGTTTAAAATACTTCATTCTGCTGTCTTGCGAATGGTTTTTGTTTTGCCTGTACTCCAAGGATAAAGCTGAACCTGTTAGTGAGATGTTTAGTATTTCTTAGTTGCAAAACCATCTTCCTCTTACATATGTTGTTTCTTCATGCAGATCTTATGTTGGATGTTTTAGTTTGTGGTAGGCAAACCAGCTGGGGCTGAGCGAGCCCTGCAGAGCACTGGGGGCCAAGAGGATGCCGATACCTGCCCTGCCAGGTGCCTTCCCGGTGGCCTGGGACATGGTGACGAGCTGTGCAACACAGTTGACTTCACAGGGGTTTTCTGTAGTAACCAAAGGCAGAATTTGAGTCCAAGGCTAAACTGTCATGGTGACAAAATATTTAGAAAACATTTTCTTGCTCGAAACAAAAGCTTGGATTGTGCAACACGAAGTACCGTCCCAGTGTAATAAACAACGTTGTGCCTTTTTTAAAGGGTTCTGTGTGTTCCCTGACCATCAGCTCTTGCCAGATTCAGTGTGTTCAGGTATAACGAGGCAGTTTTCCTCTGCACTGTTGGTTTTACAAGCTGGGTCAATTCTCCCCTTTTACACAGTGGGATTGCAAAAATGGAGCAGCCAAATCTGACCTCATGTTTTGAACATGGTGGACAGTCCTTTTAAAGACAGATGCTATGGAGCAGCTTCTGCAGCCATGGTTGCTCAGATGCATTAAGAGCAGTCGCTTTAAACTTTTAACTTGCCGTTCGTGTAGACTGATCTGATCCAGAAGGAGCTCTAAGACTAGACTTGGTGATCGCTTTTTTTGGGTTAGAACATGCTGTCCTTGTTACAATAGGAACCTTTCGTGCTGTAGGTGTTTCATCTTTCCATAGTAACTGCTATAACTTTTTTTTCTTTTAATGCATGAGGTTTTGAGATGTCCTGGCCTTCCTGATATCTACCCTCTGACTTAAAAGGAAGCCGGAGGCCTAAAGTGGCTGTATTAGATTGTTCATTGGGAATAATATAAAATGATTTTAAGATGAGCAAACCTGTGAAAACTGAGTGAAGACTACTAGCCAGCTGTGTACAATTTAGTTCAGCATAACTGTGCCATTTGGAGTTAATGCATTTTTTTCCCCAGTCTAGTCTGTCTTCTTCCTGGGTAATATGCATTGTAATTTCAGAGAAAAGCATGATTTTACATGTATACCGCCCTCTCTGCTTAGAGCAACAGGTGGTCAAATTTCTTTCTGAAATAGGAATTTCTCTCAACTCTACAGCAATTCTTGTTGTTTGCGGAGACTGTATTTTTCGGTCTTCAAAAAAGTGAGTGTTTTCAAAGTTGCTGTAGTTGTTGGAGTATACTGTTGTTCATGAAAATGGAAAACAAAAGCAAAACATGGAGGGAGGGAATATGCGTTTCTAAGGTTTGCATCATCTTGCATCTTTGTATGCTTGGCATGTAACCTTGTCCCATTCAGAGCGCTGCTCTGAACCGGGCAGAGCTCATTCTTTGGGCTGTGGCTTTGTTGCTGTCTACTGGTTCCTCTGTTGCATTGAGCTGCAAAACCAGCTGCTTTTGCTTTTCATACCTATTCTTACCATCTCTAATTTGCTGTTAAGATGTTAACTTCTGCCTCCAGTTAGCTTAGCATGTCTCTATACCAAGACTACAGCATGGGGACAAGCAACCACTTCTGTGCTTTCTCTTGTGCTGCCCTTTCGCACTCGGGAAATGGTCCCTGTAAACAGCTGCAGAACTGCTTTATTATCCTCTGTAAAACCTCTCACTCCTTGTGTTGCTTATAAAAGGCCTTGACGGCCTTACAGTGCATGTGTACTGAGGCTGCCATTCGCTGCGGTGCCCAGTATCACTCCCCTTTTTTCATGTGTCTGTCTGGCCTTCTGTTGTCCCCGTCCTACGACAGTAAAATCTGTGGAACAGGGACTGTCACATTATTCTGTTTGTACAGCAGGTGGTCCAGGTTCAGATGTGTATCTGAAATTGCAGTATTCTGCAGTAGTACAAATCATTATCACCTAGAAAGCTGTATCTAGAGCAGGTGAAAAAAAAACAGATCAGATTTACTGATTCATGCATTTCTAAGGGGGTTTTTTTGGTGGGGTTTTTGTGGTCTCTTTTTTTTTTTTTTTGAGGGGGTTTCTTTGTGTTTATTCTCTGACAGGTTAGTGGCAGAAATGTGCAAAAATCGGTATATATGAAGTTTTCTTCCCACTCTAGGGAATCTTCCTCCCTGTGGGCAGAGGAAAGCTTTCTTCTCAGCACCAACTCCAGTCTGTTAGGAGCAGGCTACTTCACAACAGCTCGTGTTGGTGTCTTGGAGAGGTTTGTTTACTGCCTCTACTAAACTGGGTGTAATTATGGCCAAACCTCATGTTTCTGGAGACTCTTCAGGCACCATTTTAGACGTGGAATGATACAGAGCAGGATGTGTGTGGTTGTAGATACATGTTCATGTTTCAGAGGCCATGCATACCTTTTTGGCCAGGTACAATCCTGTGCTATTTCTCTCATCATTCATGTGGTGAAATAAAACATGGAGGAACACAGAATTCATGTCTTCTTTTTTATGCCCAGTACACACACAGAATATTTACTGATATTCATCTCCTTGCTGACTCTTACGATACTCAGCCCAGTTACTGGAGACAAGGAGATTAAAATGAAGACACATGGCCAAGCAGACTTGAGGTTTTGTTCCTCAAATTTGATTTGAAAGTTGCAGTTTGATAAAGTTGCATTCATTCTGGGTTTTGCCTTTGTATTTTTATAATTCTCCTGAATTACCTACAAATACTATTAGTGTTAGGATTTCTTTTGTAGGGTTTTGAATGGCCCTGCTTTGAGTGGACGATTAGACCAGATCACCTCTAACGGCTCCTTTCAACATAAAGTATTCAGTGATTTTATGATTCTTGATGGTTTGATACTGGGAATCTCATGAAAAGCTCAGCCTGATTTTTGGAGGAGAATAACCACCCCATTTGTAGAAGTGTTTGGTTTTAGTTTTGATATTCCTTGTGATAGCTGTCAAACAGAAAATAAATAGCAGTTCCTCTGTTGTCAACAGGCCTTTTCATTTTTCAGTGTTGACTGATCTGTTCAAATACAGAAGTTGGAATTTTTCAAGGAAAAGGTTCAAAACATGCAATAATAAACAAACCTTGCTAATTTACTCTTGTTAGTGCTCCGAGTCTCTGCTTTGGAGCCAAAAGTTGCTTTTTACTTTAATCACAAGAATGTCTGGTTTACTCAGATCGCTGTGTAGCTGTGAAGCTGTGAAGCTGCAGGGAGTTTTGCTTTCTTTTGTTTGTTTGTTTGGCCCTTGTTGCTGTGAGGCTCGCTGTCAGAGAGTAGAAAACCTCGTCCCAGCCTTTCTCCTTCACCGTTTTGTAGCCCTGGTGGAAAAGAAGGGTGAGAAATGCGGGTAGCAGCATGTGTGGTGGGGCTAGAGCTTTTCTTTCTGGTCCTCTCCGAGCAAGACTTCAGTTATTTTGTATCACTGATGGCAGTTTAATTTGATGCCTTGATGGTCACCTTCAGCAACAGCTGGTTGGCTACAGCTCCTTGAGACTGAACATGGCAGAAATGTGCTTTAGCTTCGGTGGCTGAAGTTCAGCAATAGCCTCTTGTAAAAGTAGAGGCCCTGGCCATAAAGTCCAGCTTATTGGCAGCATTTGACAGGATAGTCTACTGATAGTAGAGGCGACCTGGAAGCTGAACATGGCTGATCTGGTGCCCTCAGCTCGCACTGACTCACAAACTTCTTCCTTTGTCTGAATCAGCGTAGTGACTGTGTCCTCCATCAAAGCCCATTTGTGCTGGTTTGGTAGCCCTTTGTCATCCTCTGACCATTACCATTACCTTTTGGAGTCAGACTCGATAAACCAGGTGATCTGTGTGGTAGTGGATCTCCATGGTTTGTTCCAGGGTAATAATCACCTCAAAGAGTTTATACTAAATACTGCTTTATGAATGCCCTTAAGTTGTAGAAGCTTGTTTCACAACTGGTGCTCTGGGTGGCTGCAACTGGAGTCC
The DNA here is from genome assembly GCF_037038585.1 of Patagioenas fasciata. Classification (NCBI taxonomy): domain Eukaryota; kingdom Metazoa; phylum Chordata; class Aves; order Columbiformes; family Columbidae; genus Patagioenas; species Patagioenas fasciata. Next base: position 62,034,580 of record NC_092524.1, on the reverse strand, counting down.
CAAAGGACAGAGTAAATTTTGGACCTGATGTGACATGTTACTTCGAAACGAAAGTCTTTGAGAGCAGTGTTGAAGTCTGGGTCAGCCAGAAATAGGAAACCTTGAGCAATCTCCAGCCTCTGGAATTTGTTTTATCTGAGACAAGATAGTTGTGTGAAGTCTGGAGTCAAGGTCTCCATATGAAACTACATCAGATCTGTGTTTAGATCTGTGTCTGAAATGAGATAATTGTAGTCCAAAGGGATTTTAAAAAATTTCTTATTACTTTATAACCTAAAATATCCAGAACAGGGAGCTTCTTGAAGGGTACATGTCTAATACCACCTTCGAATTAGAACTTTCACATATTATTTTAAAATTGTACTTATGACCTGCAATTGATTGAGTTTTTTTAATTAATTTTTCTGCTTTGAAAACTTGATAAGTCTTCCTTCTTTTTCCCAGAATACCAGGATAGTGCTAACTATTGCAGAAATTGTTTTCTTTGTTCAGATTTGCGTTTCTAGATGCAAACAACACCTGCGTCTGATACCCTGTTCCATTTTTGCTGGACCACCTGTTAACAAAAAGTGTAGATATTCCCCGTTCTTTGTTGCTCAGGGAAGGCAGGTAGGTCAAACCAAAGGCAGAGCATCTAGAAGCTGAAGAAAGTGGCTGGTGTCTTAGAGGTACTGTCCTGGAACTGAGAATCGAAGCCAGTCCTCCCCAGCTCTGCCACAAACTTCCTCCTACATGATTGTCTCGGATAAGGTTATTTTTATCTCTCTGTGCCCCAGTTCCCTATCTGTAAAATGGTGATAACAGCACTTCCCTACTTCACAGGGATGTTGTGAGGACAAATGCGGCTCAGGCTGTGGTGCTCTTGGATACTGCGGTAACTGGGGCCATAGATGGAAGAAGGGAAATGTTCTGCGTAAAAGCTTTCTGTTCTTTGAGCCCAGCTGTAGGTTACAGCACTGATGTGAGGATGGTTTCCACTGAAATCATGGCTTGACTTGTGCCATGTCTTTTCCCCAAGTGTTTCCTTTCTCACTACTGTGTGCACACCAGCAAAGCACTTAAGGTCCTTGCTAAGTGCAGTTGTTTGCATCCTTGGCTAAAGGCTCCAAGAGCCTGGGTGAGACTTGCTACTCCCGTGTTTGCTGGCATGGGCTGCTCACAGTGACTGAGTAGAGAATGTGCTTCTGGCAGCAGCCACCCAGTGTATTTCACAGACTCACTCAGGCCCTGGAAGTAGTTAAAAATACGTATGAATGGATCTTCACTTCTGAAATTCAAACTACTGTAGCAGTTACTCTGAACAAGCCTGACCAGAAGAAAGCAATTGTCCTTGACACAACTGGTTAATTTTCATAGAAACCACATCCTTTGTGTTGCCACTGACAACATAACATTCCTTAACGTTTGATTTCAAGTGGTGCTTTATTACCCAGCTGTACATGCAAAGATGTTTTCTTCGGAAGAGTTTCTGTCCAAAGACACCACAGAAGGGTGCAAACCTCTTTCCGTTTCAATGTGGACTTTGTAGTGTTTGTTTATATATAGGACAAGCAGGTAAGAGACAGGAAATCTATCTGCTTAACATTTACATTGTCTCATGTCCAAAGGGAAGGCTGTGGTGAGTTGAATATTTGTTCAATCAAATCTTGCTCATGCAAATTGAATTGTGTTTTTGGAGAGCTTTTTGGCCAGGAGATAGGAGTGTGCTTCATTTATTGCTTGCTCTTTGAAACATGTGGCTCGTGTCATCTTCCTTGTTCACCTGCTTTGATAAATTCTATATTTAGTTGTCACTGCCCATCCACTTGAACAGGACAAAAATAACTTCAGTGTAATCCATCCTCTCTGTCCTTTCCACTGCTTCCCTCCCCTTCCCTTTCCTGACACTGGGTTTAGGGCGTTCAGTTGTTTGAAAAGTGGTGGATTTTTTGTTTGTTTTGCTTTGTTTCCTTACAAGTAGGGTTGAGGGGCAGGAGAAGACATTTATACCCTGCAATAAAATTGTTGTGACGAGTATGCAAACTGTCAGAAACACTTCCTCTTGGAACATTTGCTGAGGGGTCAGAGTGTGTGCAGAGTGCATGGAGGGAGGTGGAGCAGAGGGGTTGGGAAATGACTTGCATGTGGCATACATCTGTCTGACAAAAAGCCAACCGTGCCAGGGGATAAATGGACAAACAAATAGTGTTTCAGTTCTGAACTCAGAGGCTGAACCTGATGTTTGCGCAGGAGCAGCTCTTCAGATAAGTTTCCGGTGGACCTTGACTCCGGTTGTGCAAATGTGTAGCAGGTAGCACAGAGGAGACTGTCCTCTCAATCCCTGCTCGGGAGAGGATCTGCGCATAGGCTGTGCTTTGCATGGCTTCTCCTGCATCCCACAATGGGCACAGATACACAGTCATCAACACTAGCCAAAACCCCCCAGAAATGTTTAAACACCTGACCCCTTGGCTTTAGCATGAATTAAGCACCAAATTAGTTAAGCACTTTTGTTAATCTAGCTGTGGATGTTGACTGTTCTTAGCTGCGAATTGGATAAAGAATGTCCACTGAACTTACCAAAATATTTGCTGCCTACGTTATCTGAAATATTATTGTCTTTCACTATTAAGCTGATCGGGATTTGAGGGAAACTATTGTTTTGGTGAAACTGCTTTAAGCCTGCCGAGTTCTTGTATCTTGAGCTGAGTGTTGGGTATGTTGTTGTTCCTGACAGACACATTGTCTGGATGTGTAGGGGGAGTGTTTGTTCTCACCCAAAAAAATATTTTTTTGTAACTTCAGCCATTTTTAGGTTGTGTTAAAGGTGGTGATGAGGAACAGAGAGATTGAGGGAATACTCTGTAATTGATGCCTGACAGAATTCAAGTTGTTCTTTGATGAAATTTTTCATTCACTATCTGTTTTTCAAAAGAAAATGAGAGTTTTTCTTTTACTTTGCATTCGTAGAATTACTGCAAGACTGGAGGAAGAAAAAGTTGGTTTTGAAAACCAGTGACAATTTTAAAGATTAAAATTCTCCTTTCTCCCTCCTCTTTTGCCAGTGTCCCCGTGAGTGCCCAAGCCCCATGGCAGGGTGACGGTGCTGCCCCATTTTGACCTGCAGCACCTGGGTGACACAGGCACGGAGGACAACTGACTGGAGGACACCAGATCACATAGGAACTTCTGAGACGTGACATGTGTTGGGCAGCATAGTGGCATGGCTAACCAAACCTGGCTTAGGAGCCTAAATCTCTGTTTGAACCCCCAGGCTATGAATTTGTAACAGGACTCGCTACCCTGCTACCTCACTTCTCTGCGGTGGCATCCAATTGCCTTGGCCCCCATCCTCTGTCCTGCTTTTAAAGTGAAGGGCACTTGTAGTTTTCAGGAGCAGTAATTCCTGACTTCACAAGTAAGAAGTGTTGGAAAAAAGCAGGCCCCAGATTGTGAGTGCATTTCTTATGCTTGCAGGCGCAGTGTGATCCTGTGAGTGGTCTGGGTTGCCAAGATCGCACCGGGCAGGCCAGGCCACCTCACAGGCATCTGCTGCGCTGCCTATCGACTCGTTAACATCCCCGAAACTGTAATTTTCACTGTAATGATGGATTACGCTTCTCATGGTTTACAGAATTTTGTCTTGTGCGTTTAATAAAACAAAACAGATTCTAATGCTTATTATTTCTGAAGTCTAAAGCTCAACGTATGCAAGACAAACTACGCTTTAATTTTACAATTGTCTGATGGGACTTGGCGATTTATTTGTTGTTACTTCCTTAATGATGTTGCAGTCAGAGGCACTGTTTTGCTAAATGTTGTGTAAAAAGTAAATTGTAGCACAGCAGATGTTGGTATTTGGATGGATGTCGGTGCAATGGGGGGACAGCAACAGTCATCTCTGTCAGCTGTCTTCAGGCTCGGCAGGCCTGCTGCGTGGTTACTTTGGTGTGTAAAAACAGCTCGTTTTGCAACTGGGAAGTTTGGCATTACATTTGGCACCGAGCCATGTAACTGGCTTAACACAAGTGTTTATCCAGCGATTTTCTCAAAATTGGTAGCTCGGAGAAAATGTTTATTAAACTTCTGTACAAAGAAAGGGGGGATATACAGCTGGATCTCACATTTTTAAAAGGCTTCGATGTTTGTAATGCTGAAAACCTTTTTTATTACTATTTTTATTTCCCCTACCCCTGTCTGTCTTTGCTCTTTTATCATCTGCCTTTTTGCAGCTTACTGTTTATAATTTCCTTTTTAAAGATTAAAAAAGGGAAGCATATTTGATGAAATACAAAGTATATAGAATGTTGTAACTACCTTTCTCTCCATCCTGTGTGCTATCATGAATACAGTGCAAAGAACTGAGGACTGCAAATGAAGGTATTTAATTAGAACCCACTTTGCCCCCCTTTTGTAGAAATTCCAACTAAGCGTGGAACGGGAGCCCTGATCTGCAGAGCAGCTGATATTTGTATGATAAATTACTGTAGATTTTACCTTTGGGTTAAGTACAAGAATCCCTGCAGGCCATCAAAAATTTTTCACAGAACTACTGTCAATATCGGACACATTTCTTTATGGAAATAGCATTTTGGACTGCATTTTTAATAAGGGGGTTAGGGGATAGCAATAGTTTTGCAAAGCAAGAGCAGTTTCAATCAGATTTTATGCCTGAAATTGGGAGCCTGTTGATTTAAGGTTCATTGGGAAACTTTATCATGATGGTGACATTTAGTTTGGATTAATTTTTCTAATCCATTTTAATCTGGTATTGCCCCTGTGATTAAATAATTAAATGTCTTCATTGCTTAGAAAGGCTCCCCTTTCTTTTGTAAAAGAGAAGATGATTAAACTAGGAAATTTGGATTCTCTGGTGAAAGAAGGAAAAGTATGTGGAAAAGCTAGAAAAGCATATTTTCAAAGTAATGATGGTAACTCACTAGTGGACTTGTGCTTAGTTACTTTTGTAGTTGAACTGCAGTTTTATCATGAAATAAAATATCAGGATAGTAATTTCCATGTTAGTGCTTTGTTGTTTGTTTGTGGGGTTTTTGTTTTGTTTATAGAGGAGGGGATATTACCTGTACGTTTCAATTTCTGTGTCCAAGTGTGGCTTTGTTTAGAAAACCATCATTTGCAAGAAGGTCTTCCCGCTGCAGAGATTCATTTGGTGTGCTGTGGATAAATTAAAATTACAGATTAGCCACTGCGAGTGAGCAGTGGCTGCTTTTAGGAAACTTGTTTTTTGTCTCTTAGCTTGATATTGAAACTGTAGTTCTGGTGTTAGAATGATTTTCTCACAATATGGATGGATAGGGGGAGATAAATGCAAGACAGCATTAATTTGGGAATACTCTAAACTTCATAGCTTCTCCAGAGCAGAGGTTGGGCTGAGGCTTGGTGGCCAGCCTGACCTTTGGAAGAATTCGCTGTGAGCGTTGGCTCTGCCTGGGAAGGAGAGGGTCAGGGTGGCGATGGTGTGTGCTCGTGCCCTGGCTCTGTGTTGGCTCTGTTTAACGTACATACGTGTATGTGTATATTTAAAGGATGTAGCTTTGCTGTTATCTTGGTCGGATTTGGCCATGTTTCAAGAACAAGGTCCTGAATGAGGAGCAATGCTCTCTGCCCATGGGCTGCACACAACTTGTCCTTCCAGCTGTCCCCATTGCAGCTGGGACAGAACCAGGACCGGTGGCACAGGCACAGCTGGTATGGCCTGGGGTGGGGATCAGGTGCTGCCTCCCCCAGCACCTGCCCAGCAGAGACCCAGTGCTGGCGACAGCCTGGCTTTGTCCCCTTGTCAGCATCCTCCTCTCTGATGCAGCAGACTCCAGCCAGAATTGTGGCAGCCATTACTTGGCTCATCTCTACCGCACTCTGCCCCTGGACATGATGCTTCTGTGTGTGTGTGTGACCCTGCCCCATCTTCTGCTCCCCTCTCGGTTTTCAGAGTGGCTTTGCTTGACTTGACCCTGTGGTGGCGGAGAAGCCCCCAGCAGCTGCCGCCTGAGCCGACAGCATCAGGTCAGGGACCAGTGAGAGAAACTACGGTAACCAGAGTATGTGCTAAGCATGGAACAATAAAGCAGGGTTTGCATGCAGGGTTTTCTGTATGTGTGCATGTACCTTCCTTTGCAGAGTCCCTGAGGCACGAATGTGGCCCCAGATGACCTTCTTCAGTAACGTAACCCCCGGTGAATTGTAGATTATTTCCTTTTTTTATTTTTTTGATATATATAAGCAAACCAAAACACGTTCAGTTTAAAGCTATATTATGGCTTTCTCGTGTTCTCATGCTTAAAAGTATGTGAATCTAACTCTTGTGGATGGTTGCTGTAGTTGTTGCAAGTTCTACAGACCTGAAGGGTAGCGATAACCTGGCTATATAAGGGGGGGATGTGTTTTAGTGTTCATTTTGCTTCTGTTCTTTGTGGGCACATTAGGAGGTGTGGGAAGATGAGCTACAGAGCGTGGACTGTGCTCAGTTATGGGATGGGGTTCAAGGTGTTAAAGGGGATGTGCATGGTGAGGTGTGTAGAAAATCAGGTGCAGAGGAGAGGTGGGACTGATGCAGCAGTCCCTGACCTCTGAAAATCCAGTGGGGCAAGTGCCAGGTTTGATACCCATGGAAACTGGTGTGAGTTTAGGGCTGGCTTGGGGGTAGGGAGGTGATGTTTGGTTTTCTCTTGGGAACAGGAGCAATTTTAAAACAGGAGATTGGAATTTTTGCCTTGTGTTCCCAGAACAATGCAGAGCACTGCGGGCTGGAAAGTCTAATTTAAGTTTCCACCTTCCCATGCGCATCTGCTTTTTGTTTCTGTGTGGTGTATCCCTTTAATTTTTGATGCTTTTTTAAAAACGGCTTTAAGGTACCAAGATAGTGTGACTTAATTTTCATGTTGCAACAGCAACAATGTCAAGGTAGATGAGTCTTTCAGGTAGGTTTTTATTTTGTTCCTCCTAGTATAAGAAACATTTTCATGTGACTCACTGGAATGCATCTCTCCTGGAGCTTGAAGCTGTTAGGGATACATATGATAAGCTTACTGTAATAGATGACTTTGGGGTTAAAAAAATAATAGTTGTGATTATATGTATTTGTTTTTAGTAGTACATAAATCTATTTCAATATTACAGGTCTAAATTGTGGTACCGCTGAAATCCAGCAGGAATTTTCTTGTTTGATTTTATTGAGACTCAATATTTTTAGTGCTTATTGTAAGAAGTGAATTGATTTTAGTAGTGTTTAAGGTGACGAAAGTGTGTCTGGCTGAGCTCGCGACCACGTCGAGGCAGCAGCGTGGATTGTGCTCTGTCTGCTTTACGGTGTTGACACACCTCAGTCCAAGGCACAAAAATCCTTGGCAAAGTTTCCTACGCCTGTGTTACTCTGCTAAGCTTAGCACCAGAGCTCCGGTGGCTGTTTGCTCTCTCATTTACCCAGTGGTGAAGTTGCTTTAATAAACTCTCAGTATGCAATTAAGTTACTTTGCAAAATTCCTACGAACTGAGGCAGGCCCTCCTGTTATCTGGAGGAGACTTTTCGTTGCTGAGTTTGGGGTGGTGACTCAGTGAAAGTTATCTGTGGAATACTAAATTTGGAGGCGTAACCAGGAGGTTGCCATGATAACAAATATTAGAACTTGCTTTCTGGGAAGTGCTTGTAATTTTTCCATTGATGGCCATTAAATGGCTCAAGATAAATGAAATGCTTTATTAGAATTAACATGGTCTCAGTGTGCTTGTCTACGGTTTTGTAGACTTACTAGTGACGAAATGAAGAAGGGAAATCCAAATTAAGCCCAGCCAGATAAGCAGCTCACCCCCTTTTTTTTATGTTGCTTCTCATTTTTGCCATTGAACTATTTGCTTAACTTGTCTCCTGTGCATCTTTCTATGAAGTATTTACCCAGGAGCTGTTTGTATAAACATGTTTAAAATTCTGCATTGAATTTTTTTTTCTTGCCACTTCTAAGAAATTTCCTGATGCACAGCATGGTCACACAATTACTGGTAGAGCTTTTATTGTAAGTGGCCTGAAACAACTCTGCGTATTTATGTTGAAAATTAGGACCAAAAGCCAGAAGCTAAAGGATAACAATACAATGTGTTAAGTTCTTACCCTCCATAAATTGCTTATTTATAAAAGTCCGTGTTCTGCAGCTTAGTTTTTACAAATAGAGCTTTTTCTCGGTTTCAAACCGCCTCTGAAGTTGGTCCATATCATCTGTTTTAGAAAAGCTGCTGTTTCCATAAATCTCCCCTAATGTCCCTTAGCCTTTTTCTCACCGTTTCTTTACAATTCCCCACGGTTTTGATTTGCTTTGTGAATGACACAATGATCCAGCAATGGGAGCCTGGAAGAGCGAGCCAGGGACTCACGAGTCCTTGCCGTGGATGTTTTCTGCGCGGCTGCCTCCTGCTTTTTCCCTCCCCTGCTCTCGCTTTTCCCCATATACACCCCCCAAGTTACCAGCTCCCCGCTCAGCTTCACCAACTTCAGGATTTCAGCAGGGAGCCTCTGCTGACTGCTCTTCAGGTTTAATGTTCGCAAAGCAAATAAATGCATCAGTATCACTTTCGCCTGAGCCTTTTTTTAATGGGACAGAGAATGGGGGAAGGGGCATAGAATCAATTTTTATTCAACTAATGGTGCTTTTTGTGTGCATCCCCTATGTATAAGCAGCTCTAGGAATACAAGCTAAAACTGTGCTTTCAGACTTACTTTGTTTAATCTGTGTAGGAGCTTGGGTTTGTGTGTTTTTCTTTGCTTTGTCCCCTCTTACACTGTCAGTCTCTAGACAGGATTTACAGAAGAACAAAACCGGGTATGTCATATTCAAATAAGGCATGTGTTCAGATAAGTGCAGGAGTCATGGCTAAGGATGCTTATGCTAAGAGGTAAAGTAATTAAATCAGCTTTTGGATGATGTCTAGAAAAGTCCTTCCTTGTTCAAATACACGAGGTGTGGCGTGTTTGTTTTTTGTTTTTGTTTTTTTGTCTTTGTATTTTTAGTAGAGATCATAAAATCTTTGGAGTCACACCCTTTGCATAAATACATGTAGTGTATTTAAGAGCCTGATTTGCAGAAATACTGATTGTATTAACTTCAGATCGAGCTTGAGGAACAGTTGTAGGTACCTCCTTCCTTTAAGGGAACATACTTGAAGAGTTGCAGAGGCTTATTAGCTTAAGTGCCTTGTTTGCTGCTTGTGCTATTTTCCATCATAGTGTCAAGATAAAAATTACTTGAGGAGAAAGAATTGTTCCAAACCTGCATAATTCAGTTCAGTGGACCTGACACCTTCTCTGTCATTTTTATTTATTTATGAAAACGAGAGAGAGCTGGGCACCCGTCAAAAGCAGAGGAATACGTGATGGCACTTTCTGTAACAGGAATGTTTTATTATTTTAAGATGCTGTAGCTGCTTGTGAGCATGTTACAGAAAAGACTTCTCTAATTGTGTTGGACACCTTGTGGTAGTTTTCAGTCCTTTTGCTCCCACCATGAGGTAGTGGAGATGCAATTCACTCTGAGATTGTTTTCAGTGTAGCTTAAGAAATTGGTTTATACTTTCCTGCGATTTACGTAGCTATACTTAAAACTGCTGTTTTTAATGAAACTTCATTTACATCTTCTCCCACTGGAGACAGCTGTAGGTTAGGACTAGCCTGACTAAGCTGTGCCAAAGGTAGGAGTAAGGAGTTTTTTACATGCTGATTAATTCTATTTTGCTCCTTTGGGAGTATCTGGTATTGCTTAAATTGATTGCTGTAAGCAATATGGCGACATTTTTGACCTTCTAAAGCGAAATTCAGCAAAAAAAAAGAAAAAAGCCTCCGTGTTTCAGTTTTACATAACCATACAGTTGAGATGCAGTGCTGAAAAATACAGAGGTGTCATCTTCTGTAGTGGTGGTGTTGACTGGTGATCTCAAACCTTTGACAGAGATGGAGTTGGAAGATGTGGTGGTTGTCCATCCCCTGCATGGACAGTATTTGGGTGGGAATCTGTTTGTCTTTCTCCATCGTCTGATCTCTCCCCTGGCCCAGCTTTGTGAATCAGAGCATCCATTCCTCGCCTGCCTTGGGTGTTGCCCATCCCTGCTGTTGTGTAACTAAAGAGAGAGGTAACTTCCAATACACATATTTTTCTACACAGGGCGCCCATAGAGCTTTGTGGGAAGTGCTAAGCCAGGGCTGTTTGTTGCTTTCTGAGGTTGATTTGCAGATGTGGGCTGCCAGGTGACCAGGAGTTGGCCTCACGGGGCTCCCTTTGTCACTCAAAGGCCAGACCGCTCCGCCATCCCCCTTTGCCCCAGCGCTCCTCTTCCTCCCCTCCCTCCCCAAATTCCCCCAAGATATGATAATGAAGCAGGTGCCCTGTATTGCAGCTTTGTGTGAGCGTGAGAAACGACAGTAGGTTTAGAAAAGCTGGAGCCAGGCTGGAGGAGGAGGAGGCATTTCTTCTTAACCTGTTGGCAGTCCCGTCAGTCACGGCCATGCGGGCTGCCGGCGCACTGCGTGCCCGTCCAGCTGCCCCGGCGAGAATAAAGCGGGGAGCGGATTTACCGTGCCCCGAATTAGCCCATTGCGACCGTGGGGACCCCATGTTAGGGCCATGACGGGTACGGAGGAGCGGGGCTGCGAGCGGAGCAGCGTTGGCCTGGCGCAGGCCGCCAGCTGCCCTCCCCGCCGGGGAACGGCCCTGACGGCAGCCCTGGCCGCCTCATTGAGATTCAGGGCACAAGCGGCGGCTCTGCAGCTGTACGGGGCGGCCGGGGAGGCATCCAGAGAGGGGCCAAAAAGAAAAAAATCATCAAAGAACCGGCCCCTTTGCTGCGCCTCTCAATAGACAGACAAACCAGAGGTCCTGTGCTCTCTGCAAGAGTGTTGGGAAAGACATTAGCATAGCCTCTTTTTTTTCCTCTCCTTTCTTTTTGCTTTCCCCAAGCTACTGAAAACCTGGCACTGTGTTTAAATATCTTGTTTTGACAGTTTGTTGAGGGAAGGGAAGAGTACTGCACCAGCCTGGTGGGTGTCTGTGCAGCTATTTTTTTTTTAAAAGAAAGTACATATTTGAACTGAGAGTTTTCATTTGGGTCACCCTAGGCTTGTTTAATTGTTTGGTGTCAAGTTGTTAAGATCCAGAATTAGCTCCTTGCTTTTGGAAAGGGCTTGCTTCCGGGTGCTTTAGAAATGCAAAGGTGTGTTTTCAAGCCCTGCTTTCTTTTTCCAAATCTGTTTTGATTTCAGCTGGGTTTGAAGTGAGTGGACACATATCCTATTTACTCAAGCAGCAGAAACTAACTGCGAAGCCTCGTCCCGCTCTTCAGCCCACACGAGATGGCAGCTCCCGAAAGCTTTGCATCTTTCTGGCATCTGTTTTGCTGAAACCTTCTTAGCCCGCCGGGTTGCAGACCACTTCTCGCAGCCATTGGAGTCTCAGAAACGAGACATTCCGCCTTTGACCGGAGGCGCGTTAGGGCTGTGACTGGCATAACTTTCGTGTTTCCCTCGGACAGTTCAGGGTGGTACAACCGAGGAATGTCGTACATCTTCAGAGCGGGTGGGAACGTAGCGAGGGCTTGCATAACCCAAAAGCTCTAATATTTTGTGTGTTAACCTTGCTTGTAATTAATGGTGCTACTGCTGATGCTCGTAGCAGAAAGTTTAATACGTTAGTTATCCATAGGTTTGTGGTAGCCAGTTGAGTGCATTTAATATAACTGAGACTTTGTTTTCAGTTGGTGCTTCTGGGCTTGTTCTGGTTACTTTGGGGCATAAGGAAGTTAATAGTTGGTCCAGTGCTTTTGTAAACATCAAGGGTATCATTGGATGCTGACTTGGTTAACCTAATGATTTTTTTTTGCAAACCATTGGTATGCATGAGTTGATTAAAAACAAAAAAAAGCAGAGGCTTCTTAAATATAGTCTGTTCTGAATTAAAGGGTGTGGTGTTGGCTTTGAATGAGCTTGATGCAGCAACAAGCATGCAGCAGTTGGTAAATAAAGATGGATTTTCTTTTGTTCTGCTAGTGCTTGCTGCTCATTATTCTCCACTTACCCCGTGAGCTTCCCAGGGAGTGGCAGCTGTTTCTGATGTTAGACACTCTATCAGTGGTAGACAGCTCCAGATTCGGTGAGATACTGTTGTGGGGAGGAGAGGAAAATAACCTAACCCTGCATTATTGTAAATCTTCAGTAGAATTAACTTTTCATGAACCAAAAGAGTTTTGTGTTTAACTTTTTCTGAAATATTCAGGCGTGAGCGTGCTTTGCAGTACATGTTACTGTGAAAAAGCTTTTCTGGCAAGAGATGGATTTACATTCTAAGTGTGTGTTAAGTGTTTTAATGTGCAGTGTGTGGGGGCAGGCACGAGGCAATAAAGGGAAATTGGTCTATAACAATCTTTGTGTGTATTTCCAGATATATACAGTTTGGGAATCTTTGCAATTTGGAAATCGCTTGGAGTAAACTGAATGGTACATAAAGATTTTAAATAATAAAGCTCGCAAGCTACAGAGGAGTTTGTTTGGTTCCAGGATTTTATATGTAGGATTTATAACCCATGCTTTTGCTTTCCTGTCTCTGCAGTGTTAGCATTCTGTTACTGAAAACAAAGAAGGCTCTGCCAGGGCATTACACAAGCAATGAATCACAGAGGAAAAAATGTTTTGCTTTGTAAATTGTTCACTTTTCCATGGTAGACCATTATTATTTTCTTTTTCTTTTTTTTTTTTTTTTTTTTTTGCAGTGTTGTCTGATAGAATTTGCCACACATGCTCGTATTTACTGTACTCGGTAGAATTCTTCTTGTGTGACCACGTAACTACTAATATTAGTGACTTCAAGTAACTTCGTGCTTACGATTCTTAAAAACAAAACCGCAACAGGAACAAAAAACACAGGGCAAAAATTGAAAGACCTCAGTTCACTCTTCAGGCATGACAGCTTACTGAGTATATCAGAGGAAGGAAAAGGTGCTAATGTTCTTCAGTCAGCTTTGTCCAGGTGGTTCCACATAATTATTTTTTGTCTGTATTGACAAACTCCTGCCCTGCCTAATATACTTGGATTTACTGTCGTGATCAATGTGGTCCTAGGCTGTACGAAGTTTGTAGTGTTCTAGCTAATCATAAAAATATCAACCTCTTTCCTAAGAATATGCACTTTGTACATTTTCTTGATGACTGTTGGTGAATCTGTGTTTCAGAACCACTCTAGAGGAACAATAGTTTGCTCAGGCTTGAATGTAAAATGATGTTTACAGGTGATCTGTTTGGGAAGTCGTACACCAGGTGATGTGTTGCCACTTTGTCGCAAGATGCAGAAGTACAACCTCAGTGTGTTATATAATAAAATTTATACCGCAGATGCTTCAGTGTGCCTCATACTGTCCTTGGCAAGAGCAATAATCAATAATATGTATGCTTGCCATATTAGAGGATTCATTGAACTCCAGGCATGTGAAAAAAGAAGTTTTAAATCATGTTCCTTATTTACAAGTTAAAAAGGTGGATTAGAAACCAGAACCAGCTAAAGCCATGGATAAGGGAAGGTCCAAGTAAGGTGGTCCTTGCAAAATGCCTGGCAATAATGAAATCCTCGATTTTTTCACACAGAAAGAGTGAAGAAAGAATGAATGTGGAGGAGGATGCTATATATGTATGGAATACACCATTTTAAAGACTATGTGATTAATCCTTTTAGATGATGTGTTTCTAACAGAGAAAAGGATCAGTGGAATCAAGCTGTAAGAAGGTATGAGAGCCAAACACAAGCATGTAATCTAAGAGAAGGGGTCTCTTGTGACAGTACAGTGTAATTTTATGTGAAATTAAGCATACTTCGCTGAAAATAACCAGCTAATAATTTCACATTCTGCAAAAAATAATGTCTCCTCTGTAAATACCAATGGAGAAGATGCATAGCATAGATTAGGGAGTAAGGGAAATGGAAACTGTTTTGCCCCTCTTCATCCCATCCAAGCTGGAGATGAGTTGGTTCCTAGGTCTCCTAGGTCTGCTTTATGCAAAAAAAGAAAACGCCAACGATCAGGTATGTAACAGCGTGTTCCAAAATCGTGGTAGTCTGGGCAGCTGCCTCCTGACATGCTCATCTGGCAAACCTCTAGGCAAGAGCTGGGCTGAGCCGCCGTGGATCTTCTTGTCCCTGTAGTCACATCTGTGGTGTAACAGAAGTGAAATTGGAGTGATCTCACCAATCTGGGCTGAGTTGGACTGATAATTTAAATGTGAAAGGCTTCATAATCTCCTACTCATCCCAGAAAGTTTTCAGCTTTTAATTAAGGTCAGATTTAAAAAGGCAATGGCAACAAGATCTTCTACATTTACTGCCTTGCTTATAAATGTTAAGCCATGACAGCTATAGGTGAGTTTTTCTGAAATTCCTAAAACAACGATGACATTTTTGTAAGCCCTTTATGCGTTGGTATAATGCAGCTGTAACAATCTTCTCTAAAAGAAAGACCGAGAGGGTTTGTGCTCATTCCTTTTCGTCTTTCTTGCCCTGTTTCATCAGTGCAAGTGGATGTTTTCTGCAGACGTGACTGCTATTGGGAAGTTAGTTCTGTGTGACTCTCCCCTCTGACTCATTAACTCTTAGTTTTTTGCTTTAGATAAGAAAATTAAAAGCCTGACGAGGGCTTAACAGGTGAAAGCAGCAGCCAGGGGTGCGCATACCCATGGCTGCACAGCGTGGGCCATGGGTTGCCTGTGTTTTTGTGTGCAGGAGAGAAAAGTGTGAGCCTAAATGGAGAAGAAATGACACAGCTGGTGCCTGAAGCAGGTTGAAAATGCACTGCAGATGGAGAGGAGGTCTGTGGGGAGAACAAGGAGGCAAAGCAGCTGCAGGGGAGTTCCTGGGGCAGGGTGCACATCGCTGGGAGAGAAATTGTAGGCAGAGGAAAGCCAAGCAGCAGCAAAAGAGGGTGTGAGCAGAGCCTGGGAGAACAGGAGAGCAGCAGAAGGTTGCCAGAGCCAGTGAGTCTGGGAGCCTTTTCTTCCCACTGCTTCTGGTTCGAAGAGCTCACCAGCAGATGACACCGTGGGCACTGGGTACCAGCCGCTGCCGGGGCAGCATCGTGGGGTGGGCGGGCGTGATCCTGCTGTGACAGAGTGAAAGCAGTTTGGTTCCTAGTCTGCACCCTCCTCCTCTCTCTGATGCTGAGCAGACAAATGAGAAATGATACTGGAGGGAGGAGGGTGTAGCTGTTGCCCAGCCGTGGGTGCTTTGTAGCGACCACTTCTTTTTAATTTTTTTTCTTTTAAATCAGTTGTTGTTGGGGTGAGCGAAGTTCAAAAAGTGTGGCTGTTACCTTGATCTGAATGGCACTTGGAGTGAGGCTTTTGTGATTTAGCCCAATAGAAACATTACTGCAGGACCTTGTAGGACCTAGAGAGCCAGCTTGAGACCATGTAAAGCTCTGAGGTTCTGGATAGTCTGCCTGAGAAGATGACAACATGGACAGTGGGCAAAGGGGGAAACTGAGGCATATTGACAAAGACACCCAGAGGAACTGCAGGTGGAACCCCTGACTTCCTTCCCTGAAACCTGAGTAAATCCAGTAAATAACTGAGGTTTTTAATTTACTCTTTCATTATTATGCTACTGGAGATTTTGAATGTGACTATAGCCTGGTCAATTGACTACTATCTGTGCAAGTTACTCAGATGAGCAGTAGCACAGTGTGAGCAGGGGATGTTTTCTCTGATAAAGTTGAAATATCTTTCAGAATAGATGTTTGTTTTCTTCTTTGTGGTGGTTATGCATCATCCAGTGTTTTCCCCTTCGTATTGTGATATATCATCTTGTGTTTCACGCTTGAGATGTTGTGAGAGGAGTGAGTGATGTTATGTAACTTAAGCAGAGAATGATCTTCTTATGTTCTAAAAGTGACTGTTGGTTTGATAAAGCAGTTGACTAATTAGTAAATTACCCATTGTTGTTTAAAATACTTGCGCTGCAAAATGTAAATGAAAAAAATTTCTCCACTTGTCAGTATGAAAAATGACAATAGCAAAAATAATACATAGGACATCTGCTCTGATTTTTTTAAAATTTAAAATGCGTTTAAGGCAGATGTTTCAGAATTTGAATGGAAATCGGAGTCGATGGAAGAACAAAACATAGCTGTTTACCTTTTATGAAGTCCCATTTTTATGGTTAACATCACTAGCGATATCTGACTTAGTGCCTATATTTTTCCATTGTTTGTAACAGAATGAACTGAATGTTCTTAAAACTGCTGCTATGTCAGGATGACATATAGTTTCAATATGAAAAAAAAAAGACAGTGAGTCAGTATTTTTGGGTGTTTTCTGATGATCTTTCCCTTTGCCCATCTTTTTCCAGGAGAATACATAAAAACATGGAGGCCACGGTATTTTCTTTTAAAGAACGATGGCACATTCATTGGCTACAAGGAACGACCGCAGGATGTCGACCAGCGGGAATCACCGTTAAATAACTTCTCAGTAGCTCGTAAGTGCTTTCACTTGCTCCCTCATCCGGTTTGGGGATTGGTGTCTTATTGGAGTCATAACACCAGTAAACTTCATCAGTAACATCCCAGTCTGCCCAGAGTGATGTGTCTAAACAATAAGTGTGTTTGTCTGAGATGATAAAACCCCCCTGTGTTTTCCAGGAATGGCTGTGATGTGGAGGTTTGATACTCTGCTTTTTTTTGCGGTTTTCTACTATTTTATCATTTCCGGTTATAGAATGAAGTGAGTTTATTAGTTAATATTTTGTATATCTGTTATTCAGCAAGTTGCTTTAAAGTGAAACTTAACCCAGGCACGTGTCTCAGGACTTGGCAGGTAGGCACAGCCGAAGCATTTCAGCATCTGTTCTGTCACCAGATCTGAATTCAAGTGGCATTGACACAGGTCAAAGTTATTTGATTGTTAGCATAGGGGAATGCAGAGTGAGCACCAGTTTTAGTGAAATGCACTCAGTTTTTCTTAATTTTGAACACAAACCCATATTCTTTTAGACCCAACAGAAAGGTTTGGAAATAATAACATTTCCTAACCTCTGCTCTCTGTCCTATGCAAACATTTCCAACTTCGCTCAGGTGCTGCGACACAGGATGCAGTAGAAGAATCTGAAGATAATGTCTTGCTCATGTTTTTAATTTTTTTCTGTATACTTCTAATTTTTTTCTCCTGTTCTTAATCTTTTCTGTCTCACGATCTGCCTGCTTCTCATTCCACCACTGAAAAATAGATCATTGTGGCACCTGTTATTAACAGTGATCTGTTTGTGTTCCTGGTGACTAGTGGAAGTGAAGTTCTGCAGAGAGAAGGGTAGGGGCTTTCTTTCTTAGTTATAGGGTCACCTGAAATATATGGGGATCATATTTGTAGTTGACCTTTAAGCAGATGGATTTATTTTGAGACACTCTGGGCCCAGAAGAGGCCCAGGCAGCACTAGGAATTAATACAAATGTTCTTTTTTTTTTCTGCTGGTAGCAACATATACCTGTTCTGACTGATGATGTGAATAAATAATGGTCGTTGTGTTGCCTGGTGCCTCTGTGCAAGGTGCCAAGAGTCCTTTGGGCTTTTTTGTGTCTTTTTAGAGAGAGAATTGTTGTAGTGTTTTCATTACAGTAATGACACAGTACTTTCCTCTTTAGACTGGTATCTCCATGTGGATCAAGAAAGTAAAGAAAAGCAGCAGAAAGCCATTAACTTATAAATTAATTCAGTACTTGGTTGGTAGCCAGAAGCTTTTAACAAATGCACTTTTTGCAGGACACTTCCATCCTGTTGCCGCTAACCGCATTACTTACAATGATTATTTACTGCAGCTCAGTGCTAAAGAGTAAAAAAAGATGTGTTCATTGCCTTCTCTTTGTCCAAGTTGCCTTCAAAAAGGGTTAATTTAAATCAGTTTTCATAAGAGGAACATGGTGCATTTTTTGGCAGATTGAGCCCGTCAGTCTTGGCATTTACAGCTAAACAAGTTTGTTACCATGGTGTTGGAGCATTGTCGAGAAAGAGCTGACACGTGCCTATAGAGCAAGGTGTAGCTACTGTAAGAGGGATTGCAGGCAGGGTGGTGGGTGGAAGGATGCTTCTAGCAGTGGTTCTTGCCTGCTAGAGCTGTGGCAGGTCGGGGACGCCTCGATGATGACTGGGAGGGTTCCTTGCTAGAAGTCACTATTGTGGTTTTGGGCTCACTGAAGCTGCGGTTGCCCCACCAGGATTTAATTTCTCGTGTAGGCACTGGCACACAGTGCTGCCAGCCCCTGATGTGCGGTTCCCTTCTGGGTACGCTCCACACTTGTGTCGTTTGGATGTGTTTTGCACCACAAGTTTTCCCTGTGAACCTGCTTGCTTGGTACTTTGGTTTGGGTTCACTTCTCCAGTTGGTGTGAGTGAACTGGAGCTGGCTGTGGAGCCTGCAGAAGCCTCCTGCCACTGCAAGGGGGCAATTTAGCTTGAATGTTTTGTAAAAATTCATCCCTTTTTTTTTTTTTTAAGAGCCCATGGTAGCCCTGACTTTTTTTGCTAATTAGTGAACTATATTTTTTTGTTTTAATGAGATGGCAGGCTGTCTCTTGTTGGTCTGTTCTTTGGAAGTGGTCCCATGTTTCGGATTAAAGTCTTTACCCTCTTCTCCTGTAAGATAATGTAGGTTTTTTTATCTTCATAAGTAAAAGGGGTTTTTTCATGACTAGGGCATTCTTCTTGCTTGTATTGTAAAACTCATCTTAAGTGATTTTGCAAGCTCTTGAGAGGTAGGAAATACTCAGTTCAGGAGAAAACAGTAAAAGAAGAAAACATCTAATGATGATTTGCCTTTTCCTTTAACAGGTATGAAGGAAGTATTAGCAATGAATGTATAGTGTGCTTTCCATGTGCTTGGCCGTTTCTTCTTCCTCCTACACTAGCCTTTTCCTTTCAGTCTGTGAGGGTTTTGATCATATATCTTTGGAAACTTGTTTAGAGTCCCCCACATGGCTAAAGAGAGGCTCACTTGTTCTTTAAAGTACCTTTTTCTCCACCTAATTTTCCAGTTAAAATAGCCATATATCTATGTTT
This sequence comes from Patagioenas fasciata, assembly GCF_037038585.1. Lineage (NCBI taxonomy): Eukaryota > Metazoa > Chordata > Aves > Columbiformes > Columbidae > Patagioenas > Patagioenas fasciata. Next base: position 62,015,523 of record NC_092524.1, on the reverse strand, counting down.
GTAATTTAATTATATGTTTAAGGAGTTTGTTTCCTTGGAAGTTACCTGCTGGTGATTTATTTAAAAAACAAAGCAAAATTTCTGAAAGGTAGTGCCTGAGCATTTCACTGTGATTTTTGAGTCGTATTTACATTCATGTTCTGTAGTTCACCACTAGTAAGATAGAAGGAATGAAAAAGCCTGTACCTAAATAGCTCTGCTCCAGGGATCCTGCAGATAAATAAGCAATAGAGCCTATGTTGTAAATCTGCGAGATAAGTAGCCTTCATACTGATTGTAATCTCGGATTATCATGTATGTCTGCCTATTAGGTTATAAGCCTTTAAAACCATATAGCTGAGAAGAGAAGAGCAGTATGTTGTGAAAAACCACATGGAGGGAGAGGCCGTTCCTGCTAGAAAGAAGGGATTATTTCTCTGACTATCAAAAAGGTGGTTTTGTTGTACATCTGAAAACATAATTGCGGCACAGTACGAGTGCTCTTTTGCTTCTGTAGTCAAGCATTTATCAGCAGGCACAGCATGGCCAGATGAGTGGACAGACTTTTTGTGTGCTGTTACCTGGGGCCACCTTGGTCCAGGTCTGTACCTCAAGACTCCCAGCTCTTGTTTTTGCCAGGCTGAGCTGTTTAGGGGTGAATCTGTCTGGTGGTGCTGGCAGAAAACTAGCACTTCAACGTAATATTCCTGTTTGCCTTTCCAGAGTTTTATTTATTTATCATTCTTGCCTGATTTATCTTTTTCTTTCTTTTATTTTTTTCACCCTATCCCTTTCCTTAAAGAAACCAAAGCAGGAATGGGAAGGATTCTTCCTTGACCTTATCGTTCTAAGTGTGATGTCATTATATAGGGAGCAGAGTTCGACACTTTTCATTGCAAGTAATCTGCCTTTTAGTTTAAGTGCTGGGGAAGCAAATATTGTGACATTTTAGAAAGTCACTGGGATAATACTAAGTGTCTTTCAAATACAAAATGGTAATTTACATTTCAATGCCTTGGTGTCTATTCCTGTTAGGAACAATTTCTCTGTCCTACTTACTTTAAAAGACCAAAGCCAGGAAAGAATCAAGAGGTTCTTTAGAGCAATTTAAATCATTTTTAACAAGCTGCTGTTTATAGCACTTACTTTGTTGCAAATGGGGAATACTTACATTGGCCTGTTTGACAGGAAAAACTGTCTTCAAAGCGGGTGAGTGACCCTCAGTCTGTATTTGAAACGTCGATGTTTTTATAGCAGAACCCCCAAACATGCCATGAATCAGACAGATTATACAGCATCTGTATCCGTGCTCTGCTGTAGTGGTGCATGTTCCAGTACATGATCACAGAAGGCAAGTTTGGTGCTTTTCTAGCTTGCCAACCACAGTAAAGACCAGAGAGTTAATTTTAAAAGTAAGAAGAAAAAAACAACTACTGCTTCATCATTTTGTTGATAAAATCCATGTCATTGTTGTATATGGGAAGAACAAAGTGGTAGCGTCAAACTTTCGGAAACCTATGTGGTACAGCACTATGGTAAAGCAATTTAAAAATAAAGCCTTCTGTATTTCTCGATATGTGCTGTTATGATTGAGCAGGGTAATTAGATAGCATATTGTTCACTAAACAAAACACTTCTATGTGACATACTTGAATTATAGTGGTTATTAACTGACAAATCTCTATTATTCATCTTGCTGTATGCCTTAAAGATTGCTGGATCAGCAAGCTCAACAAATATCAATGGACAGTGCTGATTTAGGGGAAAACTAGTGATGTTTAATTGGTCCCCTTCTATGACAGAAAATGCCTTGTATGGTTTATTACACTGAAATTAAATGGTTAAAGTTTAGAGTTCATGGCTAGTTTAGTATCTGTGCTGCTACTTCAGAATATGTAATCTGAGGCACTAAATGTGAATTTAAAGGCTGTTTTAAAAAAGTAAGCGAAACCTCTCAGTGTGTTTCTTGATCTTGTTGCACTTCTGGATAAGTAACGGAGAGGTTCTGGATTTGCACGAGAGTACAAATAGCCTGAGATTGTTCTTTGAGTCTTGAGCCAAACTCAGTATCTTAGGGCTGCATTGTGCATAGAGGGCAACCCCAGCCTTCATCTGACCAGCGTAGGCAGACAAAAACGGGAGACAAAACAAACCAACCAAACAAACCAACAAAAACCAAACAATAAGCTAAGGTGGATGATCTGGGAGCAGGAATGGTGGGATCTCGTGAGCTCAGTTTATCAGAACTGGCCTTACTGGGCTGTGCCAGCTTGTGCATTTGTGTTCAGCCTTACCTGCCATTCTGCAAAAGAGGACAGAGGTAGCAGGAGGGCTCAATACAGCGCTTTGCAGGCACGTCTGCCTCGCCGTGTGGAAGTTCTTTAATCTTGGTGAATGAAGAAGTACCGTTTATCACACTAAAACCTTTTCATGACTCATTAATAAACTTTCTTTTATCTAATTGCGGTACTTTAGTAGGATGCAGTATAACCTCAACGTGCTATTAAAGAAAAATTAGATTTTCTTGTCATGAAAAATGCAAAGTTACTCATTGAAAGGCTTATAATTTCAGTAGCAAATGAGGCATGAAATATATTGCCAAAAATACGGCACCCAAAACCACTGACGGTAAATATTTTATCTTGATACTAATTAAGAGCTTGAATTTAAAACTGAGCGTTCTAAATTCTCACAATAATAAAATTACCCTGACGATACCAGTGTAGCCTTAGTAACATGCAGTGTTTTTCTGGCTGGATTCTGTCCTTTGCTTTCGTGTTGCTGATGGTGGAGGATGTTCATAGCCCTAGTGGTAACCTGAAGTTTGTCCCTGTCTTCATAGGACCTTTTTATTTACTTGGAAGTTGATTTAGAATCAGAAGACTAAATAATAGCGAGCTTGTGGTTTCATTAACTGCAAGAAAGAGAGTTGAATGTAAGAAAAAACCAAACTGATCTCTCTCTTTTACTCACCTCCCCTGCTCACTTGTTTTCCTTAATTTGACTTTCTTTTAACAGGAGCTGTTTAATTAGTATTAGAGTTTCTACTAAAATAAATCTGAAAAATGTGGTGGTTTGGTTTCTGCTGTTATTTCATTGATTTTGTTTTTCTTTTTCTTTTGTTTTTCAGATTCTCTTTTTTAGTATAGCTGGTGTACCCTTAATCAGGTGCCTGTTTCAGGCCCATATTTGAAGGTTAAACATTCGTGACACCCCATGAAGCATAAAATGTGGTTTAAAAAAAAGTAAATAAAATAAAATAATGCTCAGGTCGAGAGAGAGCATTTTTATGAAGTGGTGTTTTTGCATGTAGCTGTTCTGTAGCCTTTTTAGGTTGTGCTTAAGTACAGGCAGTGATGGAAGCGGTTGGCTGTCTGTCCAGCTGTCTGTCTGCGCCGCAGCTGTCCCGAGGGCGTTTTGAACAGGGTCTGTTCTGGGGGTGCCTCTCCAGTTTGATGTTCCCTCTAGTGTTTGAGGACTGGAAATGCTGAGTGTAATCTTTGTCACGTCGCTGCAAAATGGCCAAACACTCCCTCTAGCAGCACCTTGAAAGCCTGGGACAGGGTTTTATGTCGGGAGAGTCGAAGGGAGGGAATGTGGGGGCTTGGCTTTAGTTTCAGCGGGTGGAATTGCTGCATTATCAGCTGACTGTGTCCGTGTCCTCTGCTCTGGGTGACCTTTGGAGTGTTGGACCTGTGTCTGAACAGCTTCAGTGTCATCACACCACATTTCTACTTACTGCTCTGGGCAGACCAAATGCAGAGCCTTTCTAAGCAGAATTTGATTTCGGTGCTACTTAGATGACTATCTCCCAAGCTATTTATTGGTTTCATCAATACAGTAAATTGTCTCAAGTCTCCTAAAGAAGTACTTACAGAGATTTCTATGGCTGATTAATCACAACAGTTTGCTAGATAAGAATAAAGACAAATGATTATTTAAACCTGCTTATGCACCATGACTCTCTCTTCCTTCATTGTGGTAGAGTGCCAGCTGATGAAGACAGAACGACCTAAACCAAACACATTTATCATTAGATGCCTCCAGTGGACCACAGTAATTGAAAGAACATTTCATGTGGAGACTCCAGAGGAGCGGTATGTTTCATTCATATTTAATACATAAACTACTTGCAAAAGCAGATGCAAGTGTTCAGCATTAATAGCGAGTCCTTTGCTGGAGCTCTTATTTATCAGATGATGTACATCTAGACTGAAAAGCAACAAATAATTTTTGAGCGCCTCAATGCGTGTTCCAGTATAAAAAGTACCATAAAGGGTGTTTCGGAGAGTGAATTTTGTATTTCTGGTATTTGTAAATGAAATGTTGCTAGGTTGAGTATCTGAAAGGGACAGGTGCAGGTGTGTACTAGCACACAGGTAGTTATTTGGGGAAATTCAGGGTTAATTTCTCACTGGAAATCTTGTGGTGTGTGAAATGAAGGGTTTCTGACCCGGGAGTTTCTGGAAGGATGAGCACAAGTGAAACAGAGATTCAGGCAAAGTTGGGTTTTATCAAAATACTGACCTTTTAAAGTCTTTTTAAACCCCTTGTTTTTAAAGGAAAAAAGTTAGTTGCATCATTTCTGATTGCTAATGGTTTATGCAAATTAGATAATAAAGGTGATAGTTATCTGCTGCAGGTGCAGGTTTCTGTTTCAGCTGTTAGGAAACAAAGCTAAGAGCGTGCATCCTGTGCGCTCAGCATTGGAGAATTGATCTCTTACCTCCTGGGAAAGGAGTTTTCCAGCACAGCCATTCTACAACTACAGGGTATTTAAATATTTACTTGCTCTTCAGGAACTGAACTTAAATTTTTCCAATACCATTGCCCTACGGGAGGAGGTATTTTAAAACCTGTGTCCTCCCTAGATATGATACTGGCACACATTTCCTTTATAGATCAGCAAATTCTACCTAATATTCTTTGTTTATTTTTTTTTTTTATTTTGTAGGCTTTGCATACACTGATTTAAAGATTGCTGTTTATTGCTTTTGATTCTATTACAATAATCAGAAGAAGATGAAATCGAATTAAAAGCAAACAACAATAAACTGGTCCTTGTTTCTTGTAGTAACTTTGTGGTCAGTGACCTCAAAGGGACTGAATAACAGTTTCCACTTGGGGGAAGATTGTGTTTAGTCTTGTTTTGTTCCCTCCTTGTCAACTAAATCAGCTTTGTGACACTTCAGGACTCGGGGTGTTAGTCACCTCTGTTGTGTACGCTTGAGACATAAAAGCTGAGGGTTTTCTGGTCTCCCAGAAATCAAGGACATTAACTTCAGGAGGGCTGAGATCTAAACCAAGTCGGTAACAAACCTTGAAAGAGATGTGAAGGTAGATATGCCTTTAGCTTTCTCTGTGCCTTTAGTAGCAACATTTGTTTTTTCAGAGAGATGGAGAGATATAAATGCAGAAGAAAAAAATATTTTGGTAAGAGTTCTGAACATGAAAAATAACTAGTAAATAAAGGAATGTGTTTGTGATGGTGAATGAAGAGCTTTCTGCTGGGAGCATAGGGAGAAAGAATGTTCAGCATTACCTTGCTGCTCCAGACATGGCTGGATAGTGCACAGACAAAATCCAAAATAAAAAATGGACAGGGCAGGAAAGAACTTATGTGTAATTGATGCAGTTGTTATTAGAATCTTGTACTGGCTACTTTTCCCACTGGACTTTGCTGCATCTGTGGAATGATTTGCCTCTTCCACCCATCACAGTCTGAAATTTGCATGTTCAGATATGATTTTTTTATAGCCTAGTGTTTCACTGTATAATTTCATAGCATTGACATTGATTAGGATAGGATGGCTTCACTGCTGATTATGTATGGAGTTGTTCAGCATTGGCTCCCGTTCCTGCTGTGGTAGCAAAGTATTTTACCTGAGATGTCCTTGGGAGAAGAGTTAGCCAGTGTCCAACAAATACCAACTAAATCACTACGTCCCATTATGTACAGATACAAAACACAGTAAAACATGGTAAATTCACATAGTCCACTGAACATGTCTTCAGCCCCTGTATGCCGTAAAGCCTATCCCAAAACCCTGCAAGCCCTTAGGAGTTCTATGCTTTATGTTCAATAAATGTGCAGTGAAATGAAGTGAAGGCCAAGAACTTTCACTTCAGTAGTTTCCAAAGGTGTGAAATTTCCCAAAGGACACTGGAGTGGAAGAGGTCTCCATCAGAGTTGAAGGGGTCAGAATTCAGAGCACCCGTTGCTGAAACAGCTCTGGAAACTTTACCGTAACCAAGACCTGTGCCTAAGATAAAATGTCACTGCTTTTGCTGACATTCTGCTAAAATTTATGCGGGAATTGCTGTACTTCTGTCATCATCTTTACAGCATGGGAATAATCTAAATATCCTGGGCTTTAATAACCTTCTCCTGGAACACCCCATGCCATTAAAATTTGGGATATGTGTGCGAAGAGGTGGCATAGTGCCCCCAGCAGTTGCATATATGTGTTTCAGTGCACCATAGGAATGGAGAAGCTGAGTTTAATTGTTTTGTGCTGCATGGGAGCCATTTGGATTTGGATTTTGGCAAGACTTTTTTTTTAATGTAAATCTCTGTATCACCAGGTCATATCTTGAGCTGCTGACTGAATACCTATTAGAAATTCTGTTTTCTGAAAACCTCGTATTGTATTCGGACTGGGAGGACTTCAGTTGTGTCTTGTTTCTAGTATGATTAATAAAGATGTATGTTAAAAGTGCTCTTAAAAATGTGTTTTTACAGTGCTCGAAAGTGCGCATGATTCATTGTATGTTGTATTGTTTCATCAGAGAGCATTAGTTGCTCTGTATTCCTTGGTGACTCCTGCCATGGCAGACGGTAATCTAAAGTCACAAGTAACAAACATCTTTGCTTATATTTTGACAGGGAAGAATGGACGAAAGCCATCCAAACAGTAGCAGACAGCCTCAAGAAACAAGAGGAGGAGATGATGGATTTTAGATCTGGCTCTCCCAGTGATAATTCAGGTGCAGAAGAAATGGAAGTTTCTATGACAAAGCCAAAACACAAAGTGGTAAGTGAGCACAGCAGAAATAACAATATTTTTTAGGCCTTCTTGAATGTAGACAAGAAATAGCCATCAAGACACATCTGTTACCGTAACAATGACACGGTTGTAGATGCAGCTTCTGGAGGGAACAATTGCCTTAGCTGAGCAGGTACCAGGCACAGCCTGTCTGAGTCCAGCAGAGTTCTGAGTTCAGGTGTCCTTACTGGATGGCTTTCAAGGCCAGCTCAGGTCTGGATTTGGTTTGCCTGTTTATCTGTGGTACACAGCCTGAAATCGTAGAGCCTGCTGGGCCTTGTGGCTGTGTAAACTCTTTGCAAACTGGTGCAAAGATGTTCCAACAGATTTGCAGGACTTGAGTTCAGTCCAGTGGATTTAATTGCTCTGGATTAAGGGTTTAGGTGGACTCCCAGGCATCTATTCCAGTGTCTGCCCATAGTGTTCCTAGAGCTTGGGTTTTTATCAGGCACAGCATTGTCTGAATATACAGGACCAGCTCAGCAGTGGCCTTCCATGAAGAGAGTATGTGCCAGAGGAGATCTTTGCTCTCTAGAACCCTTTTAGGTATCTATCTTCAACCTTCCTTCACTTCTTTCTACCCCCTATTTGGGTTTCCATTGTCCAAAGCATTCCCACCTGCTCCTGTAAGAAAGAATTGATAGAAACTTCTCCCATGTGATTGCTCTGTCTGCAGGTTGTACCAAGGCATATTGTGTCCTTACCTCACCATTGTCATCCCCACTTACTTTCATAAGTTTATTTCAGTTTGGGGAAAACTGATAAAGATTTTAAAGAAAGCCATCCACCAGTGTCATCACTAAGTATGTGTGCCAGCTTTGTTTCATGTCAGGGTTTTAGACTGATGTGGGTGGCTATTTACATGTCACTGAATTATAGCTGCCCTGAGCCTTCTGTGTCCTTGCCTGAACAGGTACCGCTCTCCCTGAGCAGCTCTTCACAGAAATGCAAGAACCACCTTGCTGTTCAAATAACACACCGTCTTCTGAGACAGTGACTCTCTTTCTCTGGGCATGTTAGTGAGGATAACCGAAATGATTATTGGGGTTCTGGCATCAACTGTATGGCACAATTAACAGGAACTCTCCTCGGCCAGCTCTAGACAAGAATGTGGAGGCAGTTTGCTGTTGGGAGCTTCTTAAAATTTTTCCCGACCTGAGGCTGCAGTAGCCTTTGGCTGCCTAAGTCTTACGATTGCCATATTGGCGACAGTAGAGCAGCAATCCTCAGCTTGCATCAGATTCTGATTTTCTCCAGCATTTTTCCTAATGGCAAAACAAATAAGAGCAAATGGCCAATCTGTGAGGCAGTCGTTTTGGCTGTGGGCTTTGGTGCTGTTCAATGAAGCACAAGAAAGCTGGTTCCCAGAGAGGAGGGGAGCATCAGAGTGAAGGTGTGGGTTTAATCCCTGGAAGCAGAGCAACGTGTGCCTTTTAGTGATGTGTTCACAATGTCTATGGATTTAATAGTACTACGTTGAGTGGTATTGGCGCAGTTGAATGTTGAGTTGTGCAAAAGTGTTCTGTTAATTGAAAGTTTATGGTTTTCCCTAAATAGTTTGGACTTTGGGAGTGCACTGATATTCATTTTTATGGAAGAATAATTTCTGCTCCTGAATTCTACTAAGCAAAAGGATTTAAAAAAGACATATGCAACATATGCCATGTATTGTCATGTGAATGACAAATTCTAGTCTAAGAATGATGTACTTGTTGTTTGTCCATGTACTTCAGTTCTTGCTTATCTGTATCATTAACAGACCATGAATGAGTTTGAATACCTTAAACTACTGGGAAAAGGCACTTTTGGAAAGGTTATTTTAGTTAAAGAAAAAGCAACCGGACGATATTATGCTATGAAAATTCTGAAGAAGGAAGTTATTGTAGCAAAGGTGAGTAGATGGGAAACTTGGGAATGTGGTTCACCCTTGACACAGCCTTTGGAAAGGTCATACCAGGGGCTTTCTGACTACTTGTAAATGATTGCTCTATTAGTGTTTGAAACAGACCCCTGAGCTGGGGAATCACTTTGCTGATTCCTTCTGCTTATGTTTCAGGATGAAGTGGCGCACACGCTGACAGAAAACCGTGTTTTACAGAACTCACGGCATCCATTCTTAACAGTAAGTGTTTCTCCGTCTGCTGAGTATAACTTGACATCATGGCAACCAAGAGTTTTCCTTATTTTTTGTTGTTTGTAATATACATTTGAGATCTGTGTTTTCAGAGTGGCTGTATATTTTCGTACCCTTCCGTTTTTGGGAAGCACAAATTAAAATGCTTTTTTAAAGTCTTCTGAGTCTTGCAGAGCCAGTCCTCAGTACCTCTTGAGGACAGTGTTTCAGAGTCTGGTTTGGCTTTACAGCTCAGCCATTTAATGGTTTGCCATCTCTGAGAGAAATGTCTGCTTTCCTTGTCCTCCAAATGCTTGGTCTTCTCTTTGTAGCAGAGATCAGGGTGACCCTGATCTTCTGACAAACAAGTTCAGGAGGACATAGTGGAGGGAAAAACCCTTTAATTTTGCCTTTCTTTGTTGGTTTTTTAAGCTTCCAGAAGCAGTTCACTATGGGATCAGAGCACTGGTAATGCCAGCCAAAGGACAGTGGTGGAAGCACATGGGATGAGACAGGGAAGAGCAGGACTGTGCTTTATCTCCACTTCACTTTTGGATTGACTTAGCTGTAAAATCAAACTATACTCTCAGTTTAGGCTTCCAACACCATCAATCTCTCTGGTTGAGTTCAGATACCTAAGTTACACCTCAACGTTTTGTTTCTAGTATTTATTACCAGGTGGCTCTGAACTGTTGCCAGCTGCTTAAGCTCTCATCCTGTGTAGGATCCCGGTTGTTTCCTTTGTCCAAGTACACAAGGGCTTAGCTGGAATTGAGACCTTTTAAGTGTGGTCTCTGGAAGTAAATATTGGCTCTATTGGGTATAATCAGTAAATGTTTGTTGATGTGCCTAAAACCTGATCCTCCCTTTCTCTGAAAAAGTATGACAGGTTTAAAAACACCACCCCTAGTAATGAGGGTGATGATATGCAGTATTTTCTTTTTAATGCTTTCATAAGCCCAAATATGCAAAACAAGAGCTATCTTAAGAAGTCAGCTACGAAACTGGGTTATCGCCAAGAAGCTGAAGACTGTGGCAAACAAGTTGATGTTTCTCTTGCCACAGGAGTACACAGGACAGGGCTGTACAAAGGCACCTTGTGATGCTCCATCACACCCTCCATCCAGTCTGTTTTTGTCAGTTGCTCACAAATCAATACTGAGAGCGTTGCTCAGTCCCTGGCAGGCCAGCAGCAGGGAGTAGGGCAGAAACCAGGGGTCTGCTGTGTGTAAATATATACACGTTTCATGTAAGAGGACTTGTGGCCAGTGTGGTAAAACCTTGTGCTCTAGGGTTTGGTTGTGGCCTCTTGTCCATACAATTAAACTGTAGGAGCTTGCGGCCTGAGGAGGGGACTTCAGAGCCACTATTGGTACGTTTTATATCACTGCTAACAGGCCAGAACTTAGTTTCACAGCATTATAGGCATTACTGATAGCTTCTGCAAGGGATCGTTTTAATGTTTTATTAAATGTATTTAATGAAATAAGTTGGTGGTGGTTCAGTCCTCAGATGCAACAGGAAATTGTAAGTATTATAAAAGAGCCAAGGACAAAAAGTCCACTGAAATAGAAAATTTCATGTCTATCTCAGTTTCTGAAAATCTGTTGAAAATGCTTCTGTAACTGTCAGTGTGATCTGTCTTCTAAATTTTGGTTTAAATCTGTTTCAGGCTTTAAAGTATTCCTTTCAGACACATGATCGCTTGTGTTTTGTTATGGAGTATGCTAATGGAGGGGAGGTAAGGGAATTGTAATAATGTTTAATAATTTAGGATTTTCCTGTACTACTTACGCTTGACATTATTTAGCTAAGGTCCATGTTTGCAATTCTGATTAATCCAGATTGTCCCAGTTATGCACAGCTGTTGCAGGTTTAACAAATGTTAAGAATTGAGACTTGATTTTCTTAATTCCATTTTTAGAGAATAGAGGGTTTGGGTGTAAGTTCGTGTTTTACATGATAGCAACATATTGTAATCTGAGCTTTAGTAATTCAAGAGGGCAAGATTGCTTTCTCGTTGCTCTTCAGACAGCTTTTCACACTTTTTAATGAATATTGTGAGCACATGTTACTTTGGAGGAAGAACTGGAAGCTTAGCAAACTACTGTTAGTTAAGAATGAAAAGTGGGAATATCAGCTGTAGCTCTGATATAGAACTGTAGTTCAGTCAAAATGAGTTTTTATAATTTTCTGTACGTACAAGAATGTGCAACGCACAAACTGGTTATCAGTCTGCATCTGTGAAGGTGAGATATAATTATCATTTAATTTGTGATGCTTTGTAACACATTTGTGAACACAACTGGGTAAGGATGGGAAGGGGTTTTCTCTTAGATAGTATCTTGGTCCAAGCAGGTTGGCCAGTAAAGTGCGAGACATAACTCAGAAACCTGTGCAATCTAAATGTAAGAAATTATTGTTTTTGTAGTTGTTTTTCCATCTGTCAAGAGAGCGTGTCTTCTCTGAAGACCGGGCTCGGTTTTATGGAGCTGAGATTGTTTCAGCACTGGATTACCTACATTCAGAGAAGAACGTGGTTTATAGAGATTTGAAGGTATGTAGAAAAATAGTTTCATAGGCTTTTTGGTTTCAAGCTTTTTGGTTGTTAGTTGCAAAAGCAAATGGGTCGGAACTATAAGAAAGCCTTTCCGATCAAACTTCAACATAACAGTTATTGCAGCTGTTGGACTTGACTTTACAGGATGTCTAAATGCTTTTATAGTCTAAGAGCTTGTATAACGCATTTGTCAGGACCCTGGCAGCGTTTCAGAGAATATGAAGGGGCACTGAGCTACCTAGGTTGCATTTTCAGTTGCTTGCTTTTGTTTTAAGAGAAACTTTGCTTGCTCTTCTCTGTGGTGGAACATAACCCTGGGCTCTTCATCCCAGGTCTTATCAGATAGATACAAATTCATATTGTGTGGATGTTCTCCTTCCTTGCAATGTGTTGCACAGCACTGTTTCATAGTACCTACTTACAGTTAGCAAATTGGATAAGCTTCAAGTTGCTTATTTCTTCAGTGAGCAGAGAAGGGAAAAAAAGGAAACCAAACAAGAAATCTCAGGGGGAAAAAAAAAAGGAAATTCTTGAGGAAAATGCAACAATACCTCTTTTTCTTTTTTCCTGAGAAGTGTTTTCATGAGAGGATGATGACATACTGGTAGTTCATTTGGGAGAAATCTGAAATGAAGCATGCTGTGCAGTGTTTTCAGGCTATGCCAGTGTAATTTTGGGATTCCTGCTGGGATTTTGTTTCCCGTATCACTTCCCTTTGAAAGTGCACTTTATTTCATACACAGTGGAAACTCTGTCCTGAAATCTGGATGGCTTTCTCAAAAATTAGTGGTGCTGGCTAGGACAAATACCACGAGCTGAGTAAATGTAGAAAGTGATTCTCACGTAAAGGGTCTCTTTGGAAGTGGTTCCTTAGCCTTGCATTTGATTTTTGTTTCATTTCCTATCCTCTACTGGTACAGAATATTTCATAAAATCACGTGGAGCAAAACCAAGGATGAAGTTGTGTGAGGAAGAATACTTAATGTACTTTTAAAAGAACTGGCGTTCTGTTGGTGATAATATTTTAGAAGCATAAATAAAATGTCTACATTTGCATTCTTTCTGTATATATGATCAGTTACACAAAGACTGCAAACAAATCACCTGACATTCCCTAAAGAACTAAGGAAAGTGATATAAATGTCTATTTACATCATGTATGCTTTGGCAACAACTGTGGTTCTGACCTCAGTGAGAACAAGGTTGAAAACTGATCTGCAGAAATTAATGTATTTCGTTGACTTGCTCAGAAGCAGCGTATGTTATACGTAACAATGTCTTTCATTTGGATTTTCATCTCAGTTGGAAAATCTTATGCTGGATAAAGATGGACACATAAAAATAACAGACTTTGGACTATGTAAAGAAGGCATCAAGGATGGAGCAACAATGAAGACTTTCTGTGGCACTCCGGAGTATCTGGCACCAGAGGTATGGTTATGTTGGCTACTGTATTAAATGATCTTCTGAAATGCCATCTGTGATAACAGTAGTGATACAGAATAATTCCCGTGCCATAATGTGTTCGTACAGTAACTACTGTTATATAACATCACACGCTGAGTATCTTTTATTCATCGTGTTCTGCGGCATCGCTTTAGCATAATGATAGGTGATAACTTTCGGGCAGGGTTAGTATCTACCTTCCACTTTAGAGAATATTTACATTTTACTGTAGCAGTGCTTTCTTGTGTCAGAAATCTAATTTTAAAAGCACCTTTTAAATCACTTCAAAATCTCCTTGATGGATTGGTGACTATTTAGCAGTTTGTTTGCTGTGCATTGGCCTATTTGAAAGCTATCAACAGGATTTTGCTTAAGAAGTAAAAGTATTGCCCAGTTCTTTTTGAAGACAGTGTAAGGTGACATGTTTCAGGAGCAGGACAGACCAAGCTTCTTCTGCAGTATTTGGCAGGATATGCATTAAAAGTGCCAACTGTTCTGTGAGTGTAGATGTTTCTCAATTTATGTGAACTTTTCAGTTTCAGAGGAAGTAAGTCCAAGCAGAGGATCTAAGTCCTCAAACTGCATGTTTTGGAGATTTTTTTTTTTCTCCTAATATTTTTTAAGTGTAAAGCGTACATGTGTGCTTGGAACTTTCATCCTGGAAAGACTCCTTCTGAGAGCCGTGCAACACGTCCATCCTGCTCAGAGCACGGGCAGAAGCGAATCTTGGGCTGCCGGCAGGTTTTACGTTGTTGGTGCAGCCAGGACGTGGTATTTCCCCACGGTGGGAGATGTGTGGGCATTCCAAAGCCCTCTGGAGCTGAAGTATGCAGAAGTACAAAGTGTGGAAAGCCAAAGCACAGGCGGAATATTTCTGCTGCGAGCTGATGTCTTTGCTGATCGGCGCCTTTGCTCTCTCTGCTTGTGTAGCTGTGGCAGTGTGTTTGTGTTTGTTTTTTTGTTTTTGCTTTTTTAAACTCCCAGCTGCGTTCAAGGGCCTCCGGTCTCTCCCTGATAATGAAGAATGTGGGCACCTTCGAAGTAGCTTGCGGCAAGAGCCAGTCTCATGATAGCTGCTGGCTCTCCATGGACCACCAGAAGTCTTCAATGAATCTAAATTGGGGTCCATACACCACAATTTGAGATTTACTGATGCAGCATGACAGCATGTTTATTATTCATAAACATGGCTTTTATTTTGCTTCCCTCTTAAAATCAATTGCTGAACTTCAGTTTCTCATCAAGGATTTTATGAGGAGACTAAAAATATTTATTGTTTTGGTTTTGTTTTTTTCTCACTTGGAATGTGGGGATTCCCTGTGCAGGCGTTATGTTTTTCTTTCTGTTATATTATTTGCTATTATTTTTCTTTTTAATATTTATGATGAGTTAGCTCATCCAAAACCCTGAAGGATAAATCCTTCTGTTTAACCCAGTTCTCTCCCTTACTTCCAAATCCCATCTGTGAGTTGGAGTGTTAAATTCTGGAGGCTTTTGTCATCTGGTCGATAGCATGCGAAAAATCTGGAAATTGTGCACAAGTGATATTCTGTGCATTTAAGGTCATACATCCTTAAAAGCAGGGGTCTCAATCTTCTCGTCTGCGTTTGTAACTTGAATCCGCCATAGCGGGGTGTTTGTACAGTTGCTGGATCGTTGTTTTTAGGTTCACGCTGGAGTCTCGTGCATGGCTGACAGGTGACTGAACCATGTCACCTTTGATGTGTCAGATGCATTGACGCTGTGATGTTTACAGCTGTTGTGCCTTCTCTTTCAAATTCCATCTCAACGCACTCTAGAGCTGCTCATTAGGAAACGATGATCCTTTAAAGTGAAATGACCTTGTTACTTTATTGCTCCCCAGCTATCCTGCATGTTGCAATAAATCGTGGATGAGTGCAATACTTTTTTGGTTAGGGTATATTTTAGATACTAACACCATTTCTCTGTTTTGTGCAGTCAATAATATGGGCGTATGCTCGTTGTGATAAAGAACTTTGAAGAAATAAGCATTTTAGAATGCTTATTTAGAATTCCATTTAGAATTAATGCAGGTGAAGGAAAGAATTGTAGTTAGTAATATAGATTATAATGCAGAATTATTAATACGCTCCCTAGAGTAACGTTTGAAGTATGTCATAGAATCATAGAATGATTTTGGTTGGAAGACACCCTCAGGATCATCCAGTCCAACCATAACCTAACTCTAGCACTAACCCATGTCCCTCAGAACCTCTTCTAAACGCCTTTCAAACACCCCCAGGGATGGTGACTCCACCACTGCCCTGGGCAGCCTGTTCCAGTGCCTGACAACCCTTTCTGGGAATAATTTTTTTCCTTATATCCGATCTGAACCTCCCCTGGCACAACTTGAGGCCAGTTCCTTTCATCTTATCACTTGCTATTTGAGAGAAGAGACCAACACCCTCCATGCTCCAGCCTCCTTTCAGGTAGTTGAAGACAGGGATAAGGTCTCCCCTTAGCCTCCTTTTCTCCAGGATAAAGAACATTTCAAAAGCACCTGTAGCATTCATTACATACACAACAAAGCCTCTGTGGTTTTGCTTTTCTTTCAGTCCTCTCTTATTGCATCTCTTACAGTAGTTTAAAAAATAAAAATCAGAGGCCCCGTGACTGTTTTATTTTAGGTAACCCAAGCACAGCGGAGTGCGAACAGGAAGCGTTTATTGAAGGGGGTGACTCGGAGAGCAGTAATTGCGTTGTCACACAATATGTCCTGTGAGCTGAAGGGCCGCGATGCCTCGGGAAGGACGGGGCCAGCTCCTGGAATCCTGTCTGACCGGCAGCTGTGTCGGCCGTATACATATACGGGGCAGCTGCAGAGCCAGCTGTCGTTTGGTGTGAATCATACGGCAGGGGATGCTGTAAATAGACCAACGTGGGGTAATCTAATACCTGGCAGCCTTTTGATTTTTACTGCAGGCCCTTTCCCTCGTTCAGATAATTAAGGGGAATAATTAGTGAATAAAGAGAGGCAGAGCACAAACTGTTGTTACATGGAGTGTCTCAGTGCTTCTTTTTGTGTGCGAAACCTTTAAAAAGGTTTATGAGAGATTCAGATCCTCCATTCGTTAAACTTGGCATCAACTTCATTTGTCTCTTTCACCCTTTAAGTTTTGAGTGTAAAGTGTTCTGTTGGAACATAAAGCTCACACAGACACCATGCGACAATAAAACATGCTGGTGGCATGGTCATGGTTTGTGCTCTTGGCAAGAGTAACAGCTCAGCGCAGATCCATGGAAGTGTAAAGACGACAACTAAAACCTGAGGACAGGGGCTGGAACATGAGACTGTTGGTGTCAGCTACAGACAACTGCGTTGGAGACACAAAGTCTAGAGAAGTCCTTGGAACATCCACTCCATAAGCCACAAAACACTCCCCACTCCCTTCAGCAACCTTCAGTGCAGAAGATCAGAAATGCTCTATAATGGGGCTTCTATGGAGCAAGCGGGAGAGGTGGAGAGCACTGGGGTCTCGAATCCCTGCACCAGACAGGGCCTTGTCAGGTAGAAGCGCCCAGAGGAAGGGAAAAATGAACCGTGCTGGACTCCTTCCACTGTGAGACCTGGCAGAAGTCCACCCCACTGACAGCTTCTGGGTTTGCAGCCCTCTAAGCAGAGGCAGGAGTGCTAGAGCTAGTGAGCGATTGCTTTTGGAGGGGCGCAGAGGGGAGGAGAGGAAACATTTCCAGGCGATTTGCCTGCTGTTCTACAGCCTTACAGCCGGTCAAAAGCTAGGAGTTGTGTTCTCTCTCTTAGTGTTTGATGTATATTAGTCATTCAGTATTTGTGGGTGGTCTTTTCGGACGTGCAGAGCCACCCTTTGCACGGTGCAAGTTGATACGAAGATGATGGGGATGTTTAGCTTGTTGCTTGTGAAGTAACAGGTTGATGGTCTTTTCTTTCCATAATGGCTCCTTGGTGGTCTGGTTTTTAGTTTTGGTTTTAGTTTGTTTTTTGTTTTATTTTGTTGGTTTTTTGTTTTTTTTTTTTTTTTTTTTTTTAAATTTGATCCCATTTGAACAATTTGTGATGAATAAGCAAGAACTTAACAGCTGGCTTTGTAACGTGAGAACATTTCTCAGCCTTTGGGCTTTCAAAGGTTGTGCTTATCATGACCATAATATAAGGGAGGGTGGGAGGAAGAAGAGAAGGAAGCTGCTGTCATGTACCCGCTGCTTCCTCTTCCCCTCCTGCTCACCTAACACGGTGAACGTGGATACCAGTTCTTTTCAAACAGATCTTCTGCAAATGCTCTTCTGGTAGATTTGACTGTGACACATGAAAACATTAACTTGCTGGGGTAAACTTTGCCACGAGTTCTGTGTCCGTGCCTGGTTTGGGAATGTCTTTTAAAGCCTTTTTTCTTATGTTTCTGCAGGTGCTGGAAGATAATGACTATGGTCGTGCAGTGGACTGGTGGGGTTTAGGAGTCGTGATGTATGAAATGATGTGTGGCCGGCTCCCTTTCTACAACCAGGACCACGAAAAGCTCTTTGAACTCATCCTCATGGAGGAGATTAGATTTCCGCGCACTTTGTCACCTGAAGCAAAATCTCTCTTGTCAGGTTTGCTGAAGAAAGACCCTAAGCAAAGGTGAGACTGTTACTTAATAGTTGCACTCTTAAGCACTTGTGACCCTCAGAAATACCAAAAAAAATGTTAAAGGCTTCACAAAGAAGTTAATGGTTGTGCTATATACAGAGACACATCTATGAAAGAGAACTAACTAGCTTCAAGGCAACTGACTTAAAAGTGACTTTCTATTCTGCTGTGTGAAAGGCCCATATTGCGGTCATTGTAAAACAACTGAAAATGGCACAAAGGGCTATTGAATGCATGTGTGCCAGTTGTTTCTCTTTATTTAAAGTTGAGGAAGGTATTTCAGACAAAACTGTAGATTTGTTCCTGATCCGTTCAAAATGGTCATCCACCGAGATGCAGCAAGTGGACCTACTCATTTTTGGTTTAACCGTTGGCATGAGCTGACACTGCAAACAGCGACGTGAAGCAGCTTTGGTAATCAGAAGGCTGAACTTCAGAATGCAATGGCTGCCATCAACACAAAACTATAGCCTGGGATGAACCAGATTAACCCTGCCCTTGGTTGCTTACAAGGTGCTCTACTCGGAATGCTTTCACCTTCTGTCCCAGTTCAGGCTCCTGGCCATTTACTTGAATTTTTCTTTAAATCTGTGCCAGTGTTTCT
This sequence comes from Patagioenas fasciata, assembly GCF_037038585.1. Classification (NCBI taxonomy): domain Eukaryota; kingdom Metazoa; phylum Chordata; class Aves; order Columbiformes; family Columbidae; genus Patagioenas; species Patagioenas fasciata. The sequence goes on along the minus strand of NC_092524.1, from coordinate 61,997,148 downwards.
GCATCCTGCTTTGGACAGTAGGTGGTGGTGTTTGTACCATGCTCATAGTGGAGTTTGTACCACGCTTAATCTGCTTGTCCTATTTTTTCCTTTTTTTGTTTTTTCTCTATGCTGTATTATGTAAAAAGTAACCCTTGGTTTAAAAACAAAAAAGACCAAAACAAACCCCAAGCCCTTAATGGCTAACAAACAGAAAATAAACAAGATCCAATAAGGATGTTGACCCTCACATGAAGATAAATGTCAGTTTAAAAAGCTGCCATCTCGTCAACCCAGACATTTTTAAAACAAATAATATTGTGATTCTGTCACTGATCTTCTGTCCTGAACCTTCCACCGTAAATGGGCCTCAAAGAGGAAATCTTTCATGTGAGGGGCAAGCAGACTATTCCAGTTTGCTTTCTGAGGTTTAGTCTCTGTGTGTGCGTGCACGTTGCAGGAAAATGGGGTTTGCCAGTACAGGGATACTTGCAGCAAGGACTTTTGTCGTCACTGTGGGCTATTTCCATCACTGTTTTTGATGGAAAATCTCGTTGAGGCGTCTTGTGATGCAAATCCAGTTTGTACCACTGGAGGATTCAACTTAGTGGTGACATGGGGAACTAGGAACGGTTGTAGTCGGGTACGTGTCCAGTTTTGTTCTAGGTGGTAAGAGCCCGGTGCCTGCGAGGGGACCCCCAGGAGCAGCCCGCCGGGCACTATCCTCTGCCAGCAGGATTCCTGTCCAGCAAGGCACTGGGTTAAATACAACTGTGACCCTTTCGTAGCTTATTCAGGTGGGGCCTTTCAGTCACTGGAAAAACAAGCAGCATCTGCTGTAATTTGTTCTTAAAGGAGCATCTCTGCTGAACCAAAATGCAATTTGTTTACAAACAAAGAACGCCCACTTGTTTCTAATTACAAGGTTTTCCCAGTGCCAATAATTACTCAACAGTATGCTCATTTTATACAAATAGCCACTTCTTCATATGTATCTTCTGCAGGCTTGGAACCAACGATGCTCTGGTCTTGTTGGACAGATGATTTTCATGCTGCTGATAGAAATAACTATAGACTAGACAAGGCTGCACACATGCCCACAGCTTGCTAATTACACTGGTGCTTCCCAGGCTTTTTGGATCATGGACCATTCTTAAATACTGGTTTCTCACCAATAACCATTCACCCAGCTTTTTAACTGAAGTTGTGATTCTGCAAATCCACTGCGCTTCAGGCAGTACGGGGAGCTGAGCTGCAAGCCCTAGGGGTACGAGTCCTGACTTCTGGACTTGTAGTTTTGTGTTCTTTTTACTGTGTGGTCTGTGTGCTGGGGTGGGCGCCTGGGATACTTGGTAGTTGACTCATAGTGAATTCAGGGAGCCATATTGAAGAAAAACAGCCAGATCGCACTGAATGTATTTTCATAGCTAAGTTAAATAATGTGCGATAGTCTGGTTGACATTAGCCGGTTGGTGATGCTTTCGGGAACCACTGTGTCATTCAACAGAAATCTCCTCTTCCACAAAGCCCAGTGGTGGACAGAAGCTGGGGTCATAATGTTGTCTGTGGCAAAAACATCAGAATTGGCAGCATTTAGGAACTGCTGATGAACTTTGGAGTGGGATGGAGGAGACAGCCAAAACCATGAGAGAAATGAAACTGGGAGATGTCCCTTCCCGTAAAATAATTAAAAAACCCCAAACAACAAAAATAGTTGATATAATGGAGCTCAGTGATGAGGATATTTTAAGTTAAATATCAAGGAGCTAGGGAATTGTGACCTGCATCAGTGAATTAAATCTTAAAATTTACCTGTTGTACCTGAACTGGTATATGTGTATATATATATATTTATATATAAGCAGTCTTAGCACTCTGTATTCAGTAATACCAGTTCAGTCTCATACTCAATGGCATATGGTGAAAATGTGAAGTGCAGTAAGTTGCATTCTGCTTTTAATCATGGCTGTTTTCTAAATTTGGTCATATCGTATCCGTTTTGTAAGAGAAAAGGAATTTTGAAGTTTCTTTTGGGATTGATATAAGTTTATTAATCTTGTAATGTGAGCCCTAGTTTTCCTAAGAAGGAAAAAATCTGCTCTGTAAATACTTCTTTTAATGTGACCTGAAATTCTCCTTCTCTGCTTTGTGACATGTATCAAATGGAAGGAAGTAATCAGAGCATTTTTTTTCACATGTAGAACAGTGGAGGTTTTAACTTTTATGTTTGTTTCTGTGGCTGTGGAGGCTGCAACCTGTGCAAGTGGGCATGGATCGGAGCACTTTGTATAAACGGGCTGAGTTTAGACAGGTGGGTGGGTGGGTTTGTAATGAGCAGAGTGTACAGCTTGCTGTAATCAGCAAGCTCTGAATCTTGGCAGGTGTTAAGCTTGAGAGAACTTCAGGATGGTTTCCTCTGAATTGCGATCATGTGTTTTCACTACATGCCTTAGTGCTCTCTGTTATAGGTCAGGGCTGTTCACCCTCTTTCTGATGGGATTTGTAACAAGCTGCTTCATCTACTTCTGTGGTGCTCTTGGATTTTGGCAGGCAGGAAGAAGATGCAGCATTTCACCAATGCCTTTTAAAAGATTCAGTGTCTTCACAGAGTTGTAGTTTTGGCTTTGGAGCACTGAAGGTGGTTGCTGGGGACTGGTGATCAGTCTCTGGAGCCACAGAGAGATCATAGAATCGTTTTGGTTGGAAGAGACCCTTAAGATCATCGAGTCCAGACAACTCCTGTGTCCTGGATATCACTTGAACTGCACAGTGCTCATCAAGTCTTCATACGTGTTTCCCCAGGTGCTTTGAAGTAGACTGAGGCTTAGCTGTTTTGTATGATAATTTTAGTCTAAATTGGTTCAGTCCAAAGCTGTTCAGAACAAGTTTGGGCAGACTTGAAACAGTTCACATATAAGAAATCTAAGTTGAAGCTGAGGAAAACATAAAAGGCAAATTTAAAGAGATGATTTTTTTTTTTCCCCCCAAGCCTCAGAATCCTCAAACATGTCCCCTTTGTGGTTACTAATGTTGGGAAGTGGGAGCTCTTCCACTGTCACTGGATCCACCATGTTCGTGTTGCACACACGTGGTTAGTGGAGAAGTAGGGAAGTAAAGCTCAGCACAGAGCTGGGAGTTGCGTTATGCTTTCCAAAAGCCTTAATCTCTGAGCAGGAAAGCCCCCCAAAGACTCTTTGTACAGCACTTTGGGAAGAATACAGCCTTTTCTGTCCAAATCAGGAGTCATCAAAGCATGAACTTATGAATGGGATTATTTGGCAGGGCAGAGTGAAGGCAGCAGTTTCCTGCTTTCCTGCATTGGAGCCTGGCTGGTCTTACAGTGGAATCATTTTAACTACAAAACTAGGAGTTTGTGGGTTTCTTTTTAAAGAGCTGGGCATGGACCTGGGTGCTGAGCACTGTTTACTTGTGCAGGGGCAAGTATAGAAAGAAGTATTTTTCCTGTGATCCACTAACTGCAAACTTCTGGCCTGTGATGATAATAATTTCACTGTTGATGGTGTGCATATGCACTATGTTTATATATATATATATATATATGTATATATATCTTAAAAAATTACAGTACCTACATGTTAAAAAATATTTGTACATGATTCCTCTCTGGAATGATAACTGATAACCCTTGACTGTGGAGCACAGACAATTGTCATTAAATGATTAAAGGAACTTCCAAGCATTACACAATTTTGTAAAAATTAAAAATGTGGAGGTGGTTTCAGTTTAATATTTATGTTGTGCTTATTAATAATTTTCTCCTTGGGATTTAGCTGAAACATAGAAGCAAAGGTTCTCAAATATAGATGGAATTTAAATGAATAACCAGAATTGTTTGACAGGTATTTTTTAAGGAGACCAATTTAGACTGAAGTCTGGGTTGTTTGTTTGTTTTAATTGCTTTTTTGCCTGTATGCTTTCTGTTGTATTTCCTTGTATACTGTAAATCTCAGTAGCTTTTTCTTTTTCAGTCCTGTTTAAACTGGTTCTGCTTCTGTCTGAAGACTTAAATGCATGGAATTTTTTATTGTACAAGAATCTTTTCAAGACTTTTATTCCTGGTATATTTTTCTTCAGTTGTTGCATGTCCTTACAAAAGACAAGCCTGCTGCTTTCTCAGTTATTTTAACTGCTATTTTTGCATTAGGTACTGATTTAATTTTGTTCTCCTTGAGAGGGTCCTTTCATAATAATTGTGAAAAACAAGAGTGTATTTTGGAGCAAGTCCATATCCAATATATGAGGTTTCTATATTTCCCCATTTGTTTTGAATGGATTTGTTTAACAGTATAGATTTTTAAAAGGTAAGTAAAACATCTGGGGCTTTTTGTTGGCATTTCCCTGAGAATGTATTTCATGGAGCAAGGAGTTGTATTAGATATGGGGTTATCCAAAGCCCTCGTACGTGGCTGCAGCCAACCGACCTTCCTGCAGGCTTCTGCAAAATGTGATTCAGGTTCTTCTTAGTCTGTAGCCGCTCCAGAACTTCTGCACAGAAGCGCAGTCTGTGGATGTTTGTGGATAAAAAGGATTGACTCCACTCTGTTCTTCGCAACCGTCATCATCTGTGCTGGGGAAGCGGTGAGGAGCCTGGTAGAGACTTGGCAAAGCCTCCAGACCTGTGGGGCACCAGCCAAGGTCTGGTTACTCACAGAGTTTGTCTCTGTTCCAGGCTGCTCTGCAGCTCTATAGCGTGCTGGCACGTGGATGGGAGAGCCACCACCCAGCGTGGTTTGGCCTCCTGGGCTCCAGGGTGAGCTTAATCCTGGTCTTAGAGTTTACCTGGGGAAGGAGAGAGTCACCCAAGACTTTGCTACTCGAAGGCTGGGGACCTCTTCCCTGTTCCCCTGCTCATTTCCTGAAGGAACGTGAAGGAACAAACCCTTTTGGTTGCTGTGCTGCTAAATGGAAGAGGGCCAGGAAACAAACCTGGACTCTGGTCTCTCTGGTACCACGATGGCCTCTGCCAGCTTGTGCTCTCTGAGGATGGTGTTGGGCACGGCTGAGAGGGCTGCACGCACCAGGATCCATTCCCAGCCAGCAGTATGGACGAAGTGTCAGCCTATTTGACTTCTCCGCACCAAATGCTGTGCTCGTAGTATTGTGCCTTCAAGCTACGTCCCAGAGCCTGCAGTGCAGTCTCAAGCTGTAAAAAAATACCACTTCAATGGCTTCACATTATCTCTGATATTTTGAACCAAAATCCTCCCTTGTATCCCCAAATAATCATGCATTAGTGCCGCAGGGTTACCACATGTGGCCCAGAGGAGATTCATGGCCAACTGCTGTGCAGCACGGATGAGGCCTGGCCAGGCAGTTTGAGTTCAGGTTCAAAGAACAATCCTTGGCCCTTGTTCTGTACCGGTGTAGCCTTGGTCACATAGAGCCATTGCTCTGGGCTCTTAAAATAGGGATAAAATTTCAATTTGTCAGTGACACCAAGCATCCGAGAACAGGCAGATACTAGAGGTCAGGCTGGATGAATATGGTGGCACCTCTTGTACTTAAAATCCTGAGCATCTCCTTAACCTTGTTACCTGAAAGTAAGTCTCCTGCTGATTGCTCAGTAAGTATTTTGTTTTCTTATTATGTGCCTTTGCTTGCAGATGTGGTTCAGTCTTTTAGAAAGCATTTTAACCTCCACAGCAAAACCTAAGCATCTGCTAGCTCAAGACTGCAACTAAACCGATTGCATCTCTGAGCTGTGTGGACAGTTTTATTTTGGAATGAGAGTGCTTTATCTTGATATACCTGAAGTCAATAGAACACCCTCTGTGCTTTCGTGAAGCCGAAGAGGAGGAAGGATTTGCATACAACACGATATTATCGCTGCAGTTGTCAACTGTTTTCTTTAATGGAAATTTAAATCAGGTTTCATAAAATGGTTTGTCTTAAAATTCTTTGCCTCTCTTATGCTTCAAAATCAAATTCAGTTTTACTGTTGGCATCATTCTGCTCTGGAAAATTGTGAGGGGTAGTCACTTGTTAATTTAGAAAGAGAGAAGGGTGGGTGGCTCAGACCTTGTACAGGCAGGATCTGCTGTGGTCCTTAACACAGCATCTTTCTTTATGGTCTTTTGAATTGTGATTATTATTTTTTTTCTTCATTTGTTTGTTTAATAGAGACCCTCATTCTAATTCTGTTGGCTAGCTTGTTTTCAAATCTCTTGGTGGAACTGTGTTGCAACCTGAAATAGACTGTCCTGCAGCCCTTGCACAAAAAACAAATGCGAAGCAAATGCTAGAACTGCTCCCAAATGTATTATATAAACTCAGAATTTCTTCACTACCACTTAATAAAAATTGTATGAGGAAAAATAACTGTACTCAAACATCTAATTACTTATTTTGCCCCAAACAGGTTAGGTGGTGGTCCTGATGATGCCAAGGAGATTATGCAGCACAAATTCTTTGCTGGCATTGTTTGGCAAGATGTATACGAGAAAAAGGTACTTTTACAACTGTTCTTGCAAGGTGAATTATAACTGTGGGTACACTGAGTGTTTCAGATTTTGTTGTCCTCTGTGAGGTACCCAGAAACCCTCCACAAAAGAGGTTTGTAAGTGTTTTTAAGAAGGGTAAATTGCTTTTTGTTTCTTAAAATACTGTAATCGAATGACTTTTGAACCAAAGCTTTTTTTTTTTTTCTTATTGCAATGAGAGGTGTATCTCTCAATGAGATAATTGTTTCTGTGACTGAATAAATAGGATGTAACCAAAATTGCTTCCAAATTTACAAAAGTGTATAAGCCTTTAAAATGGCTTTTCCCATGAGTTCTTGTTGCCGTTCCTTGCTGTCAAGTGACATATTGCTTACAAGCCCAGGAGTTATTGTTGGCTTCTGAGCATCTGGAAGCAAAACTTCCCAGAAGCAGTAGTGGAAGATGGGCTGATTGTTCCCTTTGCATTTTTCTCTCTTGAGTGATGAAATTAGACTGAATTAGACAAGTGGCTTTTACATCAATCCAAACCTAATTTTTTTTTTTTTGTAAAAGAGGGCTGGTGTGAAGTGTCTGCACTTCATGGAACCCCTCACTGGTTTTCCTCAAGACCCGCTGAGTTCGTAGGCTTCCTAGTGGGACCCACTCAAGCTGGACCCCAGCCCTTTCCATATGAGCGTGTTTCATCAGTTGTCTGTTCCTCACCGTCCCTTCGTTCACAGATGATTTGTTCCACTCCTCCAAGATGCCCTGCTTGGTGCTTTCACATCTGCTGTCATCCTCTCCCCTTTGATTCTCACCAGCCACATTTTCCTTAACGCTCCCATGAAATGCAGCTGATTAAACCTGGGTCTGGTGATTCCAGGCTCTACTGGTAGCCCATGGTCTCACTCAATCGCGGCCTTTCCTGATTTTCCTCCCTTCCCCCTGCAGCCCCTCATGGTATCAGCTCTCGTTTGATCTCTAAATACAGTTTAGTTCTCCCTCCAGTTGGTGGGAGCAGGTAAGAAACTTAGCAGAAACTGAGCTTTAATTCTTTGGATTCTTTCAGTAGAAATAACACACTGATCTATTAGCAATGTTTCTATTCTTAAAGAAATTGAGCATAACACTGCTGGTTTCCGTACCATAGTGGGAGAATTGTCCAGTGCCTGTGTACAATTAGAAAGAGTGCTCCGTTTGCTTCTCTTCTTTCACTTCCTCACACATTTGCCTGGCTAAAGGGAACTGAAAAATCGTTAAGTAAGTTTTAAGATGCAGTTTAGACCTCTGGCCTTTCAAAGCATCCCTCGATAGAGAGCTGCGTGTAGCCATGAGGGCAGGAGGGAGTTGCATTGAGCTTATCAGTATAATGTAGAAAAGTATATCTGAATTATTGTTCTAAACAGGAGGTTATCCTCATTTTCACCCAGCTGGCAAGCTCAATACTTGGGGTTTTGCTGGGTTTTTTGCAGTTTAAGATAGAAAGTTGGTAACAGGACTCAAATGTCTTCAGTGAAGTTGTTATTTGATGGTAGTCTTGCTTCCCTGAATGGAGGAGGAATCACAAAAGCTGGAGGCAATTTATTTATCTGTAGGCCTGAGAAAACCTTCATAGATTGTCCTTTAGAAGTACTGACTCAGATTGTTGTGGAAGCTACCAGGAAATTCCAAATGTTACATATTTTGGAGAAAAGTGCACTAATTGAGACTATTTCTGACCTTGGTGTATCCAAGGGGGCTGGATTCTGGTTTTGATCCTGTCCCATTAGCATGTGCATCTGAAATTAGATGTAAACCATTACATACTGTAGAAATGTCCATGCTGTGCAAATGAAGAGATTTCAGAAAGCCCGTCAGTAATTGCTGTCTACATTCTGGGTGTTCCAAAGAGGATCTTGCAGCATTTACCTGAAATGCAGTCTCATGGATAAAAGCTGAATTTTGTCAGCTGCCTAGAGGTGTTTATGTGCTAAGCTTGGTTACCCACTATCTCGATATAGTGGTGAATATGTTTATGAATATAGGCTTGGGGTAATCAAGAACACTTACTTTGTAATTAAGCTTTTTGGAAACATAGCTTTGCTTTGAATTGTAAGGAGTTTAGAATAACTGGGGTTGTCCCAAGAATTTAAAATATTCATTAGACTCTCCTGGAAGATTGTTGTTTTTTGTCTCCAGTGCAAAGAAAGGTGCGATTTAATTTTTACAGTATTTTGCCTACCCACAAGCAAAGCATACGCAATGAGATTTTAATCACATGGAGTTTTCTCTGGCTTTTTTTGGTCTCTTTAAACCAAGATAAGCCTGTGGGTATCATGCTGGTCTGCAGCAGTGGGAGGCTACAGGTGGCACCTCCCCGCCAGTTGAACTGCAGAGCTATTGCAGTGACAGCTTCCCAGGAAAGCAACGTATTTGCTTGGTAAAGCCAGTGTTCGAGCTTTCTGCAGCTTCCCCTCTGTTTCCAGCTCAATGTTCTGAATTTGACAGCTAGGGGGAAAAAAATGCTCTTGTGGGTGCGCCATAATCTGTCTCAAATTGCTTTTAGCAGATACTAAGATAAAAGGGAAGATGCTAGAGGCAGCGCTAGCCCGTTACATGTGTGTTCTGAGCTGGATGTTCTGACGCAGGTGGCTCAGGTCCCCGATCAGGCGGGGGTCACCGTGGGTGCCACGACCCCCCTGGCTTCAGAGGACACACAGAAGTTCACCTGCACACACGGCTGGTCAGAAACACACCGAGGTTCCCTATAAGGAGCAGGCAGAAAATGGCTGTAAGGAGAAAGAGAATAGAGTTAAAACGTGAAAGGAAGAATGTTCGTCCTCAACAGGATTTTTATTCTCAATCAGGTCACACCAACATATTATATATAGTGTTATTAACATTATAATGTGAAGCATTCCCTCTTCAGTAGCTTCAGCAGGACTGTCAGGCTCAGAGTGACTCGCGATTTGGGCATATCCTGTTTCCTTTTCCTTTTTAAACTCAGGACATAAAAACCACTTCTAATCACCCAATTTTTTTTTTGTTTTTTGACAGGAACATTTGCCAGGCTCCTTTAAGCTATCCTGGGGCACAGAAGATTATTAGTAGTTAAAAAAATGATGAATGCATACTATAACTATGCTCTCTTATAAGAAACAGAATTTTTGTGTTCCTTAATTTTAAAAAAATGGCTTTAAAGTGTAGAATCTTTCTTTGTATTTGGAAATACGACCGTATGTGTAGATTACACTTCTTAAAGGCTCTACATTGAAAATGGAGGAGCTTTATTGGACTGTAGTTTGTCAGACGGGGCAACATTCTGTTAGGTGCTCTCAAAACAGATCAGAAACATGATCCTGGCGATCAGGAGCTTGAAGCTTAGTGCTTTTCTTATTAACTGACTTACCAAGCAAACGATTCTTCAGATCTAAGCTGCAGGAAAAGCTGGGGGTGGGTGGGGAAGAGGTGTTTTGCACACTCGAGATGTGCTGATTTTTTTCCAGGTAGTGATTTCTGCCAGTGCTGTTCTTATTTCTGGAAGAGCAGAAGTGCGAGTCTCGGGGTCACTGCTTAATTTACCATTTGCCTTGATAAACCTTTCTCTGCAGTTTCAGCTTGGAAGCCGTTTACTTCCTCAATCACGCTCCGAAATTGTTGCCCGGTGTGGCTCAGCGCTATTAAAAGACGGCCAGGCTTAACCCCAGGGGTGGGCGAAGTGCAGCCCAGCGCTCAGCCCTATTACATGTCCTCCGTGGAGGGCTGAGAACGGTGTTTACATTCTGTTTGTGCAGCGGGGAGGTGAGCGAGGTCTGAATCCCAGCTCTGTTGCCCTCCAAAATTGTCTGGGCTCCAACTCGGTGCATGTGTAGGTGCCCGGGCACGTCCCTGAAAGAATATTAATTCACCACTAAGCACGCTCAATTTTTTTGTAAGCACTCCAGATTTTCTTAATTCAGAGTTGATACCAAACTGCTGTTGGGGACCAGGAGTAGAAACGCCTCACGCTGCTGCTGCCTTGTCCTGAATTCTCCCGGGTCGGTCTGACCTGCAGTGCAGTTGCGGTCAGAGCTGCACGGGCACAGTAACTCCGTAGCCAAAATGTTTTTGTGAACGTTACAGCCTTGTGGTGTTACACAAGTCTAGCTGATCAGTTTGGTATCACTGAGTGTCTTTCTTATTCATTGTCATCCTTCTCAAGCATAAATCTGACTAGACGAATTTGACAATTTGTATATAATGAGGAAGGGAATTGGTATATATGGTTGAAGAAAAGTTAGGATTTTAGGTTTTTCTTTGTGCAGTTAAATCCTAGGAACAAAATTACTTAAATGCCCCATAAATAGGAAGTGCATACCTAAATAAATACTTTTGACTGTCTATGGTTCCTTCTTTTTGAACTGGCATTATTTAAACTTATTTTAGGAATTTAGGAAAAGGCACTGTAGCTTATAACTCCATTTCAAATGCTCCCTGTTGTAAACAAGAAACTGCAAGAACCCGTACATGGATGGTAATTATTTTTCTTTTTCTTTTCATAGCTTGTACCTCCGTTTAAGCCACAAGTTACATCTGAAACAGATACAAGATATTTTGATGAAGAATTTACAGCACAAATGATAACAATCACTCCTCCTGACCAAGGTAAAGTTTTCTCACATGTTGCCCACTGTATTCTTCTGACGACCAGAAATAATTCACTGTAACGTTACCCAGTCTCTTTAGACCATGTGAAAAAGCATCAGTTTAAACTTGCTGGTTTTCCATATGTGTGTTTGACCAAGAAGTTGGTAAACGGATGTGAAACTTGCCACATGTCTTTCCAGTTTGGGAAATGAAAAACCTGTTGTAGGAGATGGTGAAATGATTTGTACTGTTGTCTTTTCCAAGTTTGTTTATTGCCACTGGAAAATAATTCTTTTCCTGAGTTTTGCACGTGTACATCTGCACACAAACCGAGTGTGCACATAGTCAGTTGAGTATGGACTAACATCCATATTCAATGAAAAAATGTTTTATTTGCATGGAAACGAAGCATGTTTGATGCTCTGAAATAGCAATTTCCAGAAATCCCAAAAAGTGAACATGGATTTAAGCAGCGCAGCTCCTGGCAATTTTAAATGGACGTCCAAACAACTATTTACATGCAACAATCAGGATCTTCTGTGATGTCCATTTAATGGGGTGAGATTTAAGAGTTCCTGTTTCTTCGTTCGTTCAAGTTGTGGAAGTAAAAGGCGACAGTGAAATTTTCTGAAATAACTTTACCGTGGGTTATCTTATTGTTTGTTCACGTAAAAAGGTACCAAATGTTGTCTACTCGTTTCTTCATTTTTCAGATGACAGCATGGATTGTGTAGATAACGAGAGAAGACCTCATTTTCCTCAGTTCTCCTATTCAGCCAGTGGAACCGCTTAATGTTTTGCAATGTTTTCCCATTCAGAAACAAAACAGACTGCATTTTGGGGACCTTACTTCAATGGACACTAGAGAACTTTCTATATTATCTGAATTACAAACTGTGTTTGTATTACAATTTAGATGAATTTGTAGGAAGCCTCACAGATTCTGTATTTAAAACAATTCTTTGATGCATTTTTGAGAAGGAAAACAAATCCATTCTTAAAGTGTTATGTCAAGGCTTTTATGCTGAATGACCATAGGTTTTTAAGAATATACACCAAAACTGTTTACTTTAGAAATAATTAAGGTATTCAACATATCAGCAACTCTGACCAGAAAATCCCCTTATTTTATTTATTTCATACAGTTCATTATCTAAATATAGAATCTGCACTCTGAACAATTAGATTTCTATAGGAAGATGTAAGACTTTAGTAGCTAGTGCAATAATATAAGCAACAAAGTGAACAAACTCTGGAGGGTTACGGTTCAAACGCATTTTGGACAGCAGTGAAGTGTCATCCAACTCCAGAAAACCAACTATAGGAACAGCATTAATGGCCTCAGTGAGGTAAATCAAAAAACAAAAGTTATTTTTGTTATAACATCTGCTACAAGACATTACATATCCAACAGAACCCAGTGGAATTGCCACATCGTACAGACGAGTATTCCATTCTAGACAGTGCATCTAATGATTCCATTTGCGTAGAGTTTAGGAATACTTCATAGGATTGGCTTCTCAGAACCTAGAAAACGCTTGATTTACCGATCTAATATGAAATGCAACAACGCAAAATCACCCACTTTCACCACTGTATAAAAATATCATGCAGATCTAAGTGAGAAATCATCTTAATGAGCGAGTCAACCAGACAAAGTACATTTTGGCACTGAAGTAATGACTTGTTGCCGCTTTTTTTTTTTTATGAAAAGGTATATGAATATATATAAACACTGAATGATTTTTTGCATCATGCCAGATCATTTCTTCTTGAGTGTGCATTAAAGGTATCAGCCAACAGTTCATGGTGCCTTCTCACTCTTGAAAATTCACCTTAACAGTGTTTCCCATGTATAAGAAAAGAACTAGGTTGAAACTTCATATGTTTTTGAATAATAATGGTGTTCAAAAAGTGAATTCTTTTTTTTTTTGTTTTTCATTTTTAATCTTAGTGGAAAATTCCCCACACCCTATTTTTGTTGTATCATGTTTCTTTGTAATTTTCATAAAAGCAGTCTTATTCTGTCTCTGCTGCGGATGAATTTATTCCATTGTAGGTTGCGTTCTCTTGAATTGCTTTTTTTTTTATTTTTCGTTCTCTTGACTGTATAAAATTGATGACATGTACTGCAGTTAACTAGCATTTAATTTTTTTATTTGAAAGGGAGTATGTTATGAAAACCCTGGCTTCCCCTTTCCATCAGAAGCTGCTGTTTCACAGACAGCCCGTTATCTTGACTTTTTTAACAACATTCAACTCTAGTATTTTTACTCATGATATGAAAGTTTCCCTCCAAATACTTAAATAAAAATTGCTTTAACAAGTTAGGTTCTTATTTCTTGCGGTAGGAGCCTTCTGAATTTGTAGAGATGCAGAAGTGCTCCAGTTTCTTGAGTCTGATGTGAACATCGCTGAAGGATTTAGGCTTTTCTCCCTCCACTCAGTTGTTTCATCTCTGTGCCCGTCATGATGCAAAGATAATTTTGGAAAATGTCTGTTAAAAGAAATACACCCCATGCCAGAAATAGTTTGTCTTGAGGTGAATGAGAACGGGTCTCATTTGCCGTCGTCCTTGTGCCGGTGAGATTGTGTTACCGAGGCCCTAATCTTCAAAGGTGTTTCTATTCCAGTCACTTGGGCCAGTGTCCAGTATATAATTCTGCATTTTCCTTTCTTGGGACTAATATTATTCACTTCTAGGAGGTAGTTATACATGGCTGGAATGTCCTTTTTCAAGAAAGAATACCGAGAAAAATACAGGAATGTCCAAGAACACTGCAATACGCTTCAACCGAGCACACAAGTTGCAACTACAGTAAGTCATTTAACGTACAAAACTACTTTTAGTTCAAAGAATCAGCTGTAATTCCCAGTGGAATTTACTGGACGTTCTGTGCAAGGAGGGAAGGTGAAAGAAGGGCTCTGTGTCTGCGGCGGGTACCTTGCGCTGATGCTGGACGGACTGTCCTGTTCTGCAGGTCTGACCTCCTGCTCTCGTTGCTTTGCATCCAAACCTTCAGCTGCGTTTGCAGCCAGCCCGGGGACGAAGTCCAAAGAACTCTTCTGCAAGTCTGCAAGCCCCGACAAGTTCTCACTTTGTGCGTCCAAATAAAGGCAACGTGAACAAGCAAAGGTTTCCAGAATCTGCCCCAGGAAAATCTGGTCTTTCAAATGCAGGGACATGGTTGTTTTGTTGAGGCTGATTATGTCTCAGAACAGTATTTTTTCTGCCAGTTGTTGCTAAAGGATGTTTGTTTGAATTCCCATCTATAAAATGGAACTCAAAAACCAGCCAAAAAAGTCTGGGGATCTTAGTGTTGTTAGCAACAGGGAGATGTGAGCACCACACCTGAACGCAGGGTCTTCTGCATATTTTCCCTCATTTTGCCTGTGATTATTCAAAATGCCTTGCCTGTTGTTTGTAACTGAATGATTAGCAGCGTTACAGCTGTCAACCTGCACATGTAAAGCATGTTCTTTAAATTTTGATTTAGCATATCCATCACTGTTAGCATCCTGTTGTCTTTCCCTACCTATCACAAAACTCTGTGACCTGAGTGTTATTCACCTCAGATTGCTTTTGTATTATATATGCAAAGACTGCTTAAATCTTGTGCATTCCTTTAGTTCTTTTATTTGAAAACCCCAAACTCCTTTACAGCCAAAACCTCCTCATTCTTCATTGTGTCATTGTCAAATGTCACCTTGCTCTGCTGTCACATTGCAGCAAAGATGATGCATCCCAAGTGCTACAACAGAACAAATGCTAAAACATCTACCTGCAGAACACTGCTAGTATATACATATATATATTTCAGCCCAGGAACTCAGTTGTAAACTCAGGTTGGGAGAAAAATGGGAACAAAAAAAACCTCTCTGCAAGTCAGTAACGTGCAGTTTTCTGTGCCCACAATAAAATAAACTGCTCTTCATTTTCCTTTCTACACCATCACCCCTCCAGAAGGGAACCTCCACCTGTTTTCCAGCTGCAAGCCTCAGGTATCTCTTCTGCTCTTTGAATTTGCCTGTTTTCCACCTGAGAAACAAATTACGACAATTTTCAGAGGCTTGAGGTAAAAAAATTCCTTGATTGTTTGAATTAAGTGATCTTTGCCTTAAATGGGGGTGAATTTTCATGTCTGTTACTTTGGATTGCTTACATGCATTTAAGCGATGAGTACAAGAATATTGTATTCTTCATCTTCTTAGGTGCTTGGGGTTTTTTTAGTCTTTGCAGAGAAATTACTCTTTGCTTTTTAGAGAGCATGTCAAGTCAGATTTTATTTCCAATAGCAGGATTTAGTATGGGGGTCCCAAATTAGAGGTGAGACTTTAATTTTGGATGACAGTTTCCACTCCAAGGAGACAGAAGCAGCCTCATCGTCACTTTAAGTGCCTGTGAGTTGTGTGGAGTTTCTGCCTGAAAAGTTTGGGAAATTGGAAGTTGGGAGGAAGGTTTGATTTGTTTCACTGTGTGTGAAAGAGCTCCAGTGGTAAAAGCACATTTGAAGAAATGGGCATATGTAAAAGCATCTTGTTTCTTCAGTGTTGCAAATGAATGTGTTTGTCTTCCACTTTTAGCTCAATTTTCTTAATAACAGGGAGGTTAATTGCCACTAGAAGTAAAACGAAAAGAACACGCAGTGCCTATAGCAAATGGGAGCTTATTATCCCCAGTGCAGCTGAGTGTACAGACGTTTGGTAGCTCTGTCTAATGGAACATATGTTGCATTCTAATCAGGTGATGACTGGTTGCTCTGTGTCTGAAATAATTTTAAACAAAAAAGTTGGTTTTATGGTCATCCCTGCCTATCACTTTTTTTTTTCCATTTTATTTTTAACTGCTGGTCACTGTCCTGGTTCAGTGAACATTGTGGGTCGTCTCAAGAACCAGGTCAAGGACTTGGTATGTGACAACGCTACTTTCCTCTCTAGTTTTCAATGTGTTTGTAGCTCAGTTCTCAGTTTCTCCTTTGCCAAAGTTTCATGTGGTTGTCCACCTGTTCCTACTCACTACCTGCTCCCCCAGAGATGGACTTTCGTGAACTTTCTGTGTCACATGTAACCTTGGTCTGTGCTAAGATTCCATTCTTATGATGTTTTTCCACACAGTTTCTCCATGTCTTCTGTCATACTGCCATAACTTCTTGTGTTTGTTTCAAGAAGACAATGACAACACAGCAGTTGCTATATTTTCTGAATTCTGAGGGTTTCTAAAATGCTTCATATATTTAAAATATTACATAACTTTCACCCCACTGAGATTCTAGAACTGAGTATGAGCAAAAATTATTGACAGAAACAGACACATTGCCTACCCTAAATGTTGTTACCTTTAGGTGTTTACAAACTCTACCATATCTATTTCCTTGCACTGTTATGTTCTTACAGTACTGATGCTGTTGCCCAGAGAACTGTTGTGTAGGACAGAGAAAACCTGTATTGGAACAAACAGAAAAAAATAGTGACTGTGATCTGCAGCACAGTGCCTGGGAATTCATTGAAACTGGATAAAAATGATCAGAAAATATCTGCTTAAACATTATACTTGTTTGGAAAAAAAAAAAAAGAAGCAAAACCAGTAATACTGTTATTCCTTCAGCTGATGGAAAGACAGCGACTGGAACGAACAGGTGTTCCTCCAGGGAGTCTTGCTGCCCATGCTTGGAGCACTGGGCTACACAATCTCCAGAAGCTCCCTCCAACCTCAGCTGGTCTGTGATTCCATGTAATGGCTTAGGTCCTGAAGGTGAGAGCATGGGCTTCAGGGAAGGAGGTTCTTCCTGTGCTTTTTCTGTCTTTGGGATGTATTTAAGCTTAAAGACCTGTATACGACATTCTTACAATCTATGTGGCTCAGCTTTGAGATGCTCCCACCTTTATCTTGTTTAATAGCATTGGTCCCTGGTCATCCCAAGAACACTTAACTGCTTTAAGCAAACTATATATCTTTGTTGAATGTGCACGTTTTATTGCATTACAGTTTTGTCAGTGATTTTCTCAGGGATGCCAAGAGCACTTTTATGCTAGTATATTGTCACTGTCTTCTAAAGCTGAACACCAGCACTTGTGTTGCTTGAGATGGGCACAGGGACACTGGATGCTCTCGGGTTCCTCCTGGCATGACCAGGAGAGAAAACCCCGAGTCATATCTACTCTTTCAAGTGGAGGATGATGTCTGCTTTGCGTTAGAATTCCCACTCCAGCAGGATACTTTGGCTCCTCCATAAGCTCTTTAGTGAACTTTAATAATGAAAAGTAGCGTGATACTATTCTGAAGATGGTTGTAGCATATAGTAAGCTTTCCATATGATAGGTGGAGCTGCTGCAATTCTTCCTTTTTCTGATATTATTGGGGGAAATTAAACTAAACAGGGAAACAGGAATATCTGCAGATCGTCCAGGAACGAGTATAACATGAAACTGCATGACAACAAAGTGGAAAGAGCAAGTTCACCTGGTGCAACTGCAGACGGGAAAGTTGCACAGGAAGGGAGGTATAAGAAAGCAGAACAAAATGTACTTACTTACACAGGTGAGGTTGTCATAAATGTGTAACTAAGATAAAGGGATTAAACTTAGTATCTCACTTTACTTGAAATTACGTTACCTATCCAAAGATTTACTTCCTGTGCTCCATACTCAGCTGTTAAGGAAGTGCAGACCAAAGGTGACTGCGTGTCCCATCTGTGCTTTGCCAGAGGTGGGACAGGACTGCAGGACACTGCAGGAAAGCACTGAGATGGACGCGGTCGGAGTGTGAGTGAGGCAGCGGTGTCCGGGTTCTGCTGTGCAAAACAGTCGTGTCAACTTTCATCTCAGGTCACTGCTGGTGGCCCACTTTTTTTAGCAACTGCTTCATAATGAAAAAACACCAGCATATATTACAAGGAAGGAAAAGTACTTTTCAGACATGGAGGAAACCCTGGTTATAAATGCACCTATTTTTTTAACAGGTCCAGCTGGAATTTTCGCAGTGCTGGGGTGCGTGTGTGCACATGTCTGAGTGGCAGGTGATGGGGTGGGCAGGCTGGTGGCGGCCCCAGGGCTGCTGGAGAGGGAGGTTGGAGCAGCACAAAGAGGCTTCCAACTCCCATCTGCAACCCCCCCGAGGAGCAGCGGTGACGGCAATGCCATCTGTCCTGCTCCTGCCGAGCGCTCTCCTCTCCCGGGAGCAGGAAAAGCTGGCACACGGAGCTGGGCTTTCGCTTCCCGGCTGCACAGAGGCTGGATGCAGATTGCTGCGTGGTACCTGTAGAGACCAGGCTGCTTTCTGCTGTCCCCTCTTGCTTTTTTTAGTCAGTTTTGTCTCAACTCTAGTTCTATTTTACCTGTTGACTTTTTCCTTATGACAACTTCCTCCTTCCCCTCTCTTCCCAGCAGACAAAGAAGAATCGATTTCCTCCTATTCCCCAGCACTCTTTCATTCTTTTTTTATGCCATAACCTATTTCAGATCTTTTTCTGCAGTCCCTTCTAGAGGGTGTGTTATGAACTAACATCTCTTATTTTAAATAATTATTTTCTCGTGGGCAGTGTCCTGATACCGGATGCTCCCAGGGTCACTGTGGGGACCAGAGACCCAACGTACAGCTCAGCTCCCCTGTAAATGGTAAAAGGCAGCTGCAAGACCCACTTTCCTTGGTCTCTTGGACAAGTGCAGATTTAGTGAGCCAAAGGAGGTACGGTAGGTGGTCTGTAGCATAGTCCTTCCTCCTCCCATCACCTCCATCTGCTGTGGCACAGAGACTGGGACAAAGTCCTGGCCATGACCTCCCTGGGTCAGGGCTGTGCCTGCTGCTGGTCTGGGTGCAGTGACTTTCCTAGGAGAGAGAAAATACTGAAGACAACCAAGAATCTGAATTGAAGGATGGACATATAAGTTGTGCTCTGTCAATGGGAGTGGAGCATCTCCCTTATGAGGAAAGGCTGAGGGAGCTGGGTCTCTTTAGCTTGGAGAAGAAGATGCTGAGGGGTGACCTCATTAATGTTTACAGATTTATAAAGGGTGAGTGTCATGAGGATGGAGCCAGGCTCTTCTTGGTGACAACCAATGATAGGACAAGGGGTAATGGGTACAAACTGGAACACAAGAGGTTCTACTTAAATTTGAGAAAAAACTTCTTCCCAGTAAGGGTAACAGACACTGGAACAGGCTGCCCAGGGAGGTTGTGGAGTCTCCTCTGGAGACATTCAAAACCTGCCTGGACTCCTTCCTATGTAACCTGATCTAGGTGTTCCTGCTCCAGCAGGGGGATTGGACTGGATGATCTTTCAAAGTCCCTTCCAATCCCTAACATTCTGTGATTCTGTGAATTCAATCTCATTTTGGATACTACAGTTCCTTAATGTAGCAAAGCCAAGTTGCATTTTGTCATCTGACCCAAACCTGTAAGACCACTTTGTCTATGTATACCTACATCCTTTGGTTTCCTGAAGATTCTTTACTGATGTATTTTGGCATGAAATACTGGCCTAACCAAAGAAACCATTGAGTTTTAAAGCGACTTCCTAGTGATATTGTCAATATCAGTTCTGCTGTTAATTCTGCTGTGGAAGCACAACTAGAAATCAGTGGGGTAAAAAGAGGAGATAACTGCTCAGTGCCTTGCATCACGCCCTCCTGTTTCTTTAGTAGAGTTAGGAGTCAGCTGCTTTAAATATATATATATATATATTTAATTATATATCTGGTCATCCCTCACTGTCTGGTACCCATTTCTGTTCAGGGTATCCCCACCATCCTCCAGCTGGTTGTCAAGGTTTAAAATGTAAGAAACCCAGAGGAGGCAAACCAGATCATTCCTCTGCCCTTTCACTAGCTTATCTTTTCATTGTGGTATGAAGTTTAACCTATCCAGAGGTCTCTATAAAAATAGTTAAATCCCTGATAAGACATTGACTGAAAATTGTTGATAGAAGAGATTTACATATTTTCTTTAAGTCTTTAAAACTCTTAAAAATCAGGGAAACTATCACCAACCTTTTTTGGCATCCTCAAGTTCACTGCCTCAGTGTGTAGCCTGTACATCCTGAGACCTGTTTAATCCACTTTTCTAGTGGTGTGAAAGGATTGTGGTCCGACTTAAGAAAATCGGTTAAACTCTTAGACACGAGACTTTATCATGTCTTTCCCCATCCTACTTCTGCAGAACCACCGAGGCTTTCTGTCCCTGGCACCCATCCCTCGTTGTCCCCCGGGAACCCACTGATTCAGATTTTAAGAGGAACTGGGGGCAGGTCCTGCCAGGCAGCTCTGTGGACGTTGCCTAAGAAGTTTCAACACCCTATCCCTGGATGATACTGTCCCATCCTATAGTTACCCTGCTTGGCTCCAGCTAGTCTGCAGATGCAGCTTCAGAATAAAATCAAGACAATATAACCTCCATATTGCTCCCTCCTCCCCCCTTATTTAGGCAGCTAAATGAAATACAAACATATGGACTCCATAAATTGTTTTGGGAATGGCCTTGTGTTAAATACCCAGCCAAAGCAATGGTTATCATTAAACAAATAATGACAACACTGGAGCGTAACACGAATTACATGCAGGATGAGAGCCCCAGCTGTGTACTGGGCTGATGCACACCAGTCCTTGGTGGGAGTGCAACCAGCAAACAGCTACCAAACCAGCAAGGAATCCACATGATCCTCTTGCAAACCTTCGAGAAGTGCTCTTGCAGCTTGCCAAGCTCTGAATGAAATGAGGTTTTGTAGTGTTTGCAGAAGAACAGGACATGATAGCAAATCTTTCCATAAACAGCCAGTATGGGCAAACCAGACTAAAACAACTGAAATAAAATACTGCTGGAGACAGGTTTAAATATAGACTGACTCAAAAGCATGTGAAGAGCAGTTCTACTGCTGGGGCAAACTGTCTCTCAGGAATACAAAATGCCATCGGGAATGTGTCGGAATCATTTACCATAACAAATAAACACGTGCACACACCCTCCCCAGCCTACTGAATTTTTTTGGTAATTAATGGTAAATTCTTAAGTGCAATCTAGGTATTCCCAAAGCTTTCTGAACAGCAATGAAGCTTTAGAGCACATCACATTAAAATAAATACCAAATAATGATCTTAAATTTATGTCACACCTCCCAAGGATCTCAGTTCATAGCACTTTTCCTTGTGTGGCATCTGACCAGATCGTCACAACCCGTTCTTACAGGGTGCTGCAGGGTACTGTATCTTCAGTGATTCATGCATGCAGCTGTTGGAACCGCTTGTTGGGTTGTGAAAAAGCTCACGGTGCCAAGTGCTGATCTCAGAGAACTCGGATCTCCATCAGCCGTCTTGGCTCCGAGTAGTTACTGAACAACAGATGGTAGCACGAGTTAAGCAAACTAAGAAAATATTCTGAGTGGAGGAATAAAGTTAAAAGCCTCACAAGAACCAAAATTCTCGAGAAAATACAGAGAACAAGCGTTGAGGTTTGAACTAGTTTTCATGCCCAAGTGACGCAGGCTGAACAGTAAAGGGTAGTCTCCCTTCTGACGGTGTTTCTGAAGCACTCATTATTATGAAAGTTTTCATTTCACTTGGGCAGAAGACACTACCTGTGAAATTAAAGGTGCAGACACTTCAGATGCAGCTCAAAGCCACAACTCTTGCGTACTAAGCTATACTTGCACTGTAAAACACAACCAAAGACAATACTTGGCACAAAGGACGATGAAAGAACCCCAAATCATGTCATTTTGCAGTAGATTGCAAGCACCAGCAGCAATGAAGGGGCAACATTATGAGCTTCACCAATCTCCTCTGCAGAGCAAGGACAGCACCATGGTTCCACAGACGGAAAACTTGTGAGTGTTAAGGTGCAGTGCACAAGCTCTTGCTGCATCAGTAACATTAGCGCAGAAGGAACAGAATCAGAACAAAGTGTAAGAAAAAAGGTTATAGCAATGATCCTACACACAAATACACGGGCATACGTAAGTGCATGGAGCAAACAAAGAGTGGGGGACTTGTAGCAATGAAGAGGGAAAGTCCCTCCAACTTGTTCTACAGTAACTTTTAGTTCTTGGTCTCACTAAGGCAGCTTACTCCAGTATTGGATAGGCGAGGAACAACAGATATTTTGACTTATAAATGCTTGTGTTGAACGGTGCTGATGTGAACTCACATGAACAAAGCAGTTTCTATAGAACCTCTTTACTCCATGCTATGGCTGAACAAGAAAGCTCTTGCGTTCATGTGAAAATCTGACGTAAATACACAAGGATCTTAAACCAGCTCTGGAAGTAGCAACACACTGGACTGCACGTAACTGAGACCAAGTTCCCCAATTTTCAGAGAAGTGAGGGACTTTCAGAACAATCTGCAGTTAAACCACTCAGCAGAATATGAAACAAGGTGCAAAGGAAGTATTTGAGCTGGCTTTCTTAACACTTCTGGGAGATGAACACGAAAATTTGCTCATTGACTACATTTTCAGCCTCACATTTTACTATATCTTAACTCCTTATACTGTTCATCCAACATTACTACAGTCCCAAGTTTCTAAACCTGGTTTTACTGGGTTTAAAAATATTTTAAATTCAGTTTGGGGCAGTAAACAATCTCGCTATCATGGAAAGAGAAATCAGAACAAGAAGATTGCTCATTTAGCAAGGTATTACTCAGTGTGAGAAAGCGTGGGAGAAGTAAGCTCCTAAAACAAAACTCGCTGGGATTGAAATACATAAAAGCACATTAATTTCTGTACGCAAGTTACTTAGTTGAAAGCTGAATTATTTATTTAGGCTCAGGAATCTATATTCTGCAGAGTTGCACTCTACAGCATAGCCCCTAAAAACACTTAAGGGTATGAGTAAGTTTCATCATATCAGTAGTTCTAGCAGAGTAAACAGGGTGTAAGAGTGGACATACTCAGGCTGCATATCCTTGTACCAGGTCATGATTTCTGACAGCTGGCAGTGGTCAGTGCTTAGAAAAGAGGAAGAATGTGGCAGGTCTGAGAGTGCTGAAGAGTTTCAACAGTACTATGAATTCTTACATGTATTCAAGTCACCATAAATGAATATACAGCTTTGCAATCCCAATAAAAAAAATACTCGTGCTTTTGATAGACTCAGAAGAGCATAGATGTGCCCAGCCTGTGAAGTGAAGGAGCCAGGACTCCCGTCTGTCCGTGGTGTCTCTCTGCACTGTGGGGTTTTCAGGACAACTAGAGCCTCTGCACATGACAAGGACACTGCTGGACCTCACTCACACCCAAGGGTACCTGTGCTGCCTCTGCCCTTGTTTGCACAGCCCAGCAGTTCAGCTTTACCACGGCAAGGACACACTGTGATGTGCGTACAACTCACCCTCCACAGCACCCAGGTCCTTCCCTGCAAAGCTGTTTTAGAATCATAGAATGGTTTGGGTTGGAAGAGACCTTCAAAGGTCAAGTCCAACCCCTGCCATGAGCAGGGACATCTTCACCCAGCTCGGGTTGCTCAGAGCCCTGTCCAACCTGGCCTGGGATGTCTCCAGGGATGGGACATCCACCACCTCTCTGGGCAACCTAGACCAGTGTTTCACTACCCTCAGTGTCATAAATTTCTTCCTCATGTCCAGCCTGAATCTCCCCTCCTTTAGTTTTTTCTAGTCAGCACCAGTTTGGGCTACAGACAGTGTGACTGTCCCCATGGCAGGACTTCACACTCAGCCTCAGCAAACACAGGAGGCCCCACCAGGTACTGACCGCTGCCCACACCCAGCATCATCCAGGGACTGGCTAAGGGTCTGCTCTGTCCCATCGTCCAGGACATTAGCAAAGACATCCAAAAGCATCAGCTCCAGTAAGACCCCTGGGGAATGCTGCTGGTAACCAGCTGCTGGTTGGGTTCGCCCTGCATGTCACAGCCCTTTGTATCTGACAGTCCAGTGAAGCTTCTACCCACCTTATGGCTCACCTGCCCAAACCAGACCTCTGCAATGCTCCCACAGTGTACTGAAAGCCTTGCTAATATCAAGGTGAATAACATTTGTTTCTTTCTTCTCATCTGGTGCTGCTCATCTCATCAGAAACAGCAGTTGGCCTGCTCAGATATAATTTTCCCTTAATAAATCCATGTCGATTGTTCCCAGTTCTGTTTTTGCCCTTCAAGTGCTGGGCTGTAGCACTGGTCACAACTTTTGTGAGGATTCGCGCTAGAATCTTCCTGTGGACTGAGGTCAGACTGACCAGCCCATAATTCATCCGACTGTTCTCCTCAAAGAATGGCACAACTCTCACCTTTTCTCAGCCACCAGGACCATCCCGCTGTTGCCAGCACCACTCACAGGCGATGGGCAGCAGCCTCCTGGTGATGGCAGCCTGCTCGCTCCGCACCCTCGGGTACGGCTCAAAAATCCATCTCTACAGTCTTGCTATTGGCACAAAAATCACTGTGCTCTCCCACATCTCTATGAGAAGCAACTACGGAGTGATACATTAATTTAATACAACAAAACATGAAACGTGACATAAAGTGTTCAGTTGTGGGTGTTTCTTTTAAAGAAAAGGATTATATAACTTGCATATTTCCTGGCATATAAATACCTCTGTTTGATACTGATACCTTAAAATTCAAAGGAAAAAAATAATGTGATCAATTTATGCTTACACATACTATTTATATTTTGCTTTTGTCTTTGCAGACAGCAAAATAGTCCGTTTTGAATTTCAGGCTATATTTTATGAATGGTGCAAAGTATTTCGGATTTAAAAAAAAAATTCTATTTTGGAAACATTTGGTTTGGACCTCCAGATTTATGAAGAGGATATTTTAAACCACCACACACACACACTCCCGCAGTTCAATTCTAACAGCATCAAACCAAGCTCTGAGGACTTGAGGAAAACCCAAGAACTTGGGTAGCAATCGACACAAAACTAACATAGTGATGCCACCCTGTGGCTCTAACGCGAAGCTGCTGCTGGCGAGGCAGGATGAATGGTTGTGTTTTAAATCTCTTATCAGATTAAAGTGACCTGCACAAGGAGCCGCTTTCAGAACTTCAGCGTGAGTTTAAGAGCACATGTATGTAGAATAGATCAAGACAGTACCTGGTGAATCTATGTGGATTTTGACACCGCTGTGCAGGTTATCAGGTGGACATCAGCATCGCTACCTACAACAGTATTTGTCAACAAACAGGAAAAACATCCACATCTTACAGCATAAGTGACAACAGAACAAATAAGAAGGTGATTTTGATTTTAGCTGTTACATTTGAGGAAAACAATACAAGAAAATACAATTAAATAAATCCTAAAGTTTAAAGTATATCGTACAACCACAAAATGTTTAAGCAACAATAACCACTGCAGGACAGAAGTAATACAACAGCTATCACTGGGTTTTAATGGAAATCACAACCATGAGAACTAAACTCTCGTAATAAAAGTGTAGGCTATAATCATTTCATTCCAGCTGAGTCTTTTCCTAAAGGAAAAAACAAAATAATGAAAGCCCAGAATACACAACACCAGCAAACATCATTAAAACTTGTATTACAATGGCAGCAGTTCAAAAGGCAATCGACTGTAAAAAGTAGGGCATTTCAATATCTTTAGAAAAATCTATACAAAAGATAGAAAAGTTATGCACATAACTGTGCTAATCATTACATATTATAAAATATACAGTATCTGATCACTTCCACTCTATTGCATTTTTATTAATGTAAAATAGAAAGTAAGATTTAGAATAATTTTCTTCCAATTTTCTATGCACAAGCAATGCTGCTCTTTGAACTGAATAGTTGCTGTCTATTTTTTAAAGAGGCATTAATATCTTTTGAAGCGTTTTGGCTACTTTTAGTAACTTAACCAATTTGCTTCAATACAAACAAAACACAACGTTCAAAGCTTTGCTACCTTCCCCTGCGAGATCTAGTAATGAAGAACCCTAAAGAGACTGGAAGAAACAGCACAAGGAAACTCAACATTGCTCATTCCACGCGTGCAAAGCTGTAATACCCAATGTTACGTGACACAATCTTTGCTTTGCTGTAGCAGTTTTGTTCTGCCCGTGGAAAAGTGCTTCTGTTGGTTGGTTTGAGGTTTTCTTCCCCCTGCTTGGACAACCTCACACGTTTCTGCAATAGTTTGGGATCTAAGCTTAGTCTGACAATCGATGGTAAATCACTGCATTGATGGAGGACAAGCTCAACATATATACAATAAACTCTGTAGATATACTGCCACACTCCATACAAGCTAGAGTTTCCCCAGCCACTGAGGATTTCACGCCTAGGCAGTCATTCTACTGGAATCTAGATGGAAGTTAACAGCAGCACAAATAGTAAATAGTTGTACCACCTGACATGATGAAACAGTATTACAACTAACCAAAAACTACAAAGGAGCAGTATGTCTAAGTTTGTACACATACAGCCTAAGTGGGAGTTTAATATCAGCTAAGTTTTGCTAGGATTCAATTTTTTAATCCAATTACATCTTGATAAAACACAAAACCATCATGCAAATGTAATACTAGTAGAGTCCAGCATGGTGAAAGAGGGAAGTATTAACACGCATGGCTTGCACAGTGCTGGCCTTTGCTGTTGTCTAACAAATTCATCCAGGGGCTAGTTGTGCGTTTTAAAAAGAATCAGACCTAACAAACCAAGGCACAAAGATACTGTTTCCGTTTCTACATCTTGGTTGCAACTCTTCAGAAAAGATCTGGAAGATTTAAACCATCTGTAGATTGCTGTCACTTCGTAGTATCTCATGCCTGATAGTAGCAAATATATCGCAGAGTCAAAGCACAAATGTCTTATCCATATTTATAAAGAAAAAAAGGACATCTTTCACTTACACCTAAATAACTTGGATTTTGTGCTCTGTCCTGAGATAAAATACAGCTGCACCTCGCTTCTGACCTGCTGTGCAAAACATACAGGAATTACAGACTGCATGCACAGAACTACAGTTGTCTGTGCAAACACCAAAGTCTGATCTACCCACCGAGAACAGAACAGTAATATGAGGGATGCACATCATGGATAAATGCTATTGAACAACATAACTCAAGCGTGTTTGATCTTTTTACTGAAGTTCATAATATCGGGCGGTTTTGTTCTAATGCAGATTGTAAATACTGGAGACTACCAAAGTAATTTACCACCTTAGAGTGTCCCTAAAGGAATATCTGGTATCTCCAAGACCATACATTTCTAGTATTTACTCACATATTAGGCTTAAAGCAAATTGTTTTATCCTGATCAGTTTGGTTGACCTCCTTTTAGACATAAAACTGTGTCCTTTGAGATGTATTTCACCAGTACCACCACACAGGCCTCAGAAGAAGTTTCTCATCCATCTCTAAAATAATTGCTGTAGGATATTTTCACCCATCAATATGCTGGTTCCACAGCAGATCTCCTTCCCTCTGAACGCCAGGCAAACTTTGTTGACATTTGAATAGGAGGGGAAGAACACATGATAACAACAAAGTACACTATAAAAAGCAATTTCCTGCTCAGTTAATAAGCCAGACAATTTATCTGGCTCTCCCATGCAGTCCTAGGAGTACCCAAGGTACTTCTCTATGACAAGTGGCAATAGACGAGGCCTTGTGAGCAGGAGTTAATTACACAAAGAGAAAAATCTTTGGACCTCTCGCCCAAAGATTCTTCTCTTTCCATAGGTTTTCTCTGTAGGTAATATAAAGACTTAAAACCAATCCCAAGTCCTACCTCTCATTGCTCATTTAAAACTGCAGGACTAAAGCAGGAACTTTCCTCGGTAATGAGATTTGAGTCTTTTGGGACACACCAGAAGCAGTTTTTCATATCTGCTGAAGCCAAGTTAAGTCAATGAGCTGGTAACTACTAAAAAACCCCATTTCTTAAATGTATGCTGCACCATCCTGATCCAAGTGCTGATCAGACCGTTCTGTGCTCCTCACGCTCCACTCCTCCCAGCCTCTAACCATTCTCTTCCAGTCCTCCTGCTTTTCCTTCTCCCAGCTCTTCACTGTCATTGGGAATCTGTCCCAATGACCATCTTCCAGGGGGCAGGCTAAAGGATAACAAATAAGAACTTTAAGCCATGAAATCCATATGTCACTGTTTACCGAGGACAGCTTCCTATGAAGTACAGCAGTGACTAAATGAGCCAAAACCCCCCATATCTATCAACTACTTTGAAATACAAATCATTTGTAAACATGTCTCATGTCTGGGAGCCTAGAAGCGAAACAGTATATTTTCAGTCTCCCACCCTTGGGAGAGAACAAGCAGATACACATTTCAAGGTTTGTTTGAAAAATATGCTTGTCTGAAAAACATTTTTGTTCACTGCTTAGAGCGTCAAATGAAACAAAGCCAAGTTTTAAAATTCTTTCCTAAAACTAACATTTAGATGCAGTAACCTACAGATTCCTCTCTTTCATAAAACTCATCTTTGTGTTTTATGACCATTACTACAGGAGCAACATTTTATCTGCCCTGTGACACCTGACAGCTGGGTTGCTGTCTGCTGCCCTAGGATAGCT
The DNA here is from genome assembly GCF_037038585.1 of Patagioenas fasciata. Lineage (NCBI taxonomy): Eukaryota > Metazoa > Chordata > Aves > Columbiformes > Columbidae > Patagioenas > Patagioenas fasciata. The sequence goes on along the minus strand of NC_092524.1, from coordinate 61,968,638 downwards.
GGCAGCTGGCACCAGAGATGATCCACCATCCCCTCTTCATCTCTCACAGTTTTGAAAAGATGGACAGCACTGTGCAATTACTGCACACTCTGACTAGTACTTTTAGTGCTAGCTCACCTGACTGACAGACTTTGGTTTGGGGTGTAAACTCTTCCATTTTCATTTTAAACAGCTACAAAGCACACAGAACAGGAAAGTCTACCTCATGACTCTCATTTATGCCAGGACACAGATGGTTGGCCTCACCATGAAGTGACCCCACTAGGATACCCTAAAGGGCACAAATGCTTTTTGAAAAGTCTCTGCATAGTTACACAAGGTGTTATTACACTGGGGTTAGAGAGAACATCACTGTGCTCATGTATCCAAAGCCACACAGCAATGGCTGTCACCCCAACTTTTCTAAAGTATTTACAGTTTGGTTAGTTGTAGCATTCTGAAATGTAAAAAATACCCAGTATGCTCTCAACGGCATGTCAAATAAAGGTGCCTCCACAAGAGAGAATTCTCTCAACTGAGGTAGCAGTGCAAGGGCCTTTTAATTTCTTCAAATAGAAACGGCTAGAGGGGAGAGGAAGAGGTAAATAAAGTTACTCCATGCAAAACACAGTAATCAGAGTTGAGAAGACTGGGAAGCATGAGTTGTCGATTTTGCTTTGGGAATTCAGAGCAAATAATTTGCGAAACAGAGCATTAGCTCTGAGTGCAATGAAAACTGTTTTCTCTCTTAAATCTGTTCATTTTCTCTGCAGCCTGAAATCTGCCACTCCAGTAATCATGTCACTGTAGTTTTGTTTTACAAGATGAAAAGTCTGGTCTTTTTTTAATTTTTAAAAACATCGCAAAAATAGTGAAAGGAAATTACTTCGAGGGGCTCTCTAGTGGTACTTAGTGACAGTCTCACTCCTACAGCACAAACAATACCAAGCAGAGCAGTCTCTGCAGTGATATGAATGGAAAAGAGGAATGAGCTGGTTAGTGGAGATGTACACTTGGGTGCTGGCCATTTTTCAGACCACTTCCTAAGCTATTTGAGTGGATATTGAAGATAATATGAAGTTTACAGTGTAGATAATCAACTTATACAAATAAGCTGCTTTCCAAGAGAAAGACCTTCCAGGAAGGGTACAGGAAAACGAGTCTTTGACACTAAACTATTGAGAACAGCTCTTTTGCTCAAGGCCTGGTGTACCAGTGTTCTGTCACAGCTATGATGGAAATAAGAAAATCATTCCAGCTGTCAGTAATCATAAGATGCCTGCAACAGCTTATAAAGAATTAATCAGAAATCGGCAAATTCTCTATTAGAAAAAGCGTTTGGGCCTGGCTGATTATCCTAATTAGTTCACAAACAAAAGGTTGTGTCTAGAACAGATTTATGCTCACCTGAAAGCATGCAAGGATCTATTCTGATCCCACAAAGGATGCCCTGACATGAACAAGTGGAGAGATGCTGAATGGATATTCTGAATTTTATATTACTTAAGGAACACCACGTAAGAGCACAAGGTGGCCACCCCAGATAGGCAACGCAGACAAAGCAGAAAATTGACTCAAAATGATCTAGAAATCCTCAAAATATAAAAGTTTATTTTGCTACAATATTAAAAAGCACAATATAAAGATAAAAACATAGAAATTCCATAATTAATTCACATGCTAAAAGGATTAATCAACCAGCCATAAGGATGATACTTCATGAAATTTACAGACGTCTTAGCCATAAAAGCTATTTCATCAAGTTTCAGACTTGAAATATTGAGCAACCATTGCAGAGAACTTGCTCCCCCACATCACCGTAACTAAGGGAAAGAAAGAAAAAAAGAAAACCAAAAGAAACAAAGTCAGTGTGTCTGCTGTTTCTGGAAAAAAACAAAGAATGCCATCCTTGACCATTATCAACTGTACCCTCTGGACTCCCACACAACACTCTCAGTATTTCTTTATATCATAGAACTGCTAAAAATGACAGCAAAAGCTTAATTTTAACCCTTGAGAGTGCATTCATTCATCATTGGCCAGCAACCTATATTGCTGGTGAGAAAGCATAATGAATTTTTGCCTCTTAGAACATTTAAATAAGAAGTTAAACTAGACTTGCACTGATTAGACTACTCCACACAGGCATTCTATTTTCCATGGTTCAGACAGTTTTACTGCTGCTAAAACAACATGAAACTTCAAGTTCTTTACACAGATGAGCTAGATATCTTGTTAGGTCTTCATACGTTACAACAAATTTTCAGGGCATATATAATTAAAATAAGCTTAAAAATCCAAAAGGCACTTACTCAATAGTGGAGCACAAAGAACAGGTAACTGTGTTACAGCAGCTGCAGAGCCTGCTGCAGTTCTGGCAGATGAACTGGTCGCACTGTGTACATGCTTCCTTGACATCAGCAGTTCTTACACACGATGAACAGGCTTTGGAAACTCCCACGGGTGGAACTGATTGAAAAAGATGCAATTAAGCAGAGGTGTACCTTACAGCAAAACACAGAAAGCACCTGGAAGTTCCAAAAACTGCAGAGTGTGGTATCTCCACTCAGCATTACAGCTACAGGTGGCAGCACTTGGCAGAACACAGTTAGAATCACAGAATCATTCGGGTTGGAAGAGACCCTCAAGATCATCAAGCCCAACCATAACCTAACTCTGGCACTAAACCATGTCTCTAAGAACCTCGTCTACACACCTTGTAAACACCTCCAGGGATGGTGACTCCACCACTTCCCTGGGCAGCCTGTTCCAATGCCTGGCAGCCCTTTCCAGGAAGAATTTTTTTTCTAATATCCAATCTAAACCTTCCTTGGCACAACTTGAGGCCATTTCCTCTTGCCCTATCACTTGCTACTTGGGAGAAGAGACCAACACCCTCTATGTTATAACCTCCTTTCAGGTAGCTGCAGCCAGCGAAAGGGCCCCCCTCAGCCTCCTTTTCTCCAGGACAAACAGCCCCAGTTCCCTCAGCCGCTCCTCATCAGACTTTTTCTCCAGACCCCTCACCAGCCTCATCACCCTCCTCTGCACTCTCTTCAGCACCTCAATGTCTTTCCTGCAGTGAGGGGCCCAAAACTAAACACAGTACAGCACAGGGCCCATTGTGTATAGTTTTGTTCATGCTTTTTCTGCTGCATGACAAGACCACTAAGAGATTCTCAAGAATGTAACAGTTTCTAAACAACTTCTAAAACCCCTCGAGAAAGCTCAAATCAAACATTTCCTTTAAAAAAACCAAGAATAACGGAGGGACACATACACACACACACACACCTCGCGCCGTGTGCCGGGCAGGTCGCAGAGCAGCTCCGGCCGCTTGCCCGCGGCGGGGCCACTCACCCGTGTCGGTGTCACTCACCCGTGTCGGTGTGGCCGGGCCGCCTCAGCAGCTTCCCGTCCGGGCCGATGAGCAGCTGCCCGCTCCAGCCGCGCCCCGCGCCGCCGCCCTGGGCCTCCCTCCCCGGCTCCGGCGAGCGGCTGAGCGGAGAGGTGGCCGCGGGGCTGGCGGGCCAGGCGCCCTCCATGTACGCCTGGGCGCCCTTGAAGAGCAGCCGCCGAGTTCTCTCTGCCGGCAGGAGAGGAGAGCGGAGTTAGCTGCGGCTTCTCCCCCTCAACCCCCCCGCCATGCCCGGGGGAGGCGGCTGGGGAGATCAGCGGGTACAGGCCAGTGGCGCCAGTGGCGCCAGTGGCTCCGGCGCCTCCGCCTCCCCCGCTCCGCCCCACGCCTCACCAAAGACCTCCCGGCGGTACTCCTCGCCCCGCACGCCACGGCTCAGCTCCCGCAACCCCACGCGTGTTTTCCGCTGGAGCGGAGCCACCTCCCCGAAGGGACAGGAGCGCTTCGGCATGGCGGGCCCTGCCAGGGCGGGCCCTGCCAGGGCACGCCCCCTTCTCGACGTCACCGCAGGGTCTGGCCAATGACGGGGCGGCAGGGCAGCTCGAGGGGTGGGCGGTGTTACCTCAGGCTCCGCCCTCTCGACCTGCGGGGTTCCGGAGCCGGGCACCATCTGAACCACATCTGGAATATTGTGCGCAGTTTCGGGCCCCTCAGTTCCAGAAGGACAGGGAACTGCTGGACAGAGTCCAGTGCAGGGCAACAAAGATGATGAAGGGAGTGGAGCATCTCCCGTGTGAGGAAAGGCTGAGGGAGCTGGGTCTCTTCAGCTTGGAGGAGACTGAGGGGTGACCTCATTCATGCTTATAAATATGTAAAGGGTGAGTGTCAGGAGGATGGAGCCAGGCTCTTCTCGGTGGCAACCAATGATAGGACAAGGGGCAATGGGTGCAAACTGGAACATAAGAGGTTCCACTTAAATAAGAGAAGAAACTTCTTCACAGTGAGGGTGACGGAACACTGGAACAGGCTGCCTAGGGAGGTTGCGGAGTCTCCTTCTCTGGAGACATTCAAAACCAGCCTGGATGCATTCCTGTGTAGCCTCATCTAAGTACTCCTGCTCCGGTAGGGGGATTGGACTGGATGAGCTTTTGAGGTCACTTCCAATCCCTGACATTCTGTGATGCTGTGAACACTCCGGGCCGATTCTGGGGAACCGATTGCTTCGCCCGTGGGAAAATCTCGCTGTTCGCCGCCTCCTGAGGGCCTGGTGCTGCCCACTGTGGTTGTCGGGAGTGCCCGGCCAGCCTTGTCACTCCTCACGCGTGTCCACAGCTGGGAGTCACCTCCTCCATGCACCTTGTCCTTGGTGTAAAGAACCCTGCTGGATAAAGCAAAACGAGGCTCTGAAACTCGGGTTTGCCAATAAACCCTTTCCCCATGAGCATTTTCAGACTTGTCTTCCTTTCTGCAAATCCTGTGGGTTACGTTTGTGTTGAGGCTCACCTGCTGTGACTTACACCACCTGCCAAAGATTTAGCCATCTAAATGCTCTAGAACCAATGAGAATGTGCACAAGTGCAGGAATTCACTTTCTTCTTAAACCAGAGAGGAGGCTGGAGATTCTCCAGCTGGCTGGGGCTGCTCCTCTGCAAGAGCAGGTTCACCCTTCGTGGCGCTCAGGGGGTTTTCAGGGACAGATCCTGAGTTTCAGTTAAATCACAGAGCTCTGGAGCTTTCTGCTGTCATTGTGTGATAGGGAATTGCTACAATTATCTTTCTGCTTACAGGTGAGCTCTCTACAGCAGCCTAGGCACCAGTCCATGGATTAAAAGCGTCACGTTCAATCCCAAGTAGCAGTCAGTCTGGTTACTACATATATTTTCAAAATACATTGTTTTCCTCAGGGCAAACAAGACCTTTAAAACTCTCCTTGGTGTTCCTGACACAATGTTTGGTGTCATTTGAAGAACCTGATCAGTCACGATCGTTGTGTGTTGTCCAGAGGGATTTCTGAATTCAAACCTTCACCTGTATGCGTGCTAACATTCTGGACAAAATCACAGCCAGGTATAGGAGTGATTTTTCCATCCATGAACACCAAGAACATGCTACCACTGTCTGCTGAACTATTAGGTTGCAGGTACAGCCACACTGATTTAATACAAGTTAATGTGATTATTTATTTTTGGTAGAGCTGTCAGTCTGGTATTGTGCTCTGTGGAGTGGAAGCTATGGTTGTAATGCACAGTAATTCACAAAAATCCCTTCCGAGCTGGAAGGTCTGACTCCTGCCACACATTCTTCAGCTGTGAAGATTTCTTCTTTGGCTTTTTCTGCATGTACTCGAAAATGCATGCTTAAAGATGTTCAGCAGGCAATTTTTCCATGGCACCTTGAAAAATCATGGTCTTTTCTCTCTCTCTGAGGAAACTCCCTCATAAATATTCATTAGATGTACCCTATAGTGTCCCTGAAGCTCTCTGGGTAATATGGGTGGATCAGAACGTAATCGCAGTCAGACAGAGCCCTGTCAGGATAGAGCGCAGCAGGATTACACGTTTCATTAAAATGGCATAGGATAAGTGTGGATGCAACTCGACTGCCTAGGGACTGGATGAAATACAAAGAAAAAAGCTAAAAGCGCTGTTCTGCTTGCGGAGAAGGAGTGCTCTGAAATGCTGACCTTTGAATATGAAGCAGATTTGAGAGTGAGCAGCGTGTGCTGCTGGTGCTGTCACCAAAGGGCACATTTAAGGGCGCTTTCCCTGAGGGCTGAACACATTTGAGAGGTGCCAGCACCCCCCACTATGGGGCAGATGGTGAAATCTTCTGATGCAGCTGAGTCAGCCTCAGGTGCTGACATCTCTTAATTGCTTTGCAAGCCTCAACCTTAACTACATCCATTACTGATCAATAATTTTTTTAAGCAATACAGGCAAAATAATAGTTCTTGGTCTGTGCTGATGTACCTCAGCATCCTACAGGGAGGAAGTTCGTTCATCTGCCAGTCACTCTGCTGACTTGTTGGTTGCCCAGTAGGATGATTCGGAGTGTTTTTAGTTTCATATCAGTAAGTATTGAGGAAGATTTGCTTTGATTTGGAAGTAGAAGAAAGACTGAGATCTGAGCTGGCAAATCTTGCTGGTGTTGAGCATTCATGAAAATGAATGCTGACAGCTTCCCATGTTAGGTAATGAGACTATTTGTTACATTACACAGCTTCTGAATATGAAAAAAAACCCACAATGACCCAAACAAATCCCTGACCACTCATGGTAATTGTGAAATACAAAGTTTTTGGGATTATCCTTGAAAATGTGTTTGTGAAAAAAAGCAAAGAATAAAAATCACAGTGATTTTCTTGCTACTTTGCTTCTCCTGTGCCTGTGTGAATATTACAGGCAAATCACTGGGCTGATAGCTTTGTCACCTACAAAACAAAGAAAAATTGTGTTTCATTTTTTCCAATAGTTTTCATTTCTAGTAAGCAATTTTAAAGAGCAAAATAGACAGGATTATGCTCCTAATATTCTACTTCTACTGGTGCTTCAGGAAACTCAGGGCAGACACAGAAGGACTCCGGCCATACTTCACCTTCATTATTTAGAGCAGTCTGGAGTTCATAAATCTTCTGTGCCAAATTTTGCTTCTGGATCTTAATATTGAATCATTGTAAGTTTTCACACTCATCAAGAATTTGCTCAGTCCCCTTCTAAAAACTGGTAATGTTTAATTTCTTATTTTGTCTAGAAAGGACTATGACTTAGCAATGTATTATTTTAAAAAGTTCTTATGCTGGCTTATTTTCAGTTTTCCAGGTGTTAATTTTCATGGGTATCTCCTATGCCTGGTTTTATAAAATATAACAAATAGCCATTCCATATAGATTTTCTATATAACATCCATGACAACAAACATGTCTGACCTATCATCCTGCTGATGACACAAAACTGGGAGGAGTGGCTGAGACTCCAGAAGGCTGTGCTGCCATCCAGCGAGACCTGGACAGGCTGGAGAGTTGGGTGGGGAAAAATTTAATGAAATATAATAAGAGCAAGTGTAGACTCTTCTGTATAGGCAAGAACAACCCCAGGTTCAAGTATAAGTTGGTGAATAACCTGTTGGAGAGCAGTGTAGGGGAAAGGGATCTGGGAGTCCCGGTGGACAGCAGAGAAGAGGAACAGAGAAACTGGTGAAGGGTCTCAAGCAAAAGGCAGAGGGCTCTGGTTTCAGTGATTCTCTGGGCTTCGATGATTCTCGGCTTTCATGGCTTAATCCCAGGAGGCAGCTAGACATCACAGAGCTGCTCAGTCACTTTCCCCTCAGTGGCAGGGTGGGGAGAAAGCCAAAATGGGAAAAATTGTGGGTAGATCTAAGACACTTTAGTAGGTAAAGCAAGAGCTACACGTCCAAGGAAAACAAACTAAATAGTTCATTCATCACTCCTGTTGTCTGCTGATCAGACACCTCTTTTTGGTAAGCGTTCTGCCCCTCGGGGCCTTGAGTTGGAACCAGTGAGGCTGCAGCTCGAACATGGTGTTCGGTTTTGGGCCCCTCACTACAGGAAAGATACTGAGGTGCCACAGGGTGTCCAAAGAAGAGCAGAGAAGCTGGTGAAGGGTCTGGAGCAAAAGTCTTCTGAGGGAATTGGGGTTGTATAAATCTGGAGAACGGGTGGCTGAGGTAAGACCATATGGTTATCTACGTCTACCTGCAAAGAGATTGTGGAGAGATGGTTGTTGGTCTCTTTTCTCAGGTAACAAAAGACAGGACAAGAGAAAATAGCCTTATGTTGTGTCAGGGCAGGATTAGACCGGATATTAGGAAAACTTTCTCCATTGAAAGGGTTCTCCACCACTGGAACCAGCTAGCCGGGGAAGTGCTTGAGGCACCATGACTGGAGCTATGTAAAAATTGTGTAGATGTTGCCGTTAGAGGCACGGTTTATTGGTGGAGTTGGCAGTGTGAGATTTGCGGTTGGAGACAATAATCTTAAGGGTCTTTTCCAGCTGAAATGATTCTGTGAATCTGTGATTTCACTTCAAGCCAGCCTGGTGCGGAGTCAGGGCTTGGCCTAGATGGTCCTCGTGGGCCCCTTCAAACCAGAGATATCCTATTGTTATGAGATTGCCATTGGCAGCAGAGGATAACAACCCAACATAAAGCACCTCACAAGCTGCAGTGAGACACTTTTAACCCTGGCCCGGCCTTCCCCGGGACACCAGGGCAGCTGCGCTGTGGGCCAAAGGGCCACGTGGCGGGCGCCTGTGACATCACAGGGGACGAGTCCCCACGGGGCGGTTATCAGGGGCGCCAGCAGCAGCGCTGCCCCAGTCCGGCCTGGGCCAGCGGTGAGTGTGCAGGCGGGGGGAGGCCGGGCTGGACGGGGCCGGGGCAGAAATGTGGCCCCCGGGGGTGGGTTCTCGCCCTGCATGGAGGGCCCGGCCGCTCGCGGGAGCACCTTGGGCAGGGCACGGAGCCGCCGCCGTCGGGGCTGGCGCAGCCCTTGCTGCCTCCCAGCTGCCTCGGCCCCACTCCTGCCTGCCCCCAGCTCCCTGCAGCCCCCGGCTCCGTTACCCCTGCTGCCAGCTCACTCCCTCCCGCCCAGCCCCACTGAGACCCTTCTCTCTCTTCTCCTGCAGACCATGGCTCTCAAGGACATTTTCATCAACCTTTTGCAAATTCTGATCCAGAATGTGCAGTTGGTTGGCTATGAACAGGATGCGGAGACGCGTGAGCGCATGAAGCAGCGCGAGGAGATGCTGAACCGGGAGATGGCTCGGTTGTGGAAAGAGATAGAGGAGAGGGACCAGGAGCGGAGGAACCAGGAGCTAAGGAACCAGCAGCAGAGCGTCTCTGCCTGGGCATCCCTGTTCCTCGCTGCCTTGCAGCACTGGCAGTTCTGGGCTGTTGCTGCAGGCTTGGTGCTGCTCTTTGGGCTCTGCTGGTGGCTCAGGAAAAGGAGCCATCAGACAACCAGCAATCAGATGGCCAGCAATCAGACAGCCAGCAGCAGCGAGGACAATTCCAGGTTGCACGTGGAGAAGAAGGAGGAAGAAGAAAATCTCAGTGTTGCACTGAATGTGGGCACGATTTCGGCCCAGCGCCTCCTGGACGTGCCAGAATCACTCACGACGGTGGTAGAGCTGGTGGATGAACTTCTCCGTACATGCCAAAAACTTTCCAGGAATGCTTTCATGCCACGACCAAAGCCTGCCATCGCAGTGGGCAATGACATGGATGGTGTGAGCCCCTGTGAGGATCACGCTGTCTACCGTCTGCTCGTGCCCCTGAAGCACCCCCGTGGGCACTCCTTCCACCTGGAGATGGACACCGTGGAGGCGATGCCGGCGAGGAAGGCCAGGCTCCGTGTGGAGCTGGAGTGCACCTGCAGGAGGGAGGACATGCTGTGCTTCCTGCACTGCTGCAAGGAGGAGCTGAGGCAAAATCAGAGTGCCAGCCTGCTAGACACCCTGTGCACTGGCAACCACCTGGACATCGAGAAAACCACCCGCTGGTTCCAGATACTGGTGAAAGCAGCCTGGGTGGTTTTGCCTCAGTCCACACGCCGGCGTCTAATAGTGCTGCCCTCCAGGCGCTCCTGCAAGCTCCGGCTGACCGACCGTTCCTCTAACACCCTCCTGATTGAGGTGATGTTTGGGGTGCAGCAAGATGGCTCGGACACCATCCTGAGCATCGAGTAGGCACAGGCCAGTGCTGGCAGCAGCAGGAGCGGCCAGAGAACTGTGGTACGGCAGAGGTGCAGTTCTTCAGGAACCGGGCCAGGCTTGAAGACGCTGAAGAGACCATTGCAAGGAGGCTTGTGACAGAGACTCTGTTACCAGCTGGACAGCGACCACCCACGCTCTTTGACACAGTCCGTTCCCTTCCTTCTGGGACCTTTCCTCTGTTTAAAGCTGCCAATAAATGTTGTGTTTGGGCAAACACTGTGTCTGCCTGCATCAGGATTTTTGGGAAGGTGGGCACGGGTTGCTGGCAGCTCAGCTGCCATACAGCTGCTCAGTCACTTTCCCCAGTGGCAGGGCAGGGAGAATCAGAAAGCTAAAGTGGGAAACATTGAGGGTTGATCTAAGACAGTTTAGTAGATGAAGCAAGAGCTACACACCCAAGCAAAGCAACCAAAAGAATTAATTCTCTGCTCCCCTTGTGTGCTGCTCAGATCTGTCTTTTTGGGAAGTGTTCTGCCTCTGTGGAGCTTGGGTTGGCACCTGTGAGGCTGCACCTTGAACATTGTGCTCAGTTTTGGGCCTCTCACTACAAGAAAGACCTTGAGGTGCCAAAGGGTGTCCAAGAAGAGCAGAGAAGCCGGTGTAGAGCGTGGAGCACAAGGCTTCTGAGAGAACTGGGGGTCCTGGTGGACAGCAGGATGACCATGAGCCAGCACTGTGCCCTTGTGGCCAGGAAGTCCCATGGCATCCTGGGGTGTATTAGAAGGGGGGTGGTTAGTAGGTCGACAGAGGTTCTCCTTTCCCTCTGCTCTGCCCTGGTGAGACCACATCTGGAATATTGTGTCCAGTTCTGCGCCCCTCAGTTCAAGAAGGACAGGGAACTGCTGGACAGAGTCCAGCGCAGGGCCACAAAGATGATGAAGGGAGCGGAGCATCTCCCGTGTGAGGAAAGGCTGAGGGGGAGCTGGGTCTCTTCAGCTTGGAGGAGACTGAGGGGTGACCTCATTCATGTTTATAAATACGTAAAGGGTGAGTGTCAGGAGGATGAAGCCAGGCTCTTCTTGGTGACAACCAATGATAAGACAAGGGGCAATGAGTGCAAACTGGAACATAAGAGGTTCCACTTAAATAGGAGGAGAAACTTCTTCACAGTGAGGGTGACAGAACACTGGAACAGGCTGCCCGGGGAGGTTGCGGAGTCTCCTTCTCTGGAGACATTCAAAACCTGCCTGGACACATTCCTGTGCGACCTGATCTAGGTGTTCCTGCTCTGGCAGGGGGATTGGACTGGATGATCTTTCAAGGTCCCTTCCAATCCCTGGCATTCTTTGGTTCTGTGATTCTGTGAACTGTGGTTGTTGACCCTGCAGAATGGGAGGCTGAGGTGAGACCGTATAGTTATCTACATCTACCTGAAAGGACGTTGTGGAGAGATGGGTGTTGGTGGCTTTTCTCGGGTAACAAAAGACAGGACAAGAGAAAATACAGAAGTGGTGAACGAGGAGCTGGATGAGGAGACACACGAGCGCATGCAGCAGTGTGAGGAGATGCTGAACCGCGAAATGAGTCAGCTGTGGCAGGAGATAGAGCAGAGGGACCGGGAGCTGAGGAACCAGGAGCAGAGCGTCTCTGCCTGGGCATCCCTGTTCCTCGCTGCCTTGCAGCACTGGCAGTTCTGGGCTGTTGCTGGAGGCCTGGTGCTGCTCTTTGGGCTCTGCTGGTGGTTCAGGAAAAGGAGCCATCAGCCAGCCAGCAGCAGTAAGCTTGGCAGCTGCAGAAGCCTGGAAGAGGAAGTGGAAGAGAAGGAAGACCCCTTCTATATGGAGAGGTTTCAGTGGGAGTACCCCTTGCGGCCACTGCCAAAAAGGGAAGAACCATGCACCGTGGTGGAAGACCTGGTGAATGACCTTCTCTGTGTCTGCCGAGTCTTCTCTGGCAATGAGTTCATGCCATACCTGCAGCCTGCTTTCGGGCTGGGTGGCTTCCTGGAAAGCCAGAGTGCTCTTGGAGAAGACTTTGTCTACCGCCTGTTTGTGCCCCTGAAGCCGCCCCCCGGGCACTCCTTCCATCTCGAGCTGGGCACCGAAGGGGAGATGCCGCTGAGGAACTCCCAGCTGCGTGTGGAACTGGAGTGCATGTGCATAAGGGAGCAGAAGCTGGGAGACATGCTCTGCTTCATCCACCACCCCAAGGACGAGCTGAGGGGCCGTCAGGAAGCCAGCCTCCTGCAGACCCTCTGCACCGGCCCATACCTCGACATGCAGAAAACCGCCTTCTGGCTCCAGGAGCTGATGACAGCAGCCTGCGTTGCCGTGCTTCAGTCAGCCACATGCAAGCCCACGGTGCTGCCATCCCCACGCTACTGCAAGCTCAGGATGACCACTGCCTTTGAGACATCCCTCTCCATTGAGCTGGTCTTGGCGGTGCAGCAAGACAACTCAGACACATTTGTGACCATGGAGTAGGCAGAGGTCAGTGTCGGCACCTGTGAGGTGGCTGAAGAGGCTGCAGCGGGAGACAGAAAGGAAAGGGAAAACAAGAGCAGCAGCATCATTCCCCAGACAGTCCCCTCAGCAAAGCAGCAGGTGGTGACTGCAGTGGTTGCAAAGATGACTTTTACCAGGCTTTTCTGTCACTCTGTTGCGTTTTAGGTGGTGATTTCACCAGGCCCTGACATTCCCAAATGAGAAGCACCACTGATGTGCCTAAGTGTGTTCACTGTGGCTGTGGTACGGGATGTGACCGCCCCAGACACTCCCCGGGCAGCTGGTGATGAAGAACAGAGCACGCTGAACGTGGACAAGACGCGGCTCTGTTGCCACTGGGAATTGCTCCTTCACATGTTCTCCAGAGCAAAAGCACACGCTGGGGAGTGGGATCCAATGCAGCGGACGAGGCCATTGCAAGGAGGCTTGTGACAGAGATGGCATTGCCACCTGGACAGTGACCGCCAGCCCTCTTCAGGAGACGCCCTTCCCTCCTGGACATCACCCTGTGTGAGATTTCCAAGAAATGTTTCATTGCCAGTGAGTGTCCATGCAACGGTTTGTAGGGGAACGTGGGCACAGGGTGCTGGCAGCTCAGTAGCCCCAGAGTTGGGGAGCATTGTGTGGAAGGCCTGATGCGGTGGACTCTGCTTTCATTGGCTCCGTAACCAAGGCTCCCTCAGCCGTCTGGTCTCCTCCATTGACGCAAGGGGAATAACTCATCCCCTCCACAACTCTGCACATTGCTTGTTGCTCTGTGGTGTGACAGGTTCAGGTGGGAAAGCAGCTTCCCCTGAACAGCACTCCTCCCTTCTTTGTGCCTGGAGCTGGATACACAATCCCTTGCCATGTAGTGGCAGCTGGAGTCCAACTGCCTCGGATCACAGGGGTCCACAGCTTTCCAGGGTGCAGAGCTGTGTCCCCTGGGGCAGTATCAGCCTGCACGTGTTCGCCACAGCAGAAGAAGACGTCAGAGGATGGAATATGATGCAGCTGAACAGGCCGTTGCAAGGAGGGTTGCAGAGAAGACGGCTTTACCACCTGGCCAGTGGAAGCCCACCCTCTTCAAGAGACTCCAGACCCTCTGGGAGGTTTACCCTGTGCAAAGATTTCAACCAATCACTTGTTTAACACACAAACACTGCATCTGTGAGCGTCTGTGTTCCAGTTTGACGGAGAACACAGTTATAAGGTCCCGACAGTTCAGCTGCCCCCAAATTGTTGAGCTTTTTGCAGAGGAGCTTAGAGGGCTCTGGTTTCAGTGATTCTCTGGGCTTCGATGATTCTCAGCTTTCATGGCTTAATCCCAGGAGGCAGCTAGACATCACAGAGCTGCTCAGTCACTTTCCCCCCAGTGGCAGGGTGGGGAGAAAGCCAAAATGGGAAAAATTGTGGGTAGATCTAAGACACTTTAGTAGGTAAAGCAAGAGCTACACGTCCAAGGAAAACAAACTAAATAGTTCATTCACCACTCCTGCGGTCTGCTGATCAGACACCTCTTTTTGGTAAGCGTTCTGCCCCTCGGGGCCTTGAGTTGGAACCAGTGAGGCTGCAACTCGAACATGGTGTTCGGTTTTGGGCCCCTCACTACAGGAAAGACACTGAGGTGCCAGAGGGTGTCCAAAGAAGAGCAGAAAAGCTGGTGAAGGGTCTGGAGCAAAAGTCTTCTGAGGAAATTGGGGATGTATAAATCTGGAGAACGGGTGGCTGAGGTAAGACCGTATGGTTATCTACGTCTACCTGCAAAGACATTGTGGAGAGATGGTTGTTGGTCTCTTTTCTCAGGTAACAAAAGACAGGACAAGAGAAAATAGCCTTATGTTGTGTCAGGGTAGGATTAGACTGGATATTAGGAAAACTTTCTCCATTGAAAGGGTTCTCCACCACTGGAACCAGCTAGCCGGGGAAGTGCTTGAGGCACCATGACTGGAGCTATGTAAAAATTGTGTAGATGTTGCCGTTAGAGGCACGGTTTATTGGTGGAGTTGGCAGTGTGAGATTTGCGGTTGGAGACAATAATCTTAAGGGTCTTTTCCAGCTGAAATGATTCTGTGAATTGCCACGATTGAGAGACGGGACGCAGTTTGATGCAAACAAAATGTCCGCTTTATTAGTGTACTTCACATACATTTATACTTTTCCTTGGCAACATGCTTCGAGCTGATTGGTGTTTCTGTTACCGTGTTACAGACTGATTGGTCTACACTGCACACTAAACATTCACAGACTGGCTGATGCTAAGACATTTTCTCAAACAGTTACTACCTGAACTCAAGCAATCTTCCCTGTGCAAGAACAAGAGTCCCTCTTTTACAGGGCAATATTACTAACTTGTGAACCTTTTCTAAACATAGAATTAACCCTCTCTATTCCTTCTAAGTAAGGTTCTTGCCTTTATCCTTCCCATGGCCTGTGACCAACAAGTTCCAGCACATCTCCTTTTACCAATTGATAAGTGCTGGGAGATTTGCTGAGGCCAGCCAAATCCTGTCCCACAGCGAATCGTGATTTCACTTGAAGCCGGCCTGGTGCGGAGGCAGGGCTTGGCCTAGATGGTCCTCGTGGGCCCCTTCAAACCAGAGATATCCTATTGTTATGAGGTTGCCATTGGCAGGCAGAGGATAACAACCCAACATAAAGCACCTCACAAGCTGCAGTGAGACACTTTTAACCCTGGCCCGGCCTTCCCCGGGACACCAGGGCAGCTGCGCTGTGGGCCGAAGGGTCGCATGGCGGGCGGACGTGTCTGTGATGCGCTCTGGCACCTGTGACATCACAGGGGACGAGTCCCCACGGGGCGGTTATCAGGGGCGCCAGCAGCAGCGCTGCCCCAGTCCGGCCTGGGCCAGCGGTGAGTGTGCAGGCGGGGGGAGGCCGGGCTGGACGGGGCCGGGGCAGAAACGTGGCCCCCGGGGGTGGGTTCTCGCCCTGCACGGAGGGCCCGGCCGCTCGCGGGAGCACCTTGGGCAGGGCATGGAGCCGCCGCCGCCGTCGGGGCTGGCGCAGCCCTTGCTGCCTCCCAGCTGCCTCGGCCCCGCTCCTGCCTGCCCCCAGCTCCCTGCGGCCCCCGGCTCCGTTCCCCCTGCTGCCAGCTCACTCCCTCCCGCCCAGCCCCACTGAGACCCTTCTCTCTCTTCTCCTGCAGACCATGGCTCTCAAGGACATTTTCATCAACCTTTTGCAAATTCTGATCCAGAATGTGCAGTTGGTTGGCTATGAACAGGATGCGGAGACGCGCGAGCGCATGAAGCAGCGCGAGGAGATGCTGAACCGGGAGATGGCTCGGTTGTGGAAAGAGATAGAGGAGAGG
Organism: Patagioenas fasciata; assembly: GCF_037038585.1. Lineage (NCBI taxonomy): Eukaryota > Metazoa > Chordata > Aves > Columbiformes > Columbidae > Patagioenas > Patagioenas fasciata. The sequence continues at coordinate 61,952,816 of NC_092524.1, read as the reverse complement.
GACCAGGAGCTGAGGAACCAGGAGCTGAGGAACCAGCAGCAGAGCATCTCTGCCTGGGCATCCCTGTTCCTCACTGCCTTGCAGCACTGGCAGTTCTGGGCTGTTGCTGCAGGCCTGGTGCTGCTCTTTGGGCTCTGCTGGTGGCTCAGGAAAAGAAGCCATCAGACAGCCAGCAATCAGACGGCCAGCAATCAGACAGCCAGCAGCAGCGAGGACAATTCCAGGTTGCACGTGGAGAAGAAGGAGGAAGAAGAAAATCTCAGTGTTGCACTGAATGTGGGCACGATTTCGGCCCAGCGCCTCCTGGACGTGCCAGAATCACTCACGACGGTGGTAGAGCTGGTGGATGAACTTCTCCGTACATGCCAAAAACTTTCCAGGAATGCTTTCATGCCACGACCAAAGCCTGCCATCGCAGTGGGCAATGACATGGATGGTGTGAGCCCCTGTGAGGATCACGCTGTCTACCGTCTGCTCGTGCCCCTGAAGCACCCCCGTGGGCACTCCTTCCACCTGGAGATGGACACCGTGGAGGCGATGCCGGCGAGGAAGGCCAGGCTCCGTGTGGAGCTGGAGTGCACCTGCAGGAGGGAGGACATGCTGTGCTTCCTGCACTGCTGCAAGGAGGAGCTGAGGCAAAATCAGAGTGCCAGCCTGCTAGACACCCTGTGCACTGGCAACCACCTGGACATCGAGAAAACCACCCGCTGGTTCCAGATACTGGTGAAAGCAGCCTGGGTGGTTTTGCCTCAGTCCACACGCCGGCGTCTAATAGTGCTGCCCTCCAGGCGCTCCTGCAAGCTCCGGCTGACCGACCGTTCCTCTAACACCCTCCTGATTGAGGTGATGTTTGGGGTGCAGCAAGATGGCTCGGACACCATCCTGAGCATCGAGTAGGCACAGGCCAGTGCTGGCAGCAGCAGGAGCGGCCAGAGAACTGTGGTGCGGCAGAGGTGCAGTTCTTCAGGAACCGGGCCAGGCTTGAAGACGCTGAAGAGACCATTGCAAGGAGGCTTGTGACAGAGACTCTGTTACCAGCTGGACAGCGACCACCCACGCTCTTTGACACAGTCCGTTCCCTTCCTTCTGGGACCTTTCCTCTGTTTAAAGCTGCCAATAAATGTTGTGTTTGGGCAAACACTGTGTCTACCTGCATCAGGATTTTTGGGAAGGTGGGCACGGGTTGCTGGCAGCTCAGCTGCCATACAGCTGCTCAGTCACTTTCCCCAGTGGCAGGGCGGGGAGAATCAGAAAGCTAAAGTGGGAAACATTGAGGGTTGATCTAAGACAGTTTAGTAGATGAAGCAAGAGCTACACACCCAAGCAAAGCAACCAAAAGAATTAATTCTCTGCTCCCCTTGTGTGCTGCTCAGATCTGTCTTTTTGGGAAGTGTTCTGCCTCTGTGGAGCTTGGGTTGGCACCTGTGAGGCTGCACCTTGAACATTGTGCTCAGTTTTGGGCCTCTCACTACAAGAAAGACCTTGAGGTGCCAAAGGGTGTCCAAGAAGAGCAGAGAAGCCGGTGTAGAGCATGGAGCACAAGGCTTCTGAGAGAACTGGGGGTCCTGGTGGACAGCAGGATGACCATGAGCCAGCACTGTGCCCTTGTGGCCAGGAAGTCCCATGGCATCCTGGGGTGTATTAGAAGGGGGGTGATTAGTAGGTCGAGAGAGGTTCTCCTTTCCCTCTGCTCTGCCCTGGTGAGACCACATCTGGAATATTGTGTCCAGTTCTGGGCCCCTCAGTTCAAGAAGGACAGGGAACTGCTGGACAGAGTCCAGCGCAGGGCCACAAAGATGATGAAGGGAGCGGAGCATCTCCCGTGTGAGGAAAGGCTGAGGGGGAGCTGGGTCTCTTCAGCTTGGAGGAGACTGAGGGGTGAGCTCATTCCTGTTTATAAATACGTAAAGGGTGAGTGTCAGGAGGATGAAGCCAGGCTCTTCTTGGTGACAACCAATGATAAGACAAGGGGCAATGAGTGCAAACGGGAACATAAGAGGTTCCACTTAAATAGGAGGAGAAACTTCTTCACAGTGAGGGTGACAGAACACTGGAACAGGCTGCCCGGGGAGGTTGCGGAGTCTCTTTCTCTGGAGACATTCAAAACCTGCCTGGACACATTCCTGTGTAACCTGATCTAGGTGTTCCTGCTCTGGCAGGGGGATTGGACTGGATGATCTTTCAAGGTCCCTTCCAATCCCTGGCATTCTTTGGTTCTGTGATTCTGTGAACTGTGGTTGTTGACCCTGCAGAATGGGAGGCTGAGGTGAGACCGTATAGTTATCTACATCTACCTGAAAGGACGTTGTGGAGAGATGGGTGTTGGTGGCTTTTCTCGGGTAACAAAAGACAGGACAAGAGAAAATACAGAAGTGGTGAACGAGGAGCTGGATGAGGAGACGCACGAGCGCATGCAGCAGTGTGAGGAGATGCTGAACCGTGAAATGAGTCAGCTGTGGCAGGAGATAGAGCAGAGGGACCGGGAGCTGAGGAACCAGGAGCAGAGCGTCTCTGCCTGGGCATCCCTGTTCCTCGCTGCCTTGCAGCACTGGCAGTTCTGGGCTGTTGCTGGAGGCCTGGTCCTGCTCTTTGGGCTCTGCTGCTGCTTCAGGAAAAGGAGTCATCAGCCAGCCAGCCGCAGCAAGCATGGCAGCTGTAGAAGCCTGGAAGAGGAAGTGGAAGAGAAGGAAGACCCCTTCTGTAGGGAGAGGTTTCAGTGGGAGTACCCCTTGCGGCCACTGCCAAAAAGGGAAGAACCATGCACCGTGGTGGAAGACCTGGTGAATGACCTTCTCTGTGTCTGCCGAGTCCTCTCTGGCAATGAGTTCATGCCGTACCTGCAGCCTGCTTTCGGGCTGGGTGGCTTCCTGGAAAGCCAGAGTGCTCTTGGAGAAGACTTTGTCTACCGCACGCTTGTGCCCCTGAAGCCGCCCCCCGGGCACTCCTTCCATCTCGAGCGGGCACCGACGGGGAGATGCCGCTGAGGAACTCCCAGCTGCGTGTGGAACTGGAGTGCATGTGCATAAGGGAGCGGAAGCTGGGAGACATGCTCTGCTTCATCCACCACCCCGAGGACGAGCTGAGGGGCCGTCAGGAAGCCAGCCTCCTGCAGACCCTCTGCACCGGCCCGTACCTCGACATGCAGAAAACCGAACATAAGACAGGACAAGAGAAAATAGCCTTATGTTGTGTCAGGGCAGGATTAGACTGGATATTAGGAAAACTTTCTCCATTGAAAGGGTTCTCCACCACTGGAACCAGCTAGCCGGGGAAGTGCTTGAGGCACCATGACTGGAGCTATGTAAAAATTGTGTAGATGTTGCCGTCAGAGGCACGGTTTATTGGTGGAGTTGGCAGTGTGAGATTTGCGGTTGGAGACAATAATCTTAAGGGTCTTTTCCAGCTGAAATGATTCTGTGAATTGCCACGATTGAGAGACGGGACGCAGTTTGATGCAAACAAAATGTCCGCTTTATTAGTGTACTTCACATACATTTATACTTTTCCTTGGCAACATGCTTCGAGCTGATTGGTGTTTCTGTTACCGTGTTACAGGCTGATTGGTCTACACTGCACACTAAACATTCACAGACTGGCTGATGCTAAGACATTTTCTCAAACAGTTACTACCTTAACTCAAGCAATCTTCCCTGTGCAAGAACAAGAGTCCCTCTTTTACAGGGCAATATTACTAACTTGTGAACCTTTTCTAAACATAGAATTAACCCTCTCTATTCCTTCTAAGTAAGGTTCTTGCCTTTATCCTTCCCATGGCCTGTGACCAACAAGTTCCAGCACATCTCCTTTTACCAATTGATAAGTGCTGGGAGATTTGCTGAGGCCAGCCAAATCCTGTCCCACAGCGAATCGTGATTTCACTTGAAGCCGGCCTGGTGCGGAGGCAGGGCTTGGCCTAGATGGTCCTCGTGGGCCCCTTCAAACCAGAGATATCCTATTGTTATGAGGTTGCCATTGGCAGGCAGAGGATAACAACCCAACATAAAGCACCTCACAAGCTGCAGTGAGACACTTTTAACCCTGGCCCGGCCTTCCCTGGGACACCAGGGCAGCTGCGCTGTGGGCCGAAGGGTCGCATGGCGGGCGGACGTGTCTGTGACACGCTCTGGCGCCTGTGACATCACAGGGGACGAGTCCCCACGGGGCGGTTATCAGGGGCGCCAGCAGCAGCGCTGCCCCAGTCCGGCCTGGGCCAGCGGTGAGTGTGCAGGCAGGGGGAGGCCGGGCTGGACGGGGCCGGGGCAGAAACGTGGCCCCCGGGGGTGGGTTCTCGCCCTGCATGGAGGGCCCGGCCGCTCGCGGGAGCACCTTGGGCAGGGCACGGAGCCGCCGCCTGGGCTGGCGCAGCCCTTGCTGCCTCCCAGCTGCCTCGGCCCCACTCCTGCCTGCCCCCAGCTCCCTGCGGCCCCCGGCTCCGTTCCCCCTGCTGCCAGCTCACTCCCTCCCGCCCAGCCCCACTGAGACCCTTCTCTCTCTCCTCCTGCAGGCCATGGCTCTCAAGGACATTTTCATCAACCTTTTGCAAATTCTCATCCAGAATGTGCAGTTGGTTGGATATGAACAGGACGCGGAGACGCGCGAGCGCATGAAGCAGCGCGAGGAGATGCTGAACTGGGAGATGGCTCGGTTGTGGAAAGAGATAGAGGAGAGGGACCAGGAGCTGAGGAACCAGGAGCTGAGGAACCAGCAGCAGAGCGTCTCTGCCTGGGCATCCCTGTTCCTCACTGCCTTGCAGCACTGGCAGTTCTGGGCTGTTGCTGCAGGCCTGGTGCTGCTCTTTGGGCTCTGCTGGTGGCTCAGGAAAAGGAGCCATCAGACAACCAGCAATCAGACGGCCAGCAATCAGACAGCCAGCAGCAGCGAGGACAATTCCAGGTTGCACGTGGAGAAGAAGGAGGAAGAAGAAAATCTCAGTGTTGCACTGAATGTGGGCACGATTTCGGCCCAGCGCCTCCTGGACGTGCCAGAATCACTCACGACGGTGGTAGAGCTGGTGGATGAACTTCTCCGTACATGCCAAAAACTTTCCAGGAATGCTTTCATGCCACGACCAAAGCCTGCCATTGCAGTGGGCAATGACATGGATGGTGTGAGCCCCTGTGAGGATCACGCTGTCTACCGTCTGCTCGTGCCCCTGAAGCACCCCCGTGGGCACTCCTTCCACCTGGAGATGGACACCGTGGAGGCGATGCCAGCGAGGAAGGCCAGGCTCCGTGTGGAGCTGGAGTGCACCTGCAGGAGGGAGGACATGCTGTGCTTCCTGCACTGCTGCAAGGAGGAGCTGAGGCAAAATCAGAGTGCCAGCCTGCTAGACACCCTGTGCACTGGCAACCACCTGGACATCGAGAAAACCACCCGCTGGTTCCAGATACTGGTGAAAGCAGCCTGGGTGGTTTTGCCTCAGTCCACACGCCGGCGTCTAATAGTGCTGCCCTCCAGGCGCTCCTGCAAGCTCCGGCTGACCGACCGTTCCTCTAACACCCTCCTGATTGAGGTGATGTTTGGGGTGCAGCAAGATGGCTCGGACACCATCCTGAGCATCGAGTAGGCACAGGCCAGTGCTGGCAGCAGCAGGAGCGGCCAGAGAACTGTGGTACGGCAGAGGTGCAGTTCTTCAGGAACCGGGCCAGGCTTGAAGACGCTGAAGAGACCATTGCAAGGAGGCTTGTGACAGAGACTCTGTTACCAGCTGGACAGCGACCACCCACGCTCTTTGACACAGTCCGTTCCCTTCCTTCTGGGACCTTTCCTCTGTTTAAAGCTGCCAATAAATGTTGTGTTTGGGCAAACACTGTGTCTGCCTGCATCAGGATTTTTGGGAAGGTGGGCACGGGTTGCTGGCAGCTCAGCTGCCATACAGCTGCTCAGTCACTTTCCCCAGTGGCAGGGCAGGGAGAATCAGAAAGCTAAAGTGGGAAACATTGAGGGTTGATCTAAGACAGTTTAGTAGATGAAGCAAGAGCTACACACCCAAGCAAAGCAACCAAAAGAATTAATTCTCTGCTCCCCTTGTGTGCTGCTCAGATCTGTCTTTTTGGGAAGTGTTCTGCCTCTGTGGAGCTTGGGTTGGCACCTGTGAGGCTGCACCTTGAACATTGTGCTCAGTTTTGGGCCTCTCACTACAAGAAAGACCTTGAGGTGCCAAAGGGTGTCCAAGAAGAGCAGAGAAGCCGGTGTAGAGCGTGGAGCACAAGGCTTCTGAGAGAACTGGGGGTCCTGGTGGACAGCAGGATGACCATGAGCCAGCACTGTGCCCTTGTGGCCAGGAAGTCCCATGGCATCCTGGGGTGTATTAGAAGGGGGGTGGTTAGTAGGTCGACAGAGGTTCTCCTTTCCCTCTGCTCTGCCCTGGTGAGACCACATCTGGAATATTGTGTCCAGTTCTGGGCCCCTCAGTTCAAGAAGGACAGGGAACTGCTGGACAGAGTCCAGCGCAGGGCCACAAAGATGATGAAGGGAGCGTAGCATCTCCCGTGTGAGGAAAGGCTGAGGGGGAGCTGGGTCTCTTCAGCTTGGAGGAGACTGAGGGGTGAGCTCATTCCTGTTTATAAATACGTAAAGGGTGAGTGTCAGGAGGATGAAGCCAGGCTCTTCTTGGTGACAACCAATGATAAGACAAGGGGCAATGAGTGCAAACGGGAACATAAGAGGTTCCACTTAAATAGGAGGAGAAACTTCTTCACAGTGAGGGTGACAGAACACTGGAACAGGCTGCCCGGGGAGGTTGCGGAGTCTCCTTCTCTGGAGACATTCAAAACCTGCCTGGACACATTCCTGTGTAACCTGATCTAGGTGTTCCTGCTCCGGTAGGGGGATTGGACTGGATGATCTTTCAAGGTCCCTTCCAATCCCTGGCATTCTTTGGTTCTGTGATTCTGTGAACTGTGGTTGTTGACCCTGCAGAATGGGAGGCTGAGGTGAGACCGTATAGTTATCTACATCTACCTGAAAGGACGTTGTGGAGAGATGGGTGTTGGTGGCTTTTCTCAGGTAACAAAAGACAGGATAAGAGAAAATACGGAAGTGGTGAACGAGGAGCTGGATGAGGAGACGCACGAGCGCATGCAGCAGTGTGAGGAGATGCTGAACCGTGAAATGAGTCAGCTGTGGCAGGAGATAGAGCAGAGGAACCAGCAGCAGAGCGTCTCTGCCTGGGCATCCCTGTTCCTCGCTGCCTTGCAGCACTGGCAGTTCTGGGCTTGCTGGAGGCCTGGTGCTGCTCTTTGGGCTCTGCTGGTGGTTCAGGAAAAGGAGCCATCAGCCAGCCAGCAGCAGCAAGCTTGGCAGCTGCAGAAGCCTGGAAGAGGAAGCGGAATAGAAGGAAGACCCCTTCTGTATGGAGAGGTTTCAGTGGGAGTACCCCTTGTGACCACTGCCAAAAAGGGAAGAACCATGCACCGTGGTGGAAGACCTGGTGAATGACCTTCTCTGTGTCTGCCGAGTCCTCTCTGGCAATGAGTTCATGCCATACCTGCAGCCTGCTTTCGGGCTGGGTGGCTTCCTGGAAAGCCAGAGTGCTCTTGGAGAAGACTTTGTCTACCGCCTGCTTGTGCCCCTGAAGCCGCCCCCTGGGCACTCCTTCCATCTCGAGCTGGGCACCGACGGGGAGATGCCGCTGAGGAACTCCCGCCTGCGTGTGGAACTGGAGTGCATGTGCATAAGGGAGCAGAAGCTGGGAGACATGCTCTGCTTCATCCACCACCCCGAGGACGAGCTGAGGGGCCGTCAGGAAGCCAGCCTCCTGCAGACCCTCTGCACCGGCCCATATCTCGACATGCAGAAAACCGCGTTCTGGCTCCAGGAGCTGATGACAGCAGCCTGCATTGCCGTGCTTCAGTCAGCCACATGCAAGCTCACGGTGCTGCCATCCCCACGCTTCCGCAAGCTCAGGATGACCACTGCCTTTGAGACATCCCTCTCCATTGAGCTGGTCTCGGCGGTGCAGCAAGACAACTCAGACACATTTGTGACCATGGAGTAGGCAGAGGTCAGCGTCGGCACCTGTGAGGTGGCTGAAGAGGCTGCAGCGGGAGACAGAAAGGAAAGGGAAAACAAGAGCAGCAGCATCATTCCCCAGACAGTCCCCTCAGCAAAGCAGCAGGTGGTGACTGCAGTGGTTGCAAAGATGACTTTTACCAGGCTTTTCTGTCACTCTGTTGCGTTTTAGGTGGTGATTTCACCAGGGCCTAGACATTCCCAAATGAGAAGCACCACTGATGTGCCTCCATGTGTTCACTGGGGTTGTGGTACGGGATGTGACCGCCCCAGACACTCCCTGGGGAGCTGGTGATGAAGAACAGAGCACGCTGAACGTGGACAAGACGCGGCTCTGTTGCCACAGGGAATTGCTCCTTCACATGTTCTCCAGAGCAAAAGCACACGCTGGGGAGTGGGATCCAATGCAGCGGACGAGGCCATTGCAAGGAGGCTTGTGACAGAGATGGCATTGCCACCTGGACAGTGACCGCCAGCCCTCTTCAGGAGACGCCCTTCCCTCCTGGACATTACCCTGTGTGAGATCTCCAAGAAATGTTTCATTGCCAGTGAGTGTCCATGCAACGGTTTGTAGGGGAACGTGGGCACAGGGTTCTGGCAGCTCAGCAGCCCCAGAGTTGAGGAGCATTGTGCGGAAGGCCTGATGCGGTGGACTCTGCTTTCATTGGCTCCGTAACCAAGGCTCCCTCAGCCGTCTGGTCTCCTCCATTGACGCAAGGGGAATAACTCATCCCCTCCACAACTCTGCACATTGCTTGTTGCTCTGTGGTGTGACAGGCTCAGGTGGGAAAGCAGCTTCCCCTGAACAGCACTCCCTTCTTTGTGCCTGGAGCTGGATACACAATCCCTTGCCATGTAGTGGCAGCTGGAGTCCAACTGCCTCGGATCACAGGGGTCCACAGCTTTCCAGGGTGCAGAGCTGTGTCCCCTGGGGCAGTATCAGCCTGCACGTGTTCGCCACAGCAGAAGAAGACGTCAGAGGATGGAATATGATGCAGCTGAACAGGCCGTTGCAAGGAGGGTTGCAGAGAAGACGGCTTTACCACCTGGCCAGTGGAAGCCCACCCTCTTCAAGAGACTCCAGACCCCCTGAGAGCTTTACCCTGTGCAAAGATTTCAACCAATCACTTGTTTAACACACAAACACTGCATCTGTGAGCGTCTGTGTTCCAGTTTGATGGAGAACACAGTTATAAGGTCCCGACAGTTCAGCTGCCCCCAAATTGTTGAGCTTTTTGCAGAGGAGCTTAGACAGAGGGCTCTGGTTTCAGTGATTCTCTGGGCTTCGATGATTCTTAGCTTTCATGGCTTAATCCCAGGAGGCAGCTAGACATCACAGAGCTGCTCAGTCACTTTCCCCCAGTGGCAGGGTGGGGAGAATCTGAAAGCCAAAATGGGAAAAATTGTGGGTAGATCTAAGACACTTTAGTAGGTAAAGCAAGAGCTACACGTCCAAGGAAAACAAACTAAATAGTTCATTCACCACTCCTGCGGTCTGCTGATCAGACACCTCTTTTTGGTAAGCGTTCTGCCCCTCGGGGCCTTGGGTTGGAACCAGTGAGGCTGCAGCTCGAACATGGTGTTCAGTTTTGGGCCCCTCACTACAGGAAAGATACTGAGGTGCCAGAGGGTGTCCAAAGAAGAGCAGAGAAGCTGGTGAAGGGTCTGGAGCAAAAGTCTTCTGAGGGAACTGGGGTTATATAAATCTGGAGAATGGGAGGCCGAGGGAAGACCGTATGGTTATCTACGTCTACCTGCAAAGAGATTGTGGAGAGATGGTAGTTGGTCTCTTTTCTCAGGTAACAAAAGACAGGACAAGAGAAAATAGCCTTATGTTGTGTCAGGGCAGGATTAGACCAGATATTAGGAAAACTTTCTCCATTGAAAGGGTTCTCCACCACTGGAACCAGCTAGCCGGGGAAGTGCTTGAGGCACCATGACTGGAGCTATGTAAAAATTGTGTAGATGTTGCCGTTAGAGCCACAGTTTATTGGTGGAGTTGGCAGTGTGAGATTTGCGGTTGGAGACAATAATCTTAAGGGTCTTTTCCAGCTGAAATGATTCTGTGAATCTGTGTTTTCACTTGAAGCCGGCCTGGTGCAGAGTCAGGGCTTGGCCTAGATAGGCCTCGTGGGCCCCTTCAAACCAGAGATATCCTATTGTTATGAGATTGCCATTGGCAGGCAGAGGATAACAACCCAACATAAAGCACCTCACAAGCTGCAGTGAGACACTTTTAACCCTGGCCCGGCCTTCCCCGGGACACCAGGGCAGCTGCGCTGTGGGCCGAAGGGCCGCGTGGCGGGCGGACGTGTCTGTGACGCGCTCTGGCGCCTGTGACATCACAGGGGACGAGTCCCCACGGGGCGGTTATCAGGGGTGCCAGCAGCAGCGCTGCCCCAGTCCGGCCTGGGCCAGCGGTGAGTGTGCAGGCGGGGGGAGGCCGGGCTGGACGGGGCCGGGGCAGAAACGTGGCCCCCGGGGGTGGGTTCTCGCCCTGCACGGAGGGCCCGGCCGCTCGCGGGAGCACCTTGGGCAGGGCACGGAGCCGCCGCTTCGGGGCTGGCGCAGCCCTTGCTGCCTCCCAGCTGCCTCGGCCCCGCTCCTGCCTGCCCCCAGCTCCCTGCGGCCCCCGGCTCCGTTCCCCCTGCTGCCAGCTCACTCCCTCCCGCCCAGCCCCACTGAGACCCTTCTCTCTCTTCTCCTGCAGACCATGGCTCTCAAGGACATTTTCATCAACCTTTTGCAAATTCTGATCCAGAATGTGCAGTTGGTTGGCTATGAACAGGATGCGGAGACGCGCGAGCGCATGAAGCAGCGCGAGGAGATGCTGAACTGGGAGATGGCTCGGTTGTGGAAAGAGATAGAGGAGAGGGACCAGGAGCTGAGGAACCAGGAGCTGAGGAACCAGCAGCAGAGCGTCTCTGCCTGGGCATCCCTGTTCCTCACTGCCTTGCAGCACTGGCAGTTCTGGGCTGTTGCTGCAGGCCTGGTGCTGCTCTTTGGGCTCTGCTGGTGGCTCAGGAAAAGGAGCCATCAGACAGCCAGCAATCAGACGGCCAGCAATCAGACAGCCAGCAGCAGCGAGGACAATTCCAGGTTGCACGTGGAGAAGAAGGAGGAAGAAGAAAATCTCAGTGTTGCACTGAATGTGGGCACGATTTCGGCCCAGCGCCTCCTGGACGTGCCAGAATCACTCACGACGGTGGTAGAGCTGGTGGATGAACTTCTCCGTACATGCCAAAAACTTTCCAGGAATGCTTTCATGCCACGACCAAAGCCTGCCATCGCAGTGGGCAATGACATGGATGGTGTGAGCCCCTGTGAGGATCACGCTGTCTACCGTCTGCTCGTGCCCCTGAAGCACCCCCGTGGGCACTCCTTCCACCTGGAGATGGACACCGTGGAGGCGATGCCGGCGAGGAAGGCCAGGCTCCGCGTGGAGCTGGAGTGCACCTGCAGGAGGGAGGACATGCTGTGCTTCCTGCACTGCTGCAAGGAGGAGCTGAGGCAAAATCAGAGTGCCAGCCTGCTAGACACCCTGTGCACTGGCAACCACCTGGACATCGAGAAAACCACCCGCTGGTTCCAGATACTGGTGAAAGCAGCCTGGGTGGTTTTGCCTCAGTCCACACGCCGGCGTCTAATAGTGCTGCCCTCCAGGCGCTCCTGCAAGCTCCGGCTGACCGACCGTTCCTCTAACACCCTCCTGATTGAGGTGATGTTTGGGGTGCAGCAAGATGGCTCGGACACCATCCTGAGCATCGAGTAGGCACAGGCCAGTGCTGGCAGCAGCAGGAGCGGCCAGAGAACTGTGGTACGGCAGAGGTGCAGTTCTTCAGGAACCGGGCCAGGCTTGAAGACGCTGAAGAGACCATTGCAAGCAGGCTTGTGACAGAGACTCTGTTACCAGCTGGACAGCGACCACCCACACTCTTTGACACAGTCCGTTCCCTTCCTTCTGGGACCTTTCCTCTGTTTAAAGCTGCCAATAAATGTTGTGTTTGGGCAAACACTGTGTCTGCCTGAATCAGGATTTTTGGGAAGGTGGGCACGGGTTGCTGGCAGCTCAGCTGCCATACAGCTGCTCAGTCACTTTCCCCAGTGGCAGGGCGGGGAGAATCAGAAAGCTAAAGTGGGAAACATTGAGGGTTAATCTAAGACAGTTTAGTAGATGAAGCAAGAGCTACACACCCAAGCAAAGCAACCAAAAGAATTAATTCTCTGGTCCCCTCGTGTGCTGCTCAGATCTGTCTTTTTGGGAAGTGTTCTGCATCTGTGGAGCTTGGGTTGGCACCTGTGAGGCTGCGCCTTGAACATTGTGCTCAGTTTTGGGCCTCTCACTACAAGAAAGACCTTGAGGTGCCAAAGGGTGTCCAAGAAGAGCAGAGAAGCCGGTGTAGAGCATGGAGCACAAGGCTTCTGAGAGAACTGGGGGTCCTGGTGGACAGCAGGATGACCATGAGCCAGCACTGTGCCCTTGTGGCCAGGAAGTCCCATGGCATCCTGGGGTGTATTAGAAGGGGGGTGGTTAGTAGGTCGAGAGAGGTTCTCCTTTCCCTCTGCTCTGCCCTGGTGAGACCACATCTGGAATATTGTGTCCAGTTCTGGGCCCCTCAGTTCAAGAAGGACAGGGAACTGCTGGACAGAGTCCAGCACAGGGCCACAAAGATGATGAAGGGAGCGGAGCATCTCCCGTGTGAGGAAAGGCTGAGGGGGAGCTGGGTCTCTTCAGCTTGGAGGAGACTGAGGGGTGACCTCATTCCTGTTTATAAATACGTAAAGGGTGAGTGTCAGGAGGATGAAGCCAGGCTCTTCTTGGTGACAACCAATGATAAGACAAGGGGCAATGAGTGCAAACGGGAACATAAGAGGTTCCACTTAAATAGGAGGAGAAACTTCTTCACAGTGAGGGTGACAGAACACTGGAACAGGCTGCCCGGGGAGGTTGCGGAGTCTCCTTCTCTGGAGACGTTCAAAACCTGCCTGGACACCTTCCTGCGTAACCTGATCTAGGTGTTCCTGCTCTGGCAGGGGGATTGGACTGGATGATCTTTCAAGGTCCCTTCCAATCCCTGGCATTCTCTGATTCTGTGATTCTGTGAACTGTGGTTGTTGACCCTGCAGAATGGGAGGCTGAGGTGAGACTGTATAGTTATCTACATCTACCTGAAAGGACGTTGTGGAGAGATGGATGTTGGTCTCTTTTCTCAGGTAAGCAAATGAAAGGACAAGAGGAAATGGCCTTAATTTGCATCAGGGCAGGATTAGATTGGATATTATGAAAACTTCCTCCAATGGTTGAGAGGGTTCTCAACCATTGGACGGAGGTCCCTTCCAATCCCTATCATTCTGTGATTCTGTGATCCTCTTTTGTCTTTTATTCAAGATGAAATATTCTGTTACATGCCCTTTTCCTCATCTCTGATAGTCTGTAGCATCCCTCTTGAAGCTGGTGTCCTCTGTGCTAGCTGTGGCCATGCTGCACATCTTGTCAGCATAAATCTGAAGAGGTTTTCTTCTTGCTCCTTTCCCCAATAATTCCTATTATCTGATTCATCATTGTGATTACTACTGAAGTCGCAAACTGATGCTTTTAGGGAACTATTAATAAATGGCTCCCAGCATCACTCCCCTGAGTGCTGATCACTTCATTCAGAACCCATTGCCCTATCAGTAGAACCAAGGTTATCTTTCCCCCATGCATGTTACCGTGGACGTATTGACATCATCCATTTTTTGCCTGTTTGTTATAGAGAGAGCCTCAAAAATACCCAGCTGTAGCTCTTTCCAGTTGGCTTTTAGATTTGAGTTTTAACAAGGATGCAGCAAACACTGATACCTCACTGTTCATCTCCCTTCCCCAGAGTACTTATAAATACACTGAATTGCCAGAAGCTTCGTCACTGATAGACAGTCCTCAGGATGACACTAATCTCTTTTTAAGAATTGGCACCAAGTTCCTTCTGCACTGAGAACAATATAATTAAATATATCACATTCAGACCTGAACTGCAATAGACTTTGCCTACAAAATGTGTAGATATAGATTGTAAATACTTCAGTATGCAATGACAGATTTAAATATTTTTTTTTTGTTTCTGATCCAACCAATCCATCTGTAAGACAATCATGATAAATGTTTGCCTGCCGGCCAATGCTTTCAACTACTCCAAAATATAATAAAAAAAAACCAGGTAGACAGAAATAAAAATCACTGACCATGTAAATGACAGAGATTGCAATTGGAAACTGGATGCTTTCTTAGAAGAGAAAGAACTTACCAAGTTGGTAAAGAGCAAACTGAGGAAAATTCTGCCTTCTGTTTTAGGCAGGGTTGGGTAAAATATTCATGATGGTTGATTTGGCTTTATGAATCTGAATATTCATCAGTCTTACTTCTTCCTGTTTACACCTTGTTTTCCTGCAACTTTTACCCTTTTACTGTAACAAGAGTTCACTTTTAGGAACAGGTGGCAGATAAGTAGCAATGTAGAAGATTGTACGAGCTTTTAAACTGTTACAAGTGCTTAATTGTAGGTTCCCCTGAACACTGGAGGACCTCAAGAACATTTTACCCTTCTCTTCAGCGTCATTTATACCAAAGCCTTCCCCTATACGTGCTTATAGTAAAAATTCCTCACTTATTTTATTTTTTAATTATTTGGCCATTTAGAAAGAAACCAAAGCACAATACCTGGAGGTGGGACTCTTCAAATCAAACACCTTCTAATCAAAAGTTTCTTTCATGATTTATCTTGATTTGTAGTTACATAAAAAGAATGGATTTTGGCCAGCTCACTGGTTCTTTTCTAATGTTTCGTGATGAAACGTTGAAAGGAATATTCTGCAAATGCTTTTTAGTAGAATATATATTATAGCAGCTGATGTAGCTTGCTGTGTATCAGTGCGCAGCCTGTGTTAAGACAGCTGAAGTATCAGGACACACACCCCCTCTGTTAGGACTGCAGTAAAAAATCCCACCATACTCTTCTTTTTTTGCCCTGCAACGTGGTTTTGAAGATAAAAAAATGCTACTTGAATAAACCTGCTTTTACTGGAATGGCCCAGGGGTGTTTCATTTCTTCTATACTGTTTTCTTTCCATATCGTATCGTAACACTTCAGCCTTAACAGGTAACAGGTTTACAACTCTCATCAAAGGGCTGCACACAGTTCAGACGTTATCTGTCCCCAAGTGCATGTCATTTTACTATCACTAATTAGCAACAGAGTTCATGCTCTCATCTGGATGAGTTGGTTCGCACATCAAAAACTGTTGATGAGCTGGTGATGTGCAGGATTAAGGGCTGGCTCCTGAAATACGCTGCTGTTATGCTGAGGTTCTGCCACTTTGGCACGGCAGCCGGTGCTTGCTCTTTAATAAGCGTGGCGTGGTTGAATGTCATAGCAGGTTACTGTTCTGCCAGTTATGAGATACACCAGTTCTGCTCAGTACATCAACACCCCAAGGTCCCACTTACACTAGAGGGCACTCTCAAGATTAAAATTCTAGTTGCTGTGGCAAAGTTGTTACTGTTCTGCTAAGACTAATGTGCAAGGGTTCACCAAGGGGCTGCTTTCTCCAGATACTTTTTTTTTGGCAGTTGTTCCCTACCTGTCCAGTTGTGTGCCTTCATTTCTGCTGCACATGGTTTCCTTTCATTTTGCTTCTTTCCAGATTATTTTAATCTATCAAGAAAAAAGGAAATTAAGCTCTGGCAGCGATAACTGCTATTCCTGGCCTAGCAAGGTGCCACAATGTTGTGATTGCTTCCTCTGCGGGTAACGATGCTTTTCATTCAATACTAAGTGGTTGTCCTTAGAACTCTCTATATCTCTGCCCAAAAGGTGCTTATTCCATCATTCAGTGTGGATTCACCTGGGCGAGGCTGCAGGTACCTGTGCCCCAGTACAAAACATCCTCTTCCTCACACAGCATGGGAAGAGCTGGGCAAAACCTTCCTCCCTCCTCACTGCAGCCGCATCAGCCCTGATCTTGTTGTTCTGCTGGGGAAATAAATCCTTGCTTCGTATGTTGTGCCTCACATACTTGCCTTTATCAGCTCCCTAAAGCAGCTGTTTATCTGGAATAACCCACGGTCCATCCCTTTAGCTCGAAGGGACTGTGTCAACACATGCTGGTGCAGAACTTGGCTCTTGACCCTCACTGTGTCTAACCAGTGATTCCCCAGCAGCAGCCCACAAAGCCTCTTTATTTTATACATGTGTGGCTGTATTGCCAACCACAGATAGAGAAGACCTCTGTCCAGAAAACAGAAGCTGTGTAGAGTCAAAGCAAGTCCCTGAACATTGCCAGGATAACATGCCACAGCTACAGGGCCCAGAATGAGGGCTAATGTGGAAATTTTCTTAGTACAGCCTTTTTTTGTTGAAATCTGTTTACACTGGGAGTGCTGAAGGCACTTTGCTCTCTGCTGAGCAGTTCCCATGAGTGGTGCTGATATAAGCTATAAAAGTAATTTTCAGTCCTAGCCCTGCTATCCAGGGTGCCAGTTAATAGAATGAGACTCTTTTTGTGCTGCTGGTGTGTTTCCCCTGCATGGAAATCAATACATTTTGTGTAGGGCTCAGGCTTCCATCAGCGCCAGCTTTGGCATTTTAATTATGTAGTCTGGTGCAAATCAATCACTAATAGACAAAATGTCTTATCCCATTTATAATGCCTTAACTAGCCAACATATTTTATTTTTTCCACTTGACCTCGTTTTCATGTATATTAAAATGCATGATCACTTACACTATATATATTTATGCTTGGTACACTCCTGACTGACTGAAGAATGGAGGAGAGTGGCCTGACATTCCTCCTAGCTCTTCACAACTCTCAGTCATCCAGTGTTCATCCCAGACACTGGTTGTTCTTTTGGTCACGTTCAGCATCCAGCACATGAGCTTGTTCCTGATTTATTCCAACTTCAATTCTTCCGGCAAACTTGGAGATGCTTAGTTGTCCAGCACTCTATTTATTTCAGTACCCAATATAGGCAAGTAGAGATCACTGAATGCATATTCTTAGGTTTTTTTTGCAGAATATATAAACTTAAAATCAATGGACTGAATCCTCAGGAAATGGGTTTGATGTTTTAGTTACCTTTTCCAGTAATCTTCTTTAGAAGCTATAGGGAGAAACTTAATGCTGTTTCAGAACGGCAAGGCAAAACTTTTTTGAACTTAGTCAGTAAACGTCTTCAAACTACATTTTATCTCACATAAACACGAGTACAGCCCCATTGGTACAGATATAAACTACATCCCCAAATTCTGAAAGAATGGTCTATGCAGTTGCAAGGCAGGAAGAAATGCTTCTAATAATATTTCAAGTTGAGAGTGGTATTGTATTATCTGAGAACTGAAAATGTAATACTTTTAAAGGAAGCAGTGAAAAAATTATGCTTACAACCAGAGGGTTAATAGTCCAGACCCAGTAGTTTGCAAGACTTCAGCAATGTTTTAAAGGAAAGGTTCACTAAAAACATGGAAGCACATCCAAAATGGGATAAAATGCAAAATGGACTGAAAAAATAGATGACACTGAGTGACTTATCTTTCTTGAATAAAAGCTGATCTTTACAAAGGAAATGCAGTGGCTATAATCTATTTAGACCTCATTAAGCATTTGATATAGAAACATACAGGCAAGGCTTTGGATTCTTTGATAATGGCTGGTTTTACAAGACACCAGTCCGAACAGTGATACGTGGGAAAGGTTTATCTTGCAGGGGCAAAAGGATGCTGGGACAGGAACTAGCAGGGCTCATTTGGAGAGCTTTAAACTAGACTCGAAGGGGGATGGGGTTGTAGCTGGGCTTGCACCAGTGGGGCAGCACTCTAGAGTTGATGACGACTGGAAGGCCTCCCATACCCCTATGGTGAAATCAGTGTGCTCAGCTCGCTCCCTGAAATGCCTGTACACCAATGTGTGCAGCATGGGGAAGAAGCAGGAGGAGATAGAAACCTGTGTCTGAACAGGAGATTATGACCTGGTGGCAATTAGAGAGACATGGTGGGACAGCTCACATGACTGGAATGTGGTCATGGATGGCTATGTCCTTTTCAGGAAAGGCAGGCCAGCCAGCTGTGGTGGTGGAGTTGCTCTTTACATGAGAGAACAATTACAATGTATTGAGTATCATCCAGGCATGGATGACGGGCGAGTTGAGAGTCTGTGGGTGAGAATTAAGGGGCAGGCTGGCAGAGGAGGCACTGTGGTGGGTGTCTATTACAGGCCACCAGATCAGGTTGAGGAAGTTGATGAGGCCTTCTACAGACAGCTGAGAGCAGCCTCACAGTCACAGGCCCTGGTTGTTGTGGGGTATTTTAACTTCCCTGATGTTTGTTGGAAGGACTACTCAGCCAGCCAGCCACAGTCCAGGAGGTTCCTCCAGTGCCTTGATGATAACTTTCTGTTGCAAATGGTGGAGGAGCCGACTAGGAGAGGTGCACTGCTGGACCTCATCCTCACTAACAAGGAGGGTCTGATTGAAGCGATAAAGGTTGAGGGCTGCTTTGGCTGCAGCGACCATAAAATGGTGGAGTTCAGGATCTCCTGTGGCAGGAACCGAATAGATAGCAGAATTGCAACCCTGGACTTCAACAGGGCAAACTTTGGCCTTTTCAAACAATTGCTAGGGGAAATCCTGTGGGAAAGGCTGCTTGAAGGTAAATGGGCCCAAGATAGCTGGTTAGTGTTCAGGGACTGCTTCTACCAGGCTCAAGATCAGAGCATCCCGACACGTAGGAAGACAAGGAAGGGAGCCAGGAGACCTGCGTGGTTAAACAGGGAGCTGCTGGGTAAGCTCAAGGGGAAGAGGAGAGTTTGCAGATCACGGAAGGAGGGGCTGGCCACTTGGGGAGAATATAAGGCTGTTGTCAGAGGGTGTAGGGAGGCAACTAGGAAAGGTAAGGCCTCCTTAGAATTAAACCTGGCAAGAGGGGTGAAAGACAAGAGAAAGAGCTTTTTCAAGTATGTGGCAGATGAAACTAACACCAGAGGCAATGTAGGCCCCCTGATGAACGAGGTGGGTGCACTGGTGACAGAAGATACAGAGAAGGCAGAGTTACTGAATGCCTTCTTTGTCTCTGTCTACTCTGCCGGAGGCTGTCCTGAGGAGCCCCATACCGCTGAGGCCCCAGAGGAAGGCAGGACAATGGAGGAGTTTGCCTCAGTTGATGAGGACTGGGTTAGGGAGCAATTAGGCAATCTGGACATCCATAAATCCATGGGTCCGGATGGGATGCACCCACAGGTGCTGAGGGAGCTGGCTGAGGTCATTGCTGGATCACTCTCCATCATCTTTGCCAAGTCTTGGGAAACGGAAGAGGTGCCTGAGGACTGGAGGAAAGCAAATGTCACTCCAGTCTTCAAAAAGGGTAAGAAGGAGGACCCGGGTAACTACAGACCGGTCAGCCTCACCTCCATCCCTGGGAAAGTGATGGAATGACTTATCATTGGTGCCATCTCAAGGCAGATCAAGGACAAGAGGGTCATTAGGGGCAGTCAGCATAGCTTCACCAAGGGGAGGTTGTGCTTGACCAACCTCATAGCCATTTATGAGGACATAACGAGGTGGATAGATGATGGCAGAGCGGTGGACGTGGTCTACCTTAACTTCAGTAAAGCCTTTGACACAGTCTCCCACAGCATCCTCACAGCTAAACTGAGGGAGTGTGGTCACGAGAATAGGATAGTGAGGTGGACTGCGAACTGGCTGAAGGGAAGAAGCCAGAGAGTCATCGTCAATGTGGCAGAGTCCAGTTGGAGGCCTGTATCTAGTGGAGTGCCGCAGGGGTCAGTACTGGGGCCGGTATTATTCACTATAGTCATCAATGATTTGGATGAGGGAATAGAGTGTACTATCAGCAAGTCTGCCGATTACACCAAGCTGGGAGGAGTGGCTGACACTCCAGAAGGCTGTGCTGCCATCCAGAGACCTGGACAGGCTGGAGAGTTGGGTGGGGAAAAATTTAATGAAATATAACAAGGGAAAGTGTAGAGTATTGCATCTGGGTAGGAACAACCCCAGGTTCCAGTATAAGTTGGGGAATGACCTACTAGAGAGCAGTGCAGAGGAAAGGGACCTGGGACAGCAGGATGATCATGAGCCAGCAGTGTGCCCTTGTGGCCAGGAAGGCCCATGGCATCCTGGGGTGTATTAGAAGGGTGGTGGTTAGTAGATCGAGAGAGGTTCTCCTTCCCCTCGACTCTGCCCTGGTGAGACCACATCTGGAATATTGTGTCCAGTTCTGGGCCCCTCAGTTCAAGAAGGACAGGGAACTGCTGGAGCAGTCCAGCGCAGAGCCACAAAGATGATGAAGGGAGCGGAGCATCTCCCTTATGAGGAAAGGTTGAGGGAGCTGGGTTTCTTTAGTCTGGAGAAGAAGAGGCTGAGGGGTGACCTTATTAATGTTTACAAATATATATAAAGGGTAAGTGCCAGGAGTATGGAGCCAGGCTCTTCTCAGTGACAACCAATGATAGGACAAGGGATAATGGGTTCAAACTGGAACATAAGAGGTTCCACTTAAAATTGAGAAGAAACTTCTCAGTGAGGGTAACAGAACACTGGAAAAGACTGCCTAGTTTTTAGTTAGGGATTAGCATAAAGTGAGCAAAGAACTGGATAAGGGGAGATGGAATGGCTGATGTTCAAATGTTGTGTCTCTGTTAGTAACCAGTGCAGCCACACAGGAGCAAATATGCAAAGCAGTTGGTGCTCAGGACCCAATATCCACTGTGTAGGTGGAGGGTTGCTTCTGACCAGCTCTTGTCTGGTCTTGTGGACTGAACTCTGATTAGCATCTGGAGCACTGCTGGAGAGCTTGTCTTATTGAGTTTCATTTGAAAGGGATGCAGTTTCTACAATGACACTACTACATAGTGCAGACCGAAGTGTGGGACAGTGGTAACAGCCACTGCAGAGGAAGATGAAGCCACCACAAAGGTGTAGCCTCGATGGCTGGAACAACCGAAGCAGAAAATTGGAGCATGGAATGTGCAGTTCAAAATTTGAACTGCATTGCCTATTTTTGATGCTACAAGGTGCTAATGAAGCAGTAAAGTTGCAGCCATAGTACTGACATATTAATACTCGTAACTGTGCACTGGAACCACAGCTAGTCCTATCCACAGCAAAGCAGATTCTTGAAACAAGAACCTCCCACCATCTCACCAATTTTGCTTTTCTCCTTCACCAATTTACAAAGAACATGAAACATGCCATTACAGCAGACACCAGTGGACATTTGTAGTACTGTACATCAGCATGAGCAATGAGAAACAACTTGCCTCTACCTCCTGGCCATTATCTGGTATAGCCCAGTAGGCCAGATGCTTTATTCCAGATGCAAGTGAATTGTTGGCTCCTTTTCACCCTGGCATCTGCTGTAAACCCTAGGACCCCTTTTACTAGAGCTGTTCTCAGCCAGGTGCTTCCCAGTCTGCACTGAGACACAGGGAACCCTGCGCTTCTTCCTGAGCTTCCTCAGCTTTCCATTGACCAGCCCTCTTAAAGGTCTTTGCCATTTGTTGTCAGCCACTCCTGAATCCAGAACTCATGAAAGGACAGGTTTCCACCCATGGCAGAGCATTGTGCTATTTTAAGAATCTCAATAGAAACATAACTCTAAAACAACAGGTTTGTAACTGGGAGTTTCCTCTTCAGAAGCAAGGAACACCATCAAACACCTTTTTATGATAGTGACTGGTAATATACTGTATTTACCAAGTTTGTCATTTTGTCAGGCCCACCAAAGGTTGACTCCAGCACCTCTTGCATGGGACTGCCTCCATTTACAGGCCAGCTGGGCTTTCAGAAACCTCAGAGGCATCTTTCTTCTGAGGAGAGACTGAGAGAGCTGGGTCTGTTAATCCTGGAGAAGAGAAGCTGAGAGGGGATCTCATCAATGCTTATCAATATCTCAAAGGTGGATGTCAAGAGGATGGACCAGACTCCTTCAGTGGTGCCCAATGATAGGATGAGGGGAAATAGGCACAGACTGAAGCACAGGAGGTTCCGTCTGAATATGAGGAGAAACTTCTTTGAGGTGCCAGAACCCTGGAACAGGCTGCCCAGGGAGGTTGTGGAGTCTCCTTCTCCGGAGACATTCAAACCCACCTGGACACATTCCTGTGTGATCTGCTCTGGTGAACCTGTTTAGCAGGTGAGTTGGACAAGATGATCTCCAGAGGTCCCTTCCAACCCCAGCCATTCTGTGATTCTGTGAAATGCTGTTTCCACACATCCGAGGAATTAGGCTCCATTAGTATTAAAAGTTTCCTCTGACAGAGGGAAAGATGAAGATGGACGTTGCCACCTCTGCTGTACGGGCGCCTATGGTTGACCATGTTCTGCGGTCCATAAGAAACACGTCTGCAGTGCTTCTGCCCAGGGTATTTTAAGGATTTCAGCAATAACCCAAACTGTCTGAAGTGCTCCGCCACTTATCAAGCACTGCAAAGGCATCTCCTGAAACCCAACACTGGTGTCTAAGGCACTATTTACAGGCCTGTAATGTAAACTCTGGTGCACGAACTCTACTTCTAAAAGGTAACGCCTGTCAAAGGAAGGGTATGTTATCTCAAGACTGTGAAAATGCTCAAATACGAGTGTCACTTTTCTCCTGCTAAAGATATTTCCTTGCCAAAGACATTTTTGTAAAAGTGTTAAAATTTGTACTGCTTCCAGCCATTGAAAATGCAGCTGCTGGCTCAAATTTTCTACATTAAAGGTAGCTATAAAGTGTATTTGCTTACAGAAGATCTTATTTCCTTTTTTTTTCCTTAGTCTCATAGTACTGATGGGCAAATATTCAATACACAGTCTCTACTGTACAGATATTAATAATACATGAAAGTATGTTAGAACAACTAATTTCCTGTAAGTATACAGAAGATTAAAAGGCAAAACTTTGAAATCCTTAGTTAGACTTGACTTCTCTAGAGCCTCACACTATGACTGACATCTACCTGGAAAATTTTTTTACTTTAAATTCGAGCAATATGTAATGGCTCAGCCAGCCCCATCTGAGAGTAAAAGGGGTCCCTTACCAAAGCTCCTTCGTGATGGACCTGTGATTTGGGAAGGAAAGAACCTGCCTGAAATAGCCTGCACACCACCACTTCTCATACACTGTAGATCCCATGTAGCGCTGTGATGCTCGAGCAGACTCTGTGCCTCAGGCACCCTCTTTTTCAGTAGCAACACTGATCTAATAGAGAGACAAAAGCAGCACTAACAAACTCAGTTAAACTGGCAGGCAACAAATCTGGAGGCTACTCCCCTGATACAGCACCTATACCACAAACAGGGACCTCTTCTGAAGATCAGATGGCTGGAGATAGATTTTCTTGCTTGGTGCTTGTTGAAAGGGTGCTGCCAGCTGATGAAAGCAGTTGGTGGATATGGAACGTTACTGTAAAAGAAGCTGGGCCACTTCCATGAGGAATAGGGAGTGGATTAGAGCTTGACCCGATGTAAAGTACAGAGGCAGGAAAGTCATCTATTAATTGCAACTCTCCAAAGGCAAAACAGTCGCATTCTTCCCATTTCACCAGGCTGTCTATCTTCTTTTCTCCCTCCCAACCCTAAAACTCAGTTCTCCAGGTGACAGACAACACATGGACCAGTAACAAACTGGAGTGTTTTGCCAGTAAGTAATTTCAGCAAAGAGAGTCTATCTCAGCTTGTTTGTATGTTTTTTCTTGGGCATTGCCAGCATCACGTGGAGTTAGACAAAACTGCTTCAGACCCTTCAGCTACCAAAGACCATTCTATGACCATTCTATGTGAATTTACACATATATAAATAATGGATGCAAAGGAAATGAGGAAACATAAGTTAATTAGGAGAGCTGTTCTCATACAGACCTCCGACAATGCCCCAAAAAGTGTACTAACCTGCTGTGGTTTACTGGACAGGTGACTCACCTGGTGTTCCAGGCTCCTTCTAAAATGGATGAGAAAAAGAGTGATTTCTATAAAGGCTTCTGAAAGCCCTAACAGGACTTGTCTGAGGGTCACCCACATTTTAGAGGTGCTAATTGTTTATCTGAACCAACATCAACCCTTCCTTTCTAGCCCAGGGCTGTTGATAAAGTCCTATGGAGTTCATGTAGGTTGTTCTGAGCCAGTTGGTATGGCAAGAACATTTTTGCATCAATTAGAGAATGTTTTTTTTCTTCATAAAACTATTGCTCACTCAGGTGAGATAACTCAGGTTGACCAAGCATGAATCCCCAGTGGTAAAGCTGGATGTCTGCTCAGTTTGTAAATGGGAAAGTGTGACAAAATCTATAGAACACGTGAAACAACCAAGCACTGAGAATATGTAGATTGAAAGAAAATATCCATTAGTTCAGTAATGCTGTTAGCTATTTTTTAAAAATCCATGAAATACTGAACCAGGTTTTTGAATGAAGTGTATTGTGTTAAAAAAATGAAGAGAGAAACAGAGACCAAGCACTGTTACTTTAAATCGGTTTACTGTGTCAGGACAAATGAACAGGTGTAGATTCAAAATTCATCTGAAAAAAGGTGCATAAGTTGTAAGTATAGTTTGCAAATTACTATGGAAATGCTTTATCTTCTTTCCTTTTATAAAGTGCATTATGCCAGAACCCAAAGACCATGTACAGCCAAATTAAAAATTACAAAAGCTTCAAAATCCTATCCTGCATGTGTTAGGAAGCACACACCTGACTACGAAGGCCATGTTGTAAAAGTAAGGCTGAGAAAATACGTCAAATACATTAATGTGCATGAGCGAATCAGTAATTGCTACTTTAAAAATAACCTATAATCTTTACCACAAATTATGCCATTTTGGTAGATGTTTACCCTTGTTCTTCCATCCAGGTATCTAACGGGATGATGCATCAACCAGTTTTAGTCATTACTATTGCATTTTGCTGGGGAGAAAGAAGAAGTTAAATTCATCACAGTGATTGTTATTAAAATGAAATTCCAAACAAAACAAAATAATACACATGGGAAGCAGCCAAAATGAAAGCAAATTTACATTAAAATGTTCTTATTAAGCATTGTGTCACTCAGTAGATTAAAGAGCTTTTCAATAAAAGCCTGAACTTATTCACAGTTAACTCAATAACAACACATATGAAATTCAATAGGAGTAGAATTTTCACTTAAAAAATCCATACTATGAAATGAAATACACAATAGTCTTTAGGTAACAGAGTAAGTCACAGGATAACTGCCTATTACATCATGCCCACTGACAACATCACTGGGTTTTTTTGATGACTCCTTGAATGCAAAGACAGGCAACATGGATCTAGCTTAATGGAAAAATTACTTAATGGAAAACAACAAGATTAGGTGAACAAGAAAAAGCATTCCTGTGAAAACTAAGTTATAAACCCTGTTTTTTTCAATATGCTGAAAATTTCATTTAGCGTTGATCGCTTAATCCAGTTATTTAGCACACTGAGTGCCTTTTAGTCATTGTGGACTTTGCCTATAAATCAAACAAAGCTTAAATATAAAAGCAACCTCCTAACACAAATGTACTGATAAAGAGGGGGCCAAGACAAGAAACAGGTCTAGCTCATCCAGTAGGCAAATGTCACAAGGTGAAGCCATCTGAAAATGAAACTTAATTACTGTACCTCCAAGCATCTTTATACTTAAATTACCTCATATAAATGAGGCACATTTCACAGTCCTTCTAATAATTAGCACTTATCAAGCACCTTTCAGAGGTGCTTTGCAAACATTAAATAAGGTCAGAAATCTCATCACTCTTTCATTAGAGCACCCATAAATATGACAGGGAGAGCTTCCTCATCAATGTCATAGCAAGGACTGCAGGGCTCGACCCATGGACCTCCAAAAAACAGCATAAAGGAGGTGACAATGTATTGTATTCGTAATTGCCATTTTACAACTGCAGCAAGGAGATCAAACAACTTGTCAAAAATCAACAAAGGAATTGTAGCTGAATTAAGGATTCACAGCTTTGGGCTTTTTTTTATTGTTTTTTTTTTTTTAGAGATAAAAGGTATTTTCTTGTGGCATAAAGCCACCGTCTGTGGTGAAGGGACTGCACTGCAGTCAGAGGGTTTAACAATTCTGCTCTATAAGCAACAATAGTCAAATTTAGTGCTTGCTCTGTGCTTATACCAGTACTTTTAAAATTGCTTCTTGACACAAAATGGTTTGAACATTGACTGTTATTTAATATTGAATGAGAAAAAACAGAGGGGATGAGTATAACACAAAGTACTCTAGATAGATTTTTCTTTTTCCCCTATCTCTGATGCAAAGAATGTTATAACTTGGTATCCTTGGAGTTATCATCTCAGAAAAGGGATACTTTCACACACTACATAATGGCATTACTGGGGTTGTGATGTCCTTTCCACAGCCCCTGGGAATGATACAAAAATATTGTCATAGCTCTCCGAGACATCTATAGAAAATGAGTATGTACTCAGAAAATTCCACAGTTGTGGAGTAATTCTGTTTCTAGTGTATTCTTTTTCCTCTACAAGAGGTAGGTCTTTGTTGAGAGCTCTTGAAGTATAATGATTATAAGCGAGATCCACAAAGAAATCCAAGTGTGTTCTTCAAGATATTGGAACCTCTCCACAGCTTCTATGTGTCCCAGCCCCGGCTGCCACATGTCATCCCCTTCTATAAATAGGCATTACATTTTGCTGAGGAAGGTCAAAACGTGTGAGGGGTGTAAATACTGCAGCAGTCATCGTTAAGTCACACATTGATTTATTCTTGGAAACCGAGGAGTTGTGGAAGCGAGTGTGCCTTACAGAGCTGCAAGTCCCAAGTTCCTCAACAGAGAACTACAGTAAAACTTTGGAAATCGCAGTCACTGCATTAGCAGGAAGAAACGTCTCAGGTTCACTGAGAGAACACGTGCCGTTGTCTCAGCTCTACTCTCCCATGTGTTTTGTACCCTGAGGACTCTCTTCCTTCCACCTTCACTCCTCCCCTACTGCATAAAAATCAAGACTGCACATCTCAGAGTCTCCACAGGGACTGTCAGTACACAGGATATTTGAAAGAATTATTAGACAGGTCAGCTTTCTCCAGTTTGGCCCCTCTACAGATGTCATCTCAGTTACTAGAATAGGCTCTGTGATAAAAATACTTCAGCCTCTATTCTTTTTGTGGGCCATTAAAAAATAATTACATAAAAACCATAGATAATTGTGTTTGCTTTGTGCAGTCAAAATTACCTAACTTTACTGTATTTTAGAAATTGAAAGTCTGTATAACCCAACCAATTTAAGTACACAATATCTGTATTACTACTCAGATACAAAGATATTTTAACATTGGAAGTTGAAGAACAAATCTAAGCTTCACAATTCTAAAGTCACCCAGTAACTACTGGAAAAGGCTTATATTGGTTTCAGCAAGAAAAAATAACTCTATATGGGTGTAAAATACTTTCAAACAGTAACATGGCTCAAATAAAAAAAAATAATAAAATCCTTATTTTGTTAAGAATACTTTTTTGAATTTTTTGGATGATGGCCACCAAATGTTTGACACTTAATTTATTAAGAACTTAAAGATAAATACAGAATATATGTTTTGTTTCTATTCCATTCCTAGGAGAACATGTTGGTTTTAAATAGCATCTCCATTTAAAGAAGAAGCAGTAAGGAACAGATGAATGCTATACTGTGCTTCTCATTGCCGAAGTTCTTCATTTGTTTAAAACAGCTGGATCATCGACTCTCTTGATTTTCCAACTCCAACCCACTTAACTAGGGATGAAAAAGAAACAAACACATCCATGAGATCAATTACTGAGAGTAAATATTATAAACAATGAACTGGAATAATTTTTATCGTATTAGGCTTCACTACAAACTGGCTGAAACACAATGCTAGGAAGTTTTATTGTGAAAGCTTTAGTCCTGCTGCATTACCAGACTAGAAGTGAAATACACAGAAGTTTGAAAGCATGAAATAATTACACCACAAACAAAGCACTGCAGATAGAAGGCCTAACAGAAGGTCAAGCACATTTGCTGAAGGTTTAACTGTCACCATCTTGTGTGACAGGGACCTCGCTCAATCCCTGTCCACAGGAAGCAGGAGTTCTGCCAGACAGTGAACTTTCTTGATGATGACCCAAGGGACAGTAATGCACACATGCTATGATATTGTTAAATGTAGGTTGCAAGTAAAAACATTATCCAGTGTAAGCAGCCACCTCAAATACCTAATTGTTCCACTACAATTGTTATTGCCCAAGTATACTATAGGACTGAGTGCAGTCAGTCTTTTAGCCAGACCCACCAAGGCACCTTCCCTTCACACTGAGAACTTCAGAAAGGAAATAAGGAGAGCTTTATTTACATATCCCATCACTCACATACATGTCCATGACCACACACAGGCCACCCACTGTTTCAGGTTCTGCTGTCAGAGGCTTCCTAATCCCTGAATACCAGACTTGCCACAGTTGCAATCAGCTCACACTCCCCAAATCTGACATTTGAGGTGCTTTATGGAAAACAAAAGCACACATGCTAGCTTTCTAAGTTTACTACTGTGGAAATGCCCTTCCAAACTCCACCATTCATGCCATACCTATTATCTTGGCACTTCTAGAGCTCTAGCAATTAGATTTGGAAAAAAAATAATAAATGGATGGTTTAACCTTTGGAGATTGATCGCGTTAAGATTCTCATTTTTCCAAAGTGGCAGAATTGGGCTAAACAATCTTGTATTCCTTGTGCAACACATCTCCTTATATGGAGAAGTATGAAAGTGAGAAAAAAGGAAAAAAAGAGAAGTCCATGTTCAAACAGTGATGCAGGGCAGGAAGTGAGAGGAAGAGGTCAGTAAAGGGAGGACATTAGACTAATGATGCACTGAAGCATGGCGCAGAGATCCCAAAGCTTACACTGACGAAAGGCAGCAGCTTGCCAAGAACACTACACGTTTTATCTTTCCTCTCGTTAAATCCTTGTCAACAGCAGCTTGGGGCCCTCTGAAATGCAGTGGAGCTGCCCACAGAACACCAGCCTTTGCTGCTTCTCAGCAAGTTGTCATGTACCACCACCAGCCCGACCACAGCTGCCTCCACCAAACCAACGCACTCCCTGACTGATGAACTGAGCACTCTTCCATAGCTGTTCCTCTCTGCTGTGGCATCCTCACGTGTACGTTTACAGAAAGATTTACCTGGCACTCCAACATGGTTCTCCACGCATCGGATGTAATTCTGGGCCTTGGGTGGGAGGTCCTCCCATTTTCGTGCACCGGTTGTGTCAGTTTTCCACCCAGGCATTGTTTCGTACTCTACTTCCACCTTCTGCAGGATCTCCTGATTAGCTGTGGGAGAACAATTTTTAATCACAGTTCATTTTAGCTGCTCCACCCTGAAAGAACACACTTATGGTTCTTGACCAACGAAGTATTTTACCAATATTTAAAATGTGATAAGAAAAAACAGTATTCCTACTGGTTGGGGTATTCATTCATTCTTAATTTGGATTAAGTTCTGTTACTTCAGAAGGTAACTCTGATTCAAGAGGATCCAGGAATCCAGCTTCCTCTTCTAACAACTGTAGGATGCTCTTGTATGTTGCCAGAAGACTACAGTATTTTTGAGGAAACAAACTGGAGTTTGCAGTAGTTCCACTTTTTGGTTAAGATTTGCACATAATAAAATAGAAGTCCTCCTGTAGACAAGGCACTACTATCTCAAATGTTTTTATCTTTACAGAACAGGGCTAAATTGGGCTTGCTAAAAACTTAGATGTCTGCAAGCTTTTCCCCACTAGAATTCTCACTGTGCCCACGGCCAGGAGTTATTATACCATCTGTGGTGGGAAAGCGGCTGCTGCCCACCCTCCCCACGCCTCCAGAACCCCCCATCTCAAGACAACAAACCCCTCACCTGGCACAGACTGTTACAGAGAGCTTGAAAACATAACTAGTGTAAGAAAATTACGTATCATTACTTCTTAAAAGTTTTAACATTAATCATATTGAAAGGCCATATATATTTTTATTAACCACAATGATGTTGCTGTTAATTATAGTTACGTGATGGTAACCCATAAGCAGTTTTTTTCTGCTTGTATCCATCTCATTTTTGCACAGCTTGGGCACTGCTTTTGGTTTTACTTCATTAAAGACTATTGCTAATGATACACAGTCACTGACTTGAGTCTTACTGATTTTCATATCCCTGGCGTTGCCAGAAAAACCCACCCAAATCTAATGGGACAAGATATAGAGGCCATAACACGATTTCATTTGCTTTGAACTTATTGTGATTGTACATAGAGGTACAAGGTGAATGGAAAATGCTAATGTACTGATACAGTAGTGTTTGTATTGACACTACAGTCCTGCAAGTATCTACAGGAGGTCTAGTGAAAAAGAAACCAAGCCTGATTTTAAAAAGCGGACTTGCCCAACAGATATGACAAAACAAGCAGGAAGAGAAAAATATTTAGCGACATACCTGGAAAATATGGAATTCTTTTTCCACCCAATTTGTAAGCAACACCAATTTTAATTTCATCAAGGACATCAAGAATATCCAGTTTTGTCAATGCCAAGCTGTACAGAAAAACATTGTTTAGAATTACACACATGGTGACTCTCCTCTTTAATACTTTGTTTGTTTTGTTTTTCCCCTTTCTAGTTTTTAATTCACAAATCCAGCTCAGACAACCCAGCAAGCAGAAATACACAAATATATCAAATAGTGAGCATTGTTAATTGAATTCACACCTCTCGGATGAACACATGACTGAGTTACTAAGACACATTTAGTTCTAAATGCTTGGCTGTTCATACAGGTGCGCGGTGTTCAGCACATTAAAATGCAAACTGAGTACGTAAAGTGGCACTTACAGGACTTGGTTTGGGTGTGTATGATGTCACTTTACATCCCATTTAGTGATTATTTCTGTTACTTTTACTGATTAACAACAACTATAAGACAGACTTATTTACTAAATTACAACTTAAATAAAAAACTTCACAAGCATAACCTGGCTACTAAAATCACATGTACAGTCCAGCAGAAGGATCCCAGCCCAACTTTCAGTGCCTGGGCTGTGCTACCAGGGCTGTTATGTTAATGAACCTTTTCATCTTGTGAATGAACACACTGGAACACAAAAACAGAACCTGGACACCATATTATTCACTGATCATAATCAAACTGCATTTTAAAACTAGTCAGATTCTTTAGAAACAATATGTCAGACATTGCTTGGTAAAAAGAAGAGTAGCTAAAGATTTAGACAGGAATGTGCGTAACAGTCCATGCTGTATGTGCTCAGTAAGCATACGATGAACACAATGATTAAATGAAAAGACCTATTGGGAAAGAAGCAGCACAGAGCCAGTTCTTCAACTGTTTTGAAGTTTTTGTGTGTTAACCATCATAGTTACAAGAGATTACATTTTGTTGATAGAAGTGCAGTAATTGTATAGAACTGAAATGGAAGGAAACATAGTGCCTTCCTAATACTATTTCTACACAAACTAGAGCTGTGTAAGTTAAAGCAAAATAGCAATCCAAGTTAAAAAATATTTTAAAACCCTTCTGACAAATTAATGAACAAAGATCATGGTTCCTTCGTAACATTAGAAGCATAAACAATATTATGTTAAGCCAGTTTATAAGATATTGAAATGCCCAGGGTCATGTGTTTGCATATCTGAACAAGTTTGCCTGAATGCATTAATAAGTCCACACTTTATACGAACAAAACTGTAATGAAACTTTTGCAACTTTTGCTGAAAATACACATTAGTAATTAGTTATGAATTAATGGCTTGTGATAGTTACTAGCATTTTAGCATTAGACATAAGCTAGCTTGATGGCATTATGCTCTTGAACAGTTCCTTTAAACAGCCACTTTCCATTAAAATGTCAATTTAATACATATTTTTAATTATAAAATAATTTATCAACCAAGTAAGTTGCTCAGTTCCAATGAAAATAAAACTCAGCCCATTAAAAGCAGCATTTATAATACAATATGAGACTACATCTTTGTAAATAAATGAACCTGTCAGGACTGGAATGAGAGCTGAGCCAGTTGTTGTAACTTGGTGTCATCCCACTTATTTCACTTAGAGAGGTAGTGGTCCCAAATGATGTAGATCTGGGCTTACAAGTATGATCTACTAGAGTCAACCAAAGCTCAAAACCAGTGGGTTTTAGATCATGACGTAAGACAGTATGAAAGCACTGGATCAAGGACACCAAAGCAAGCTGTTAGAAAACTGATATATTAATCCAATCTACATTGGCCATCTGATGTAATCGAAGTGAAAACATATATATAAAAAAATCCACTGTTACAGTGTAAAATCACTTGATTTGAAAAAAAGTCAAAGGATAGATTAGATTATTATTAGCATTATGACACTTCTCAGTTGCCCATCGTGAATTATTTTATTGCTTAAAATGTAACACTTTACTGGACTTATATTAATGTTACCTACATATTTATTCTGCGAAGCACAAAATTATCACTTCCAAATGTAGCGCAAAATCTGTGATGCTTACGCAGTGAATCCGTTGATCATATGAGCATATTTCAAAATGACAAGATCTAACCAGCCACAGCGTCTCTTTCTGCCTGTAGTTACTCCCCATTCGTGGCCACGGGACTGTAAAAGATCTCCGATTTCCTAAAAGAAGGCAGAAAGAATGCTGATGGTATTTCACTGAAAAATAGCAGGAAAACAAAATCTACACAAATATAGACAAATAGCAAGACAAATATAGTTGTTCAATTCCAAGGGGGTTTTTTTGTAGGAAGAAAAAGAATAATTGAGTTTTATTAGGAGGGGACTAAGGTGAAGAATTAAGTCCCTTGTACACAAGATTTTCGTATTTCAATCACTAGCATTTCCAAAATACTTATTTAATATGACTATTTCATGTTCCAAGAAGACACTTTTCTTCCCTCTTCATCTGATAGGAAGATTTCCTTGAAAATTCAGCCCAGTTTACAGTTCTGTTTGTGTTTACTTTCTTCATCTACTCTTCTGGCATCTATTTATTTATTTTTTTTTTTTTGGCAGGGGGTAACACTGTAAACGCTTGGGACAAGATCAGTGCTTGTGCAATGTCTTGGTAAGGCTCCTTGATCATGCCTAGGGCTCCCAGGTTCTCCCACCATATGAAACTGCCAACTCTTCCCTTCTCGCCGTGTTTATAATGTGTTAAAAATGAAGGAGAAAGAAACTTTACACTCATGATTCATAAAACTAAAGGACATCACTGATCTATATGAGCCATTAGAGAATGGATTTTAGTGACTAAAACCTGAAGTTAGATTCAGATCACTGACCTGGAGATTGCTGTGTGCACAGCTCAATCGATACCCTGAGCTTTCTAGTTTCTTGATAATGAAAATACAATAGACAGTTTAAAAGAATCAAAATCTTTCCCCTTCTTTTTATTGATCAATTTGTGCATGACTGGTTGACATACACACCACATTTATTCTATAAGTGACACGGAACACAGGCTGTTAAGCACAGAAGTTGTATCTTGTAATTTAAACTTTCCTGCAATGCACTTACTGTTCCAGTCTACAACAAACTCTTGCCACTGAAATGTACCTACGATATTACATAAAATGATTAAATCTGTTTTCACATCATTCATTACAACAGAACTGTGGTCACTTGTCATATGACAACATCATCACACTCTGTTTCTCTCTTCTGAAGAAAAATACATGAAGTTTCTAATGTAGTTCTATGCTCTCCGTGAGTATCATCGCTTGGTGTTATTACTATGGTGCTTATTTATTGTTTGTATACCCTTACCCCATTCTATTGACCTTATTTTTTGGCAACTGTAGATATTGCATTTTGTAACATAAAACCTACATTAATCTGCTCAGTGGGGAAGGCTCCAATTCCCACCCGAGTAGTATAAGCCTTCACCACACCATACACATCACCGACGTGCTGGGGAGGAACACCAAGCCCGGTGCACACACCACCTATGGTGCAGTTTGACGAAGTCACGAAAGGATACGTGCCTGCCAGAAAAAACACAACAGCACAACCCTGTTTCAGCAAGATAACAAAGACCAGTTTTCCTCTATGAGCTGAAAGGAGATTTTCAACTAAACTGAAATAGCAGCCAGAGAGCAGGGCAAATTCTTCCTACTACACATCCTCATTTTGCTTTTAAGAGAACAAATTAAGCTGTTTTTCCCCAAATTGCTTCCTCCTGAATTGAATAATATGTATTTAGATTTCTGAAGCTCCACAGAAATCCACTCAAAATGAAGGATTTTTTTTCCACTCAAATAGCTGACATCCTAGCAATTTCTATAAGCATATTATTAGTGAGCAAGACAAATAAGAAAACATACTGCTTATACTTAAAGAGGTATCAAGTATGTGCAATCCGTTCCAACACGTAAGCTCTTCTGCCTTCATCCTTTGCAACTTTCACTGAGGATTGCCCACAAGGGGGAAATTTAAAAGAATCTCAATCTGACTCACAGCAGACACTGGATCTATTACAGCAGGCGTGTCAATCTCATTTTCACTGGGGGCCACATCAACCTTGCGGTTGCCTTCAAGGGGCCGAATGTAATTTTAGGACTGTATAAATGTAACTACTGATGTGGCCTCCAGTGAAAATGAGTTTGACACCCCTGTATAACAGGATGCTGCTGCTCTGTAAAGCTTTTTCCACTATCCTGTGTATCACAGAAAGTATTTCTGCAGCATCCGTGGACAGCCTGGTGGAAAGGACACAGACTGACATTCCCAGTGCTCCACACGAGCAGCTCTGAGTATCTGCAGCACATTTTCCAAGTCTTAAGAAGTTATTCATGGTCTCTACACTGTGACTCTGGATTGGAGCATCTCTCCAGTTCTTCATTTCATCTTCATGGAGACCTCAGTGGTTTAATTACACTTTTGGTAAGAGAGCAGAGGTCAGCTGAAGAGGTTTGGCCTTACAGGTTATCTGCATCAGCTTGATCCTCCCTCCTCTACAGAGGAATTATCATGGCAGCGCTGCAATGGCTGCCTGGAATGTACAGCAATGAGCACACACACTTAGAAGTAATAAAGACAAGAATATCTGGAGTGAAATTTTAACTCCACTGGACTAAGCTTCAGTAAAAATAAAATAAAAAGAATCAATATTTAAACGCTAAGCACTTAATCCTGATAATGATACAATCTCTGGTTTACTGCGTTTTACATTTGGGAGATCTGTTCCTATTAAAGACTATTTAGTTCCTCTATTTTCCTGCTGTTTGCAAAGCTGATAATAAACACAAATCAAAATAAAACTCTCTCTTAGGAGTTAAATTGAGTTTTGAATTTAACTTACCAAAGTCAATATCAAGTAATGCTGCATTGGCTCCTTCAACAAGAATCTTCTTTGGGGAGCCATGAAGAGCTTCATACATAAAATACACTCCATCACGAACCATGGGTCTTATTTTTTCAGCGTATCCCTGCAAATTTGAGTAGAAATGTCAGGCTCCCCTGACAATGGCTGGAAGTGGGGAACACTGTGTTCACTTTTGAAACATACAGATAGGCTTAACACATCATCTTTAATAACTGTGCTTTATCTGAAAAACACAACCATTAGCTTATATTCTATTGGAAACAAATCTATGTATTGAACTACTCACATTAAAAAAACCCATGATTTGTTATGGTATTAGAATGCTGTAATTTCTGTACCATTTCTGTTCACAGAAATGCTGTGTACCTACCTCATTCTGTTGCTACAGTCTCTGTATAGTGTGTCTGTAGTCTAGACACACAGAGAGTGGGACTTATAAACAGAGGAAGCTCCAAAATTTTAAAGAAGTAATATATATCTCACTACTCACAAATATTAAAAAACGTTTTTAGAGGAAGGGTGTCTGCTCTGAACAAGTGACAAAACTTGAGCAAGGTAGGAGCATCCGCTTTTCTTACATATTCATGAAAGACAATGTTTTAGCAGTGGCTCTTCTGCATTTATTTATAAAAATACGTTATTCTTGTAATACCAGGATCTTGAAATGCAGCTTTCACACACAATTCTTCAGCAAGCCTGGAAGTCTCTCAGACAGACTGGATCAGTCACAGCTGGAGACAGCTAACTGCAAGTGTCACCCTGTGTTCTCTTGGCTACGTTAACACAACCGTTAGTTTATGTCAAAAAAAGTAAAATATTATAGGAGAAATACATCATACACAAAATTGATTTTAATGGTCACAATAAGAGAACATTCTATTAAAAGGTATAGCTACTGCTTCTGAAAAGGTTTTATAATAACAAAGATATGCATTTTTCATTTAAACTAATTAACTGGGTTAATAAGTAGCAGTTCTGGTAAACTTCATTTTTACTTTAATTAAAATGAATATTATTCTTCTATATTTTCCCTGAAACTGAATAAGTATTAAAAGTGTTAAATCCTTACCTTTAGCTTTTTCAATTGCCCTTCTATATCTATTTCCAATGAGGGAAACATTGACTTGTATTGTTGTGCCAGATTTTTAAATCTGTAAAATATTGAAGTCATATCTATGAAGAACACTCTTTGAGCTTCATAGAACCTTTGGCAAGAACTCAGATTATATTATACACAGTATATACTAAGAGCTATAGGGATAAAACACCCAGAACTCAGCCAGTGCGTTTCCCAGTTTACAAAATTACATTCTAAACGATGAGAAACTCTGAAGTACAGGAAAGAAACACACACATTCTTTCCAGTTTTCTTCTCCTTCTAGACAACTTATATACAAAATTCAGACACATATTTAAAAACATCTCCTTAAAAGCAAATCTGGCAGCCAAAATGTATCACTCTTTCACATAATATTTAGAAATGAAAATAGTTGTACCTTGAAGAAAATTCATCAAAGTCAGAAAGGAGGTCACAAATTCGAAGGCCTGTTCGTGCAGCTTTGGAAGAATATGTTGGTCCAATCCCCTTCTTTGTTGTGCCAATACTTATTAAAAGAAACCCCACAAACATGTATAAATATATGAAAAATAGGTTTTATGCTAGGTAATTTTGTTAAAGCTCTTCAATATACCATATACTGGGTACAAGAGTGGAGACAAAACAAAGACTAGAGTTCTATAATAATAAATATACAACAACTTTCATGCTTCAGTGGATTTGCATATATGTTGCAGATATGCATGCTATGCAGTAAAGCATTGAGCCTTGAGTCTGGCTGAGACAAGCTTAGTTGAAACCATATCTGTATATACATTTATCATACACTAATATCCTGTGGTACTACTGGGTTCCTTACCACAAACAATAAGTAACAAACGTCATTTTCACAGTTGTAGCACTGTCTGGTTGTAAATACAACCAGTTCTGTGAGCGATCAAACTGGTTTCCTATGGCTTCGGCATTATTCTTACCACCTGTCCCTATGAATTGTTGCTGCAGCCTTCACCTTGATGAGAATAAAAAAAGTTGAAGCTATTTCCCTACCTGCATGCCTATTTCCATGAGTATTTTAGAAATACAGTAATTTTGAGATCTCTGTTTGTATGGTAGGTTCAGCTGAAATTGTTCAATGGGTTCAAAAACCATCAGAGAAAAACAGTGTTCATATAAACCTTTGTTCTTTCAGAAGCCAGAATAATGAAGTACGAATAGTTACATACTGTACTAAAGTGCAAGATTAAACCAGAAACTACTATCTCCATGAAGTGTAAGTGAATATACAATAAATGACTACAAGTGTGGAACCCAATCATGCCAACTCTTCAGACCTGACTCAAAAGAGCATCACTAGTCTGATATCAAACTGGATTAGAAACATCATTTTAATGGAAACTAATTTTGAGGATTTGGTAGGAATTTTAAAATGCCTCCATATGTTTCACAGAAGTGGAAAATGGAAATATGCATTAATTCATAGCCTGCCTTCTCAGTAATACCTCAGAGTTGGTTCACTAATGTAAGCAGGAGCAGAACAGAGCCACAGAATTAGTAACATCAAAGCTCTTTAGAGATACATTGCATTTCTGTTTCCCAAAATTACATCAAATTTTCAAATTAGCTTAATTGTTAATTAAATGAAGGTGCTAAAGATATTTACTTTTTTCCTTCTTGTGCTTGACGTTGCACTTCCTGGAGCCCATCTACTGCCTGGTGAAAGTCAAACACTGCAACGGAAAATCAAATGGACATAGTGGGAGACCAAAGGAAAAACAACATTCTTTAAATCACAGGCATCTATAATGTCATGACAAAGTGCCTTTGTTATCATTGATAGTGCACAGGCCTCCTCATGTGAAAACAGAGCAAGTTATTCCTTAAACGTTGTGAAACATCACTCTTCAGCAATCCAAATTCTATTATTATGTTTCAGACACACAACATAAAGAAACCGGATTAGATCAAATACAGGACTGCTCTGTGGAGTAATAATGTAGTTTAGCACCATGAGCTAAGCAATCATTTGTGAGATTTTTCCCCCAATCATCACTCACCTATATGTGCTCTATCTGATATAATCAGTCTTTTCTCCCAATCTTTTAAACCTGTCAGAAGACATAAGGAAAAGTACGATTTCAGCTGTGCTGATTGGTCAAACTTTCAGATTTGCTTTTAGTTTTCCTATATCTGTCTTCTAGTTTATATAACTTTTTGTTAAGAAGACTGTAGAAAAAATGGATAAAAATATATAATAAGTGAACAGCAAATATCAGCAATGCTTTTGTTTACAAACTTTTCTCATTTTTTACTTTTTCTTTTTGGTATGGACAAAGACATTCAGCACTTCTTAATGACAAAATGCTGTGGCTTACACACAATTCTTATTTTAAGGAACGATTTTTGTGTAACACTATACAGTAAACCACAAGCTTAATTTATGCCTCAGAAAATAGAGAATTTATATACATAGAATCATAAAACAAGGGACCTTAGAAGACCATCTGTCTCAAAGCAGAACAGAGTTCATACTTGGGCACGGAAAAGGGAACACAAACTCTGGTTAATCCATCTCAGTCTGAGGTCAAAGGGAGCTTTGCCACACATTTTAGGATTTTATTTTCTAACACGGTATCAAATGCCATAGAACTTCCTGAAAACCCATGAAAAAAATGCCTTTAGAAAAATCTGTCTGAAGATTACAACACTATTCAACATTTTAAATACCATTTTCCTCATTATTTAAAAATCCAGAATGTCATTGCACTGAGTATTTATGGTCAGAAATAAAGGCTTAAACAAACCCTCAACCTGGCTGGCACCATAAAGAAAGGTTAAAAATTACTCAATACAAACCTTTCTTTTCATTCTTTTCAGCTTCTTCAAACAGGCCTGGTAAATGTATAACGACTCCATTACCTTTGGGAACATAAATGATTTATTTTAAAGCAAGAAATTGAATACTCATTCTTAGGAGGTAAGGCATGAAAACACTTTGTCTGAAATTTTACTTAAAAAATAAGGCTAAGTTGGCCACGTATCTCATTAAGTGACCTTGAGAACTTTTGGGATAAATCCTGATTTTGAGTGGGCAGCTACAAGCCTGCTCAAATCAGAATGAACAGAGCTTGCTTGTCTCTTCGGCAGGTGGATTCTTGTCTTGGTCTGTCATGGACTTTGCACCACAACTTCAGCCTCAGTTCTCCACTGGTAAAAGCATAAAGAAGTCTGTGGCCTTACAACACTGACAAGCCTGTGCAACAGTATTTAAGTTTTCTGCAATATTCACGTATTTGTTTTAAACTCAGCTCAAACTATGGTGTAACACATCAGCAATGTCTTCGCCCTGCTTTTGAGCTACAATAAAGAATTGTGGAGGATTAGTGATGTAGTGGGCTGGAAACAGCTGCTGCTTCCTTCTTGGGAACATCAGAAATATCTGCAAGAGTCTGTCTCAGCCTAAATTTAGGATAACTTAAGTTACAGTCTTTAACTGACAAGGGAGTAAATTGGAAAGCAAGACAATACACCATATTTAGCAAAGAGAGAGAAAAAAAAGTGTTTCATGTATTTCAATCATCCATTCAGAAGTTATCAAATGGAACAAAACTGAAAATCCACGACTCACTAAAACTTACACTCATTTCTTGCACATTCTGTATACATTTTTTTCTGTCAGAAAGGATAATAACTTCGGACAAATAAAAGGCTTAAATGTGTCTATCACTAAAATGAGCTTAATGTTCAGTAAGGAATGCATACTTTTTATGATGCCATTTGCACTGAATATCTTTAGAGTGAAATACAATATCACCTGAAAAAGCTGGTAATATGAACAAAAAGAAGACTGGATGATAACCTGATAGAAAGAGTGGGGTCTTGCTTTCAGTTTTCTAGTAGCAGAAACTAAACTGACACTGAAAGCAGAATAACTCTTCGTGTTAAAGCAGCGATGAAATAAAAAGTCAAACAGCTGAACCTAAAGCAGATCCAAGACAGTAACTTATATGTTTTAACTTGTTTGGTGCTATAAAATATGGTTGCAGCTACCCACCATATAATGCTGTTTTATTTAATAAGTTCCAAAATTATCTTACCAATAAATGAAATTGCCTTTGGATTAATGATGCCACTAGGAAATAGGTGAAAATCGTATTCTTTCCCATCGACAACCACGGTAT
This sequence comes from Patagioenas fasciata, assembly GCF_037038585.1. NCBI lineage: Eukaryota > Metazoa > Chordata > Aves > Columbiformes > Columbidae > Patagioenas > Patagioenas fasciata. Next base: position 61,912,172 of record NC_092524.1, on the reverse strand, counting down.
GGCCTGCATTATTTCCACCCTGCAACAGAAAGAAACACCACAAGATTAATGGCCTTATACCACCAATCTCAATACCCAGCAGATGATTTGACAAGATCATCTCTTTTTATTTACACATTCGTGTCTTAGGTCATTGCTTTCTCCACCCTACAGTTTCTTGAGCTGCTGTAGGCTTGTAAAAGGGGCAGAAAGATACCACGGAGTCAAGGCAGAACTAGGGCAGTGCAAGAATAAACGGAGGAATCCTGGTAGAAGATTGAAGAGAAATGAAGATCTCTGGGAACAAAACTGGATTGAAGTGCCACCCATGGAGTCCCATCTCTGACAGACCTACACAAGCCCGCCCTTTTTGGGCATCATCTGTGCACAGCCATTTCTTCAGGCTTAAGCCTACAATGCCCAATATTTCCCCTTGAACAGAAGCTCCTCCCGCCTGCCCACGCACAACCAGTCCCTGCATCTCTAGGGGTACCAGATGAAAGGTCTGTACAGAGTTGGGAGTCTGTCTGGTCTTTGCGGCTTCACAGAATCTCCCTGTCAAGGCATGACCTCCCCAGTTATGACCACCACCATTTTATGGAGTCTGCTACTACTCAAACCTTATCTGACCATCTACCAGACCTGAGAATGGGGGCTGGTATTTTCCTCAAGAAACTGATTTTTTGCAAACAGCTTTAAAAGAGAGTGATGAGACAACACACAAACTCAGGAAGAGGTAAAACAAGGTTATGAGTTGATTTGAACAGAAACACTACAGAGTTTTAAAAATTAAAGGTCCAGTTTTCTTAGCAGGCTTAATGTTCGTTGCTGTTCTGCCACGATTTAACTTTTTTGCCTGACTACTTGTTTGATGTGGTGCTACAGGCCTTCTATTTTCCCAAGCAATTATAAATCTTTGTGGATTTCATATGAGGTCTGAATGACATAGAAGTATCTTGAATGAGGGCATCTGCTGGAAGGCAAACTGAGACTTGTCACCGATAATTTGCAAATAATGAAGAATGTTGGTTGAATGAGTGGAGAAGTTGTATGAAGACTCTGAGAAAGGACAGTCATTTGTAAAAATTAATAATATAACACAGGTCTTTCCAGAGTTTCATTTACTCATTTGCCTATTTGTTTGCATGTAATATACAGAAAAACAGCAACTGAAATTTCTTTCGAAGTGTGAATATATGCTGAAACACAACATTAAGAAAATAAAAGCTACAGGATATGAAAAAAATTTCTAAGCTTTTTTTAAGCAGTGGGATGGAGAAAAACATTAAAAATGTGCCTTTAAATATAACAATAGTAATTCTCACATTTTTGAAGACGTGAACTCAACAATGAAGTTTAAGCAGATAAACCTGATAAGGGAGAATAGAGTAGGAGTTGTAACAGAAAAACTGGAGCACGCACAAATTTCATTTGATTTAGCAAACTGCTGGGTAGCTCATCCTTGGGCTATGAAGGACTCCCAAGTGTCTTGATAATGCAGAGTTATTACTTGTCCAGACAATCCTGAAGAAAACAGGACCATCCCTGGGTATTTAGCTTGCCTCCCAGATATAATAAGCCAGTTGTAGGAACCCGGATCTAGTTAAAGGTACTGAACTACCTAGCAGGCTAATAAATCATGCAGGAGACTCCTTTACATGATATTTAAGAGGTCTGAGACTGGATGGATTACACTGTTTGAAACACTAGTTTATTTTACTATAGTGGTCTCAGGTTTAAGAAAGAGACTAATAATTTCTGAGACAATCAGCTTTGCTTTCCTGCTTGCCTGTAGGCAATGGCAAGACAAACATTAAGAGAATGAATTCCATCATTTAACACTGATTTAATCTCTACTACAAACAACAACTTTCAGATTTCCTGAGAAAATGGAGAACCAGGCTCCTTCAAAAGTGTTTGCTGTCACTAATACCATAGTTACATTCCACTTTTCTTAATCAACATGAACAAATGAAATCAGGCTTTAGGACTCACAATCTGAGATAACAGTGCTCCCAAATTATAGTCAGAAGTGTTTTCTGGTATCCAAAATTTTAGAAGGTGGGATATACCAATACGAGAAATTTTATGAAAGATAGTTTATGGTTTTGGAATTTTTCCTGAACTACTGATACCCAGACAAATGCTGTTTCTCTCTTTAGCAAACGCTTAAAAAGGGATTTAGTCAATCAGCTGTGAAAGCTGGCATACATAGAAGAAAATGCTGAAGTGCAGAAACATCAGCAGACACGATGCATCCTTTAATTGTCAAAATATCTGAATCCACTTTCAGTCCCTCTGGATAGACAATATAAACCAAGAATCCAGTGACAAACCTTATAAAACAGCACTTTTCTAAATCTAAAGCTAGTGTTGACAGCTCTGGAACCGTTTTTGTGCACCGCTCACATTGGTCTGCATTTTCTAAACAAGTGTCTTCCAAGTATATTTTTCCAGCTCAGTTAATTACATTTTTACAAATACAATTGAAGTGGTAGCAGAGCACTGAATTGCCCATCACACATGATCTAACTTGCAAAACATACTGCTGGTCCGATGAGATACTTTCAATTTATTATCTGGTCATCTCAGTAATTTCTCACGTTCAGTTTCATAGATATTCTATTAATAACAGCATACTGGCAGTCAAATAGCTCAGATATTAAAGATATCTACTCCTTTTCTAATTTTACTTGACTTCTAAGAGTCCATATAGGGTCTATATGAGCCATTTATTTTGCTAATCAAGTATAAAAGCTTGCGTGGGCTTAATCTGGAGATTACACAATTGAGGGAAATGCCTTGCACACTGCAGTCATGTAAGAGCCCTTCTTTTCCCTCAAATGGTATTTCAGTAAAGTGATGTCAAGCACTAACACACCTAGCGACCGTATTCTCTGGACCCTCAGGATGCTTCTACTTAGACCAAGGTCTCTCTGCTTGGCCCTGGATAATGAGCTTCCATTTAATATCCAGACCCAGTCCACAGAATCTCTGCTATGTATCACTGATCTCATGTGAATTTTATTTGTCTTTCATCATTTGCAGTTTCCTATGTCTTCAGAGACCATATCTGCCGCCTTTTGTGGTTCTTCAAAAGTTTCTCTGACAAGAGTAATGTTCTTACTGATTAATGAATGATGCCACTTTGGCATCATCTGTATTGCAAAATGATAGTATGACCAGAAATAACAACTAGCATTCACTTGCCAAATCTGGAAAGCCTGGGCATTCCCACTAAACTCCTCCAGAGAGGGAAGTTCTGTTCCCAAGAAGGAACCATTCGGTGAGCTCTGGAAGCTCCGAAAGGCTATGAGTGTAACTGGGATGGCAGCAGCACCTTGAACATCAGCATCCAGTTCAACCTGAGACCTGCAGTGATTCCAACACGTTCAGCAGCACTCGTGTGCCTTCTGTAAAGCCACTTTAATCTCCAGTGACTCTATTAAAACTGTAGAAAATGCAGGAAAACTACCAGGTACAGGTGTTTGGGGCTATCAGTTACAGCAAACTGCAGCGATGAAGTGTGACTTGAGAACTAGAAAGTATTAAGCATGCCAAAGACAACATGATAAATCCCTTAGCACAGTAATAAAAAGACCTAAATATCATTTAGGAAACTCATCTCTAGAGAACACAGAAAATTCTTTTTGAGTGTGCAGCCACAGCTGCCGATCTCCGTATCAGTTATGTTAAAGATTCAGAGCGGAAAAATGCTTGTTTCTACCAGTATTTGGTGGATGTTAAAGTTCCCCACATTCAAATCAGGCACCTCGGAAAAAATAACTCTCATTTAAGTCATCCATAGCCTATAGTGGAAAATTAGTATTCAGCCTCTTGGAAGTACCTGCATTGCCTAACAAATCAGTTTTGATTATCTTTGAAAGCACTAGAAATTGAGACTCTATACCAGCATTCAATACATATGATTTCAATATATTCTGCCTAAGGCATGCTTTATTACCTGTAGCACTGCAAGCTATACCTCCTTTCTTCTAAAATCCAGCAGACCATGAGTCCATGAGACATGGTTTAAATTCAACAAGCTAAGATGCCTGTCATTCCAGGTTGGAAAACAAGTTAGTTAATGGAAATAGTTGCAACATTACGTTTTCAAGAGTTAAACAGCAGGAAACATACTAGGCACTATTTTCAGAGCAGAGTTATCCTATATGGTGAGGCTTTTTGTTTGTAGGGTTGGGTTTTTTTTGTTATTTCCCCGATTATTTTTAAAGAATGCTTATGTTGGACACATATAAAAATGGGATTTTCTCCTGAAAGATTTTAATCTATATTTTCAGACTTCTAATAATCAAAGTGTTAAGTTGCATGCTGTCCCAATACCAGAAGGAGCTAAAGGAACTTAAGCTGCCTCACAAAACATCCAAATTTTTTTTTCAAGTCCATTATTTAAAAAGAAAATACTTTTCAAAGCTTTTCATGTGCTGACATATTTGTGATACTGGATTCTTCCACTGAAGTGATGTACTTTGATTACTGTTCTAGAGGATGTGAACATGAGCACTGCCATCAATAAACTAAATTGAGAAGCTATTCCATTTTACCAGTGTTAACTGTATGCTTGTATAAATACTACCTTTCAGAGAATTAATAATTGTTACGAAGAGCATGGCAGAGGATAACACAGTCCTTATCTTGTTAGTAGAACTTAGACAAAAGATGAAGCAGCAAATCCACCTTTCAAAGTGCTCAGCCATTTCAAGGTTGATCTTTTAAAAATCATTGATTCTCTGCAGTTGAAACATCCCATGGTAGAAGCAGAATTTCTATTCAGAGCAGCAGTGAAGCTGTTCAGTACCTGCAGCAGGAAGCCTATGAAACATGTTTGAATAGGAATGAAGCATGTCCTGATGCTCAGAGGTGTTTCTGCCTGCTCTTGCCAGCCAGGCAGTGCAAGATGCTGCATTCTGCACATGTGGGAGAAGCGTTTCCAGATACTCTGGTTTCTGCTGGTTAGCACATCCTTCATCTGCTCACTGATCCCCACAATGCCCCAGAACAACTTGACTAACAAACTAGACTGATACAAAAATCAGCGGAGCACATCTGAAATGCCTTAGAACCTGATGATAGTTTTAAACTAGAACTCACAACAGGTATGTCTCTGATGTGCCCCACAGGGATCAGTTCTCACCCTCTTCTTGTTAGCAATATTAATCAACGCAATGAGGAAAATCTAAATCAACTATTATTTGAGCGGTGTACCAGCAGCGTGCAGCAGTCTGAGTTCCTTGGCCAATTGGTATAAACAGTGAACGTATAATTTTTCATGAGCAGGTCTGGAATAAATAAATTAAAAACAAAAGGACAGGTCAGACTTTGGATGGGAGGTGTCTATGCTAGGAAGCATGTGGAGGTTTTTGAACACAGCTTCAGTACCAGTTGATATGCCTAATGCAAGCCTTGCATGTATAAATGGGAATATCAAGCAGGAGGAGATTGTATTACCTCTCCTTTTGGCCATGGTGCAACTGCTACTGGAATACTGTGTCCTTGGTACTCAGACAAGATTACAAGATGACCCTGTCTGGCATTATAATCTAAGAATTTATAATCTAGGAATTGGAATAACAGCTATAAACCAGTGGTTTGGGAAGACCACATCTGAAAACAAATGCTATGATTCCTGTTCACCTCTTTTCATTCTAAGTGTCTCAGCTCTACAAATTCCATCCACCAACGAAGCAAAACATTTTCTGAAATTCAACCGCATCTGCTGGCCAAATACCTCTCATCACACTATGAAACAGACTATAAAATACTTCCGTTTTCTTACCTGAATGGTGCAATTTTCTGTCTCTTAATTCACACCACTGCAAATGAGTTTAGAACGTCATTGGATTTTAAAAAAATCCAACATACGCATAAATGCAATGCATTAAATGCTTTGAATGCTCAGACCTTTGGACACAATGGCACAAAATCACCTGTGTGTGAAAGCTTTCATCAGATGACTGGGAGTGCTGTACATTCTGGTTGGGAGGCACTGCCTTTGGTGTTTGTTATATTTTCCTTTACTGCAAGTTTTTTCTTGCTAATTTTTCCAGTTAAACTGTTACCTGATACCCACCCAACTCACCCCAACTTGGTTCCAGGGAGTGGATCACAACTTTCATTTTTTTCTAACCCAAGCCATTGCAAAGAGCTGGGTTAGCAAATAATCAGAAGTACACTTAGACCAGAATGACTGACAGAGCGGTGATTTTAAAGCTACGGCGGTGACAAGGAGCTGGAGTGAGTTGCAAGTATTTATCTCCTGACACGAGTTATCATCAGCCAAATGTAGCTTGGCTTGTTCTTCTTCCCAAATAATACGTTTGCAATAACAGTTTTGAGTAAGGACAACTCCGCACAGAACTGCTGTGTCCGATTCCTGCATCTGCTCAAGTGTGTTCCTGCTGTATCTCTTCTCACTGCCTCATAGAATAAACAAAAATCACAGGATCCCACCTTCCCCATTCAAATAGTGATCTCTTCAAAAACTCCTTAATTCCCATGGAAGGAGACCTAAAGCCTAAGGAGCTAATTAGTATTATTATAGACACAAACAATCGAGAGACAAACTGAGCAAAACTTTTGACCTTTAAAAGAAATATATAAAATAATTATAGTGCAAATATCCAAGCCTGAAGCTTGTATCATATTTTGCAGTAATAATGTAGTATTTTTCCTTTACTGCAAAGAAAAAGTGGCCGTAAATTATATTCATACCTTGGTCTCCCTAAGTATCTGAAAAACACAACTGGAAAAGGCAGGTCTAATTCAACTCAGGTTTAAACAGCAATCAGCGTAGGCAAACTAGACAGTTATAAACTCCACTTATCTTCTCTCAAACAGAATTTAAAGTTTCGTCCAACCATATGAAAACAATCTGCTCCAACAGACCACTGCAAAAACACCACACTACTACAGCAGAAGATGAAAATAACAAATTCAAGGTAAATTGATAGAAAATGCTCTAGTGGAAAAAACATTCCGACTAATGTTAGCAGAATCCTAAAAGAAAGGAAATCAAACACATGGATAAACCTAGATATGTCTGCTAATCTTCAGCCCTCTCTTCTGCAGAGGTGCAGTCATGTCCCTGTAGGAAGTAATACGATCCAAGGATATGAACATAACTTTTCTTATATCTGTAAACAAGTAACAACAGCTAGTGAGTTACGACAGGAATGAAACAGAACAGATGTCATTTCAGCTTAATTTTCAGTTGCTTTCTTTTGATGCTTGTACAGGATAATAAATTTATCAAGCTTTATAAAGGGGATTGAAAATTAAGCTCGCTTTCTTATGGAGATTTGGAAACTTTAAACCTGACCTTCTCATACAGTATTTATAATCCTGGAGCTCCTGAGATGATCTCGCTGATGCCCAGAGGAGAGGCTAGTTTAAAATAGCAATGTCACCAAGTTCTTCTAAAGCCTAAAATGATACTGTGTAGCATGTACGTATTGTATAAGCAAAATGAAAAGTAAAATTTGGATAAAATATCCAACAAGTTAGAGCTTGCAACAAAATGTTTCAATTTTGAAAGGGTGCATCTCTTTATTGTAGCTAAGAAAACCAATGCCCACACTTAAAGAATCCTCTCCTGTGTTAAGCAGCAAAATATAAGCTAGTTGCTTTTCTGCAGGGAATCTTGCAAAAATTACTTAGAAAGGAATATGTCTGTATGAATGTACATGTGCGTGCAACTGGGATTATCAACCTTCCCAAACATTAGAGAAATCAAAACCCACAGTCCTGCAGTCACTGCACACTCGTGACTCCAAGGTCATCAATCTCTGCACTGAAAATCATCAAGCACTAAATCATTAGGAGATTAAAGTCTTTACATGATACTTTATCCTATAGGGAGAAATTACTAAATATCAGGGTTAGGTCTCACTGAAAGGAGAATAACACAATCCATACACACAGAGAAAAACAGTAGCCAACGAGCCCCTGTAACTCTATGCAGTCATCACATAAAACTGCCCTAATTTAATCCCCGTTGCAAACAGTTCCAGCAGCCCAGGATCAATAGGGACAGTCACAACAACGTGCAGCTGCTTTGCCCAGCCACGTCAGCAGCACGACGGGGGAATAAGGGAAATAGTCCTGTCTCGCACCTAAACCACTGGAAAAAAACTTGTTCTCTGGCAGTTCTGCCACGTTTGGTTTTTATTTTCCAATCATTTGCCCACAGTATATTCCTTTGCATTCTTCAAAGTACTATTTCTAATATATATGGTATTTACTTTTCATTCATGAAAACACTAGAACAAGAAAATAAGGCAACTGCCAATAATACACAACAATTATTTGTATGGAAAGTGTTGGGCATGTCCTTTACCCCTTCCTGGATTGTTCTGTCATGTTGCAATGGTATCTCAAACCCAAACCATTGCTAAGCTTTTCCTGCTGGTTAGGCCCTCTCAATCTTATTTGTTAACACCCACTACATCAAGAAAACTAGAGACTCAACACCCTTGGGGTATAACTTGGTTAAATCTCTTCAGTCCAAATAACTGCGAACTACTCAACCATTAACAGCAAGTTTTTCTGGCACCTTTTTCAACTTCCTCAGCTTTTCTTCAACAATAATTTTTGTCTATCTGTCTGAAAAGATCGGATGATGCCTCTCTAAAACCAAAGTAGCTCTTAACTTGAAAGCATACTGACTTGGATAGAGGAAACATTTTTAAAAGTGACTGCATAATTAGTGAAAAATAAAAGCACATTAATATGAGAAGCTAAAGAAACCTAATAACAGCTCTTCTTATTGCAACCACATTCTTACAATTTGGTGTTGTTTCTTCAACACCAGCTCTTGAAGGGAATGCTGGTAACATCAGGCAGATTGTTTCCAGGCTTCCAGATGCCAGAAGTGTCACAGGTCTGACACATCCAGCACTGGCATGGGCAGCACTAGAACAGCAGTGCCAAATGAAGGCTTGAAAGAAGTCTTAAAAACTGTCTTGGACTAGTCCCTGCTGCTGAATCATTGTCACCGGTTTCAGTATGAAGTGAAGGAAAGATACTAATTCCTGCTCCAACTGTTTCACCAATCTTTTCAGTAACTGAGATCAAACCCACTGCAGGTAATGATTATTATCACAGGGGCTCTACCAGTTTACTAGCAACATTTTCCATATCTTTCACACTGAGATTTTAGAAATCTTCTCTCTTTCCTCTCCTTCAAACTTCTAATCAAATTGTTTAACGGCATTTTCCTCCAATGCTTTTGGATATCTTTTTGAAAAACAATTTATTGCACGAGAAAACTTGACCAGAAAAGGCATAATTGTTTAATCTCCATAACTACAGGAATTCCTAGACATTCTTGGCACACACTTGTATTATAAAAGAGCAAATATCTCATCAGTAATTAAACATTATCAGCAAAGACGCATGGTACTTCTGCCATTTATGTCAACGCATGCTATTTGCTTTTCCATTTGCACTCATGCAGAACTGCACTGTACATACACTCAATGAAAAATTATTATTACAAGTGTATCATGCATAGTCTCTGCTAGAACTGTGTGACCGCCAGCTGTCCTCAACTGTGAACTTATTCCAGCAGTGCTATATACAACTCTTTGGGAATAGTTTAAGTGGTGCATTTGGGGGTCCATCACCCCAGCATCTGTGCCAGTTGACTGTTGGGTCATGCTCTAAACCACATCTGTGGAAATCATCTACGTAAACACAGGCAGGCAAAACCAACTGCAAACCAGAGCTTTTAAGGTAACTGTACAACAACGTGTGAGGTGAAGTGCAAAACAGCTGGATTGGGAGCGGCCACTGAAGAAATCACAATGTGAAGGCACATTTTGAACAATGCCAAACTTCTTTTCTTCAGTAGGTGCATCCGTATTACTTAAGCTTAGGACCTCTTGTTCTATGACAACAGAGTAAGAGGCTGGGAAAAATGTCAAATTCCTTCTTTATGTCTGATGTTCTCTCAGCTAGAAGCTTTACACAAATGCACAAACCCTATTCTTTAAAAAACAAAACAAAACAATCAAAATGAAACATTTGCAGCGGACCTCTTTGATTGTATCCTTCTGTAAAAACATACCAGAGATCAAGCGTTGCACAGCATAATGGGACAGTTCTATACCCCAGGAGGCCACAATAAGAAAAATATCAGCCTCTATCATTCTGCTTCTGAATGTCTTTGCTTGCTGAAAGAGCAATTTAGAGGAAAAATGTTCTTGATGTTCTTCATTAATAACCCAAACTTAGATAAACCTACTCAGTTCCTTAACAGCCCTAAACTGCCTGTTGTTATTAATCCATTCAGAAATGGATTTTCTGGTTGTTTATATGAGTATGTGTGCCTGTGTATCTGGTATTTTAATGAAAGCAGCCTGTGAAAAGTTTTGCTCAAGCATCATTTTTGAGATTATCCAGAGATCTTTCACCCTTATTGAAACATTCCATTTCAAGTATATGGGTGAAATGAAATCAATTACTTCAAGTGAACTAAGATTTCATATTTAATTTATGCCACATATTTCAGGGTTTCTAATGTGAAAAATTAAGCGAATTATGGTGTGTACCTAATTTGTTTTGACCTAGACTGTGTAAGTACTGAGAAAGACTGAAACAACATGATCACCAAACTGAGATTTTTCAATTCCTGTGAAATTAAATCCTGAAAGTTCAGGAAAATTAAATAATCTAGGGTTTTAATGCACAATTTTCTTTATTTAACATATTTTGAAGCCTCCATTGTGCCGTTAAAGGACTTATTTGCCTGCTTGCCTTTCTTTCCAATATCCCAGGAAATATTACTTCGTTTCCTCTGTAGCAATCTAGTTGTCACAGATGTTTCTCATGAAACCAACACACTAAAAATACTTGAGAAACATTTAATGAAAATTATTTCCTTTCATAGAAATATTAGGGAAGTACTATTTCAAGAAAGCTTTTCAAACTCCAATTCAGCCCAGGATTTGAACTCCTATTCAAAAGGTGGGGGGGGGGGGGAACACAATACAACCCCTTTTTTAAAACATTAGCTCAAAGAGTATCCTGCCATGATGAAGGATTAATGTAGCTGAGACACTGTTTTAAAATACATAAACATCCCCCTTTCAGACATTCATTTTCTAGCTTTTCCTACTTCCATGTCGTTGAGGACCAAAACAAGCTGTTGAACACCATTTTCATCAATGTCTCAGAAAATGGGGTGCACAGGACATCAGGAAATAACCTTGTCAATCTAAACAACAAAAAATTCCTGATGGAGCTTTTTCTGGTATTTTGGCAAAAATCTCTTAAGAAGCAAGCCATTCAGGATTTCTTTTCAAAGCAATCTGTTCTAATTCTCAAGTGCTATCACACTGAGAAAGTATTTCTTAGTTTCTAGGAGGAACGTGACACAAGCAAGATCCTGGTGCAAATGCTGAGTTTTTTCATGGCAATATGCAGCACTAATGAATTCCCCCTCAAACTGATTACACCTGTAAGTTAATGACCTACCATTTTCACTCAGAGAAATCAACATTTCAAACAGAAACATTTCATACACTGTTACCTACTTGCATGATTGGCTTTGAAAGTACAAAATATTAAACTACTAAGATGGCATCTTTTTTAAAAAGCATCCTCAAAGTTACCAGATGCACAAAACCCCCACTTAAATACTAACAACCCACCCACTTCTCATTTAAGTTGTATAATTTTTGCTACTCAGAAGTAAATCATTATTCATATTTTCTCCTTCAAATGTTTCATATTCTCCCCTGAACTCTAATCCTGAAGACCATTAAATCAGTGTATTAGTAATCTTATTGTAGTCTCAAATACACAGTGTGTGTGTGTGTGTGTATCTGTGTACACTTTTCTGAATAGAGTCCAGAGCAATTCTAGATCCACCCTCAGGCTATGGAAAGATGATCTAGATGTGCCCAACACCATATTAAACCATCAAAGCCATCTTGCCTGTTGTTAACACACTAATCCTACCGACACACTCACGCACTCAGGGTCCTTCAAAGGGTATTCTGAGCCTGCACCTGGGGCCATGCTTTGCAAATTAGTTCTCCGGATGGACGGCAAATCCATCTTGAAAAAGGTCCCAAGGCATCCCTCAGAAGTGGGTCTAAAAAGAACTAATATGATTTCTTGCAGTTGTAACAGTAAACCCATGAGAAAGCACTGATTGTGGCCTATATAAAATGCTCCTCCTCAGCTAAAAGCTAAATCTTGTTTTCTCAAAGCAGTTATGAGACCTGTGTTTAAATTCCTAGCAACAGCTTACTGGGGGGGAGGGGAGGGAGAAGATTGAGAAGTAACTATAGTCTTGATAATATATATTTATTAGCTAACTTGTGCATGGAAACTTCTCCCCAAGGTGATTCAAGATCCTGTGAGTTTAATGTTCCAATTGAAAATACTTCCTCGGTCTTCTAAATACTTAACTCTCATTACAACATTTATTTACACCATATACTTAATGACACAAACATACCTGGATTTATCATCTCAGATTCAAGGATATCTGTAGCTTTTCAGTAGCTACCATGCATTTTAAAGCGGAATAAATTTTATGGTACATACCAAGTGAGCTGAAATAAGCTGAATACTTATTAATGTGGTCATATAGTTTACAGGGACAACTGAACAGATTCTCAGTTGTGTTCATCTAGTATGTTCATAATTAATGTTTGAAAGCTGTTCTTTTAAAAGCTATTGCTATTATTTGGGATCACTTTTGTGTCTAATTTGGTTTGTACTAGGCAAACAGTTTTAAGAATCCTTGGATTATATTCAATTCAAAAATACATATAAGCAAAGACATGTAAAATGTTCCGTGTTTTCATCAAACTGTTTAAATCTTGTATTTTTACATAACTTATTTTTTGCATTTTACTCATACCCCACTTTAAAATATTTCTTATAATAAACTTCCAGGCGTTCTGCAGGGAACACAACCAGCCTATCCAAAAAAAGACCCTGCAGCAAAACTTGGAAAAACTCATGGTGTTTATTAGCAGCCGGTCGTCAAGCCGCTTCTTCACGTTTCTTTTCCCGGCGAACCCACAAGCCCGGAGACCCCCACCTAGCCCTCTTCCAGGCAGCGGTTCAGCCTTGCAAGCAGCCGGCCCCACCCGAGGCTCCGGGGCTTTGCTCCTCAACAGAACCCAGCGCCAGGAAGCGCCCAGAGCGCAGCCGGTTCCCCGCGGGCTGCGGCCCCGCAGCCCCGCCCCAGGCAGACGGTCCCGGTCCCCGGCCCCCCCCGCCCGCCCGCCCCCTCGGGATCTTGTGTCGCTTATCGTGAAGGGTCAGCTATTTATATTTATAGTTCAGAGCTTTTTCTTTCCGACTGGCATTTCGAGGAGCAACCGGGGAGAGTTGGGGGGGTTTGGGGGAGGGGGTGTACATGGATGCCCACCGGAGTACACTCGCGTCCCCCGGCTCGCTGCGGGAGAGGTGACGAGGAGAAGCGATAAGGAGCGGGGAGAGGCGGAAGAAAACCTGCAGGAGCGGCAGAAGATAAAGGCGGGCAGACGGAGGGAAACGGGATTTGAGGGGAGAAAGGGGAGAGCAGCACGGGAGAGAAAAGAGGGGACCCGCAAGGGAAGGAGGGCGGCGGGCTGAGGGGAGCGGAGGTTAAAGCGGGGGCCGAGGAGAGCACGAAACGCAGGGCAGGGGACCGGCGGACAGAGCCGGTCCGGCACCCACCTGGCACCGGCACACAATGTCCGACTCGGTGGCCAGCAGGTCGACCACCTTGCCTTTGCCTTCGTCCCCCCACTGCGCCCCCAGCACCACCGTCACTTTGTTACCGCCCGGCTCGCTGCGCGCCCGCTTGACCCCGCCGCCGCCGGGGTGGCTGCTGCGGTCGTTGGACGCTCGGGTGCCCGACATGGTGGGAGGGAGGGTGGCTGGAACTGGAGCCGGCGCCCAGCCCAATCTCCGCTCGCCGCCTGCGCCGCCGGCCTTTAACGGCGCCGCCACCGCCCGCCCCGCGCGGCGCGCTGACGTGAGGGTCCGGCTGCCCCGCCGGCCGCCCCGCCGCCGCGCACGGCGACACTCGCACCGTGTCCGCGCACGAGTGCGCACACACGCACAGGCTCCGCACACACGCACGCACCGACCTCCGAGGCACAGAGGCTGTGGCACTGTGGGGCACGCGTGTGACGGGCGCCTCAGAGGGACATGGGCCCGTGTCACCCTCAGACACACGCGCTTGTCTGAGGCAGCCAGGCCTGTGGCACAGACGGACAGACAGGCAGACGTTGGGCTGGGTCATGCGGGCTTGCGTCATGTGAGGCACACTCATGCAAGAGTCTGAGGTATATGGCTCTGTGACACAGGCAACACGCGGGTCCGAGGCATGTGGCTGTCACGGTGGTTTGAGCCCCACGGGGCTGTGTCTCGGGGACACAGAGATACGTGCCATCCTGAGGTGCGTGACTGTCACTGCGATGCATGAGCAGTCCTGAGGTGTATGTGACAGTGACACAACTAGATGGGCTCGTGAGCTGGTGTTATGCACAGGAGCTGCATCACTGTGAGACACACATGGAGTCCTGCAGCACCCGAGCCTGTGTTGCTGACAGACAGACAGACACTGGCCTGAGAGACATGAGCCACTGTCACCACAAGAGAGGTGTTGCTATGGGGCATGTGGGACTGCGGCATCAGACACAGCTGCACACGCAGAGTGGCCTGACACACGCAGATGTGCACTCAGAGGGAGAAGGGCAGGCGCACAAATTGCTCTGGCACACACAGATCATGAGACACAAACATCCACCCGCTGGCCCAAGAATTACGGGCAGGCGCACTTGCATCTGACAGACATGCTAGAACCTAAAATACACATGACTGTTACTTGCCTGGCACAGACCCTGCTGACAGGCACAGACATACCCTGTCCTGGTGGCCTGAGACACACGAGACTGTTTTGGCGAGGTACATGTGCACACCCACACATACCCTCACACACTGACCTGAAAAAACAGGACTGTCACTGCGATACAAACAAGTGAGGCATGTGGAGCTGTGTCACAGGGAGAGATTTATGTGCCTGCTTCCCTGCTGCGACAGGCAAACAGACTGTGCCTGGCACCCATAACCCCCTCTCCATGCACGAGCTGTACTCTACGCTTGATTTCTGTAATGCACATCCTTTAGCTCCAGACATGTGGCACCACGTCCTTAAAAAAGCAATTTGGAAAGTGTAAGCTTACAGGCTAGTCTGAGGCCCATGGAGCTGCATTAGTATGAGGTGTTTATATATATATATTTATATGCACGTACATGTCTGCACACGCGCACACACAGAAACAAAGCACCAGCAGAAAATACCAGGTTGCAGCTTCAGACAGGAGGAGCTGCACCAGCCAATGCATGCGTGTGGTTCCCACCGAGAGAACAAGTGACAGAAACTCAGTGTTTTCAAGTGATGCATTCCTTCTCTTACACAGTGGCTCGGATGAGATGCTTATACATGCATATACATGAGATCACTGTCTTGGTTTTGTTAAAAAACAAGTTTCTCTTTTAGTGAATTTCTGCCTGTCAGCTAAAGCCTTCATATTAGCTGCATTTTCCTGGAGAACCCAACACATGTTTTGGTTAAACCTAGCAATGGAATGCAAACTTATTGATAAGCACGGATGGACATCTCGCGAGAGGGGCAACGAGAAACTGGTGACCGAGAGACTGACCAACGGTGTATAACATTCCATTCACGTGAATACTTCATATAAAAGTGGGGGATCACGAGGATCTCGTCCCTTTTTGCCTTTTCCCTTTTTTCCTCATGGCTGACATTAGGAGAAGACCTTGCTGGTCGTCCCTGCGAACTGAGGCCTAGTGACAGACTGAATCCAGCTCCGGTTGGCTACAGAGTCTAATCCAGGACTTCGGGTGCTGGCTCTGCAGTTGCTGAGACTTACAAGATTGGTTTTGTATATTTTGTATTATTTTCTCTATTCTTATTAGTAGCGTTAGTAAAACATCTTTAACTTTTCCAACTCTCTTCTCTCTGTCCTTCTTTCCCTCCCGATCGCCTGTCCTGAGTGGGAAGGGGGGAGAGGGAGGGGCAAAAGGGGGAAGTGGGGGGGAGAGGAGGTTAACAATACATCTGCCAGGGTTTGATTGTCACCCCGCAATCCTAACCCTCGACAATCACACAAACACGTTGTGAGTGCAGGGACCAAAATGCAGAAATGTGCTCCCACAATCTGTTACTCTGCTGTAAGGATGAAAAGTAAGTACTGGAATACTTGGATGAACTACTGAGAAATAGAAACGTGCTGTGTGGGCTCAGTATGTGTGCATGTGTGCATATACACAAGCATCTACCCATACATATACACATACATGTGTGGGTTTACATATGTGAATGTATAGAAATAGTATAGAACATATCCCAGACTCCAGCACCTTGTAAGCGTTCATGGTGACAAACAAAGCAGACATTTCCTCTACTAGCATTTGCGATGTTTCCTCTAGGAAAAAGAGGTAGGGAAGATTTAATACTCTGTATGCTCCAGCCGAGTATTTAGCATGGGTCAGTGGGTATGATAAATGCAGAAGACTGGAAGGGAGCTCCCATTGTTCATCCTTGTTTCCCCCACTACTACAGTTAAGTAAGTCATAGAATCATAGAATCATTTTGGTTGGAAGAGACCCTCAAGATCATTGAGTCTGATTGTTAACGCAACACTGGCACTAAACCATGTCTGTAAAAATCTCATCTACACGTGTTTTAAACACCTCCAGGGATGGTGACACCACCACTGCCCTGGGCAGCCTGTTCCAATGGCTGGCAACCCTTTCTGTGAAGAATTTTTTCCTAATATCCAATCTAAACCTTCCCTGATGCAACTTGAAGCCATTTCCTCTTGTCCTATCACTTGCTACTTGGGAGAAGAGACCAACACCCTCCATGCTACAACCTCCTTTCAGGTAGTTGTAGAAAGCGATAAGTCATACCACACCTCACTGTTCCTACTAAATAACTGTTCCGAGCTGTTCTAGTTGGAAGCCTCCACTAATTTCCAGCCTTCTGGCCAATTTATACCCATATGTTCTGTGCTGACATTGCCATTTAGTTTACATGCTTCTTCCTCCCCCTTTCCTGTGCCTGTATTTATAGGAGGAATTACATCGAGTCGCTGGCTTTGTTTTGCTCTGCAGAAAAATACAAGATTTTTTTGCTCTTCTCTAAGACTGGCTCTCAGTTCACTAGTCGTTCTCATCTGCCTGCCCTTCACTTGTTCCGAATTCAGTTCATGTTTCTCAAATATGGGCAGCTAGAATTGTACATGGTGGTTGGCATCAAGTTCCTCAGTACCCTCTACATGGGAATTAATGTCTTCTCCTTTCAGCTGGAAATTCGTCATCTAAGACATTCCTGGACTTGTCGAGTTTCACATACCTGACAGGAATCAGCTCCTCTCCCACTCTTCTGCTGGTTGCTCACACACTGAAATGCTGCTGCCTCTTTCCACTGTTGATTCTTCACATGCACGATACAGCTACTTGGCATTTCACATATATATTCAAAGCCAGACGCCACGTGCGATCTAACATGGCCTGAAAGACAAGCCTCCAGCTCAGGTTTCAGAATTTCGCATCATAGAATTTTAACCTTTACTTTTATTTTGACCATTGTTTCCTTTGTAGGGATGGAAGGTTACTGTGAAGTCTTCTACGGCTTTTGGTTCCCCTGGTTTAATACGCACCAAAAGTCTGGCCACAGCTCCTCAAGCATGGGCAGGCTTTATGCCAAACTCTAGGCTTCTTGCCCTGGTACCAGCCAGTTTAGAGCTGCCCTGCATCCCAGACCAGTTGAGCTTGAACTTGTTCCACCTGGCACGGGAACAGCCATCACTGACTGTGTTTCTCTTCCCCGTCACACTGACGGGACATGGATGTCACCTGAAAAACTTCTGTGCTGGTCTATCATCTCCTCAACCATTTGCAGCCAGCCTGGTCCCGCTATGCAACAGAAATTCTTGTTAATTCTTGTAAATTCTCTTTACCTGATATTTTGGCCCCATTTGTAGTTGTACTCGCCTCATACTCAGCGTCACAGTGAGTATCTTAGTGAAGTCCATGTCTATAGCATTTGGTCTATCTTGATAGTTGGCAAAGGAAGCTGATATCAGGGTGATCTGTTTCTACTTTTGCTTGGCCCTTTTGTACTTTATCTCAGTTTCATTCCCCTCCCAGCTTTTATTTTCTTTCAAAATTTCCTCTGTAGCTTTCCTTACTGTCCCATCAAATCTTTCAGATTTTTTTTTTTTGCCGAATTTATTATTTAACGGATGAAATAATATTGTCTATTAAACAATAAAAAATGTGTTTTCTCGTTGTGGAATAAGTATTTTTTGGGCATTATGTTTACAGTTGTTTTTACAACTTGAAAACACGAGCACCAAGGACAGGAAAATCTAGCAGTGGTTTTTCACTCAGGTCCCTCACTCACACACTAATTCGCCTCAAAATTGACAGCTTGCAGGTCAGCACCACACAGCTAGAATATAAAAATACCCTTTGCTGCAAGAAATACATATTCCTGGTGCCATTCATCTGCGGGAGAAGCTGTATACAGCTACATTTCGAAGTCAGAGAGGATCCCAGAGTCATAATTTTTTATTGGTTTTTACAGCATTTAACAGTGCCATTCTTGCTTGCATTTTTTTTCCCTCTCTTTACGATTCTCTACACCTATTAGCATAGGAACTCAAATATTTTCCCAGAGTAATGTTATTGCTGTTCTTTTGTTTGGTTGGCTGGTTTTTGGTTATGCTTCATCTGTTTTTTTTAAAAGCCAGTCATCCTGGCATGACCGTATGTAAATTCCCCTGCTTAAGTACAGAATCTACCCTTTTAAACAGGTGATGACAGTGTTTCCAGCTATTTGTTCTTTGTGGCTCTCAGCCAGTTGTATGTTAATAACTTTCATGACTGACTTGGTGGAAAATTCCACACTTCTTTGTGTAAATAAAGGTGCAGTTTCTCTGCTCTTAACGGGCAAAAAGTATTCTCAAGTATTCTTGATTTTTCTTTTTATGTTATTTCAGGTTTAGCAAATATGAAGATTTTTTGGGCATTTTCTTAAGTATTTCTGTAGTCAGATCCACTGTCATTCTGAGATGGACAGAAACTCCAGTTGCATTTTCTTTCCAATGCCAACAATATCAAACCTTCCATATGAAATATGGAATATCTTTCTTTCCTATGAAAGAAATACTGAACACTTGGCAAAAAAAAATAGTTGACCAGGGGAACACTTCTCTTCATAAAAGTTCATATGTCAGCATAGAAATAATATCAAGCAATTGATAACATGAATTGAATAATTCTTCTTCTCAAACCAGTTTGAAAACAAACTCAAGTCCATTGAAATCAATAGATTTAAATCCATTTTGATGTGCAAGATGGAAAAAAAAATATCAAATCTTCAAGGTAGGTTTTGCTCAGTTAAAAGCAAATGTTTGGCTGTTAAAATGAGTAATACATGAATTAACAGTGAGGTTGTGCAGGGTGACATGTGACATGCAAGGCTGCAGGCTTGCAGTGTCCCTGTCCCCTGCTTGTCACCTGGTGCTGGGCACCGACAAGGAAATGAACCCAGTATCAGTACCTTGGTATCTCAGATCTCTTCCATTAAAACCAATTCACCTGACGATGCTTGACCTTTGCAATGTTGCATAAAAACTTTGAAGAATTTGCCTTCACAGACAAAAAAACACAGTGCGTTTTACTTCAGGGCAACTAAGAGGAGAAAAAGATGTCCGCATGATTAAAGCACTACACTTTAGATTTACTGTAGAATAAATGAACCAAAACTACACTGTTTCTTTGCAGTACTACATTTTTACCAAACACTTGTTTGTTCACAGCCTGATAAAAACAGTGAATTGGTGCAAAAGCACAGGAATAACTGTACTCTGAGAGTAGTAAAGAATGACTTCTTTGGACAAAGCACATATCAAATCATAAGGGCTGTTTGTGGTTCAGATTCTTTTTTCTATTTCCATGAAAGACTTGGGAGTGTGCACTAGAGAGTGCGCTGTTGGGAGGGTGCAATAAAGAGGGCACTGTTGAATGTGCAGATGGAATGAAGCTGGAAGCGACAAGAACCCTGCTGGAGACCAGGATGTTTCTCTGAATAGGAGTCAAAATGTTGTATGGTTGCAGAAGAAGTCAAACATCATGCTGAGATGGAAGAACAACCTGTAAAATGCAGGAAAATGGCCTTTCACTCTTCTCAGCCCTGCTGAACCACCCAGCTGGAGATCCAGCACTGTGCTGGGAGGAAGAGGAGATCCAGTTGAAGAAAATATGGGAGAGAGCCACAAGTACGTGAACATAGATTTTGAAAAGCCTAGGATGAAAAAACTAGGAAAGCTCCAGAATGAGAAACTGAAAGAGCTGGGGTTGTTGAGTCTAGGAATAAAAAGACTAGAAGTGACAGGATAACAGCCACCAAATATGTAAAAGGCCGCTGCAAACTGAAATGGAGCGGTGTTGTGTCTTCTCTGCAGGGAACAGGATAAAATGAAGAGTTTGCGTCTTTTGTTAGGCCAAACCAACTGATCTGGTAAACATGGACAAACTTGAAAGCATATAAAGCTTTATTAAGCTTGAAACAGAAGCTGTGAATGAGACCAACTTTGCTCCAACACTACTCCTCAGGATGGCATTTTAGCACAGCAGCATTTTATAGAATCATGGAATCATTTCAGTTGGGAGAGACCTTCAGGATCATAGAGTCCAACCATAACCTAACTCTGTCACTAAACCATGTCCCTAAGAAGCTTGTGTAAATGCCTTTTAAACACCTCCAGGGATGGTGACTCCACCACTGCCTTGGGCAGCCTGTTCCAATGCCTGACGACCCTTTCTGTGAAGAATTTTTTCCTAATATCCAATCTAAACCTGCCCTGGCACAACTTGAGGCCATTTCCTCTTGTCCTATCACTTGCTACTTGAGAGAAAAAACCAACACCAACATTTTAGCACCATCCTAGCAGAGCAGCAGCTTGTCCAGGCTGCAGGATTCCTGTGTCCTTGAGCATTTTTTGAGAAAAGATTAGGCAAAAATGATTCAGCATTAACTACTTTGAGTTAGACCAGCTTTACTAAGTAAGTCACAGTGATGTAGGTCTTTTACGAAGATGTTGGCCCAAACTCTCAAAAGTACATATCCATCTCTTTAGATGCCCAGGTTGAATACTTCAGCAACAATCAAAAGGCCGCTCAACTGCCACCCAATTCTGTAATCACTGTGGGTGGGCACAGACAATTTATTTCACATTTCAACTGTGTCAGGCTATGAGAGGAGTCTCACATCACACGCTCTGCTTTGCTACCAGGTCTCTCCCTTACGAACAGTGAACGTAACAGACCAGAGCAGTTGTCCCTGAAAGTTGTATTTGGACTATCCCCAGAGACTGGCTGAGGAGTTTAGGGTCTCAGCTGTGATGTGACAGGCACTGACTGGTTCAAATCTGTGTATTTTCCCCTGACTAGAGATGTGAACAGAAATGTTACTCTCAGGCATCCTACGGTGAGCCCTCTAATAGCTGAATTATGCAGCATCTTTCTCTGGCTAATAAATAATCAAGCTGATACCAAAACTGAAGGCTTATTCACAATATTTCAGCTGGTTGAGTAAATATCATGCAAAGAAATAAGATTACATAAAACCTATGGAAAGATCTTAAACCACATTTGAATGAAAAGAGTTCGATTTGAATCACCTCTCCAGGCAATGTAATGAATTGGACATTCTATGAGGTGATTTATATTTAAAAAAAAGAACTGTGAAAGAACTGTGGCAAATTCATTGAGCTCCAGGGCTCAGGGTCAGAATTAAAAACAAAACAAAACAAATCTTTGTGATTTTCTAGAATTCATGTGGAATTAATCTGTTTAACAGTTTTATATTGCCAGATGCAGTTAAGAAGCTTTTTCTCATTTACTCACCATCTTATTTAGGAGATTAAGATCCAGATAGTCTATCTTTGCCGTTGTGCTTAAAAAGAAATAAAACAAAAATACTGCAACCGCATTCACAATCAGCCCAAGAAACGCAGTTGCTCAGCATCTTATTTGCTAGTATATGATTTAAAACCACAACTAACAAGCCTGACAGATTCAGATACATTTGTTTCGCTCTGTTTGCTAAAATGAACGTGTACAAAAGCGAAATACATCCTGGGTTACAAGTACATACTAGAGTACAATGCAGTTGTGAGTAAACTCTGCACTGAAGGTTGGACTTGTCCTAAATACACAGTTTTTAAACCACTATGACATGTTTTTAAAAAGCAAATTCAAGCAATACAACAGTAACCCACTAAGCAGTAAATTTTTAGCAGCAGAACATCTGCTTATTTCCCCAGCTCTTGAAGACTTGATGCTTTTACTATTGCAAGACCAATTTGTGCAGATAACGTTTTATCATATATTAGTTTGTTACTTATAGCCACATGAATAAGTCCTGTGTAAGTAGAAACAGTAAGGATTTTGCCAGAGAAAAGCTCTTGTATTTGGTGCTGAGTGCATCAACACAAGAAACTGGACTGGAGGGATCTGCGTTTGCAGTTGGTTTCTATACGTAATGGTAGTAAATGTACTGTGAGACTCCTATACCGTTCATCAAAATTTACTTGCTCTTCATCTTTTGATAGCATTTCATTTTCTGCTGCAGTTACAGTATTAGAGCTGCATATATAAATTCTCACCAGATATTTAACTGCACATTTTCACTCTTTGTTCTGAAGTGGTTCTGTTCTGTTGCTTACTGCAGTCATTAGCTGTGCTCCTAAATTTGCATTAGAAGCAGCTAATTTTTCCACTTGTTTAGCTAAAGAAACCTCTATGTGTTATTTCTCTTGAAATGACATATATATATATATATGTTATTTCTCTTGAAATAGTCTTTGCAACTATCTAATTGTCTTGGAGAATTTAACTGTTCAGTAATGGAAGCTGCTGCAAGAGAAGCTGAAGATAATAAAGCAGGATAATTGCTTAATCCAACATAAAGCATGGAAAAAACCTTCATGTAAGTACATATATAAGCATGTTCAGAGGAGTGAAAAAAATCCCTAGATGTCTGAGTCTCTGGAATCAGCAGAAGCCTGTCACCAAAGTTTTTTTTAGGAAAGAATAACTTAAAATTTATTCACAGAAAAGATGTTTTTAATACATAGAATCAAATAGGATATTGCTCTGTTCTCTTAATCGTGCCATACATTTGAATTTTGGTAGCAATTTCTGACTCAGCTGGGTTGTCTGCAATTTTCGGCAGCTGCAAGCCTTCCCTTGCAGTCTGTCAATAAAATAACAGTGATGGGTGCTAGTGCCTTCACCTCTTCTGTTTGAACTTAGAAGAGCAAGACTATCATCTCCTGCCCTGAGAAACTTCACTGCTCTGTGCTCTCATCTGTCAGCTGCAGAGAAATGATCCTCAGACAACTGGATAAAGCAGATACTGACACTGACAGAGCATGTGCCTGGAGATAAGGTCAGAGATTCAAAGACTGCAGGATTTGGGCCTTCTAAGATTTATGCACAGGATTACCCCATCTGCTGGATGTCGCCGGCCTCAAGGGAGATACCTGCAAAGTTAAAGTTGTGGAACCAGGCTCTGATAATCCTGTAAGCACATGGTAATAGTGTTTTACCAGATTTACTGTCTTTTCATTCCTTCCTTAGAAATAATTACTTAACTTGCTAAATATATGATAAAAAAAGGAAAAAGGTTTCACATAGGCAGAAGAATGCTAAGATGGGCTCCAACATCCTGCCACGCCAGATCTGATACCCTCTATAATTTGTCAGCACACCCTGATGGAGATTAAAATAGATTAAAAAAATGCCCAATTCTCATTGTCACTAGTGCTATGCACAGTTTTCTAAAATGACTACTGAAAAATAATTGAGAGTCTAAATGGTTTCTCTCATATTTAAGTTTATACCCCAATAATTAAATCTACCTTCTCACAAGGGATCAAAACCAACCATCTAAATTGCATGGAAGTGCAGAAGGTTCTTCTGCTCTATCCATGTCTTCACAGGGTAGAAGCACAGCTTTAATTCTTACAGCTGCTGAATATCACTTTATAACCTTATTTTACCGTGTACTAAGCTACTTTTCTGTATTTACAGCAAGAAGGTTTTAATCTACATCCTTACGTTAAGCATGTTATAATTGCAAAGTACATAAAACCTTTGCACTGCAGCTTGTCACTTGTCAAGACAATACTGAAAAATTTGTTTCTGTCAGTTTTCAATGAATTTTAAGTATTTTAAAAATTTATTTCTACAGATGAGTAACTGTAAAAGAGGAGCTTAAACGAGGCCATTTAAACACCAGATACAAGGAAAAACAGTCATCCAAGCGATGAGCATCTAGTGTAATATTTACACAAACTCCACTCAGATTTCCTGATGCCATTATTGCAGTGGTTGTCTAAAGAATCAAGAATCGAACCCAAATGCAGGAATCTTCAAGAAAAGTGGATGAAAAGTATTTCCCAATACAAAACTTTTAAATATACACATGCCAGCATTAGCACTAGAAATGCTTCACACCCAGGTACATCTAGCACAGCAAATACTTTTCTGCATATATGTCAATGAGCTGTTCTTCAGCAAAGCAGACACTCCTTTCAGCACACATAGAACCACTTTAAGGAATCAGATCTCTAATCAGGAAAAAGCAGATGTTGGGGTAGCAGTAACACTTGACACAACTCGCCTACCGTAGTGACACAGCGCAGCTTGAAATTCGTGTATGTGCAACTTTCTGTATCCCTAAAAGTCTTCCAGTAACTGTTCAGAGCACCAGCAGGATATCACCCACCTCCTAGCAAAATGGTAGTAACTTGCTCATTGGGAGTGATATTTTTTTCTAACACCCTATCATGATTTCTTCCAAGCATTCACACACACTTGAAAATCGATATCTTACTATACTATCTGCTTGGACCATCCATGGCTAAATCACTGTCATTGTATTAGATCAGCCACAGCTAAACAGATAGTTTCCTCCTAATTAACAAAAGACTGGCTAGTAGAAACAGAATTAATTTTTGTTAAATGTTATGCTCTTTCCATACTCTCCCTTTAGCCTCTTTGCATCTTCTCCTCTAAGCTGTTTCTTCCTTTTCTCAGACTTTGCAGCTTGCGCCTTCCTTTCTTCATTTTCCTGCATTCAGACAGAACAACAAATAAAAAAAAAAGAAAAAGAAGAAGAGTTGCTGAAGGAAAATCTGGTTAAGAAACTTTCAATTTGCAATTAATAGGTGTTGTGAATATGCTCTATGCACACTTAAAACTCTCAGCTGCTGGAGTTTGAGGGTAAATAGCAGAACAGAGCTTCTCTGTCAATCCCTTTGGCCTTCTCCATATGGTGATGTTACCAGCAAACTATTTCTTGAGCTTTAACTACAACATTTGACTATGGAGTGAAAGGCATTCTTCTTAATTAGTCCTTTTGTCAACAAAACAGAACATTAGTTTAACTTAAATCGCATTCTAGAGATTTATCCCATAGCAACCTTGATTTTATATTGTTTGCATTCAGGGATTTCAACCAAAAATTTCAGGAACTTTTTGGCTGTATTAAACAGGCATTCACAGTTTCTCTTCAGGCACCTGTTGATTTGCAGCTGTATTTCTGCACTGGTGTTCAGTGGCAGCATCTGTTGGTACCAGTCAGACAACTGCCAGGATGGCATAAATCCTGCTGGCATTTACGCAGACAGGCAAGACTTTGGTTTCCACAGAGCTGCTGGTAGCAGGTTGATATGATTGAGAGAAAGAAATTGAAGATAAAGAAATTGAATGATTACTCCTGGTAGAGGAAGAACTTTACTCTAGGTTTTGACAAGAAGCACAACTGTAGGAGAGGGTGGTTCTGAACAACTGGAATAAGTGTAACAGAACATCCGAACTCACAACCCTTGAAAGGGTTATGCAGTCCTTGTTCCAGAGCTGCAGTCATCATCAGAACATTGCCATCACCACCTGGAAGCTTGCCTGCTTGTGATTGCAACCAGCCTGTAGCTAATCTACGTGTTGTAGGTAGATCAGTAGGTGTTGGGCCTGCTGTCAGAGAAATTTGTGACATTAACAGTAGTGTGCTGCTGTGTCATATTACAAAATTTAATAATGTCCAGGAAGATGCTGATGATGTGGTGAAATAGGATTCTTGATGAGACATGTCTGGTCTCGCTTGCAGAGTCTGGCAGCAGAAGAGACATTTTCTCATTATAGTGATCGATTTGGTTAATCGCTATGGATCATCTGCTGCTATTTCCATAAAGTGCGCTGAAGAAGTCCTCAGAAACATGCACAAGTTTCTTAAAACCTTTATAGAAATTTAAAGCTTAGGATCCTTTGGTCCAAAGACATTTCCAGGCAAATAAAGAAAACTTGTGAACATTAACAGAATTAGTCTTTCTGAAATATAACAGCATTATAGGCTCAAGGTTATGGGGACCTTCACTGAATACATAGAAAAGGAGAGAAAAATGGTGTACTCTTGACAAAGGAAGAGAAGGATATATTTTCCCTGAATGGAGGGTGCTTCTGAAAAAAGGAGGTCCAGGTGATGAAGTCTTATGGAGAGGCTAAAAGCCTTTCATCGTTGTATGCCTCCTACATGCTTGCCTGATCATTCCCACTGTGCCTTAGGGTAATGTCTTTGAGATGTTAAGGCTGCTGATGGACTTGCAGATCTGTGAGCCTTGGGAGAATGTCTCTATGTAATGTGCCACAAAAAATAAAGGAGGTAGATTCAGGGATACATCGTTCTGCTACTCAAGCAGCACAGAATGTACTGAAAACAAACCCAAATATATCAGGAATGAATTTATGTATTGAGGAAGCCTGAACCAAATTGTTCAGAGGAAATTAAAAAACAAACAAACAAAAAACAAACAAAAAACCAAACAAAAGCAAGAACATAACAATTCAATGCAACCACACTTTTCAATATGAGAAAGCCCAACAAGGTAAAGGCAGAGGAATTAATATTTATAATCCCTCCTCAATCTCCTGGATTACTGAAAGCAGCTGTATGGATGAGATTAAATCAAAGAGGGGTATCACTTCGGATTTGAACTTTGTGGGATGTTAGATACTTGCATGATCTTTGAACTGAAGGATGCTCCATGACAACTGTTTATGCCCACACTATCTAAAGCACATCCCGTTCCAGCACCATGTGCACCCTGCGGAGGAGCAGCTGCTCCAGCTCAGTTATCCCAGGGGAGCCCTCAGAGGAGCCGTCCCCATGCAGAGCTGCCTATGTAACCTCCCTCATCAGCTGAGTACTTACTTCCTAGAGCAGATTTTGTTTAACATTTTTTCTCCTTTTTCTGAGGTTACACAGACTCTTTGTTGGGAGCTCCCCTTTGAACAGCTGCAAGTGCTAAGGGAAATCAAATGTTTCTCCCAATCCCCTATAATCACACAGTGTTTCTTTTCCACACAATTTTACAACTCAGTTCTCAGTGTATCTCCAGTACTGTTTTTTTCCATCTTTGATCCAGGAAGCTATTTTCTCCCTTTCTCCTTCCTCCTACCATCTGCTCCTTTTATTTTTGAGAATTGGCAAAGCAGTCACCAGCCCTGGGTGATGAACTAGCTCATTTTCACTCTGTCAGTTTTGGGGATTGTTTGGCTGTTTTAAAAGCCTTTTTTTTTTCCCCCCTTCACCTCTTCAACTAGACAGAGAGGAAGAAGGCAGATTCTTATTATAGCAATTTCATTTGTGTAGCTCAGCTTTTGTTACCTGAAGGATAAGAGAGCAGAAAGAACCCTCAGGGAATGGAAAAGGATTTCACTTAAATGAAGTAGTAACAAAATCAAAATCTCTCTAGGTAAGCTTAGGAGCTATGAAGAGTCACTATTTATCAAAATTATTTCCCTTCTTATTTCATGTGAGAATGGAAAGATAGCACTAATGATTTTGGTAGTGCTTCTGCTTTACACAGAAGACTCATCTCAAAATAAAGGTTACACCTTAGCCTTAAAGCTGTCAAATTGCACTAGAAAGAGACAATGCATGTGGCTGATTCCAATGTAAAAATCAAAATCACAGAACAATTAAATACTTTGAAAATTTAAACCTTCAGCTTTTCACCATGGTGCTGTTTCAAGCAGAGAGAGTATCTTTACTACAGTGACAGGGAGAAAGCAAGGCAAGAAGGAGAGGAGTTTGCAGTACAGGTCTGCAGTGGACGTAACAGAGAAGCACACGATATGGCTAATGGCTGTCTAAGGGAGTCTACATGTTGGGTAGATAAAAATAAGCTTCTTGCTAGTTGTTCCAGTCTAGCTGTGAGCAAGCAGCACCCAAAAAAGTAGTTTAAATTTACTGCATCTGTACTAGGACACTACTAATCCCTTTATTGGGACTGTTTCTTCAAAAAAAATTGTTGGATTTACCCTTCACAGCAATTTTCCAGTGTAGCTCTCCACAGCTGCTGAGCCATGATGTTCTTGACTCTTAATTCTTTCCTTCCTGCCTATATTTTTAGGAACTCTGAGGGTCAAGTATGTCATCAAATGATCTGTGGTTTGTAGGGTTTATTTCCCAGACTATCTATGGTGCTTTTGCATCATTTTAGAGCCTGGGTAGCTGTATTATTGTGAAATTGAAGGCCAGGGCCTCACAGGAGAAGCAGTGGGAATATTACAGGATATATTTTTCATCTTCCAACACTTCAGAAGCTCCTTTGTTTTCATCTGAAACTACGATCTGCCCTTAAACACCCCTTCAGCCTCTCTTGCCTTGACATTGCCCAGCAGAGTTGGTTGTGTTCCTGCAATACGCCTTGTGACGTGGATGGTTCCCTGGGCAGAAGGCGAATCCAGTCTGGGCTCCCCTGGAGTCAGCACCAGAGTGGGTGGGTGATTGTTGCTGTTAAAATAGATAAATGTGCAGCCACTCTCACCTGGTATTAAGAAAACCCTAGAGGAAGTTCATTAGTTCAGGTGTGAAGTATGTAGCAGGGGATGCGAAATGAAGGTTTACTGGAGGCTTACTAATTAGAAGGTGCTCCACACAACTTTTATGGTGAGTTGCTCTTTTCTTCCTCGTTATTGCAAGGAGTGAAGTCTCATAAATGAATAAGGTGCCAAATATAATCTCTTGGGAGATGCATAGTTTTGCGCGGGGCAAAAACCAAACTGTTTTGAGCTAACTAGTAAAATGAAATACCTATATGTAAACATGTTTTCCAATTAGGTTTTGCCTATTGGAAAAATCATGTTTTGCCCATTGGCAAAGCCTATAAAGCATGTCAGGTTGCTCATTCTTTCACACACCACTAAGCTCTGATTGCATTGAAGCCTGATTAATAATTTTACAGTGGGAACAACAACTTGGAGGGTTCTGCACAGAAGAAAAAAAAAATAATAAAAAAAAATCACATTTTATGTTTGCCCACATAAATAGTTACTTTTGGTAACCCAGCTTGGAGAATAAGAAAAAAAAAGTTCTTGTTTGCTTAACAATAAAAGTTCTCAATGTATTTCTAAACAATCACAAATGCAAACCACCTGTAGGGCCTTGAGGAAGAGCTCTCTGAAGGTTTTCATTGTGTTGAACACATCTTCTAAAGACAATTTTTTTCGGTCTTCACAAAAATAATCAGCAAGTTCTTCCTTCTTCTTTTCGATGGAGGCAAACTCCTTCTGCAGGTCCTTTGAAGCATCAAGACTGCCCTGAGACACAGTTTGCAATACAAGTCATGCATATTAAGAAGTAGCATATTCTGAGCTGCCCAGAGGACTCAAGCCACTTAACACAGAGCAATCGGTTTTTAAAAAACCTGACAATTAAGACTGTTTCACAATATGTGATATTTTCCTCTTAATCGAACCATCTACCTATTCCCTCGTTTCATTTGGACCAAAGCAGCTCATTGCTTGTTGACACTTTCATCACAAAACCACACAGAAATTTGGTACAACCTGGGATGACTGATCAAGGAAGATACAGCACCAGGATTTCTGCCTTTTAACTTTAGTTAAATGACCCTGTTCTGAGAACACGAAAAGCTAGGATGTTTGGAAATATATGGGAAAAAAAAAAGAGAGCATATTGCAAATCTGTTCACTTTTTTCCCCCCCAAGGAACAGTGAGACAAACCATGTTTCTGTACTGCACTGTATGCATTTATAGTTGCATCCTACATTTCATTTTTAGGTCTTTCCTCTCTTTTGCCCATACACAAACTGACTGGTCCTCTGCTCTTTCCTTATCATGATACTACCAGAAATGGAGCAAAATCTGGGATGCTCCTTCCAGCAGGGCACAGGGGAAGGATGTAGTTATGGCCCTTTTCCCATAGAGTTCTATGGCCATTTGCAACATGAATTACAGTGCCTTTGAGAAGACATTTAAAGTGGTTAGGAAGAAAGATAGGAAGTGCATCACACCCACGTTACCTACTTGAACAGATTTTGCATGCTGTATTTTTAAATCGTCTGTCGACAGAAACAAACGCTTCTCTATTTCTAACAGTTTCTTCAAGTTGGCACCTGCCTCAGCCCGCAAAACATCCAAGCGGATTCTGAAAGGTCCACAAAAGGGACAGTACATTGAAGGGGTATTTTGTTTTCATTAAGTTAAAGTACTATTATAAATGATATAATCTGTGCAAATGAATGTAGAGTTAATCATCCAACTCAGACCCTGCCTTTGCAGGTAGTTCTCCTCTGTATAAATCCTTTTCTGTCCTTTTCCTTTCTTCACTAAGAAAGAATTTACTTCTGCCCTCACTACTTCCCTGGACAGACTATGGAAGAACCTTGCTGTTACAATATTCCAAAAAAATCCAAAATTTCCTGCCTATTTTTATTCACAGGCAACACACATTCATCCCCCTTGTGCCAATACTGTCGGTACTTAGCTGGCTCTTTTTTCTCCTTGCCTTTTCTCCCTAATCTAATTATAGTCCAAAATTACATCTCTTTTAGAGTTCATTTGCTAATAGCTCATGTGGAGACCCAAACATGTTACCCTGCCAAACCAGCATCTTCTGTGGTTCTGACCAGCTTTTTGTGCCAGACATAAGATACTGAATTGGCAATACCTGACACGGTACCTCCAGATGTGAGCAGCGCTAGAACAGTCCCTTGCAGGATGTTCATTGTAAACAGTTCTCCACAGGTTGATTAGCAAATCGATTTTAGAAGTTTGAGAGTTGGACTAAACTGGAGGTCAATTACTTTATAAAAATGAACATATACCATCATTTATACCATCGTCACCATTTATACTGTCAACCAGCAAAATTTAGTTTTAGATAACAAAAGTATTTCTGTTATCACACAAACCCAAAAGAAATTCATGCTTCAAAACAACATCCAAATTAAATTCTGCACAGGAAACTCACAAAACTGTAATACTTTGTTACAGTAATGAATAAAAATACTTTTATATTTAATTATTTAACAGTTACTTAACAGTGTCAGTCCATCTCGAGATTACCCCTACTTCTAGATAAAAGCAAAATAAAAACACTGAGGGTTCCTATGAATTCATAATAGGATTAAAAAAGGTTAATCCTCATGCTACAGATTTGGATTCTGATTAGTGTAATTTAACGTATCACCATGTGATTCTTCTGAGCTAAACAGAATAAGCTGTCATTAGACTCATGAGGCTTTCAGGCACATGGAAAAAAATCTGCAGAAACTGATTTTTTTTCTTTCTACCCAAATATATTGGAAACTTGAGCTGATACTCAACTCAGAGACTCCTGAGATCCCCCAATTGCCAGTAAATCACCCCAATCATTCCCTCCTTACACCATCTCTGCACATGTACCTCCTGATGAGCTTACACATGAATATCACTGAGAAATGTCAGGGAAGATTTGTTTCTATTGCTTCTATTACAATATGTGAAAGGAGAGTCTTGTCCTTGAAAATGAGGGAGTTCGCTGTTTACACAGTTTTACTTTTAGGTAGTACTGGAGCTTCAGAAAGAAAAATCCCACTGAGCTCCACATAAAAAGCCTTAAGCAGGTTGATTTATAAATCTCAAAACTGTCTGGTGTTAGGAGGGAACTTCTGTCTCCCACAGCAGACAAGTCCTGTGACCTTATTACACCACCATAAAATGACTCAGCTCCTTGTTGGCTTTAAAGAGGTTGGCAATTCATACATGACATAAACAAACAATAATGTCCTACCCTGCTGCCTTGGAAACAAAGTCAAGATCTCTGGGAAGCTGCAGCAAATCTGTGTGATTTTTTTCAATCTCCTAAAATTGAAGTGAAAAATAGTTATCTTGCACAGTCAGTCAAAGAGTATGAAAGATTTTCAGCTGGACAATATCGGGACCAAAAAATTTACACATCAGTTTTCATTCTTATAAGCATGGGAGTAAATCTAGTCTTGTTACTTCTTTTTCTCATGTTGGGACCCATAGGGAGTTAAAGATAGCAAAAGGTTGTGTTAATTACTCAGACTTACATCCTATGTGCTGCCACAGTGCACAAGCTGACCTGAGATTTTGTCTTCAAGCCACTAAAATGAATTTGTTTTGACAGATGGGTTTGGGAGGCATGTCAACACCAGAGAGCAGTTGGAGAAGAGAAAGAAACGGCAAGCAGACATGTGAAAAAAGCTTGAGAAAGGAAAGCTAGTGTTAACTCTCTAAATATTACTGCATATGGATTTGATCCCACTTGCACAGAGAACAGTGGAAAAATTTTCATTGTATTTTAGGCAGAGACACTCAACCTCCAGATACCTACAGTGGGGTGCTACTGAGGTCAAAGCCCCTTCGTTTCTGGACCATTAGTATTTTAGAATAATGCATACAGAAATAATTCAAGTTTTGTTGTACCTCCAAAATATGGTGAAGCAGAGTAATGTGGCTTTGATTTGCTTTTGTTTCTGTTAGTCTGAGCAAGGCACTAATTTTAAAACCTCCAGCATTTCCAGTGTGATGCCCCTAGAAGATACAAAAGAAAGCTCCTTCAGTTTCCAAGTCTTGCATTTGTATTTTCTGTTATCTTCAGAAATACAGCAATTAAAGAAAACAATTTACTTACATAGTTCAAAAAGTTTCCAACTTTAAGAATCAATTGGCAGAAAACCAGCAGTCGGTGACTGGTAAGAAGTGCTGAAGAATAAACAGAGACACATTTTCAATAGACTAAATTAAATGATCTGAAATAGGATTTTCCTTAGGTTTGACAGTGAGGCTAAGAAAGTTATCATCCAAGAGTATGTCAAGCCATTGTTATGGATTTGGAAATACACCAGTACAGAAATAAATCAGCTGAATGGAAGTGGAATGAGTAAGTTTCTATTGGAGTCTCTTCTCTACAAACTAGTTTTCCCATCAAGTTTGGAGTATAGATGTGTCATCCCTACAGCCACTTAGGAGCGAGAACTGCACATGGGAAAGTCTATAAACTTGTGAAAGACGATAGCTCAAATTTCCAGCACGTATTATTCTAGGTTAAGAAAAGCAAAGGGGTTTTTGCCTCATTACCATCCTTAGTGATAGTGATAACCAGAAGCTGTGTGTGTTTTACTGGAGAATCTGGGGTAAGATGAAAGTTTTTGTCAAAACTAGAACAGAAACTCTGACCCATGCAATGGGATGGAACAGGGACAGGGATGACAGGGTGAGACTGCAGAGCGCTGTTTATCGCAACACAGTGGAGAAAGATTAAAGCACTAACATCAAACAGCCAGGTATAGCCAAGTTTTATGTGCAACCATAAACAGAAGTTTTGCAGTTCAACATGAGGTCATTGACTTTCTTAAAATTATTAAACTGAAGTGGAGCTTCATGAACAAGCCAATTTAAAACTAAAACCAAGGTTAATTTTGTGTGGAGGGGGTTCCTGAAGTGCTGGTGAACACCATCTAGGATGTCCAGTTTGTAAGCCAAACCAAATTCTGGTAAGTCACTGTGGACTGCTCCACTGCAGAATTAAGCTGGGCAGCAACCAGTGTGTACTAGAGGACAAACTGTGACTGATGCACTGTTGCGGACAAAAATCTTCACTGCATACAGAAAAAAACTAGCCTATGTTCAAACAGAATCTGTCACTGACATAAAGGAAATTTCTTCTCTGCAGAACCACTCATATGAGAGAGGTTTGTGTTATTCATGTTGACAGAAGCTCCACTTCAGAACGGACAGCACAAATTGCAATTCTAGAGAATGAATTCTAGAAGCAGGAATTTGCAGAATGGTTTTGACATTCAGTACATATTCAGCAATTAAAAGGTTAATTTTGATTAAATTATAGCATATGCTACTACTGATTCTATTCAAGTAGGAGAGAGGCTTCCTATAGACTGAGCCTGGGCATAGGCAGTGGACTGATGTACTTACTTTCACAGGCTGTCCTGATGGCTTCTGCTTTTGGCCACAGACACTCCAGCAGAATTTTTGTTTCCTCACAAATCAGCATACATTCAATCCGCAACTGGTAGCTAAAAGAGATCAGTGGGAAAAAAACCCCAACAAACACCACAAAAACAAAACCCTCAAGCTTGATAAATTGTCTTGTGTTCAGCAAGAGAATCACCCATTTTAGGCAAAGCTCAGTACCAGCATTGTTATCCTCTCTTTAATGCTCTGACACGAGAACTGGATTATAAATAAATCAAACACTTAGATATTTCCAAAGATGTCCTAGAAACAGTTATGATCTCCTCTTTCAGAAAGCAATGTTGCACTGACATCTGGCAGTGACTTCCCAGCATAATGGGGCCATAATTTTTGACAGTTCCTGGGCAGCACTAGTCAGGATTTTCATTCTTCCCTTTAACTTCCCATACAGAAATTCTAAATATTTTTGCAGTGATGTCCTTTAATTATCTTTGTGCCTCGCTATGGATTAATGTTGTGGAAGAGCTATGAAAACATTTTCTAAAGTACTTTTAAAGCTGGCTATAAGCTTGAGAAAGTGAAAAGACACATTTTCACCATGACATTTTCAAAAACATGTCTCAGGCTGTAGCGTGGCAACTGATCAGATTTATGGAGAGCAGTTCCTATGAATTACGACACATCACCATGTTTTTATGGACAGCATAAGGATTCCTCTGTGGTCACCTCCTCTGACTTGGTAAAAATCAGGGAGGTGGTGAAAACACCAGCACTGCTGTGATTCAGCGATGGGTTTGTGGGCTCCCATTGGAGTTGGAATCTCTAACCCAGGGGTGTAGGGAATCAGCAGGCTGGTGGCAGGATTCAGTCTGCAGCTTCATGCCGTGCAGATAGTAGCTCTTACAAGAGTCAAGAGTTTTCTCACTAACTTATCTGTGGTTTGCCAAAGGTGTCTGAAAGCCTGTTTGGCCTTTAGGAGGGAAAAATTTCTAAAACCAGCTCTACAGTCAGATTATTTACCCTGAAGGCTGAATGTCAGGAACATCTCTTTAGCACAGGAGACAGAAGCCTTAATTCTTATGGATAAATCTGATAAGAACCACACTCATAAGTTGAAGACAAGGAAAATTTTGCTTACCTAGGAACTTCCAAGAGATTAAGATAAAACTGATCTGCATCTGCTAGCTCTGATTTTTCCTCTTTGCAAGATTTGAGGCCATTTATCTAATGAGAAACGAAAGAATAAAATACTCGCACAAATATTTCTGCTTCCAAGTCACTTCACTGGCTTTTCTGAACTTGCTGTGTGAATGGGCAATGGGGCTGAGGCCGATGAACAATATATTGTGTATATGAACTGATTTGCAAGGGCTAACATGTAACTCGAAACTCATGTTAATTTGTACAACATCTTGATGTTGAATACTTGATCCTCAGGCTGGACTTCAGCAAGCTACATTGCATCCAAGCCTAGCAACCCCTTTAAAAAGATGAGTCCTTTCTCCTCACTGAAACCTTCTCTGAAAGGCTCTTTATTCACCTAAGTACATAAATGCTAATTTACATCATCCATATAATTAAAATAACAGAAATAGAGAGCAGCAGTTGGTCTACACCTGTGTTGAGTCTCCCAATGTGCTGTTGCCCAACCTTTCTGTGAAGAACCCAGACCATTGCTGGGGCACATCCCACCACCCTACTTTGGAAAGTCATTGACTGAGATGGTGCAGGAGGATGTGGGATCTGGTCACAGGTTTATGGTTTTGCAGTGCAAATGTTTCAATCTGAGCCCAAAACACACTGAACTCCATCAGAGCAACACAATAGGTACCTCGTGGTCATCAGGCAGCAGTTTAAGTAGCTGCTTCAGTCTCTCAGCATCCAACTTGGATCTGTCCCCTTTCTGAATCATGGCAACAATCTCTTCATTTGAGCTGTAGAACAGAGAGAGGTGCTGTAGACCGACAGCACAGGGAAGAGTAACATGACAAACAGAAGAGACCTCAGTCTCTCAGCTAGCACTGTAGGAGTAAATGAAATAATTCTTCCTGTACTTGCCTCCCATTACATTTTGGATTTTAGTCATCAGAAGTACAGTGGAGATGTGAAAAAACAAAGTATTTTTTTTAACCCTAAAGCAATATTCTTCATAATTTAGGTGTGTTTCTGGGCTTTGCTCATCTTTACACAATAAACCCTGAAGGTTCTCCTTTTACCGCAGGTGTCTAGTGTCACTGAAAAGAGATTCCCTTTTGAAATTCTCCACTGCTTGCAGCAAAGCCAAGGCTAAACGAAATGGCTCTCTTCCTGCTGAGAAATATTTGTAAAGATCCCAGAAGATTTTACCCAAAATCCTTCCTTGAAACTTTGGCAGTCAACATGTCTTTGAAATGAGTCCAGACTGCTCTGGTTTAAGCTCTGGGGAGCTTGGGTCCCTCCAGCCACCAGCATGAACATAAGCAGGACCTGGCTGCAGAGCAACATCATCCCACATGAGTGCAAAAGGAGCTCAGCTCCGGGGTCCCACAGCCGCTGACTGCTCCCAGGAGAGGTTAACCACTGCCCAAGGATTCATCCGGAGAGAGGAAATAGCAACTGGATGGGGCTGTGCACAGCTCTTCCCCCCTGAGAAGCAGTTCGTAATGGAAGAAATAAAGTAATAATAATAATTCATTAAAAAAAAAATCCTCTGACTGATTCTGATTTATTCTTAACACAAAGGAACTTCTAGGCTGAGTTTCTTTTCGAAGCACTCGTAACATGGGCCATTGCACCAAGGGCAGGGAGAGCACAAAATCTGTCTTTATCCTGCAGTAGTTTCAGGGAATCTAAGTGTAAAGTCAATTAGCAGTTTGCCAAAAAACTAGTACATATTAATTTATTTTGCTTCTTTCCCCACCCCTTAAAGACTTGGTAAATTTCAATTTGTTTAATTATCAAAATTTATTCACAGTTTATGGAAAAACTGTGAATAAAAATGATATATGATTTTGGATCTGAATTCCTGGAGATACGGCTTTAAAGTCAATAAAGTAATTAGAAATTTTCAATCAAGAATCTTCACTGACAGATGCTGCCAGCAATTGATATTTATGTCAATAATACCAAAGAAAAATATGTTTACACATGATTTTGCTATAATTGATGAAAACTGTCCTTTTAGGAATTAGTGGTGGTGAGTTTTAGGTTTACCAGTTTGCAACATGATATGGCCTTGAAAGAGACTGCCACACCTCATTAATTAAAAAAAAATTGACTCCTCACTAAAGAAAGATAGTTGTGTAAAGTATTTCTGCTAGATTTGTTTCGTGCAA
Source organism: Patagioenas fasciata (assembly GCF_037038585.1). Lineage (NCBI taxonomy): Eukaryota > Metazoa > Chordata > Aves > Columbiformes > Columbidae > Patagioenas > Patagioenas fasciata. The sequence goes on along the minus strand of NC_092524.1, from coordinate 61,874,498 downwards.
TGACAGAATAAATGCATACACATATCAAATAAATAATTCAGATGGTAGTCTCCAAGTCTTACCACTTAAATTGCTTCAGAAATATACTCAGAAGAAGGCTTTTCTTTGGACCTACAAATGTGATCTGTCAAAAGAAGAAGAAAAAGAGGAGCCAGCTAGAAACACATTTACCTTGACTTTAACAGAAATTTTACAGCTTTTTTTTTGTTGGGCCAGATTCATTCTTCTCTACTGATAACATTATCAACAATATTCATTGATCAAACTTAGAGGAATTTACAACAGTACAGGACATTAGATATACTACAGAAAGAGAAAGAGACAAAGTAGTAGAGAAGGGAACTGATTTGTCTAAAATATTCCAATTCATACGAATTAGTACTGAAATTCCCACAGCCTCCCTCTCTCAAACTAAGGCCTCAGCAGAGTCACTTCAACATGCTTAATTCTAAATCTCTTCTGTGCTTTTTTTAAGGCAATCTTAGGCAACGGATATCAAAACTTTATACCCCATTGTAATAAGATTGACAACAGTAAAGAGTGAATAAGCTTGTTACTTCAAAGAATTATGCCAGGCTCTACAAAGAGTGAGCAGTCCAAGTACCTCTTTTGATTTCTTCATTTTTGGCCCTGGTTTCTCCTTAGGTGCTGTTGGTGGGACACAGAAAAGAAGCTCCAGGCTTGCATAGTCAGGCTCTACGAGCTCCTTGCTGCTGCTTGGCATCACAGCCCACATGGAGTGGCTTTCTGGAAGAGAAAAACACTTCAAGATGGACCATGGAAGTTGAGGAGCACTTTCAAGGTAGCATGATTTGTGGAAAGGAAAACACTTTAGAAGATGAATGAAATATGACTCTCATTGTTCCTGGACGAATGTTAATTATTTAAGAATTTCAGCTCCCACAGACAGTATCCCAAAGGTTTGAAAGCTAATTAAATCTGGAAAACTACTGCATCATTCATTCCACTGAACTGAGACAGCAGAGAAACTTAATGGACTACTCCAAATTCTTTTTGTTATTGCTGACCAAACATTGGAGAATTGTGTTACCCAAACACAAGATATTGCATCTGATTAGGTAAACATCTCTCTTTGCAAGAGATAAGGACTCCCAACCCCAGAATTATCACCAAAATCATTAGGAACCATCCACATGGCACTTCAAAACATGACCTTGTCTACAACAATGGAATCTTTAACAAAGGATCTCACCTCTTCTTGCTTTAGGAGACATTGAAACATTTGCACTGAAGACATTGGCTCTGAGTCCAAATGTCTCTCTCTGCCCAAGCAGGCAGAATGTGGCTCAGACTGATTTTCTCTGTGCATGTTTATGTATTTTATCACAGCGGCAAGTTCTTGCCACCTGGTGTCCCCCCTTTCTCAGAGGTAAGGGCAAAGGAGAACACCTAAGAGTTATATGTTGTGTGAACTGAGTGTGAAAAGCTGCAGTATGAATGGAAACGTGTTCACAGTCTCCTTGTCGAAGGTTAAACAGGCCTTGCAATCTCCTTTGGCAGACCACATGTTAACCGCAGACCTCAGTGTTATTTTGTGTGGGGGAAAAAACCCACAGAATCCACGTGGCTGTGGTCAGTATGAAATGAAGTTGGAGGCCTCAGCCTACCCTGAGGGTACATGTTCCCTAGCCCTGCTGACAAGAGTTCTCAGTCTGGAATCTCAGCTGATGTATCTTCTGGCTGTGCAAGGAAATGAAAGTCAAAGCTTCAGCTGAGAAGACACTCCCCAGTGATGCGCCAGGAGCTCGTGAGGAAGAACCATGGAGCATGAGTATTCAAGAGATCCTCCCACTGAACACAGAGTGTTTAGCAAACCTTATTTAGTGCAGACTCACAACATAACTTTAACAAGTAACAAAGACTGAAAGGTTAGAGAAGATCATTTTATCAGCCATAAAGTTTCAGTTCAGTGCTTTCCCCAAACTACTGTTTCCTCCATTTATTGGCAAAGGCCTAGTTTTCCATATTTATTTGTGATTACTAATTTTTTGTAGGACTGAGAGTAAGCAATGGAACCACCTGTGTGACCTGACTTATTGAGTCAAGACCTAGTGCCCCAACATGAGAATCTTTGTTTGGACGCAAAGTAAATGAACCAGTCAGCCCAGTGTTATAAACAAGCACGTACGTCTCACCACATCAGAAGGGAGCTTCTGCCAGTGAAACAACTTCATCCTCAGCGTTGGCGTCTTCTTAGATTGGGGCTGCTCCCCACATCCACAGGTAAGATGTTTGCACTCAGGATTACTGCATGGCTGAGCAGGTGGGAGTGACAGGACATTTATGCCAGGCATGGGAACGGGTGGAGGAGGCACCTTACACCCAGGGGGTAGGGGTGGAGGAGCTGGTGGCAGAACTGACATAGCAAACTGTCTTTGGGAGGGTGAAGAAACACTTTGCTGGGAAGGTGATACATTCCCTGGGGATTGCTGCAGCTTCCTGGAAAGGCCAGATGTTGGAGAAAGACTCAGGTCTGCACTGGGGTTCCCCTCTTCCAAGTCCATATCAACTTGAATACATTTGTTCACCTTTTGAACAGATGTTCTGGATGCTGCTTTGTGGTGATTCGGGCATTGCATGCTTGATAGCAGGTCCTCTGTGGCTTGTCCCATTTTCCTGCTCTACAAGACAATGAGGAAGCGCACGAATTAGCAAAGTTCCCCACAACTGCCAGCTCCTGCAGAGAAACAGAGAAGTAACAATGACCTTCCTGCTAAGGTAAAAATCAGAAACATTTCTATCTGCTCTACAAGAGACATTTCATGGTAGTTTCAGCTTTGTGAATCAGGAGCAAAGCAGAACTGCTGGCCATAAGACTCCTTTTTGACTCCTCTTTATCCTTCTACCTTCTTGTTATGACACATAAAGGAAAAGTAAATGCTATCAACATAGTAAATCTTTACCTGGTTGCTTTTTTCCCCTTGTTGCTCAGCCATTCACTGGGATTTTTCTTTTGATGGGACAAACAGATACCTCCTATGGAAGCTGCTACAGGTGCTCTACAAAGGGGACTTCTGAGACAGTAGGAAGACAGTTGCTTATTCCTGAGAAACCATTTTACCACAAACTTACCTTGAGTGCAGAGAAGGGTGGGGATTTTGAGAGAAGCTTGCAGAACAGCTTAATGAATAAAACAAGCTACAGCTGAGGAAGACTTGGGCTGAGCTGCTTTGGGATCTGTGACCAGACAGGGAATTGACTGGTAAGCATTAAAATGAGTAATATGGTCTTACTTTGCCCTTTTTATTTAGGATGAATCTTTACATTTGCCCTGAGAATATACAGTTTCACTCAGAGCTTTATGCAAGAAACTATGCAGAAGTCCCCATCTGTATATGTGCCCACTTTTAAAAGTGGAAGTGGACCTACCAAAATCAGCAGAGCTACTTGCTGGCTTAGGACTTGGCTTTGTTTGCCAGACTGAGTGAACATTTCTTTTGCAAATACTTGCATCTCTTGTGGATGAACGGTGTGCTGGGACACTTACTTCCAGTAGAAGTGGCTGTTTTGCAATTTCTCTCTTTAGCTAACTTCTGTAGCAATGTTCAACAACAACAGTAGGAACAGTTTAAAGAAAGAGAGATGAGCAGACTAGCAATGACACAGGAGATGCAGCCTTTCTAGGGACTGCACGCAGAGAGAAACTATGTCCCCTGTCATCCCAGCCCTTACACATGTCTTTAATAAAATGTACATTAGTAGCATCAGCAGTTTTAATGGAATTATCTGGGGGGGTACTTTGATTTTTATGTTTAGTGCAGGATTAGGGACTTATTTGATATATGCACCATGTGTATGTTCCCAAAGGACTAGATTAATACTTATGAATGACCATTTTCCTCCTCACACAGCAATTTTAACTAATGAGTTAGAACACTGAAAGGGAACTGCGTTAAAATCTACAATTGATGCATCTTCAATCCATAGCACACCTCTAAAGTATCTCCTATAATTGGAAACAGTTTGACTTGGAAATGTAGCAGTCCATACTGATGATAGTATCCAGATCTTAAAACAGCCTAAGTAAAATTTTGAACCTGTGGATCCAAGGCAAAAGAAAGCAATACAACTTTTGATTTGTGTTTTAAATCTTAATTTAGTAAGAATGACGTACATTAAAAATGTTAAATGTTAACTCAACCAAAAAATAACACTTGATTTACATACAAAATGGAAGCAGTTAAAATAGCTAAGCCAAAGGCTTAGCTTAGCTATAGTAGAAAATGAGAATTAACTGTATTTGCTGTTTACTTGAATTAATTTGTTGTTGGTTTTGATATTTTATTATTTTTTCACAAATAAGCTCTAACACTTTCCCAAAGGTAAAACAGGCTTACATTTAATTTATGTAAACAACTTAATGTATCCCCTTTAGGACTTTACAGTCTCTGTGCTAAACTTGCACAGATGTCTGTAATTGCCCTAGCAGGACAAGTGAGGGATTCAGCACTATGGAAGAGCCTAATGAGAAATAAGCCACTTTCTGCTAGACATATTAGGACTAAAATGAGCTGATTAAAAAAAAAATCTTATTAGAAATAATCATGTTAAAATTCTGCTGCTTTGTGGTTTTAATTAAGCTATTGGAGGAATCCGTAAAAGACTATTAATTAGGAAGCTCATTTTTTTTTTAATCAGAGTGCTCGTCTGAATTGCTACAGGGTTTGTATAGTGGAAAATGTTGTTTTTAAAAATTCTAATAAACAAGGAATACTACACAAGAAACAGCTAATATGCTTTGAATGATAAATAGGCTTATAATAATGTACCTCCAAAGATTATACTTTTGAGGCTGTGTAGAGAAATCCATGCTCTCTAGGAAGATTAAAGCTTCAGTATAACTTCAAGGCAGCTGTAACTTACATTGCTGACACTGTTCAAATAAGCTTGTGGGTATATTAAAAAAAAAATTAATAAAAACCTCTATGTGATATTTCTCCTTAGAAAGTGCAAAAATCCACCTCTGGTAAATATACGCATATATACACACACATCTCAATGCAACCAGACAAGGGCTGGCATGCTGCAGAAAGCTCCCAAAGCTCAGAAATTGGCCGGCAGCATTTGGGCAGGGAACAGAGGCTGACTCAATACATCAGCCCAACACTGGTGATCCAGTTGAAATCAATTAACTTGCAATTAACTCAGAAGCTGTTTTCAGTGCTCTGCTACTCTAGCTTTTGTTTCAGTGGGAAATATGCTGATGTATTGTGGCAGTCCTCAAACAGGCTTTTGTTTTCATCTGCTTAATGACATGCTAAAAACAGGCACACTTCTCATTAGCCTAGAAAAATAAGTTGTGTTTTGATGGCATTGGGTTTAGATTTTTAAGTTAGATCCACCAAAACATCTTACCTCTGTGTCTTGGGCCATGTAAGCATTCTCATTTCTTCATTTCTAGTGTTGCCAGTGGGCTGATATGAGGCTGCATTATTTTGTAAAACTTGATTGCCTTCCTAGCTGAAAGTTCATTTATTGTTCATTGTTACGTTAGAAACAAGGATTTCAATGAATGCTTCAGAAAACCTGGTATTTCCTCTTGTGTGCTATTCCCAAAGGCTGGGGATTTTTTGCAGGGGATGGAGGAGGGTTGAAGTTGGTTAAAAACTGTGTCCCTAGGCTCTTTCAAGGTAACCAACAAAAGCGTAAGCACAAGAGTTAATATCTGCAATGCAAGATATCTTCAAGGGTAAGATGTGCTGCTTGCCAAATGGCTGGAAGGGAGCTCCAGGATGCATCATCCAACCAGGGAGATGCTCCCTCACTAATACAGAGCTACTGTTTGTTGCCTCCCAATGGGCTACACTTGCTGTGGTTTGGATTCAGGGACCTGCTGGCATGAAGAGGCTCCCAGTGTGATATTCTTCACTGCTGATTCTTCAACAGGTGTAACTGATTCTTGATGTTCATAATTCTTACAGGGATAAAAAAAAGAAGTAGAAGAAATTAGGGATCTCAATCCTTCCTTGCACAAGCAAGTTTGGTGCTATAAGGGTCACTGTCTTCCTTTCAGATACGTTCCTAGGGGTTTCCAAGGATTTTCTGCAATCTTGGTTCAGAGAGGTCTTCAGGAAACAGTAGTTCCTTGGAAATTCCCCTCTTCCTTTTGTTTTGACTCTAATATGACAGTTGTCAAAGTTTTTCAAAGCATACCATTGCCTGCATTTTGCAGATGTGGAAACTGAGGCACAGAGAAATGGCTTGCCCACAGCCAGTCAGGAAGGCAGTGGCACAAAATGAGTGATCCCAGTAGCCCAAGTCCCCGGCATTTCATTTCAGTGCTCCAGCAGTAGAAACCTGTTTAGTCTTTGCAATCTACCCACCTCTCCTTTGTTAAGATCCAGCTACTGCTGTATCTTCGTTTTCTCATACCAAAAAGCTGGAAGCAGTTTGAAACAAAGCAAAAATGTGCACTTTTCACTCTTTTACTACCTCTGCTGCTGGCTGGAGCATGGTTGTGAAGTCTACATGCTTCACGCTTATGAGCTCAATCCTAGCGATGGAGTGAATGAAAAAGCCTCTAAGGAAACTGGCTGAGCTTTTTGGCAGCTGGTGGGAAGGCAGGAGCCTTGTGATCTGCTGGAGATGGAGCCTGGACCAGCAGCAGCAGCTGTGGGTGGCAGACATTGGGGAGACTGCTGCTAAGACCCCTTTACTGGTCTTTGTGCCCTGCAGCAGAGTGGTGAGGCAGCTCAACCAAGGAACCATGCAAAGGTGTATGTAGGATATGGGGATGGGATGTGAAAGGTAGGAGGCTGGAGGAGGTGGGCTGTAGGATTAACTAAGGGCTTTGTAGAGAGTAGGTATGAACTCTTCAAAATCGATTGTCCCACTGTACTGGTGAGGCCCCACCCTGAATCCTGTCTTTAGTTTTGGGCCCTTCACTACAGGGAAGACATTGAGGTGCTGGAGAGAGTTCAGAGGAGGGTGGTGAAGCTGGTGAGGGGCCTGGAGCACAAGTCTGATGAGGAGCAGTTGAGAGAACTGGGGCTCTTTATCCTGGAGAAAAAGAGGCTGAGGAGAGACCTTATCGCTGTCTACAACTACCTGAAAGGAGGTTGTAGCATGGAGGGTGTTGGTCTCCCAAGTAGCAAGTGATGGGACGAGAGGAAATGGCCTCAGGTTGTGCCAGGGAAGGTTCAGATTGGATATTACGAAAAAAATTATTCCTGGAAAGGGTTGTGAAGCATTAGAACAGGCTGCCCAGGGAAGTGTTGGAGTCACCATCCCTGGAGGTGCTTCAAATACATATAGATGTGGTTCTTAGGGGCATGGGTTAGTGCCAGAGTTAGGTTATGGTTGGACTTGATGATCTTGAGTTTCTCATCCAACCTAGATGATTCTTATCATTCTATGAATTTCAGCGGTTACTTTAATTAGGGCTGGTATAGCTGAAGGAATTAGTGACAAGATATAATAGCTTTAATCTTTGGATGTTTGCTAGGTTTGAGATAGGTGATGGTTTGGAAGAAATTACCATGTTGGTTGTCACTTCATTGATATGCAGTTATATTGTGGCCTGCACGCAGACTCTGCAGGCAGCTGTATGTGTCACAGAACTTGCCTTTTAGAGGTTAGGGTCACTCCTTTGTCCTCTAGACCTCTGCAAGTGAAGAAGGGCAGTTGAAAGTGCCTGGAGGGAGAAAAACTCTTCTGTTCTCCCTGCGCTCTCTCCAATCAAGGAGGCATTATAGAGAAGCAAATTATTTGTCTGTGATTCAGGATGGGTTTGTAGACTGCTGCTATGGTGTAGTCACTACTCCTGGGGCATATTCTGAGTGTATGATACCAGTTCACCAAAGAGGTTTAATGTATAGACCTGAAAGGGTTTCTGGACTTCTACTACGCTTGTCTTTTCTGAACTACTCTGCTTTTCTTGTGCCTGGTTTTTGCTGAACAGAGGATCATAGGAATGTTGGTTGGGAGGGACCTTGGAAATGGTCTTGTCCAAGCATCCCTTTGGAGGACTATCACCACCACTATATATCAGCTGAGCTATGGTTTTGCCTAATTGAGCTGTGAAAAAAATAATGAAGACTATAAAACAAGGTAAAGTGCATTTAAAAAAGTCTGCTGGCCTCAAAGGATCACTCCTGGAAATTGTGTGCTACTGGGGGTTTCGTTTAGATGACCAAATTGAGTAGCATGTTTCAAAGGATCATAGCAGTAGACATAGATCTGTTACCCTTTTTGCCTGTGCTACCTCTTCATCGGGCAAACCTTATCTTTCTGTGGTACCTCTGACTTTCTCCATCTATTCTGACTGATTTAGTAATTACCTGTCACCCATTTATAAATAAACTCATTGCAGATTATGTCGTGTGAAGCTGTTTAAGTATTAAACAGACACATCAGGTTCTGCATGACCAGAGCAGGACAAACCAACTATAGCCATAATGTTGGTGTCATCAGCAAAGACTGCTAATCCTAGAAAAAAACTACTTTTACAGGCTGGGAGTGTATCTAAACTGACTTGATAGGAGCTGACTGTCACAGGGTGATTGTTGTCTTCTGACTTTGAGTAATGTAAGCTGAGTCTGCATAAAGTCTCCATTAGGGAAGAGCAGAGGTCCTGCTAGTTCCTACCAACACCTGGCTCTCTATGAACTGACACACACAGATCTTGCAAGAGTTGCTCATGCTGCAGCACAAAGAGTGCTGGAGAGTCCCTAATGTGATTTAAGTGCTAGCACAGCACAGATGTTGGAGTGAGATACAATACTCAGTGTGCTGATGAACTTGCAGTGGTCAAATTCTCCACTGGTATTGAAGGTCTGGTACCTGCTCTGCACTAAGGAGTTGGAAACATTTTTCTTTACTATGGATCTGCATTGCCATTGCAAATCCTGCAAACAATGCAGTTATTCTGAAATATTGTCACTGTGTAGTAGTTGCAAACACCCAGCAAGGTCCCTTAACTGTCACTCCCTTTTTTTAACCCTCTGCAGTCACTCTTCTAGACATGAAAAAGCTGTTTTTCATATCCTGCCCACAGCTCGATTGTGAGATGACCAAACAAAACATGGTCTGTGATGGAGCTGGCCCATGACTGTATTTGTTCCCAGATGCAATGTGAATGTAACGCCATGACTAAGATGTTCCTCCACATTTCATGGCTGTGACTGTTACTGCATAGATGGAGTGAGCTAGGATTGGTACAGTGCAAACCTCTGGTTTTGGTAAGCTTGTGTGTTGTACTCAGTTGACCACTGTGGACAGAAAACCAGAAATACGAAGCTGTAGATCCAGGCTTTATGTTTAGAGAGAATGAAAACTGACTACTTCTGCTGTAACAGGCTCATGCATTTGTGTTTTATTTCAATTTATCCTCTTACCTTCTGTTCTGGTTAGAAAGAATTTCTCAGCCCTCTCTGCTCTACCAAATGTAAGAGAGGACCAAATGGTACGCTTAAAGTGAAAGGTACTGGCATAACTTTGGACACAGAGATTTCAGCCATGCCCTAACTACAGTGCATCACTGTGGTGATGCTCAGGTACTAGATATAGCTCCATTTATTCACCTCTGTTTCTTTGAGAGAAGACAATGGATAATGTTACTAAGCATACACAACAATGATATGCTTAGTTGCTTTATAAACTACATGGAATATACAGGACTTTGATGGACATATTTTGGTGAATCACAGGCTTTCTCCATCCCCACAAGAGAAAGCAAATTTGTCAAGTACTTATTTTATTCTAAACTTTGAAATACTCAAAAAACCCAACAAAAACCAAACCCTGAAAATCCATCCCATTAAACATATCTGAATTCTGATGTTAAATACTTGGAAAAGATTTCTGCTGATTTCTTTCATAACTTCATTTTATCACACAGCCAGTTCTTAATTAAGGAATATGCAGGTACTTGGCAGCAAGAAAGTTGTAGTGTTGACAGGCTGGTTTACATACTGGACTCTATGTGCAGTTGCTGTAATATACCACAAGAATTCTTTTTTGAGGTCCAAACTCACTGTTGGCTTAAATGACCACAAATCTGCTGAAGTAGCTGCAAGTGACATCGTTTCTACCAGCAATTAAATTGGCCTTGCAACCACTGAAAAATCTTCATGATCATGAGCTTTACTTCAAGGTCGCAAATGGAGCAAATCTGCACATCCCAGTTGAACATCTTTCTTTGAACTGCTCTGGTTCTGTCTCCCTGTTCTTCTTAAATAATCACTGTAATGGAAGCAGAGTCACTCTGGAGTAATAAATTATAAATGCTGTGCTTCAGCCTGCTTATTGGGATGTGATTGTGTAGATAAGTTAATATAGTTTTCACAGATGACTATGGAACAAAGAACCAGCAGTAGCTCAAAATAACCAGTTTCTCCATACAGTCTTGATGGCAGTCAAGAGATAATGCCAAATGCCCCCTCTTTGAAGACCAAGGTAAGAATGCAGAGCGATAAAACCTCTGGCTCTGTGAAAAGACCTGCCCTCTCTAGGCAGAAATGGGGGCAGCTGAAAGACCCAGATGCTGAAGTGGACACTTGCTGCAGCATCTGAAGAGAGCAGTCTGTGGGGCATCAGCAGGTAAGGTACCACCCAGAAAGTCTGCTCCTGAGTCTTGAATCCGCAAATGATGTTGTTCCTATTGATAAAACAGTAGAGTGGGGAGGAAGAGGCTGGTTGCTCATTGCTGGCCTGCGGACTTTTGCTGGAAACAGGGAGGTTGCAATGCTGCTGGGGAAATGTGTTTGATGCTCAGGTTTTTGTAGCCTGGGGGTCTAATATGAAAGCAGAGAAACTGAATTAAAGAGATTTGCTCTGAGACTGGAAAAGAGGAGGAAAACAGCAAGAGGAAACCTGTAAATGTGATAGAGACAGTCCTGCAAGTTAAATGTGGGGTGAGTGATGTGGTTCTGCAGGAATCAGTGGGCTCTGCCTGTTTTGGTCAGCTGGGGACAGGGTTTCGGCTGCAATCGGGCTGTGCTGCTCTGAGGGGTCCCCTGAACTGAAGCTGCCCACTCATCTCTCATCTTTGCTTTTGTTAACTGATTCTCAATATGCTCATAGCAATACTTTGGTTAAAATAAACCAGTGATTTAATTCTTGGTTTAACTTCTGACTTAGTCCAGCAAAGTTTTCAGTATGACAAGGACATTACAAGTCCTGTTAAGCAAAGTAAAATAAGCTTTAACCTGAACATTAGTCTAGTCACTGTGAGTTACCATATAAAGGCATAATTCTTAAATGCACTCAGTCTTCCATTTGATTCATGTTACAGCAAAATATCACACCATAGATTTAACAAACATAGATCATTTTAAATGGACAGCTATGTACAAAACTATGATACAATATTATTATAAAACTTGAGAAATAAAGCTCTGAATTTTAAAAACACAATACTGCACATTCCAAATTTTAAAGCAAAAGTAACACGAATTGACACCTTCTGCAGCTTGAACACAGAGGCTTTTGAGTGCAAGCAGCTGGCAACAGAATTCAAACCCAGAGATTTACTAAAGGATGAGCTGAAATGTGTCCGATAGAGCATTCTGGATAAACCTCTTTCTGTTGCTTTAATAAGAGGAACTGGGGCCTTGATTCTCCAAAAGCTGGGGGATGCATCTGTGCATGTGAAAAGATTGCTGCAAGGCTACTGAAGTGCTTCAACTTAATTGCACATAAGCATGATGTAGGAACTGGACACTGTTTATATGGCCATATGCTCACTAAAATACATACTTTAAAAAAAAAAAAAACAACAACTTTTTTTCCCCCTGTAACCAGTTTCCCTTGCTTTAAATGACTGAGAATAAAAATACATTTGTCTGATTTGGGTCTTGGACCTGGTCCAATATGAATCGTCAGTGGGTGATGTGAAGAGGGAGTAACAAACTTCCAATTATGATGGCACAGCCACTGCTTAATTTATACCCTTAATTTAGTTGAGGCACTGCTATTTTTAAAATTTCTCTGAGGGCTACACACTGCAGTCCTTTCTTGGGCCACACTGTCATTTCAAGTGAAGTTTGGCCTAAGAGCAGGTGGAAAGACTTGGCTCTGAGGACAGCAGGCGGCAGGTCTGGCCCTTTCAGGCCACCAGAGGCAAAACTGTCCCTGTCCCCACAGGCACCCGGCGTAAGGTACAGGCTGAGGGGGCCAAAGTCTCCAGGGACGCTCTTTGCGTCTTGGGGAGGGGAGCGAAAGGCTGCGGGAGGAGAAGCGGTGCGTCCTGGTGAGGCAGAGGTGACGGTGGGTGGTGTTTTGGCGATGCAGAACCCCGCTTCTGAGAAGCTGGCAGCGCTCCGCAGATGTGGGAGAGGTTTGCTGGTCTCCATTATATCTTCTGCCTCGCTGTGACACCTGCAGGAGAAGGGAGAAATGCAAACTATTTGCAGCTATAAAACAGAAGTGTTTTTTTGCATGTGTATGTATCTAATGGTTGGGGTGCTACTAGAGAAACAAGTTGCATATTCTTCAGACAACCTGAAAACAGGTAGAGCTAAATCTTTATGTACTTAACAAAGAACTCACATTTCCAGAACTGATGCCGATGTTCAAGCATTTGTGCAACTTTTAAGTTGGGTGTCAGTTCAGTCCAACAACGTGAGTCTTGCATTTTCCAAGGAGAATATCAAAATATGATTCTAGATATTAACTTGCTGAATTTACCGAATCTAGTGGATTTATCAGGACTGTCAGAAAGTCGGGGCAGCACGTTGTCATTTTCAAGAGCCTATCCCACTCCACAACCAAAGCAAGTACCATTTCTAATGACAGATATGAAGGTAAGGACACCAGGCTGCTGTCTTCGAGCACTGACCTATGCTCTGGTTTGGTTTGTTCTTTTATTTTCTAGGGAATAAATCAAGTACATTTGTGAGCAGGGAAATGGACAAAGCCTGGTTGCTTATGGACTTATGCTTTCAAGATTTTTCTTTCCCCTAACTTTTCCAAGTGACACAAAGATGGGAGCAGAGGAAAAAGGGAATTAGTTTCAGGTTTCAAGGTGCAGCTCGTCTCTGCCCTGGTGCTGAGGCACAGCTGGGCGCTGCTGGTGTGATGCAGCTGTGCCACATGCTGTGTTTCCAAGGATGCACTGAAACTCCAGCCTGACTCAGTCACTACATAAAGGTACTGTTTGTCCATGCTTTCCTCTGTATTGCTTTCCTATGTCTTCTAAGGTGGATTCAAGTCTGTCTGAGCCTCTAATTTTTTTTTTCAAATCTGACTTTTTTTAAGCCTGCATGCTGGAATCCCGGTGCTTAAAACATACATAATCCCAGTTACACTTAACTCATGGTTTCAGCTGCCCTTCCTGTTCAGCACAACGACTGGTCCTGACATATTCCTTACTCATGCCTCACTGCTACGATTTTCTGCTCTTGCTGTAAATCTTCCTTAGTATTTTTAAACCAACAGAGCTACTTCCCTTTTCCACTTGATGTAATCCCGTGGTACAGCACGGAAAGAACCAAGAGGAGGGCAGGAGCAGTCAGGACTGTAACTACCCAATTCATATCTCCTTTTCTCTTGCTAGCAATGATGCTTCAGGTACGGGAACAAAAGCAACCCTGTATGGAAATCCTGCAGAGATTCCTCTGTTCTGCCACCCCAGGGGCTGGGACTGCTGGGCTGTGTGGGACCAGGGGTCCTAGCTGGGCTCCCAGCCCCAGGCACTGGGGATACTGGAGAATAAATACATTCCTTTCAGGAAATGAGACAGTGAGAGATTTGACATTATTGATTCAGTTCATAAGAGATACTCATCAGCACGGAAATGACAATGCGTAACTATGCAATTTCAGTACAGTGGTTGTTTTGATTGTTTCTTTCTCTTGCTTTTCTTCCCACTTGCTGTAAAAACATGCAAAGTTTTGCAAATGAAAGTCCCATCCTGAAGCTCCTTAAGTTTTCTTTTGAGGGTCAACTGTATGTTGCCAGCATCCATGAAGGATGCAGGGTACTTGGTACACAGTTTCTCTAGAAGTTAGGCTTACCTGTATTATTTTTTAGGCGGACAAAAGCCAAATTACACCTCAACACACCCATCCCAGAAAGCTGTATGAATGCTCATAAGTATGCACGGTCTGTTTGCACAATGTGAAACTTTGCGTGCAACTCTGGCATTGAATTTGGCTTTGAGCTGGAGCTGCTATGTTGTCCCAACTAATACTCCTCCCCAGGTCCAGTGTTTTCCAGACACCTGCATTTAAATGGTGCTGTAGGACGTGGCTACAAGCAAGCAAAACAAACGTTGTTCTCCACATAAAGTAGGTACTGAAATTGCATTTTTACAGTTTTTGAGAAAATAATGGTATCAAAGCAAGGACTTCGTTTATCACATGAAGCTGGATTCACTTGGTTAGAATAATGACTTTTAATTGTCTGCAGGAAAGGAGGCTTGGCTGCTGCTGACACAGAGGACAGACATGAGGGCTGCGACCCTGTGTTGAAGGGAGATCAGCACTGACTCCGCTCAACACAAGATCAACACCCTGGCGAGTAAAAATCAGAGTAACAAATTTATTTTACATGTATTTGTGATTAGACACAAAGACAAAAAGCTTAGCTGATCTGCTGAATACTGATTAGGTCTGTAAAGTCCCAGTGCTGTGGTTAGTTCACATAGAAACACCTTTGTGAGTTTACATACCTCATTGTACCACACAACCTTTTTTTGTTTTATTATCTCCAGTATCAGTCTCAACCTCTGCTTTTAAACAAAAGAGAGACACTAAATATAGCTGATCATAGCAAGGCAAATGTAACAACAGGGAACTTTTTATGATGTAAACATTGTCTAGTAGCAGAGAGGTTTCAATGATGCCACCCCTGGATGCCCAGGTAGCCTCATGGCTTTTGTGGGGGGTCAGTTCCCTAAGCCAGAAATACTAATTTCAGGTGTGAGGAGAGCATCACCACGGCTGCGAGCATGGGGTGCTCCCAATGATGCAGCTGCTCCTGCTGCCTCCTGGGAAACAAGTTTGGGAACCACTGCTCTGGGAAACCACTTCTGGTTTGTGGCTTGGTTTTTAACTAGGGAAAAGTGGTATGTTTAGAAATGTAAATAACTATGGCCCCAGGGTGTGCCAGCATTATAAGGGTAAGTTCCTCCTGGAAGATGCTCAGCCCATGCTGCCTTTCTCAGCAGTGGGTATTCAAAACCTCCTTTCATCTCTCCTCCACTTTCCTTAGAAGGAAAAATGTTAACCATTGATCAAAACAGACTTCTATCAGATTCCTGCCCATTTTCTTGACCCCAGGATCTTGCAGAAAAACAGGCTTTGGACAGTATTTTGCACCTTTCTAAAGGCTGACAGACTCCTGTGCCTTCCCTATGAGGCACATCTAGTTTGGGATTAAAGTACCCACCCAAGTGTGGCTTCAGCTCTGGAGAGTCTGAGGGACCTGGAGGCACTTCCCAGGCTTGGGACCCGCTGTGGACATTCACCATGAGGCAGAGACCTGGGTGGCTCCACACCTCTGGCCGAGCTCTCTCCCAGCACCAGCCCAGTGTGAGGGACCAATTCATGCAGCCAAATATGATCCTTTGAAAAAGCATCAGCAAGATGCTCTTTTTTTTTAATTGTTGACTTTCTCTCCTCACCCTGCAGCGATGGCTCCAGGGCCTGATGTTCACAAGCCACCTCAAGTACCCCTGGGGCAGGCTGTCAAGTTACTGCAGGACACATGCTCTTGAATCGAGGCTTAGGAGGGAAAACCAAACAACCCTATGGCAGTGCTGATGTTGCTGGTTTTATGTGTTTATAAGTAGCTGAGAGGGGGTGATTGCTGATTAAGTACCCAGTATTAACTGCTCTTAATCACTGCTCTGGAGTCCTAATGGAGCTCTTGTTTTCACATAACCGTGCCTTGTAGCTGTCTTTAGCACACTTGACAGATGTGCTTATTGCCATCTTTACTGCATATGTGTAATGGGCTTTTTAATTATTGATTCATCATTACCTCTTTATAAACTACTTATAAATGTCAAGAGAACAAACAATGCTACTGTTTTTCTTTCTACATCTCTTTTGGGTTTAAAAAATGACAGCTCCATGAAACAGTGTGGTTCTAAGGGCGGGGGCATTGGACCTCAAAGTGGGGAGGAATAGACACAAATATACGAGGAAGCCTCCCCAGTTTAACCCAGTTCCCAAGGACTACATACAAAATAGGCTACCTGAGTAGTTTTTGCTGTGCCTCTTCTTCTTCCTCCGTTTTCCAGGTGGCCTCTGCTTTTCCCTGTCGGTGTGACTGTGCTCCGGGGGGAGCGTCGCTGAACACGAGGAGTCAGTGGCTGGTTCCTCTGAGAAGGACTTCTCTTGGGAGGTGTCCAACAGTGAGTCTGTTCCAGGGTCTTCATTTTCCTTCGCCATCTCTTTCAACTCCGCCTGATGAGCCTCATCACAGGGAGCAGACTGAACACTGCCAGAGTCAACTCCAGCCTTGCTCAACTGGGTTTCTGGCTCCTGCACCATCCTGTCGCTCTCTGACCCATCAGCTGGGTATTCCTTGTCCTGCCCTTCTGGGATGGATCCATTGAGTTGGTCTTTTAGAGCAGCACCTGAACCGCTGCTCACAAACCTTATCCCCATGCCTACGTTAGCTGCAGAGAAGGCAATGGATCCGCTCTTTGTGCTTGGCTGGAGGCTTGCCCAGCTCTCTGCCTGCTCCATCCTGGCACCCTGCATGGGCTGACTGGTCCCATCAGTTTCCACCAAACTTACTGAGGGGATTTCCATCTGGGACTCTGGCGGCAAATTTCCTCCAGCTTTGTTTTTAGATAACACATGGTTTGAAGCTGAGGCATTTGTAACTTCTCCACCCATCTCCATCAGGGCAGTGGTTGAGGTGGGAGTGCTTTGTGAGGGATGACCATTGTCATTTGGCTTGGCCTCATAATCAATCTGCTCTTCTGCTGCTTGTGGATCCTTAATGCTCTTTCCTTTAAACAAAAAACATGCAATTAGCGACAGCTGCAGAGTTGCAGCTGGGATCCACCAAGGTGTTTCTGCCACTGGGAGAGGTTACAAGCAAGCAGGTGCCTGTGGAGGGACAACTGACCCTAAAGCATCTATGCCAAGGCAGCACCATTTTATCCACCTTATGCCTCTCCTCCTCATACCCCACGTGGTCACCCCAGGTGGACTCCAACCTCCTGCCCAACAAAGCCCCTGCTCTGTTTTCAGCAGGTGTTCATGTGTGTTTGCTGCCAACCGTCTGACTTCCATGGAAGTCCTTAGACTTGCAAGGGTGCCTGAAAGCCTATGGCAGGAGAAAGGAACCCACCTGTAAAGTCCTGAACCAGCTGGGCTTGCTGGCTTGGCTGTGCAAGGACTTCAAAACTGCCCATCTCCAGCCTAATCCTGCCCTTGCAGAGCAGGTTTAGGAGACCCACAGTGCACAAGTCAGGCTCTATGGTAGGCCAATGTCCTTGGACTTATCTAACATGCACCAACATCAAGGTCAAGAGACCAAAGTAAAACTAAATCCATGGGCTGTCTCCTAATAAGCATTGAAAGGACTTGGGTCCTTCTGCAAGTAGGGTTTTCTGATCTTTTTTTAAGGGCTTCTTTAGACTCCCAAATGTAGACTAAGACAGGGCACAGCAGTCTGCAAGGTAGTGACAAGCTCTGCTCCCAAGACTCGATAGCATGGAGGGGACTCATGGGGATGACACTGGTGCTCCATCAGCATGCTACTGTGGCTGACCTGTGGGCCGTGCCTCTCAGGGGTTTATCGGCACAGGTGCACATCCAAGCTGCTCCAAATTGCTCCTAATTCTGGGACAGACCTGGCTGGCAACAGCTCAGGGCTCTCTGCTCCTCTTCTCAGCACTGACTGCAAAGCCTCCTTAAATAAAATACCCCATTTGCAAATGCAGAGGCTTCTTGCTTGTGTGCTTGGCTCAGGCTCAGAGGCAGATGGGAAAGAATGGCTTCAGGTACAGTCGGGTCTGTGTCCTTACCAGACTGGCTCTCCTCTGGGCTCTCTGCAGGCAAGGTTTTAGGAATTGCATCCGACTCGTGTCTGTTCTTTGTCTTCCTCAGTGTGAACCCTTTCCTGATGTCGGCTAGCAGTGCATCGATGACACACACCTCCTCCTGCTTCACCATCCCCTTCTTAACTGGGATAGAGAGAGAAGGGTGTTAAATCTGCCCAGAAAATGGGGCAGAAGGACACTTTGCAGTGAGGCTATAGCTTGGGGGTGGGTACTGCTGTCCCAGTGAAAGCAACCACTGGGCAAAAGCCAGGCTCAGATGCCAGGCCTGGGGGCAGCCCATGCTCCCTGGCCCCACAGCAGCATGTCCTGGATAAGTCAAAGGATTTACCCAAAGTCTGATGCTACAGGCTGGCATGAGTGGCACCAGCTCTGCCCAGACTTGGACCTGTTTGCACCATGACCCTGAAACAGCTCCTGTTTGCTATCCATGTTGGTGGAGGCCTTTTTTTTTGGGGGGGTGGGGGTGAGAGGTAGGGATAGAGGGGATAAAATGCGTTCCTCCCATCTTCTTCCAACTGTACTTTTCAGTTGTGCCTTTCATCTTCATCCAGAGAAAGGCAGACCGAAGTTATCTGCAAGATTTTTGAGACATCAGAAGTCTGTGGTAAAGAGTGACTATTCAAGTGTGTATAGGGATTTTGGAGAGGGTGGAGAAGTCAAACGTTGCTTGTTACATTTGGGATTCAAAAGCTATGTTTAGAAACTGAAAAAGTTAACAGAAATGTTTCAATTTGATTTTTGTTTCTCTGCTGTTCAGTCAGCAAACCTAAAATTAACTTCTCTGCCCAGCTGCAACTGTGAAAAGTCCATCTGAGCTATGGCTGTGAGACACCTAAAAGCCTTTAGTCAGCCAACACCTGGAAACCCACAAAATAAATTACCACTACTGGTCCATTAAAGCAGGATGAGCCAAGAGCTCCTGTTGGCTCTCCCAGCCAATTTGGGACTGGAAGTTCATCTCTCTTTTTTGAAGCCCTTTCATATACTCACTGACTTTTCCATTTTCTCCCTTCTGTCTCTTCCCCTCTTCCTCTTCCAGCTGTTTCTTCCTCTTCTCTGCTTTGGCAGCTTGCTCCTTTCTGTCCTTGTTTTCCTGCAGTGAGGTAACAGGGACATAAGAAAGTTGGCTAAACATCTGCTAGAAAAGTCAATGAAGAGAAACATGATCTGCAGATGGTTGCAAAGCAGGAAGAGAAATTCTGGCCTTATCCTGTTCAATAAATAAAAGTGGCATGGGGAATAAGGCCTGTCTTGCCAAGAGGGTGAGAGGGAGACCGCTGGCTTGGGCAGGACTCTGCCACGTCCCAGTAGGAGGTGGCAGCAGTGATCCACCTAACACAGCTGCTACCAGTGTGCAGATCTGCCTGACCTTTAGTGAGGCAAAAATGGAAGGTATTGAAGCCACAATTTCCTCCAAACTGGTGGCTTTTTTACTATCCATCCCTTTTCTGAACCTGTTTGTTCAGGTTGGAGTGAAGGGTTAAGTTTTGTAAGCCAGTTCCTCTAAAACTTACGCACTTGACTCCAAAGCATCTTTGCAACTCTGCACTGAAATAACAAATCTGGACCAGACCAGAAGCACCAGCACTGCATGAGGATGCAGTGGAGCAGGGATCAGACACCCCTTCTCCAGGTGTCCTCTTGCTAAGTGCTAAAAGGAGAAGGGCATAACCAGCACCTTTCCCCCACCAAATTTGGGTGCCCATCCCACTCCTGTCTATCAGAACAGAGGCATGCACCAGAACTAGGGATGCTCAGTGTCATGTGTGCAGACACCAACCTTCAGGGCTCGGATGAAGAGGTCTCTGAAGGTCTTCATGGTGCTGAATATGTCCTCTAAGGACAACTTGCTTGGATCTTCACAGAGATAATTTGCAAGTTCTTCTCTCTTCCTCTCAATAGTTTCAAATTCTTCTTCCAGCTTTCTGGAGGCATCAATGCTATCCTGAAATGCATTTGGTATACACAGTAAAGCACCATCCAGAGGACAATGAGGGAAGGACACGTAAAGAAAAAAAGGATATCAACATTAAGAGCTTGGAGCAAGACCCTCGGTCCTGGCTTTTAACTGCAGCAGAGCTTATAAGGTGGGAAGAAACTGTTTTGCAGACGACTTTTGCTCCTGGTGACTATGCTGTGCCAGTTTACAGGGGTGGCTTGAGCAAGACATGGAAAGCTCAGTGCAAAGCTTAATCCTGAGAGAAGGGCTTTACTCTAGTGATTCACACAGAGGGTGAACATCTTCACTTAAAGTGAGGAGTCACACAACAGAGTCGAGAGAGCAGCTGGGACAGGGGCCTTAAGAAATGGCCCTGACAATGGTAACTAGGTTTGGGGTGGAGGTGGCAAACAGACACTGATGAGTTGTGTGGCATCACAGTCTATTTCCAAATCTGAGAGCATGTCTTGTGGCAACATTTTCCACCCCTGCATGAGCCTCCTCACCTGCATATGTACCATGCACTGCCCCTCCGTGTGCAATGTGGGAGACACGAGGGAGCTCCGTAACTGACCTGTATAGGTTTCTCATACTGTTGTTTCACATTGTCGCTTGATGATAAGACTTTTCGCTGAAGCTCCAGCAACTTCTTTAAATTGGTGCTGGACTCCGTGCGTATAATATCAAGATTAATTCTGAAATTACACAGAACCTCCCATTAGTTGACACTCCCGCATCCCGTGCAGACCAAAGAGAGGACAAGTCTGAGCTGGCTGTTTCATTGTCCCTCTGCTTCCCAGCACTGCACTGAACTGAAACCTGAGTTCTGAACTCTGTACAGTCCAAGCTAATGAAAAACAGCATTCTTCACGTGGCTTCTGAAAAAGTGGCCAGGTCTACCTACAACTTCGTATATTGAGTAGAAGAATGCCCCCCGCCTCAAAAGTCTGCTCATTCAAAAGGCTCATTCACCGTCAGAGCTCAGCATTAGCTCATTTCCCCTGGTTGAAGGCCCTTCAGAAATGCTTCTGGGTAGTTGGCTGTCAGGAGCTCCTGCTACCACAAAGGCAGTGCAGATTTTGGAAGGGCCTGGGAGGCAGAATTAACTGAATGTTCTGCAAGTCTCAGCCCTAAGTGTTGCCAGCTGTAGTAAAACCATTATATATTAAAGGGGTTTCAACATTCATCAACCAAATCTTTTTGGTTAAAACTAAATAAGATGCCATCTTGTTAATGGGCTATACCAGCTGCGCGTGTCCTAATTTCTGGTACATTGTTGATGTGTATGGGATTTATTTTTAATTTGAAGGAAGTGACACACAATTTTACCCTGCTGCTTTTGATACATATTCAAGATCCTTTGGCAGTTCCAGTAGGTCCGTGTGTCTGTTTTCTACTTCCTGAAATGGAAGAGAGAAAGAAGCGTTATTTGCTGTTTGGCAGGAGCTGAGGAAGGAAGCTGGGGGGAAGAGAGATGGGCAGAAATGCCTGGGCAGGACGACTGTGCCACGTCCTGCTGCTGCCACCCCTCTGTAGTTTGCTTTGCCTTGCACAGCCAAGCTGCATTCAAAACAGGACTGCACATTCCAAAAGGGAAGGCATTGCTCCAGGCTATAAAAACATACAAGAGCACTCAACATTGAGAAATAGTTCAAAGCAAAGCCAACCTGCTGCTGAGCTCTTCTTACCCTTTTCTGAAACACCTACTCCCAGCCATGAGAGGAGGCAGGACTGTGTTTTGATGCAGTCTGACAATTCCTATGGTCCCAGGAGGGTATCAAAATGGGTTGAATCATATTTGCATAATTTACTTTCATGGCTGTGCTTGCTGAAGCTGCTGCCAGCTAAAGCAGGGCTCGAACATGTATAACTGGAATGAAGAGACCTTGATGAATGAAAGTGGCAGGGCATGGAGGAGAAAAGGAAAAAAACACAGCATTGCAGGGAAGAAGAAAGCCATGGGGGCTTGGAGAAGAGCATGGAAAGCTCAAGCATAGTCTAGTGGAAAAGGGAGAGGCCATGGAAAGGCAGAAAGGCTGAATGGGTACAGACCACCCAGGACAGCTTCGGTAGCCATGTGCTCTGTGGTTTGCAGCTGATGATGTGCAGGTTGCACAATATGAAAAAAGGACATTCCAGCCACTCTGGGAAAAGATGCTGGAGGAAAACAGAACAAGCTTTCAAATAAAGAGCTCCCTGAGTAGTGCCCACAAGGAGCCTCCATCAGCCCAAGTGAATCAGAGGCTCCCAACTTGTGACGCTCTGCAGCTGGCCACAGAGGACACAAATACTCATGTGGCATTAACCGAGAGTAGAGTAGGAGAAATAGTTCACCCGTGATAAAATCCTCCCCATTCCCTATTACCCAGGGCTTGGCAGTGGTACCTCCAGAATGTGATGGAGCAGCGTAATGCGGGTTTGGTTTGCTTTGGTTTCTGTTAGTTTGAGTAAAGTGCTGATTTTAAACCCATCGGCATCGCCCGTGTGACTTCCCTACAAGACAGAAAGAAAGCAGATGTAACTCCCATGTCCACCCAAATTAAAACCTTAAAGGAGATCATCCACATACTGTAATGACAGGAGAACATGACAAAAGAAGTCCTTACATAGTTCAGAAAGTTTCCAACTTTGAGAATCAGTTGACAAAAAAGTGGCAGGCGATGACTGTTCAGAAGATCTGAAAGACATAAAGGACTTTTAAACAAAAGCTTCTGTTACACCAAAACATTTCCTAAACTGCATTGAAATTGGGATTCTGAATTCCAGCAAACCAAACCTGATTTTTCAGCTTTGGACCCAATAGCTTAACCTGCAGCAAAATTGATTCTACATATGGTCAGTTCCACAAGTTGTAAAAGTTTTTGTTGACTTATGCTTCTTTCTTTCTTTACATCTAGACTCATTCCTAATGGAAAATAACATGGAGTTGGACTTGCTAAAAGCCACCAACTCACCGCTTTCTTAGAAGTACTGATTTGCCCCGGTGTGGGTGAGGGTAACAGGGCTGTAATTTTAGTTTTGCAGAGACTGTTCAGCTGTGCAGTGAAGCCAGTTCTGACAGCCCTGTGATTACCTGCCAGCTGCTAAAACCAGACGTGCTCGCCCTGTTCCTGGTCTCGCATGGTGGAGGTGATTGTCAGGGCATGAAGGGCACAGTCCCTGTCCTTGCTCTTACGACAGGGTGCTGCAGTGATGTGCTTTCTGAAGCACTCAGCTTTGAGGCAGGAATAGCTCCAAAAAGACAAGCGGGCTGCTGGGAAGACACTTATTGGTGGAAGTTTCAATTAATTGCAGCAGGCAGTTTTAATTCCATCTGGGGAAACCCCACCAGGAGTTGGGAGAACCACCTCTTTAGGACAAGTGCCACTTGACAATGCTAAGAAGAGCATCCTGATCTCAGCAAAGTGGAACCTGAGGTTTCTTCCACAGGAAGCTGAAACCTATTGCATAATCTTTCCGCGTACTCATAAAATCAGAGCATCAGCAATTTATAGCCCATAATAAAAAACTTTCTCTTCTGGTTCCATTTGTAGGCAGGGAAAAACTAAAGCATCACCACTTTCTGGAGGAAGTTTGGGGCATGCTTTTCTGGCAGCAAATTGCTGTGAGAAGGTCTTAATGTGGCAAATAATGCTGTATGAATTAGCTGTAACAGGGCCAGCTCCGCTGCCTAAATTCAGCTCCTTTGAAAGGGCTGACAAGCTTCCAATGCTTTACCATTTAAAGTGTTTCAGAGGAATACAGCTGCCACAGAAAAAGAGGCCTGAGGGTGAGGGAAAATGATCTCCAGTCCCATGAAGGGCTTTGACCATCAGTGGAGATACCTAGAGGTGCATCCCATATTCTGCAGGGGAAGATTCTGGGGGCTGGGTAGACTCATTGCAGAAGTCCAAGGGAGTTTTCTGTGGATTTACAGCTTCCTATCATAAGTAAGATCCAGAAATCAGGTCAAGTAATTTACCTTCGCAGGCTCTCCGGATGGCTTCAGCTTTCGGCTGAATCATGTCCAGCACAACAGTGGTCTCTTCACAGATCAGCATACATTCAATGCGCAGCTGGTAGCTAAGGATGGAGATTGATTCAAAGCTTAAAGGCATCATGATCTTGGCCAGCACAGCGGCCCTCTTGCCACATCACCACGAAGTCTGGCGACCCCACAACATCACTAAAATGAACTTAAACTTCTCAGAGGTAAACCAAGAAAAAGATTGGGCTGAACTTCATGATGAACACACTTACCTGGGAATCTGAAGGAGGAGAAGATAAAACTGGTCTGCATTTGCTAGCTTGGATTTCTCTTCTTTGAAGGCCTTCAAGTTTTCTATCTAATGAGAAATAAAGAATCAAGACTGCAGGACTGCACCACATGTTCTGCTCTGTGAACTAAGAGTACCATTTTTCCTCCTGACCTCATGCTTTTCAGGCAGCAGTTTCAGCAATTGCTTAAGAACCTCAACATCGAATTTGGTCCGGTCTCCATTCTGCACCATGGCAACCACCTCTTCGTTGGAGCTGCAGGGAGGAGGAGCACAATCAGCCATCACCCAAAAGACCTGTCTTTCACAATCATATGCTACCAAGATTTATCTGTGCAACCGCTCCATGCTTTCCCCAGTGAGAGCCACCATAATCCAAAAGGAAAGAGGTGTCCCCATGACTAACCCAGAATTGTGACCTGGATCCTTGCTATGGCCCAAATTTTGTTTCTGGCCATGGTCAAATTACTCAATGCCAGAGATCAATCCTGCAACTTAGATGACTGTCACTGTGCGTTTGATTGATTATTTAATTCTTAACTCCTCCAGTGGCCCTGTTTTGAGGAGGGGTTCAACCTCCAGAGGTATCTCACAGCCTAAGTCACCTTAAGAGTTTGTGCCACAACTTCATCTGTAACACAGAGATGTAATGCTTTTTCCAACTTATAGGGATGTTGTAGGTAAAATACTAAACCCAGTATTTTAAAGACAGTATAGCACAAACTGGGAATATTCAGATGTTTCAGTAACACAGACCACCAAAGCACATTGGCTAGAAGAGATTTCATGAGGACCTTCCAGACACTATACAAAACCTGCTCAAAGTTTTGTCAACTGTCACAAAAATTTACCAAATCTTACCATTTAAATTGCTTCAAAAATATGTTCAAATTGAGACTTTTCTTGGAGTCCAAAAATGTGATCTTCATTAAAGAAAAAGAAGATATCTTATATTAGATGAGCTGTCTGCAGCGATCTTTATTCAAAAGAACGAGAGGGACCTCCTCACCTCCTTGGGTTCTGCCTTCACTGGTGCAGCCGTTTTCTCCTTGGGGGTTGGTTGTGGAAAGCAAAACAGCTGCTCAATGCTTGTGTAATTGGGCTCTATAGTTTCCTCACTGCTGCTGCTCACTGAAGCCCACATTGAGTGACTTTCTGAAAAAAAGACAAAGAGTTCAGGCTGGCTACAGGGATGGCTGAAAGCTGCTGGTTTTTGGGGCAATGTGAGTTGCTAGAAGGGACACTTCTCAGATTGATGAAATAAGAAAAGACATATAAGTCCTGGACAAATGCTAATTACTTAGAAGGAACAAGTCCCACAGGCAGGATCCAAAGGGCCTGAAGAGTAATTAAACACGATGCTTTACCCCAAGATGTGCTGGAAAGGGGATGCAATACTGGGCACACAGAGGTCATCTAGCCCCATCTGTCCCTATACAACTGCATTCTCCCCTGGAGCAGGCAAAACGGACTTCGGCCTTTTCTAGTCCCATGGCTGAAGTGATTTTTACTTCCTTGCATCCTAGCTGAAGGATTAGCCACAACCTGGACATTTTCTGACATTGGCCTTCCTTTATTTTTCATTTTATAACCAAGCATGCTTGTATAATGCTGGCTATAGGACTCCCTGAATTAATTCCCACTGCACTTTTTTAAACACCTTTTTAAAACAAACAAACAAACAAAAAATCACCCAAACATGCCTGTAAAAGTCTCTGCTGAAACAATCCCAACAACTAACTGTTCTTGTGACTGAAAACAAGCCTTATTTAGACTTCGCCTGTGCCAGCTTCCATGCAGTGGATGCCTTGCTTGTCTAGGACAAAGCTGACATTGCCTGTCCTGGCTTCTCCTCACATTTCATGCTGCTCTTTGGATTCACTAGGAGATGGAAATGTGATCCAAAAATCAAGAGACAAGTCAATGATTCTCATGGCTCCCCAGTTCTTTCAATATCCTTGGACTGTGATGTGATCCTTACCTGCGCTCTTACTCATGACTTTAATATAGCCAGATACAAGTATAGATGAACTAGGGAATGAAAGTTTGAGGAACCCAGATCAGAGCCTGTTGAGAACTCAAGCCTAAGGCATGTCAGGTGGATTAGGGTAATATTCCCTTCTTTTAATTTCAAATAATTTTAGTTATAAACAAGCTATTCCTAACTACTGAGTTGGAATGGTTATTATATTAATACTTTTGTGCTACTATTACTCATTTAAGGTCTGCAGGTCAGATGTAATAGAAATCAGGGAAGTTCTGTATCTGAATGGAGTCAACCACACTTGACAAATTCAGAGAGAGAGTTTCTTGGCCTGGATCACCCCTAAAGCAGCAGTGACATTATGCCAGAAGCACCCACCTCTCACCACATTGGAGGGCAGCTTCTGCCAGTTCAGCTTCTTCATTCTCAATGTTGGTGTCTTCACTGCCTTACGGGGAGGTCTGCCCAAGCCAAGAGGGCAGCTGACCTGGGAGGCCACTACAGCTTCTATATGATCTCCTGCCATGCCGGGCAGGAGGGGTGGAGGAGGAGGGATGCCTCCCATACCAGGCAATGGGGGTGGAGGGGGAGGGATGCCACTCATGCCAGGCAATGGGGGCGGAGGGGGAGGGATGCCCCCCATGCCAGGCAATGGGGGTGGAGGAGGAGGGATACTCACCATGCCAGGCAATGGGGGTGGAGGAGGAGGGATACCCACCATGCCAGGCAATGGGGGTGGAGGAGGAGGGATGCTCCCCATGCTGGGCAATGGGGGTGGAGGCGGGGGGATACCTTCCATGCCGGGCAATGAGGGTGGGGGTAAAGGGACACCAGGGAGTGGAGGGGCTGGAGGTGCATTCATCATGGGAGATGTGGGGGTCACAGCTGCTGTGCCAGAGGGAGGGGGTGGAGGTGGTGCGGGTGGAGGTGCCTGGGCAGGAGCAGCATTAGGTGGAGGGTTAGATGTCTCTGGCAAAGCAGAGCAGCCTGTGAACTGGGAGGATGAGATATTCTTTTCATTGGTAGGTGGCCCTGAGGAAGGTGCTGGTGTCTTGGTGGGGTTTGATGATCCTGCTGGGGTCCGAGCTGTACGTAGACATGGCTTCAGCTCAGCCTGGATGCTTCCATTTGCACTCCCAGACAGCTGGTTTTCAGCTTGCTTTTGCTTGTTTGGATGTTTCTTGATAGACAGCAGCCTCTCGATGACTTCTTCAACTGTGTTTGCTTGGACTAGAGAAACAAGCCAGTGTCAGAGAAGGGGATGGGGCTCAAAGGTTGATTCATGCTATTTGACACCCGCCAAGGAGCAGATCTGGAGCCACAGTGCCCACTCCCTGGTGTCACTTTACACAACTGCACTTTTAGCTTCCAGGCAATATCCTTCCCACGGTCTTGGCCCATCAACACTGTTTTGAGCATGCCTGCTCCTAACACTAGCCAGCCCCAGTGTCAGGATGCCAATGAGGATGGATTCCCACTACCCAAAGCTCAGGACTTAACCCTCAAAGTAAGATAAATGGTGAATCCTGAGCCCACTTCTAAATGACCGGCTCCCACTGGCATCTGCATGGCTGGGGTTTTGCATCAAGACTTGACCCTGTGCAGAAGGTGTAGCTTTGTCCCAGATTTTGTTCAGCTCTTAGAAAGTCCCACAGGTTATTTCTTGTGCATTTGGGAAGGACATTTGCAGGCACTAGGTGGGACGAAGGGAAACAAGAGGAGAGTGCAAGGCTGGATGAAAATGTCATTCTTACTGTCATTTGCAAGCAAAAGGGCTCTGTTCACTACTGCGTCCAAGGACTCCCACAGCAGGAGGCTGGAGTGATGAGATGGTTCCAAGTGCAACAGGCTCTGAAGGATGGACAGCAGCTGGATGGAGACTGGAGACCGGCTCACCTGGAAGAGAGGGCAGCTTTCCATCATCGCAAGGCTGGTTTCAAGCAAAGTGTGTTAACTTTGCCATTGCATGACTTTGCACCCCATGTGAGGGCCTGCTTACTTTATTGAAGAGAGATGAAAAGACTTCATGGTGATCGTTCATGTTTATCCCATCACATATCTTTAATAATTCCTCATCATCTTCTATCTTGAACTCCTCAAATGTGTCACACTGGATAAGCAGATCCTCCTCCTCTATGTCTCTGCAATATTACAGCATTCATTTTCATGATTTTTTTTTTTTTTTATATGGCTTTTATCTGTTTGCCTCTCAGACTCAGCCAGTCAGTGTTGAAAGTACCCCAAGTCTACATTATTTATAATGGATCAAATATCATCAGTGCATGCTTTCTTGAACTGAATATACCCCTTTACAGTCAGCACATACAAATGAATGGGACCTTCCAAGGCATAACCTGGCCCAGTATATACTTTGTATCAACTTTTCCCTGGAGGTGAAGCAACAGAGTGGCATTACCACCTTTTGAAACTGTGCCACCTTGTTTTTTTGATAAGGTCAGACAAATTGAAAACTTTCCAGTGATGCTTCTGTTTGAAAAACTTCCTTCTCTGTTACTCAAAATTGGATTAAAAAACCCCAAACACTCTAAAGCAAACTTTTTCAGCACTCTTGAGATCACTCAGTGCAGGAACTCTGCCCTTGCTAGTTGGCTGTATTGAGAGATCTTCTCTTCCCTAATTATATGGGGTTGAATGGAGCAATTCCAGTTACACGGAAAACTGCAACTCACATATAATGCATTCTAGAATTTATCATGGGTGTTTCTGACAGAATATAATTTTTTTAAATTAAGAAACTGAAAAAACAGGTATGTCCAGATATGCATTAGTGAAGTGTTTTAGCTGGATGCTTCTGGGACCAACACCAGCAGTGAAGGGGTTTGGATACAGCAAATTGCTCAGTGATCCCACAGCATCACTTCAGGCTCAGTCTAAAATGCAGCCTCAGTGAGGATGCTGCTGAGCCTTGCTCCATCTGTGCTCAGGGCCTTTGTCAGTGCCATCTGCACCAACAGCTGTCCCCGTGACACTGTGGTTGGTGAGAGCATCTGAATGCTGGCCTGATGCCTCCGGTTCCTGTGTAACGGGAGCACACTAGCATGGTCCACCACACCTGCGTACACTTCACAAAACTGACACCTGATAAGTATTAAGTTTCCATAGCTATATTACCGTGAATTTCATTTATAAAGAAAATTTAAACAGTGATCCTTACCTTAGCTTGTCTAAAATATCCAACAACTGAAGCCCTAGAAGAACAACAACAAAATATTAGCATTGTGACCTACTTGGCACTGATTTATTATGATCTCAGACACAAGACTTTGGAGCTGGATGGGATTCCTCCAAGGGTTCTGAGGGAGCTGGTGGAGCTGCTCACCAAGCCACATTCCATCATTTATCAGCAGTCCTGACTAACTGGGGAAGTCCCAATAGACTGGAGGTTGGCAAATGTGATGCCCATCTACACAAAGGTTTAGAAGGAGGGGCAGAGGAACTACAGGCCTGTCAGTCTGACCTCAGTGCCGGGGAAGGTCATGGAGCAGATGATCTTGAGTGCCATCACACGGCACATACAGGACAACCAGGCAATCAAGCCCAGTCAGCATTGGTTTATGAAAGGGTGGTCCTGCTTGACTAACCTGATCTCCTTCTATGACAAGGTGACCTGCTTAGTGGATGAGGGAAAGGCTGTGGATGTTGTCGACCTGGACTTCAGTAAAGTCTTTGATACCATTTCCCATAGCATTTTCTCCTGGAGAAGCTGGCAGCTCATGGACTGGATGGGTGTATCTGTGATGGATAAAGAACTGGCTGGATGGCCAGGCCCAAAGAGACGCGGTGAATGGAGCCTAATCCAGTTTGTGGCCTGTCATGAGTGGTGTTCCCCAGGGCTCAGTATTGGGGCCAGTTCTGTTTAATCTCTTTATCAATGATCTGGATGAAGGGATCGATTACACCCTTGGTAAGTTTGCAGACAACACCAAATTGGGTGGGACTGTTGATCTGCTGGAAGGTAGGAAGGCCACACAGAGGGATCTGAACCAGCTGGATTGTTGGGCTGAGGCCAGTTGTATGAGGTTTAACAAGGCCAAGTTCTGCCTTCACTTGGGTCACAACAACGCTGGCAGAGAGGGATCTGGGGTTGTTGACTGACAGTTGGCTGAACATGAACCAGCAGTGTGCCCAGCTGGCCAAAAAAGCCCAAGAGAATCCTGGCTTGTATCAGGAATAGTGTGACCAGCAGGACTAGAGAAGTGATTGTACCACTGTACTTGGCACTGGTGAGGCCCCACCTTGAATCCTGTGTTCAGTTTTGTGCCCCACACTACAAGAAAGACATTGAGGTGCTGGAGAGAGTGCAGAAAAGGGCGATGAAGGTGGTGAAGGGTCTGGAGTACAAGTGTGATGAGGAGCGGCTGAGGGAACTGGGTCTGTTTAGGCTGGAGAAAAGGAGGCTGAGGGGAGACCTTGCTGCTGTCTACAACTACCTGAAAGGAGGTTGTAGCATAGAGGGTGTTGGTCTCTGCTCCCAAGTAACAAGTGATAGGGCAAGAGAAAATGGCTTCAAGTTGCACCAGGGGATGTTTAGATTGGATATTAGGAAAAAATTATTCACAGAAAGGTTTGTCAAGCATTGGAACAGGCTGCCCAGGGAAGTGGTTGAGTCACCATCCCTGGAGGTGTTTAAAAGGCGTGTAGTTGTGGTGCTTAGGGACATGGTTTAGTGGTGGACTGGACAGTTCTAGGTTAACGGCTGCACTCAATCTTAAAGGTCTTTTCCAAGCTAAAAAGTTGCATGATTCTATAATATATATGTTGATCACATACATCCTTTTTCTTCCGGATCTAAAAAGTGAAAGTATCTTCAGATGGATCTGTCAAAGTGGGTAGCATCATCTGGTAAGAGACCCATAGTACACATGTCTGCAGCTGCATGAGCCAGTGAGCATCCCCCTGGAGTTACTGAGGGACACAGGCACTTTTGGAGCATGATTCACCTCAGTCCAAATTAGACATCTAAAACCAAAGTCAGTCAGATGAACAGTGAGGTCAGAGGTCCCTTGCTTTCCACAGAAGAAATGGAGCCCCGGCTCGCCAGCTCAGGTGTGCACAATACATCAGGTGATTTCTAAAAACAGTACCTAGGATCCCGGTATTCAAGTATTAGAAAGTATTTTTGAATCACAGGGCAGCTTCTGTGGCTCAACTGAGTAGACGCAGGGCAAAAAAACCTTATCTGCTCTTATAAGGAGTTGCCACATAACGAAATGTGGCTACGTAGGATGGTTGGTTATATAAATGTATTGAACAAGCTCAAGGGATACAAAGCTGCTGACATTCCAGAAAGGATCAAAGCTATGGGGAGGCAGTAAAGTGAAATAACTCTAGTTACAGAAAGGTTGTTGAAGAGAATAGAGACCAAAAGAAAAAAAAAAACCACTTTAATATTTGCAGTTTTGCACCCCAGTTCTCTTTAGTCACCTTACAGATACAACTGAAAATAAAACTTCTTAGCAACTGATCTTCTCCAGGGAAAGTTAAGTGCAGCAACTGTTCTTACCTATGAACTCGTTTCTGATCTGTGTCCTTGTTCTTAGCTCTTCTTTCCCCACTATGATGGCATTGATAGCACTCAGCAGTGTCACCATGTATGGCACGTTATCTGTATTGGAGAGCTCGTTCATTATGACGCTGAATCGATACTGCTGGTTTTTCACACTCTGTTAACAACACAAGCAATATTTCTGTTCAGACACTTCAGCAATGTCTACCACTTTGGTGCAGTCTCAGATGGAATTAGCATCTTAAAACCACTCAGTTTATCCCATTGTGCACAAGACAGGATGACACAGGTAAAGTAGCACTCCTCCATTACAGAACAGTGTCTGGTTGGCAGAGAAGTCAGTGAAACTCCTCTTAGATCCCTTTACGCTTTCTGATAACCGATGCACCTACCTGAGCTTGTGGCCGGTGAAACCCACAGATGTGGCATCATCTGTTTTGCTAATCTGGTAGTGCTTTTCCTGCCAGAAATGACCTTGTGGCTGGCAGTCATCTGTCCAGGCAATTCACAGAGCAGTATCGTGGACTTATGCTCATCAGGCCAAATTTCCTGCAGTTTTCACCTTATAAATCCCTGCCTCTCTTATCAAAATGATGCAAAATGACCGTCATTCCCAGCCCTTTTCTGTGGCATATGGATCTACCTGCATAGAGCAGAGCTGTACCTCCTGTTGCAGCCCTACACTTACCTTGTAATGGTCCAGGGCATCCAAAGCCAAAGCGTGGCCATCTGATGAGTAAATGCACAGTGCAGCCAGGAGCTCAAATACTTGCTTTTTGACCATGACATTAGTTGTGTCGAGTGCTGGAGGACAAAACAAAACAAACCAAGATTTTATAATTACATTAATGTTCTAAGTTTCAGTGTCTGCTGCTAAAAAGCTTATGACCAGTGTTAAAAAAAAGACTGAAGGAGTGGAGCCACTACATAGAAGATGGAAAGCAAAATATCCCAATGTATAGATACCCCATCCTGATAGCATTATGTGATAGTAACTTCTTGAGGGAACAGTAAATGCTACAGGTACCCTATTGGCATTTTGGTGCTGCTTGGGGTTGTTCATCTCTTCCATGTAGCAGTGGCATGCTGCAAGAGCAGCACAGTCACACATTTCATTTCCCATTTGCACATATGGATATTTTCTAGAACAGCAGATGAACCATTTTGCTCAATTAATGAGTCTTATTTTTAGTGCAGAAACATCCAATGTGCATATTAAGTACGCCCATTGTTCTAACCCGTCCTCATATATTCCCTTTTTTCCTCTACTCTTTCTCTATGAGCCCTGGGGGCTGGGAGGGAGTAGATTAGACCATCTTAGTTTTCCCTTATTAGTGCATAAAGAAGCTTGACCACTGAAAAGCCCCGAGTGCGCCGCTGTTTTTCGCAGCACAAAAATGCCAGCTCTGTATTTCACCCTGGTTAAGAAAATACAGGGTGCAGAGGAAGGAAGAGGACTTCAAAACTGAAGAGGGGAGCAAGCTAGCTTTCGGACTAAATGCCTTTTAAAGAGTGATTAACAAGGGTTTCTGAGCACAACTGTGATCTCAGCTCTGTGGAGCAGCACAGACTTATCCTACCAGCACCACCATCATTAAGTGATGTACAATAAGTCCTAGGAGATGCCCTGACAAGTGTCATACCTAACAACGAGCCCAGTGAAAGGCAAGAGAAAGCGACTGTTATTACCCACCATCTTCTAGAAGGAACAGACTGAGCAGTGCAGAGAACAGGCTCTTGAGTCTAAAACATGTCACCTTCCCTCCTCTTTACAGGCTACAACTCTCTAAGCCCTTTAAATTCCTCTCCCACTGTCCTTGAAGCTCAGAAAGACTAAATAGCAAATGTCTGCTGACAACTGGAGGGTCAAGGGCTTCTGATGCCCACGTATGGCTAAGGCTGGGTTTATCCCTGGCCTCTCAGTGAACTATGAAAACATTTGTGTGGAAATCACAGAATCACAGAACGTCAGGGATTGGAAGGGACCTCAAAAGATCATTTAGTCCAATCCCCCTGCCGGAGGAGGAACACTTAGATGAGGCTACACAGGTATGTGTCCAGGTGGGCTTTGAATGTGTCCAGAGTAGGAGACTCCACAATCCCCCTGGGCAGCCTGTTCCAGTGTTCTGTTGCCCTAAATAGCATTTAAATAGCATCAAGTGGCAAAGGCAAAGACATTTCTAAGCAATATAATTTTAAAGAATAAAATGATCTCTTTCATTAATCAATTGTGATCAACAACTTGCAAGAAGCATGGTGTAGGAGGACAAACAATGGGAAAGTCCCCCACCATGCTGCCTGTGATGGGTGAAGCAGGAAGATGTCTTCTCACCTTGGAAGAGTTTCCTGACATAGCCCTCGTTGCTCACAATGTATTCGATGCCTTTGTGTGAGTTCATGACCGCTCGCACACAGTTAATGCAGGTGAGCTGAAGCAAGGCATCAGAAATCCTGGCCACTCCTCGCCCAGACAGCCTGTCCAGGGCCTCCAGGAGGAGGTCGAGACCACACAGCTCCAGGAACTGGACCATCCAGGTATCATCACTGTTCTCCAGCCGCTTCTTCAGCCCGGAGTAATTCACCACTGATGGCATTTGCAGGAGACGGATGCACAGCTCCGGTTCTGCATTTTCCAGGTTGGCCTCCGACTGGTCAGTCTCCTGGGGTCCGAGTTTTTCCTTTAGGGCAGCCCACTTCTTGTGGGCACCTTCCTTTTTGACTGACATTGTGAATGATTTGTCCTAAGAGGAAAAGAAAACACAAAGTGAGAAGTTCATCCAGACTGACCAACAACTCTGCAGCAGTCCTGTTTTTTCTCCCAGCGATCAGGATGTAAAGTTCAACCGCAGGAGGTCCCCAGCTCTCCAGCACGTACGGCACAGGCTGGAACCAGTCCCCTGCTGAAGTAACTCAATACATTCCCTCCTTAACCACATGCTTTACATTCAGGCCCTGAAAACTCTGTAGTGAGACTTTTACCACACCTAAGCCAGAAAATACAGCTTTAAAAGTAGCCAATTTAGACCAGTCAATAGCCACTACCTATTTTCTTGCAGCAAAAGGATAAGGTTGGAAGTGGCATTATCAGCTCTGAACTCTTTATGCCCATTAAACCACTTTAAAATCTCACTGCACTGGAGAGGCTGTGCAGTTTCTAAGCATTTGTAATGGGTCAGAGAAGTCATTTTGAGCATATCCAGCTCATAAGAGCATCCAATTACCCTGTTAATTTTTGCTTCTGTTTCTTTTGACTGATGCGAAGGTTAGTTTTATAGCACTCACTTAATCTCTTCCTGTCTGCTGTAATAGCAAATACGCTTGCAAAATGCAGTGCTTGTGCGTGACAACATGAGAGCCTGACAAGGCTGCAAGCAGAGGGACAGCAGCAAGGGGCTGTGGAAACAGTGGTGCGTCCTTTTGGAGATGGGGAGCATCTCTTCAAGGCCATTCTCCCTGGAGGACACAGCTCGCCTCAGCCATGCTGTTAGCAGCAAGGGGTGCGAGGAGCTGATTCAGCACAGAGAAACAGAAAAGCCAACTCTAATTAATACCTGGTGCCAGATTTGATGTTTTTAGGCAGGATTACTATTTTTCAGACCCACAGTGATTAAGTTAGCCAATGCAAGTCCTTTTCAAAGCTGAATGCAATCGTTTTAAAGCTGAATTGCTCCCAGAGAGGACAGTTTGTCCCACAAAAGGGGGATAAACCTGCTGGACCCGAAGCCAGCCACTAACATTACCTCCCCTCCCTGCCATGCCACCAAGACCTCTGCTTCCCTGGGCTGGTGAGCCCACACAAGGCTCTAAATAACCCGGGGCCTAGTTGGCCCACAAAACCAAGCACTTGGGGGACTGAAGAAACTATAGGAGAGTCTCACTTTCCCTCACCAGCTCCAGCACAAGGATTTCTAGCCCTGCAGCACACAAGGAAAAGGCTTGAAAAATCTAAACTGAGAAATCTCTGAAAGTTTTTAATGCCAGAAAGCCAAAATAAAGGACAGACCATTCACAATGGTTGAAATAATCTTGTTATTTTAAAGCCTGCCTCGTGATTTTTCCTGTGGGCTGCACTGTTGAGAAAGGTCCTGGCTGCTTTACCAAAGCAGACCTGCATAGTTTCTCGTTTACTCGAAAGTCTCATTTTGGCAGTCACCCCTTGGCAAATATACAGCCAAAAAGTTGATTCATTAATTTGTGGTAGGCATGATAGTATAGGACTAAACATGCCTCTTGGAAAGACGCAAAGTGCGATGGGATGGGATATTTGAGAGAACTCGAACAATTCTGCTGGGAAAAGGTGATGGTGGGACTCTGTGGCAAGGCCACTCAGGTCCCAGCTCACAGCATCAAAGGCTGTGCTGAGTAAGGGTCAGAGGGGCAGTGGAGTCAGTGGAATATGGACACAGAAAATCCTTTTAGAGAGCTCTGGAGAAGCCCTCTTGCAGAATCTCCCTTTGCTTCAATGGGGAAAGAGCTGGCCAAGTGCCCAGTTGTTCACTGTCCTGTTATCTGAAAGAATGGTCACTATAAAAAACCATGAAAGTGCGAATCTGTGTCTGAGAACACACTGTACAGCTGAAAAGTAATAAAAAGGACGATATAAAAAAATCCAAAACCCAAACAACAAACCCTCCTGTCAAAGAACAGCCTTGAGTTCTAAGATTTGTCATCACTGTCTGCAGCCCAGAACTGCTACTCCCTCCTGGTAAAATTCTTGTTGGAGTTAGTCACTCTTAGTCGCTCTGCTGCACCCAAGCCCAGGAATTTGGGTTAGGCTCAATGCAAAGGAGAAAAGAAATCCTCCCTCCCTGGAGAGGGAGAAGTGAAAGTGTCCTGTCCTGGGGTCATAGCCCTGGTGATGGGGCAGTGTCCCACACTCTCACCTCACTGAATTTACAGTCATGGGGCTGAGAGGCATTTCTAAGGAGCTGCAGTCAAATCCTGCCCCATGCTGTGCACTGAGCCGAGAGGTCCTCTTCCAGTGCCTGGCGTCAAGGCCAGACCTTCCGCGTGGGGCAGTGCTGAGGACCACCCAACCTTGCTGGGACCCATCCCTTCTCTTGGCTCTGCTGTAGCCCAGACTCTTTCCCCTCCCCATAGTGAAAGTGTGCACCAAGCACAGAATCTGGTTCGTGGGCCTGTGTGTGCACAGAAGAGCTTCTGCCAGGTGAGAAACCCACAGGAGTGGCCATTAGAGGAGGATGGTGATCCCAGCTCACAGCTGGGCTCTGCCCTGCCCGGAGCTGTGCCAGGGCTCATGTTGCTCAGCCGAGGGGCTGCAGAAGTGGCTGCTGACCACAACCTCCCTCTCTCTTGGTGTGACTTTTTATATTCAACAAATCACTTTTTTTATTTGCATATGACTAAAACGCTTCTTATCAAAACCAGATAACAAAGCAGGCTGGCTTTTTGCTCCCAGTTGTACAAATACTTTATTATATATCATATCAGTTATGGGAAGTCAGAGAGATCATGATAGCATTATTGACTTTAGACTTAGCTGATTTCTGAAAATTAAGCTTAACCAGTGCAACAGGAGACAGGAAATACTGACAGGGCATCCTGTTTACTGCTGGATTTGCTCTGAATTATTCTTTCCTCCCCACCTGCTCCGCACAGATGTGAAGAGATGAGAAACAAACCCAAGCAGGTACCTCTCCAAACAGTACCAGCTTGTGTTTTTATGCACTAAGCCGAGCAAATTGGATTGATTAAATATTCTTTGTCACAGAGAGTGCACTCTTTCTGTAAGAAAGAAGATGGCTAATGTATCTAATTGTAAAAAGGGAATAAAATAAATCAGAGCTGTACTATATAAATGGAAAGGGAATAAATATGGAGGAGACTGCAGTACAATTCTGCAGATGGTGTGATAAATCTGTTTACAAACACAGATATGAGTGATAAATTATGAATGCAACATCTTTCCATATTTTCCATAAAGCACGGTGTTGCAAAGCCACTCAGATATATCCTGAAAGGGCTTGTAGTTTCACCTTTTATCTCTAAGCAAAGGAGCTTATTAGCAGGTAAATAATCTTGTCAGAGTGAGATACATAAGGGATTAAAATGGAACACATTTATCTGGCTGTCTCATAGAGGCCATTTAGACCATACTGGCTGAGGAAAGTCCCCCGACAAAAACAGACAAGGTGTTAGAGCTAAAAGGCTGAATACATCTTGCCTCATCCTGGCAGAAGAGCATGGGAAGCTTTGGATTTGCTGCCCAGGTCACAGAGAAGCAATGTCCCCAGTCTCTGTGTCTGACCGTGCTTGCAGCACCCGTGGTCTGCCCTCCCCAGGCACATGCTCAGCATTGGTGCTGGGTGCTGCTCCCCGGGGAACATCCTGACAGTGCATATATGCTTCCTGACATCGGGACACGCACAGCCCATAACACTCATTATGGTCAATGCAACTTTCTCCTCATTTTGCCTCTCACCCTCAGAGATTGGTTAGGTCTGATAGGGAATGGCAATTAAAGAAGTGTCAGTGTAAAAATCTCTTAATTTGAAGAGATTCCCTTGGGAAGCATAAAGGCATCATGAAGTCTTGTCCTCTCGCACCCGGCTACAGCAACATTGTGGTTCATGGTGCTAACTTTTTGGATCACTGAGTTTGCGAAGCTATGATGTTCCCTGCAGCCATCCAACCCAGCTTATAAAATTTCCTCCTTCTTTGTTTTTGATTCAGTTTTCTGTGCCCCTCTGTCCTTCAAATCAGCTCCTAGGGAGATGACATCTGTGGGAGATAAATCAGGGCACATCAATACATTCTCCGTCCTGTGAAGCTGTGAAGAACAGAGCTGCACAGCACAGCTTTCAGTCTAAAGTTATTACATGCCTCCAGGATGACATGGATCACAGCAAGGACCTGGGACGACACGTGAAAAGAGATTTCTCAGGGCAGCCAAGTATAACTAAGTGAAAACAAAAGTGAAAACAATTACAGGTCAAAATCATCCTGATTTTTTGGGAGCAGACCCACTGCCCATGCTGCAGGATGGAGGAGTGTGAGGGGGAATAGCAGTTCCTTGCTGTCCTTTGAAGGATTCTGATTGACCTTGCAGCCCTCTGCTTCCCTCCACAAGGCTGCTGAGGCACACTACTGGCCCCTAAGAAAACCTCTTTTTGGTTGCTGAGCCCCTCCTCCCTTCCATGCCCATTCCTGGCACTCCAGAGCCCGTTCTGCCCGGCTGACGGCTAACAACAGGTTTTGCTTCTGGGTAGTTCCAGTTTTCACTCTGCTGCTGGGAATACACCGAGCCTTTGCAGACTACTCATTCACTAAAAAGAAAAAACATCCTGGCTTTGTGCTTTCTAAAACCACTTCAAGAAGTGTGATGGGTTTGTTCCTCCCTTCCTCTTGCTTTCATTTGTAGTATTGCGTTTTCCTGTGCAGCGTCTGAACAGCTCATGTACATACAGGCTAGTGAAATCATCCTCCCACGCACCGAAAGAACTGAGTGGGGGACTACAAACCTCTTTTTTAGAAACCAGCCTGACCCCTTGGTGTGGGCCCATGCGCGTTGGTAGGAACGGGCAGTGTACTCAGTGTCCCAGGGGAGCTGACAGTAAGGATATGGTGGGAAATAGAGGTGCACAAACAAAAGGCACAGTTTGCCCGACAGACCCTGCCTCAGTGCACAAACCAGCTGCTGCTCCATCCCTCCATCCTTGTTCTGCCACAGCCAGTAGCCTCAGTTGCCTTCAGATATAGTTATTCTTGATCCTCAGCTGTATCAGAGGCCAGAAGGAGTGATTTATGATTAAAAAATTAAAAGGGCTTGGAATAAGCACCCAACCTTGTTCTGCATTACTGAAGAAGTTAACTAAGTCTCTGGCACATGCCCTGCTTTGGTGCTGCCCACAGGTGAGGCAAAGGGGAGCTCCCACGAAGCAGTCCAAGTGGGCTGTGTCCTCAGAGGTACCACATCATTACAGGGAGCGTTTAGTCCTTAGCAAATGAGGGAGCACGGACACGCAGCCTACTGTGGCCAGCGAGCAGGAGCTGTGCCATGGCTGCTTCTGGCAGCGAACTCCCAAAGAAGAACTTCGGCGAATTGACAAAAAGGACCATGGCCATATTGGTATAAATGTATATGCACTATGCCAGTATAACTTATTCTTTTGCAAAGAAAGGAAAAAGGTGTTGTCTTGATTCAGGCCCATCCACCGCTATTAGGATGCTGTGTGCCAGCACAGCTTCTCTGTCCTGGGCAAAAATAAGCTTTGATATCAAGTCATATCTTGCACAAGTGGTAAATGTGTCCATTCAATATGCATTGGTAGCAGTGGAGTAACACCATGATTAACTACACCAGTAAAAATAACGACCAATGCTTTATTCCTCGTCAGTAAATAAACAAGTAAATAAATCATCAGGCTGCTACAGGTACTACATACAAATCAAGCTCAAGTGAGATGCTCAAGGATGTTTCTGTTAGGATCTTCAGTGGCATCTGAAGCCTAAAGGCTGCACTAGCTTAGCTTTAAATGGGTTTAAAACCACTCTTCACTCCAACAGTAACACAGTCTGAGATGCTCAATAACCCATTTACCTTAACCTGGTAAGCCAGGTTTAAATCAGGTTGGTGCTGCTGTCAGACCTTCACCTCAGAAAAGGCCACTGCCACTGGAGAGACCTGGCCAGAAGCGAGGCACCAGCCTTCCCTATCTGAGTGCCCAATCAGCTGAATCAATGTAAAAAGCTTTCCATGGTGGCTATGAGCCCCATGGCATCCTTGTGTGCTACCACAGGCCTGTAGAGGCACAGCAGATTTTGGGCTGCAGGGACACCGGGCGGTAGCCAGCACTCACCCCATGCAGAGGGTGCCCGCTCCCAACTGCACAGCAGCAAATGGAGCTGCAAATGCTTGGCCCTGGTCTCATCAGAGATTGCTCCCTGCCATCATTAGCAGACCCATGGCCATCCCAGCCAGGCATCGTGACCCCAGCCAGATTTGGGGGTTACACGAGAAGCAGAAATTTTTACCCAGCAACATGGACAGTGGGGTGGTTGGTAACTTTCTAAGACCCTCTCTGTTCCCACTCAATGGGAAGCTGTCACATAAACAGATATTATCAGTGCCAAAACCCTTTTATTGTTTGTTTTGTTTGTTTTTAAACACCTCCACAGGATGCCAAAAGGACAGAGAAAATGGGCAGAGGGAAGAATTCCTACCTCGGAGCTGAAGCCAAATTATTCCCTTGTCTCTCTCGCAGGAAGGATCCTTCTCGACCAGCTGTATGAGCCTTCACTTCCCCAGCCAGCTCATTTTCTCCTTTTCTGCCAAGCAGCCTTCAGTCAGTAAAAGTCTAAATCCCCAAATGAGCGTGCCTGCAAATCACACGCTCTAAGAAAGTTCAACAGGATGTCGGCATCTAATAGTATGTAAATACCAGTCTGCAGAAAAGTGCAAAGAAGTGACTTTTCTGCAGCCTCCAGGGAAGGCATTTGCATGTCAATTGTCACCCTTCTCATTCACTTTGCCCTGGCTGCTTGGAGGGTGACACTTCCCCATGGGCTGGGAAGGAGGGAGCCTTGCACTGCACCGGGCATCCATCTGCCAGCATGAGAAAGCAGTCCTGGCATGGGGTGACTCAGAGCAGGGAAATGATCTGGCAGAGGAAATCGGGAAAAAAAAAAGGAAAGAAAAGAAAAGAAGAGGAAGAAGGATGGCCCAGGGTAGGTGGGATGGAGAGCGTGGGGGTGGCAGGCAGTGGGGACAGCCCCTTGCACCTTGCGTCAGCCACACGGGGGTTTTTGGTTTTGTGGCACTGAGGCTTTAAACACTGCAAGATCTCAGATGTTGGGAGAGCCAGAACAGCTTAAAATAATGAGGATGTTTGACCCAAGCCTGCCTACCCTGGGATGGGCAGGTAGGAGAGGGACGGCACAGCAAAGGCTGGAGGCTCAGGCAGCATCCCCTGTGCAGGGGCTCAGTGATGGGGATCCTGCTCTCACCAGGGCACCCCTAAGGTCCGCTGATCTTCAGTCCAGCCTGTCTTTTAAGGGCTGAGCAGGCTCTGAAGACTTCAAAAAGCTCTTTTTAACAGGAAACATCTCTGCACGTTTCTGGTTGAGATTTCACATGGAACTTAGCATCCATTCAGCCTCTCAGGAGGTGTTAACTGAAAGTCAGTTATTAAATTGTGAATATTTCAACATTGCCCATTTTAGTAGAGGCCTCCTGGCTGGCTCGGGGTAGCAGTTAGACTTCAAATACTGGTTTTTTTTTTTCTTACTCCATGAGGCCTCTACTCCGAAAAGCTGGAGTCCATGGCAAGGGTTTTCCTGCCTTAGTGGGAAATTCAACTCTTTTGTACATGACCACAGCTCCACCAATATTAGAAATACACCAATCTGTCTGCCTTTTTGTCCAAATTCAGCTAGCATTTAAGAGATGAACTTGCCCATGTGCTTTCTAGTTAAGGCAGTTTGACCATAACAATTCAACATCCAGGGAAATGACTTTGCACAGATCCCCATCCTGTTGTAGGAAGCTTCTGAGGGCGTGTTTATACAATCCAAGACAAACACTAATTCATGACAGGTTTTACATCAGCAAATGAGTTTCACTTTACATTACGTGCACTCCTGACGTGTAATCCTCAGGTCCTCAAAAGATTAGTCGTTAATCTGGTTCTTGGGAGCAGAATGGGGCTCACAGCAGGTTTTAGGGGAAAAATAAAAAGTTAAGAGGAAAAAAAAAATCCTGCAAAGAAAGGATTGTTGCTGTTGTAAATTCCTGTCCTTGCAGCCACGGAAGAAATTTAAAGGGGTAACAGCTCCCATCAGGTTTCCTCTGTAGCCTGGACCTGTGAGATATGCCAGAAATGCTTGTGTTCTTAGAAAGGCTGCATTGTCTCCCAAATAAAAAATAAGCAGAAGCAGAGAAATGGGGCTAAAAAGCAGAAAAACCAGCCATAGGGCTGCAGTGTTCGTCTGTGGGCCCCACAGCACAAGAACAGCAGCAGCAATGGGCAGCAGATCAGAAGAATGGGGGCATTTGGATCCCAGCTCCTGCACCACTCGTGTTGCTTCCAGGTGTGTCAGCCCTGCCTGCCTGCTGCAGGCAGCTGCCTGCAACCCTCGCCATGCTCTGACTCCAGCCTGAGCAGGAACAACTCATGGATGCATGGATGGATGGATGGATGGATGCTTCTTCATCCCACCAAGCTCAGTTCCCAGCCAAGGTCCATCAGCCTGACTATCCATAACCTGGCCCTAGCAAAGCTGTTTGCTTTCCACGGCAGAACCAGAAAGAGTCCACACGTGGGCTGTGTCCGCAACCAAATGTTTTGGACATTGCTTGGGGGGAGAGGGTTTCCTCAGCACCCCTGGCTTCTGGAGGAAGCAGCAGCAGCCCCATGCAGATGTGCTCGGAGAGGGATCCATCTTTTCACATCTGAGCTTCTGTCCCAGCAACTTTGCTTTCAGGTTGGTCAGAAAGGGCTAATGGTTTTTCCCCAGCAAACCAGCCCTGTTTTACCCCAATTTTCTAGCAGATGATTCTATAATCCTCTCAACAGTAATTATATCAAAAATCTGACAGATTAAACCAAGAACTGAAAGTTTACTCCTACATTAGGAAGAGCTGAGACCTTCTACGGCTCCAGCATCGCTCAGCTGCCTCTGGATCGCAGTGTGGTGGCTCCCCTGCCCACACGGCGAGTCAACAAAATGCAGGAATCCAATTAAACAGAAATAAATACATACCATTTGCCCATAGGAATTAGATTATTCTTAATTACAGCAATCAGTGTTGTCTCGCTGCTCTACTTTTATGCGACAAATCAGCTCCCATGCCCATGGCTTTTCTTGTAAGTTGTGTCAAGGATTTTGGAAAGGAGACACCCAGTTCATTTCTGGCTGGCAGGGAGAGGTGCCAGCCAGAAGTCTGCTGTGATGGCTTTTTTTAGGGGATCCTGTCCAAAACGCCTAGTATCACCAGCTACTAAATTACTAAACATCAGCACAGTCAGTATTCAAGAATTACAGGTGTATTTGCCTCCCCATCTCTGTGATCAGCTTGTTGGTTGGGTAATGCAGCTCCTAGGGAGCCAGTGACGACAACCACAGGTTTATAGGGCAAAAAATAAGGCACCACAAAGAAATCTGGTGAATTCAATGACACTCCTTCATTCACCTGAGAACTGAAGTCTTTGTTAACCAGAAGGATCAGCGTCTAAGAGTGCTGCAAGGACATTGAAAGGGAGTTTGGCCAGGTGAAGACATGCAAATTAAAGGGGAGAGCCCAATCTTCCCCATGCCCACAAGGAAGGGAAGGCATCTGGCCTTTGCAGCCTGACTTTGTGCCACAGGGATGACAGAAGATGCCAAAATAACTGCTGGGGAGCAATTGGGATGGACCAGTGATGACCTTCCCAGATGCTGGGAGAACACAGTGAACACAGCCAGTTTGGTCGCTCCTTGGGGAGCAGAGACATCTGAGCATCCTCAGGAAGTCGTGGGAGCAAGACGGGAGCTGCAAAGCTGCCTGCTGGCTCTGCTGCTTACTGAATTTCTTTGCCCTCCTTGGAGACTGA
Organism: Patagioenas fasciata; assembly: GCF_037038585.1. Lineage (NCBI taxonomy): Eukaryota > Metazoa > Chordata > Aves > Columbiformes > Columbidae > Patagioenas > Patagioenas fasciata. The sequence continues at coordinate 61,830,255 of NC_092524.1, read as the reverse complement.
CTCCTCTCCAGCCCTCTGGTAGCGGATCAGCTCTCTGACTGCTTTTCTGCTGGGTACATTCACTTTAGTCATAAGGTGAAAAAAAAAAGCCTTCTGAAGTAGTCTTCATCTGATGGATACTTCAGATGATGAAAATAAAGGACTCTGCTACTGCCAGCACATGCATATTTCTGGGAAGTTTGCATTTAATGGGGTCGATCTACGTTATACATCCAAAACATTCACTTTGCAGCTTGTCTGGCAGGAAGTTTCTGCAACAAAAAAACATCCTGTTCTGGGGAGGGTGCTTCCAGCTGGGGAGATTAAACCATTAACCGTGGGGAATTGAGTCCTTTCTTTGGAGAGGTGATGACAAAATTCTCTGCCAAAACCCCAGACTGCACCAGCAGTTCTACCCAGAGCAAAGGGCACAGACCCATGCACAGGTTTCTAAAGGATGTATGTGCTCCTAAGCACAGGCTGAGTAAAGAGCCTGATATTTACTCAGTTTATTTATCCTGCATACATATATTACATCCATGCTATGGTTGCAGGGGTCCTCTTAGGAATTGCCAGGATGAAGGCTGCCAAGGTGGCTGAACTCTGTTCCATTGTACACTCGCTGGTGCTGCACTAATGAGAAGATGTAATTACAGAAAAAAGACCTTTTGCGCCTTGCCCCAGAGGGAGAGGCAGGCAGCTCCTGTGCAGGTTTTACCTATACTCCTCTGGCATAGGCACAAACCCTCCTCACTTGCACAAGGATGAAGATCTTCAGGCAGGGAATAGCCCTTCCCTAAAAGCCACAACGATGCAGGAGGTCCACATGCTGTAGGCACCAGTAAGCTAAATTACTACTCAGATCCACATTAACATTTATGGATGTCCTTGCTGAAAAAAGCTACTGAGACACTGGAATGGTACATAGAGATGCAGTGTTTTCCCAGCTGTTCTTCAAACAGGCTGCAGACTCCCTCCTACGAAGATCAGCTTCTCCATTCAACTGCTGATGAATCACGGTGGCTGGTATCTCACCTGGTGAACAGCCCCAGAGCAAACATCCTGAACACTTTTGTTGAGATAAGGCTAAGCATAGTTAGGATTCCTAGTGGCACAGGCAAAGTACATACTGCACATGGTAAGGAGAACAGACCCAGATACTGCCAGGTACTTTCCTGCGAGATTGTCTGAATATGAACGTTACTAAGAGTAACCAGAGAACATGCTCATCTGCTAATTCAAGAAGTCAAGCTTTCGAGCTGTTTCCAATAAGTTCTTGCAGAAGAGTGGCTTAGCATTATTTCAGAACTAATCCACTCCAAAGTCTTCAGACTATTTTCTCTACTGCTGCGTGAAAAATATTGAAGTCCCTATTTTATGACACAATAATTCCAGAACATTGACCGTCTTAACCCTTCACATTCCTACAGTACTTGGTCCAGCTGTTTCTAGAGGACCTAAAGTTGTCCTCCTAGATATTGGGCCCCTCATCATAAGGACACTGAAATACTGGAGAGAGTGCAGAGAAGGGCGATGAAGCTGGTGAGGGGCCTGGAGCACAAGTGTGATGAGGAGCAGTTGAGGGAACTGGGGCTGTTTATGCTGGAGAAAAGGAGGCTTAGGGGAGACCTTATTGCTGTCTACAACTACCTGAAAGGAGGTTGTAGCATGGAGGGTTTTGGTCTCTTCTCCCAAGTAGCAAGTCATAGGACAAGAGGAAATGGCTTCAAATTGCTTCAGGGAAGGTTCAGATTGGATATTAGGAAAAAAATTCTTCACATAAAGGGTTGTTGGGCATTGGAACAGGTTGCCCAGTGAAGTGGTGGAGTCACCATCCCTGGAGGTGTTTAAAAGGCGTTTAGAAGAGGTTCTGAGGGACACGGTTTAGTGCCAGAGTGATGTTAGGTTATGGTTGGACTCAATGATCCTGAGGGCCTCTTCCAACTGAAATGGTTCTATGATTCTATGATTATCTTTCCAGTTCTAACTCAGTCTTGGAATTAATGTGAAGTGATTTTAACATGGCCCAAACAGCTGGAGGTTTATGACAGAAAATTCTCATGCTGGGGCAAAATGATCTTCCTATACATAGGTCCAACTTACATGCAGGATATCTTATACCAACACTTTGACCTCTTTTAGTTTTTCCTGCATGATAATTTAAATCACTTTAGAAACAGGTAGTTGATATTGTTTTTTTTCTTCTTTTCAAAGAAATCAGTTGTTCAGTCATATCCTCAGGTTTTCATAGTCTGAAGAGCTGCAGTGCTTTATGCCAGCTGAGCATGTGCCTGTCATTGATCTTCAAGAGGAAAATCACTATATTTATCTGATAAATAAATATAAAACTAATATTAGGATATCATTTTATAAGTGATTCATCTCTACACATATGGCTTGCTCCAACACTTGCTTACAAGTGTTATCAGACCAGAGGTTTGGGAATTACACACTTGTAAATCAATTTAGCTTTGTGACAGTCCTTTCCCCTTCCTTTCTTCTAGATAAATAGAGGCCATATTTAGGGCTTGGTAATGGCTGTGGAAGTTCAGTACATTTCCAGTAATGGAAATAACAAAACCCAGAATTTATCCCCAGGCTTATAAAAGAAGCCTCAGGACTCAGTAAATACAAAATAACTTATGAATATTGGACAGCTTGTTCTGAAATGTGGAACTGCAGCCCATCGGTGCATAAACAAGTGAGCAGAGCCAAGCAGGCTGGAAAGCAGCTTTCCGAGGAAGAAATGGAAGTAATGGAGCAGCTCAGCCAGGCTTCGGATGCAAGCTACTCAGGGAGCTGGGTGCCACATCAGCATGATGTAAACCAGAAAGGAAATAAGTTATACTACATATCGGGGAATAAAAATATTTGTTCGCCAGTTCACCTTCATGGCAGGCTCAAATTTGCACCACTTGTCATGTAAGTCAATAACAAGACACATCCACGAATACTTCCTAAACTGCAGAGCCCACCGCTGAACTGCCAGCTAAATAGCACAACACACGTTTACTTTTTCCATGCAAACTTTTTTGCTCTGGCTCAGAGCGCATTTGCTTTACTGCATTGTACACCCAGCTGAAAGTTAAGCTGACCAACTCTAAAGGATTTCTTTTTTTCTTTGTTTTTTTTTTTTTTTTTTTTTAACTAGCAGAAGTAATTAATCTGCTTCAGAGAATGAATCAGCCTTTTCTGAGCTAGAAACACACAAAGGAGGAGATTGTGGCTGTTTCTGGGGCGGGCGGGAGGCTTACTCACACAACCACCGCGGTGGAGGCAGCTGCCCGGGTACCACAGCTGTGGGTAGCAAAGGGGGAAAAGCCCCAAAGCTGGACCCTAGAACCCCCAGTGCCACCTTGTGCACCTGAGGGACCCCCTGCACCCAAGGGAATGAGCTCGGCGCTGGGCAGCAGAGCTGTGGTGTGGCTGGGGGAGACAGGCCAGCACAAAACCAATGGTACAGAGAGGGCTATGTGGCTTTGCCTCTCCTCCCGCAGCCCCCTGGGTCCTGCATCCAGCCCATGGGGGGCGGCACACACTCCTCAGAGTAAACTCTTTGGCAGTGGAGACCTTCCTTTTATTGAGGTGAAGTACCTTGATGTGTGCCAGTTGGTGGAAAGAGCTGTTTTGCCATGGCTTGGTTTCTTGGCAGGTGGTGGGGAAAAAAAGCATCACTCACAAAAAGCTGCTACTTTGTACTATGGGAATCTCTGTTTCCACCTGGGGCCTTTGTCAGAAAATAATGCTAATTCTTAGCTTGCTGCTTTTGGTGAATGCTATGCAATGACTTAACAGAAAAGCAGGATGCTCGAGGAGCAGACAGTTCCCAGATAGGGGAAACCAGCACAACAGAAGCAGCACAGAGATAATCTTCTTATTAAAAATAATGCAATTCAACTGACAGAGCAGAGGGTAACAAAGTTATTCCTTAGCTACACTGACACAAACAAAGCCGCTCACCACAGTTATAAATAAATAAACAGGAATTATGCCATCCTCATTCATTGATTTGGGGAGAGGAACAGAGATCTGTTGCTGCTGCTTCCCTCCCTTTGCCCGCCCTCCGGTGCAGTTGCAGAGGGGCCGTGTCTCCAGCAGTGGTGGAGCTCACTGAGCAGCTCCTGGGACAGGGACAGGGACAGGGCTGGCATGTGTCCCCCCCATGGCACCAGCCCTGCCAGGGGGCAAGGGGGAACAGGTGGCCCCGGCTCCCCGTGGAGGGACTCGCTGCAGAGCAGATGGGAGCGGAGCAGACCCACGGCTCTCCAAATTCATCTGACCTCCGCAAGGGCAAAATCACCAACATTTTCCATTTTGAACTACAACTAAATTTAGAGGGTTTATGGTTGCAGAGTGCTTGTTTTCCCACACTTTCCTGGAGCGATATCCAAATTTCTCCGCTGTGATCACTCGTTAAAATGTGACTCAGCCCTCCCAGCTGCAAAGTGGAGACCAACACAGTCCCAAGGTTGCCTACTGTCATTAGATGTGTCCTGCATCGGCATTAACCATCAGCTCGAGATAAGCACAGGCAATAGAAGGCTTTGCATGTTGTATTTGGGGAGAAATCAGTGTTAGTGAACCTGTGGATACTTTGTGAGCAGCTACGCAACCTATCAACTAGAGTTTCTCTCATGTCTTTTTTGGGGAAGTCCAAGGTTTTTGACTTAGCACCGAGGATTGACCAAGGACAACTGCACAATAGACTTTGATGGAGTAGCACAGCAAAGAGCAAATTCTTCCTCTGCCCTCAGACATTCCCTCAAATTAAAGCCACACATACCTCAGCTGAGGCAAAATAATGGCCATGGTAAGAAAAACAAATGGGAAATCAATGCAAAATAGCACCCATCTGGTGACACCTACAATAACCATGCCAAGTTGAATACTACGCCCTCCCATAGTGCTGGAACGATGTCTCTTGTGAAGCGAGCTGTTATTTTTAGGGTATTTAAACATTTTGGAATTGGCTGAATGACCCCAGTGCTGGGATGAGGACTTCATCTGCTGGCTCTCAGTCCTCATTCTGCCTTTGGCCAGCCTCCTTTATCAGTTCAGTACGTTTCCCAGAGCACCTCGATGTACACCGTCAAATCCCACAGAGCTTTTTGCAAACACTACTGCTTGCTTAAGATTTTCATCGATCTGTGGCTTCAGCATTCCCAGCACTTTTGAAATGTCAGCTCAGGTATCAAACTAGCAGAAACAGCTGAATCTGTGAACAATAACTGTTCGTTATATCGAATAGAAAAACCATCATGCTGTTAGACCCTCTCCTGATGCTTTGCGCAGATGTGAAAGGCTAGGTTGACAAAACGGCAACAAACGTTCACCTGCCAAATTCTACAACCACTTACTTTTAACTGCAGCCACTTTTGTAGATGCCAGGCTATGACTCAGGGGCTCATGAGCCCCACGCACCCTCTTCCTATTTGTTTCTACATTCAGTTCCATAGAATTCTCTCCTCGTCTACCACTGATGACATCTGGTAGCAATCACAAGGCTCGGCTGTTGCTCACTAGTTATTTTTTCCCCAGGAAAAAGGAACCAGACGATACTTGCCCTTGATGAGGATCCTGAGTGCCACTGAAAAGTCACGCAAACATAGCGACCCCTTTTTTGAAGCATTCAAAAAGCGCTTCACTCCAGTTGGTACAGCATGCCTGCAGAACTGGAACAACTGGAATGCTGTGACAATCCCAGACCAGACCTACCAGCACAATGCCACCCTCCATTAGAAGGAGAAACCCAAGGCTTGATGTAACTTTTTTCCTTCTCCCAATTTGGTCTTAGCATCTTGGTTCACAGCATGGGACCCAAGAACCCTCTGTATAACAAAAATACGGATTTTTCATCTGTTCTATTGTAGCACTTGGCACTCTCAGTGCTTTTTTTGGCCTCTGGGAGATGAAGACAGCCTGGGCAGTGCAACACTCACAGCCACTGTATAATGAACTGCTGCACACACAACGCTGAGAAACACTGGAATAAACTTGAGTTTGGTGGATGATACCAAAGGGATTATAATATATTCGGTCAGAAGCACATAGTCATTCTCGAGCCTCCCTCCTGCACTGAACACCAGGGGTTATCACACTGCAGGGCTACATCCAGCTTCTGCAAAATATGTAGCTATTTTTTCACCTAGTTAGATAAAAAGCCATGTACAATGTTAATGAACGGAGCAGGGATAACTCCTGGTGATCTGTTTGTCTGCACCTACTAGCTGCAGTATTTTGCACCAAGCAGAGCTGGATTTGTTCAGTGCCACTGTGTGATCCTATGAGCCGACTTTGTTGATTCAGTGGGTGGTATTTCCTCTGAATCATTATTGATAGACCTTATTGCAAATATTAAGAGCAAGGATATCCAACTGGGAGTTCAATCTGAGCTCAGACATGAGCACTGAGTTTGTCTGAAGTTCCCCCAACTGTTTCAGCTCTATGAATATTGTTCGCTGTCTAATCTACGGCATTGTGTTGTTACCCACTGCTGAATTACTGCCATCTTCTACTCATGGCTGGTTACGGCACAATGGTGGGATTAAAAATCCCTCGTCAACAGAATAATCATTGCAGAAAAAAAAAATAGCTGAAGACATGGAAGTAGATGGGGAGGGGGGGTGGTGTGAAGGGAGAAGGACAAAATATAACTTAGTTTGCTTTCATAAGAACAATTTTCTACTCAGTTGCTCTGGAAAACCTATCCAGCATATCTGGTACATGAGAAAGGGGTAGAATTCAGCTTCCAACACATTTGAAGTGCAGAAGCTTGCTCCTTGAAACCGGGAGTTAAGACACAAAAGATGAAAATTTGTAATAAATTGGGTATAGATCTGAAAGGATCGGACAGCCAGTCCCGTGGAAGGGGCCAGTCTGAGTTTGGCAGGGGTCACAACTGAAAGTGAGGGAGACCCCATTCTACTTGACATCTTCCTTCACGACAGAGTGACTTGGAGAAAGCTGGGAGAATATCGTGTCAGCACAGAGCACAAGGATATGTGATAAAAATGGAATTGGATGGACACCTGGGAGTGGAAATCCCAGTTTCCCACCCCCATCACAGGACAGGAGGAGTCTGAGGAGGAGGTTAATAGCAGCACCTACCAGGTGAGGTGTTTATTTCTAGGTGTGGTGTCAAAACACGAGAGGCACCAGACGGACCTTTGAGCCTTGCAGCTCTGCTCATCCACGGGGAAGCTGGAGGGTGAGAAGCCCACCGCAGGACTGCTGGGGATCAGCAGAATCCGGAGTCTGCTTCATGAAAGCAGACAGCAAGTTCTAGCTTGTTTGGCATTGCACAGTGAAAAGACAAGCATGCAACTCTATTTCTATACTGATAAGAGAGTAAACATCAGACTGGGAGAACTAAGCAATCATACTGCAAATACAAAAGAAGAGAAAGCCATATATTGAAGAAAAAAAGAATTTATAATATCAGTTCAGTAAAGTTCTGAAACTTCCCCTTCCCAGGAGTCCAGGAACAAATGAATTACAGTGGTGTGCAATAAGGCGTAATGTCATTCGGTGCTTAGATTTGCTGACCTGCCAGGTCCCTTCCTGTCCTACATTTAGATTATCTTTCACACAATGGGTCTTGCACACTGCTTGCATTTTTGAAGCAAAATTCTTGGACAACAGCCTAGAATGGGATTATTAATTTATAACAGGACAAAAAAAATCACATATGCTCATAGGTTCCTGCAATCCGCCCCCCTTCACCCCGGCCCGGCCCACAATTTTGGCAGCCACTGCTCCTCTGTGTAGTGCAAAACCAAGCTTAAGTGGATGGAAGAGAAATGAGATTAGTGGCCAGACAGCCCAAATTCTGAGCAAGTTCAGCAGGACAATTGCAACCTTACTGTAACTCTGCTGACTACAACTTTTCTTTTAACTGACTTGGGCCAGAAGTTTCCTCGTACTCTGCCAGGGAGCCTGACGTGTTTCGCAGCCTGCAGCACATTTACTCAGAGAAATTCCCCAGTCTTAGGGATCTGAGAAAAACAACGTACAGTTCACAATGCCGATCTGGTAAGGGCAGGGAGGACCATGAACACCGTTTGGCGGCATTTCTCCTAAGATCAGTGTATCTGGGCTCTCCTTCCCCACCCCCAAGCTCTGGAATTCAGCTCTGGGTGCTGATGTTGCAAGAAGCCACTTCATCATTGCAGTGCTATTGAGCAAAAGGGAGGATGAGGCACGAGAGAAGTATGTAAGTAAACCCCGGCAGGACTTGGGAGACCTTGTCCAAAAACCACTGGATAACAGAATCTTTCAAAATAAAAGTCTGAAAGTGGCCCAGCCCCAGGAGCAGACACAGCGGTCATACGCTGCATGCTAGCAGATGGGCTGTCACATCCAGGCACAGCAGGACCACATCCTGCCTGCACATCACACCATCACACCTGCAATCTGGACCATCTTTTACCTACACATCAACTGCAACTGCAGCGAAGCCTGTGTCGCACCTATACATTGCATAGTTGCACCTGCCATCAGAACCACAACCAGCCCGTACACGGCATCTTCGCAACTGCAACCCGGACCAATTCCCACCTGTATGTTGCATCGTCGCACTTGCAATCTGGACCTCGTCTCACCTATACATTGCACTGTTGCATCTGCAATCCAGACCAACTCCCACCTACCCCGTGTTCTGTCAAACCAGCAGTCGGGACCAGGTCCCAGTGATGCGCTGTACTGTCACACCCGCAGTCCAGCCCAGGTCCCACCTGCACCTCCCCACCCTGGCACCTGCCACCCCCCTGCCGCTCAGCCAGCACCTCTGCAGCGCCCGGCACCTCCGAGCAGCCTGCGGAGCGGCGGGCTGGACTCTGGCGGGGATCTTCCCTCCCCTGACACCAGCCCCATCTCACCGCCTGGGAGCGGGGCAAAGCCGGAGGGAAGATGCCCAGCCGGGCTGCAACCCAGTACGGAGCGGGGCCGGGCGGGGCAGGATTCAGCCCAACTTCTCCCGACCGAGACCACCCCACGATCGCCCCCGGTGGGGCTCGGCCTTACCGCGGCGGCCTTCATGCGGGCGGGGGGCGGTGAGGCGCGGCACGGCACGGCGGGCAGCGACCCTCCGCCGGCGCCCGCAGCCGCCGGGTCTGCCCGCCCGCAGGAGCCGCGCCCGGTTCCGGGGCGGAGCGCGGGCGGGGCGGCGGGGCGGGGGGTCCGGACCGGCCCCGCTGGGGAAGTTTCTCCCTGCCCGGTAAAGGGGTCCTGCTGTGCCGCATCCCGCCCCGGCGCCCAGCCGGGGGCAGCCTCAGCGGCGGCCCCGGGCCCCTCCACTGGGCTCGCCCTAGCAGAGGTCCGGGCGGAGCCTCCGCGGAGGAAGGGTCCTGCCCGGGGGCTACATGCAGGTTCCCCCTCTCCGCAAAGAGGTCCTGACCCCCACCGAAGGGGATTCCCCTTCCTTTTGCCCCCCGTGGGCATCCTGGAGGCCAGCGCTGCAAAAGCTGCTCATTGCCCCACCTGTGCACCCCGCGCCCGCCCTGGGGTCCCTCTCTATCCACGGCCCGGGGCTGGGAGGTGAGTGGGATGTCACAAAAGCTGAGGACAGGCTACCCAGGCGGTCAGAGACTCAAAGCAGCTGCGCCCTTTTCTAGGGACCCTGAGCCCTGGTCTTTGCAATTTAAGCTCTTCACTTTCTGCATCTTTCTGAAAAAACGAAAGGGATGGCTTTACCTTTCACAAAAAATGTCAGCTCTGCAGTGAAATGATGGAGCTAAGCCTACATATTATCAGTAAGTGGGGAGGGTTTGGTGGAAAAGTTTCTTTCCCTTCATGGGTCAGGCGTGCTGTCTCCTATAGGCGTTAGGGGCCAGACTCGGTTTTAGTTTCAGGCAGAGGCGCTCGGCTTTGCCATCCAGAGAGAAAACCTGACAGGGAAAATCATGGGTGGGGGAGAGAGGAATAGCTGACATAGGAATCATGATAAAATGTTTTGGAAAGGGCTGCTGCAAGCTGGTGAGAGCTGATCTGAGACCACTGAGTGTAATTACAGGACATTTGGAGGATAGTTACTGGGTAAGAATGCAGTGCTGAGCATCTCTGAGACTTGAAATTGGAAAATGAGTCCTTAGGTTTACTGTTTACTGGTGAAACACTCCTCTGTTTTAAGAGGAAAAGGAGAGGAATGGAAGAAGACCGCATCTCTCAGGGATGGCAGTTAACCAGTGAGGCTCATCAGTTTTTCTTTTACTCGAAATAAATGTTTCTAATTGGTATCTTATGCAATACTAAGGTGGGTACATAATTTGTTTTCAAATCTACATAGAAGGAAAAATGGATGTGTTCTCTGGAATCTTTCTCTGAGGATACAAACCTGATCTTGAGAGAGCTATTTTTATTTATTTATTTATTTTTTATTTAGGAAATAGCAATTGTGTTTTACTGCTACTGGTTTTGTTTTAGCTTTTTTCCCTTCTCTGCAAGTTTTTGCCACTTTGGTGTGTAAAGAGGGACAGGGAAGCCAAATCTTTCCTACTTGAATGCATTTTTCTTCGTCTCCGCCTTTGTCTGTTCCCTTTTCATCCTGGGGCAGCCCTGGCACTTGGGCAGGGTTGGCCATGTGCAAGGCAGGCAGGACACCTTGCTCCTGGCCATGAGGGTATCCACGGGGCTTCCCCTCGTGCTGCCTCACGAATAAGCTCATTTCAGGCATTTTCATTTCCCATTTGGTGACTCTTTGCCGGAGTGGTTGGCCAGTGGATCCTTTAATCTATGTCATATGACAGCTATGTCCATAGGACCATGGGGTAGCAGGAAGGCTGAGGATCTGTGTGACTTGCAGGGCACTTGCACCTCGCTGTGACCTTATACTTGGGGCAGATAAAAGACAGCAAGGGAGCTCTTCCCCTTCCTTCGTTTTTCACTGCTTTACTCATCCTTACCCTAATGCTTGACACTTGTCAGTCATGCTGCCTGACCTCAATATGAGTGGGATAGTACACATGGTCCTAAAAATTGCTTATGGAAGATAAATTAACTGCTGGGCTATGAAGGCTCTTAGCATCATGTAGGAGTAAGGAGCAAAGCTCAGCAAAGACAGGGCAAGTAAAGAAAATGAAATTCTGTGTAAATGCCCCTCATTTTCACCCAGATCCCTTTTGACCAAAGTAGATATGAACGTGGGGGTGAACAGCAAACACATAAATGCTTGTTTGTTGGGATAAAGCCACATTGTGCATGTGTGTCCAGAGCTGGATGCACATGTGATGTGGCTGAGGGGATGCAGGAGCTGATTTTCTTCCCTGGACCTGTGTCTGCAGTGTGCTTTGCACACACCTTAGCTCCTTGAAAAGCATGCTCAACTCTCTCTAGGCTCTTCATCTGCCTGCCTGAAGGAGGTGGAATCACTGAAGGTGCTGTTGAATGTCTGAATTGCCATTTCTGTTTGGTGTGATCACTGCCAATTATATCAGAAATGTGTAAATGGAAGTCCACCAGGTGGACCAAACTCTTTGGATACATCGTGAGCCACTTTTTCTCCTCTAATCCACAACTGGCCCCTTTTTTGTTCTGGTTCAGGTGAAAGAGCTGATGGCGAGTCTGTTTTTTTCAACACCACCCTTGTGCTGCTCCTTGGTTGCTCAGTCCCACAGTAAATGGGATGGAAAGAAACATCACTGCAGCTGGAAGATGGGGGTTTGAATTTTGGTAGAACTACTTCTCTGGCTGGATTGAGCTCTTGAAAAGCAACCTTTTCAATGGAAGAAGCTACTTCCAAATCACTCTTAGCTTGTACTAGTCTATGTTGTCACTACCTACACTAATATAGAATAGAATTTGATAGAATATTTCATTTGGAATGGTCCTACAATGATCATCTAGTCCAAATGCCAAATATTTGGATCAAAGTTCATTTCTTCTGATCTCTTACCTACAGTTGTGCCCTGGTCCTGAGGGGGACTGAAAAACCTTTATTTGGGGCTTACGACATGAAGGCAGGGCTGCAGTAGAGCTCAGGAATGTCTGAGAGACATGGCTGTTTGTGTAGACATTCCTCTTCCTACCAATTAGCTGGGATTTAGATAGAGATCTGCCATGCTGAGAATGTCATTACTGCACAGCTGCAGCAATTGTTGTCCCAAGGTCTGATGACAAGAGCTGGTTTTGTGTTTGTCCCTGCTTGGATTAAATCAGGACTCGTTTCCAGCAGTGGTGGAGGTTAAGGGCATGTACCGCACAGAAGGATTCCTGAGCTTTTGTTTCTTTGCTTCAGCCCTTTTCAATGCTTACAGTGAAGGTCAGAACACAGAAGGAAAGTGCTTTTTAGTTTTGAGCCACAAAGCGCTAGCAGCAGTTGAATCTTCCCGAGGGAGGGGTCCCGAGAGAGTTAAGAACCTCAAAGATGAAGATATTATCTGTAATATCAAATGCACAATCATGTTTGTGTTTTAGTGTTCCCTGAACCGCAGGAGATTAAGTAAGAACACTGGGGAGCAATCTAGTGTTTGTAAGTCAGTAATGGTGCGTATGTACATGAGGATTCAGACACACATTTTCAGTTGTTGTAATCGGAAGAAGATTAAAAAAAAATATATGAAGCCTAGAGACATGGAATGGGTGAAATGCCTCAGACTGTGTAATTTAGATAAAGACTCGCTGATGTCCTATTATATAATGCAGCTGAGCACAGTCAATTTTTCTAAGATGTTTTCAGTCGCTCTGCCTCATATTTTGTTTTGTTAGAGACAACACTTGGAAAGCAAGAGAGTCCTTTGTTTCATAAGGGCTCATCTGCTCCTCTTGCCTACTCCCCACTTGAGAGTGTTTTTTTCTTCGTGTGCCATCGTGTTTATTTCCCCAGCAACAGCAATTGCATCTCAAACACAATTTCAAAGAGGCTAAAAGCTTCCAAAACAAACATCCACTGCATTTAAAGAAGAGGCTGAAGTCTCATTCCCCTCACACGCAGATTTCTACCTAATCACAATGTAAGATTAATGGCTGTGTTTCCCGTGTAATTGATTTTTAAAGCATTGTAGTTCTTGCGCTGATTATTCAGGCACACTCGAAGCACGGACTAACAGGACATAATTTTGTACTGATTCAGTGCTCTGGATTTTCTATCAATCTCTTGCTCCTCGGTCTGCCTGGTGCTCTTCCAGGTACACAGCAAAGCCACACTTGCTGTCCCTTGCCATGGAGAAAGGAACTGGTTACAAACTCAGGAGAGAATATTAATCCAGGTATCGTGTTCAGTGGTGAGATAAACATCTGTCAGCCAGACTGGGGGTACATGTGACATGTGGCTCCCTGCCTCTATCTCCTGTCCAGATGGCGAGAAGATTTCTAAGTCTGCCAGAGCTTGGAAATGTTTCCAGCTCTGGCAGGAAAACCTTCTGCTTATATGTCCGACTTGCTTGAGTTCAGGTCCCCACTGCTAATAACTCAGCTAGGAGCATCCTTTGAAATGCTGTGTGTAATTCTCAATAATTCCCAGAATGATGGATTTAAAGTGGGACAGATGCTGAGAAGGGGAATGCTAGTGGTGGTTTACAGCGTGAGATTAAAAGACTTTGGCTGATATAGCAGAACAAAATGAGGGTTAAGAAGGGATGTAGTTGTCTCTCAGTATTTCAGGAAAGGTGTCAGTGCCACATAGAAGCGAAATCCACCAAGCTGTTTAAGCGTGTGAACTATACTGGTACAAGAACAAATGGGTGTTAATGAGAAATGAACATGTTTACATGGAAGAAAACAGGTTTTTTAATGGCCAAAAAAGTCATATCTCTGTCAGGAGATGGAAGGCCAAAAATTCTAGGCTGAGTTAAAAGGCACCAGCATTGCTTTATGAAAAGTGATTGAAGAGGGGTTTGCCTGCAATAGCAGATTCCAGTTGTAGTGACCACAAAGGCGTTTGGTCCTAAATTCTCCTTTGCTTTTATTTAAACATCTTTCTGTAGACTGAAGGAATGAAGAAAGGTTGTGATAGACATGTTTACCCTCCCATTTTGGGTAGTGATCAGGGATAACTCCTCTCACAGTGTAGGGTGGGGTGCTTTTGAATAGGTCCCCCTCCTATAGTTCCCTCCTCATTCCTCAGATAATCATGTCAGGCTTAGCCTACATCTCACGCCTTGGTTGTGGTTCACTGGTGGCTTCCTTCCTCCCTTCACACTCTGGATGCCTGGTGTGTTTCATATGCTTCGAGGTTTGTAGGTTTGATGTCTTCTGTAATGGAAACTCCTTCATCAATCTTTGGATGACCACAGCCACAGGAATAAAGAGCATCCAACTTGAGACGTGTGTTACAGGGACTAGTTATAGCCAAATTACTACATTAATGACACAACTCCTACCTCTTTCCCTTCCTCAGAATACTGGAGGTTCAGAATAAAAATAAATACAGTTACATTTCTGGGAAAGAACTTTTACAAATGCTTGGGCCCTACAAGTTGTTGGGCACTATGACTGGATCCCGTGAAACACAATACAGTTATTTAGTGTCTTCTCCAGCAAAAGAATTAGAACCTTAGAAAAAACTAGTAGGAGAAAAGTTCAAGGCAAATAACAAGAGATGATTCCTCACACAATGTGACATAAGTTGTGGAACTCCCTGCTGCAGGATGTTATGGACATTAAAAATCATAGGGACAAATTAATGGAAGAAAACTAGACTGAGGGCAATGAAGATAATACTTCCGGCTCTGGAAGTTCCTCAGATGCAAAATGCTGGAGGTTGAGGAGGTGTTGTGGGTGGATGTCATATGCTGCACTTAGACAGGACTGGCAACAGTGAGACATCTGATTTTGGCCTCTTACAAAGACGAAATGTGGGGCTAGTTGGATGGAGGGTATGGTATGGCCCAGTACAGATGATCTTATGTTTTTGGGCTTTCTTCTACCCTGCTCCTCATAGGTAGTGGGAACTCTCCATGATCTGCAGAGCTCAGTTCACTATCCATTCTTTGAAACAATGTCTGCAAAGGTCTTAGCTAAGTGACTCAGTGAAAGACTGATTAAGAAGATATGACATCTGCAAAAGTCTGTCTTGCTTCTTTCCAGAAGGTTGTTGTTCTGGCTTTGAGCAAAGCACAGGATTTTTTGTTTGCAGGGTCAGTTTGCTGCTAAACTACCAGTGATTTAACCAGTTTGCCTGAGCTGGTGGAAGGATGGAAGTGCCATGGCAGGGCAAGACATGGCTCCTTCTCCTTTAGGATCATCACTAGCCTTCCAAGAAGCAGCATGTTCTGCATGTTAAGTATCAACATGGCAACAAATTTAATGCACAGTTTGGATAAATAAGACCTGTGTTCTTAGCAAAGGCACCAAGACAGAGCCCTTTTGTGACAGTGAGACTTAGACCTAGTGTGTGCCACTGGGAGAAATGCAGAATTCATTTGGGGAGGGGAACTGATACAAACAGCAGCCCATTTTCCTGGACAAAGGCTGTCTTTCAAAGCTGTTTCTGCATGCAGCAGAACAAAGGCTGATACCCTAGTCTGTACTCAACAGTAGCTTGGAATATTTGATAATTTGGCTATTGTACATGCATACATCATGCTTGGCTGTAAATAAATAGGGCCATGGTTGAATCCACTATGAGGATATAGTCAGCCTGTTTCCCATTACCATTCTGGTTTCAAGGAAATGCTTCTTTTGCATTTCTGCCTTGTTCTGGCCAACCTAAGTGCATCTTGCTACTGAGGCCAAAGGACCTCAATTTCAAGCTCAGTAGCAAAGACACAAAAGTTTTGCCACCATTTTAGAGGAAAGTCCTTTAGTGATGAGAAACTGATTAATCACTTCTGTCTCCTAACTCTGTAACTTCTGTTTCTCTTGAGAACCTTTTCTTGGCTGAATTCATGGCCAACAAACAAGTAGTGCAAAAAGAACTTGGGCCTTATAGGTAAATTGAGGCCCATGCTGTGATAAAGGTGTAGACTAACTCTCTGCACTTCTGTTCCTCATGTGTGAAAGGAGGAAGATGAAAACTTCTAAAGCTGATCCTCAGATGCCTGAGATACTCCGAAAACAAAGTAGTGACACTTGCTCAAGCATGCAAAACAGCGGCAGTATACAGATTAGCGATAGTTTTATAAGTTGTCCTCAAAGTTCTGTGGCAATGTAACATATTTGTTCAGTTCAATTTGTGGTTACACTTATAATGCAAGGAAAAATTGAGTTGCTGTACTGGAAACATTAAAAATCACTGGCTTAAACCACAGTGTGTTTGCAATGTAAACATTTGAGCCTTTGTTAATGTAATTGAGTGTAACTGGAGAACAAAGCAACCAGAATGAGACTTTTGCAGAGTCATCAGTTTTTTACTGGGCAAAACAATTTTTACTTGGACATTTTGATCACATTTAGTTCATTGATTAGCATTAGGCAAGGGTTTTTTGCAGCGGCAGTTTGCAGAGCTTGGCGTGAATGATTCATATCCTATGGCATAATGTCACATGGCATAACAACACATAAACATTTTCTAATAACATCAAAATCTTTGTGTATGTTTTAGTATTGAGGCCAAGAACACAGAGATCTGTTCCAGCAGAAGAGCTAGTGGCATGTATGACTCAGTACATGGCATTACCTCTAAACACATAAACACTTGACTACCAGCAGCATTTACTCTGAGGCTTTGTGACATTCCTATCAATTTACCTTTTTTTTTTTTTTTCTTTATTATTTTCATTCCTCAAGTATTGTGAAGACACATGGTGATGAAGGGGCAGATATTCTGGAGAACTCAGCAGCCAGGTCCCTTAGGATGGAGATCTAGAAAAGCATAGGAAATCTACATGGGAAACTTCAGACTATCCTTGGAAAATTAACAGAAAAGAATAACAGAAGATTAAATTACTGGTAAAAGGGGTAAATATAAAAGGAACAATCAACCAACCTATTAAAAGAAGCTGCTTCCATTGATTAATGACTCATTAAAGCAAATGAAAGAAAAACCTTTCACAACTGAGAGGAATGGACTAATAGACTGCTATAGTGATTTATCTTTGGTTGCTTTTCTGTGTATTTTTAAGTGATCTGGAAGAGGAATGAATAAGGAAGTGACAGCAGTTCCTGATGATACAGAGTTTACTGAGAATAATAAAAATTAAAACTGACAGGGAAGATTAACAGAAGGATCTCATAATGGTTATTGGCTGAACGGTAGAATAGCAGATGCAATTCATGTACTTAAGGAAAACAAAACAATCTTAACCATGCACAGTGGTGAGGTCTAAAATTAGCTATTGCCACTCATAAAGAAGAGCTTAGACTCATAAAGAAGAGCTTAGACATATGAAAATGTCAACTCAATGCTCAGCAGAGGGAAAGTGGCAAATCGGCTGTTAGGTATTGTTCAAACAGGAAAAGAGCATAAAAGAGAAAACATAACAAGCTGCTCTAGAAATGTTTTGCACTCATGGCTGGGATGCCACACACCCAGGAGAGTGTACGTGGTTCTTAACTACCTTGCTTAAAAAAAATAAGCTGAAGAAGAAAGGATGTGGAGAAAGGCAAGAAGAACAGTAAAAGGAATAGAACTGCTTCTCATGAGAAGATGTCGTACTGACTAGGAAGAGGGATGATTGAAAGAGTCTGTGGTTGAGGCTGCAGTGTCACTAATGCAATGGAGAAGGTGAAGAGAAAGCAAAATTCACTTTTTCACCCCAAGTGAGAACCTGGGGTCTTAAAATGAACTCAATTTTTCCAGTAATGCAGCTTTTAAACAAACAAAATGAAGTACTTTTTTACGCAGTCTGGCATTAAAATGTATAGCTCACTATTCTGGTGTAGATGCGAAAGAATAAAGGGCTTTAAAAAGTGGTTAGAGAAATTCAAAGGAGAAAAGGCCATTGAGGCTATTCATCGTAAAGATCCCATACAGACTGTGGATCAGAAAGCCCATAAATTGCACATGGATTAGAAAAGTATTTGTATTAGCATACAATGTCCTTATTGCTGCTTAAGTGTTCACTGCTGTCAAAGGTGAGATACAGTCCCATTAGCATAGCTGGGGCATGTGTGGTCCCACAGCAAACGTTCTTGCATTTTTTCCCTAAGCTGTAAAGAATTTAGTAAAATGGGTGCCGTGCTTCTTCGGAAAACTGACCTTCAGATTTGTGCTAGACCCTGAAACTCTGACTTTTCCAAGGTTACAGAGGGAGATGGCAACAGATGACTCAAATGTCCTGTGTCGCCGTGGGATTATGTACCACGGGACAAGGCAAACCAGCCCTCTTCCCCATGTACAGTTCTGCTTCTGTTCTTTGCAATTGAGGTACCAATCATCTCCTAGCATTTTCAAAACATTTATCCCCTGCCACTGACAGGTTTTGAGCTAATTGTGGTACAGAGAAGCTGCTTTTTTGAAAACATCTGAAGACAGCAGTCACAAAGCTGATGTGACAGGGAGTTTCCATGGCTTGCTCTCGTTGCACAAAGGTTTGCTTCTTACGACTCAGCCACTGGTCTGACTTGGTTACTCATCAGAAAGCTACTTGAAGAAAAGACTCATTTTGAGTTGAATTTAATTAAAGATCTGAATGGTGGAGCTGGGGCTGAGGCTCAGAGCTGGGGTTAGTGGTAAGATGGGGTAAGGAGAACCGCCAGCTTTCTGCATGGTGCTGGTGCGAGCTTCTGCTTTCATAACAAACCTGTCCGTCCTTCCAGTCACACAACAGCTGCACTGAGCCTCAAGGGATTGTGTTCACCTCAGAAAGCAGTGTGTTCAGCCCTGGAGCCCGCTCAAGGGACCTGCCTGCCTGTGTTCTCGACCACGTGTGGACTGACATGTCCCCTCCTGCAGCTAGGTGGGCTGTGTGAGGAACAGGCCATGTCTCCACCCCGTGTCTATGGGCACAGGCAGCCGAGCCAGCATGGGAAAAGCTGTTATTTAACATTGCCAGGGGCCAGCAGTAAATGCTTCTGTCTGTTGAAGGAGGAAACCAGAAAGGGAGTGGTGATTCATGGTGAACCTCTGAGTCATGAGGCTTGCATGGGTTATATTAGGGTAGGGCAGGATATACCCTACCCCTTACTTCATGGCAAACCTTCAAGTCCCTGCCTAGCTCTCGTTACTCTGCCATTAAGAGTCTGTGCTACCTTGTGCTTGTTTCATTTGTGCTGTATTGCCTTGTCCTTCATGCTACTGTTTTGATAAAGAGTGAAAATCATGTTGTTGGCCTTGGTGTTTCTTCAAGGCTGGACAAATCAGTCCTGTCCCCGTAAGGCCGGGCTCAGAATGAAAGATGGTTCATTGCAGGGGGCTCTTGTTGGCAGCTGCAAAGCCTAAGCAGTGCTGGCACTTGTGTGCCCAGAGAAACTCGTTGCAGATGCAATGAAGATCTATGGGCCTGGCTCTCCTGATCTCTTCTTAATAAAATGTTTAGTTCTCCCTGTCTCCTGAGCGTCCAGCAGACATGGACCAGAGACGACCTGAAAACAGGAGGGAGTAGTATGGCTGTGGAGGCTAAGGGAGCTTTGCGCCTTGCCTCACCAGCAGTAGGAGCTGGATTAGAGGGAAAGCTGGAGACAAATAACTCTTTCCCAGAGCAGAGGAAGACCTGAATCCCGAAGGCCATCCTGTAGGAAGCCAGACCAGATCCTGCCGATTGTTCTGAAAGCTGCCAGAGACTCCCTGAATATTCATGCAGCAAAGCATTTTTGTAGCTGTGATGCTCTAAGGATGTAAGCAGTGTGAGACAGGCAGAGAGAGATATCTTTTGTTATAGTGACTTCAGTTTTCTTTTATTTATTAAGAAATCTGTGCAGGGCTTAGGAAAACTGGTCTTTAAATCTGTCATCAGCTTTTGAAAAGATGAGCCCAAAAGCTTCAGCTTGGCATCGTCTGACAAATTTGTAAGAGGGAGGTGTGTAGGTGCTGAGCTCTGTTTTCAAGCTCCATGAATGGAGCTGTAAGTGAATGGGGAAAAGGGCAGCTCACATCTCCTACCCGCATCAGCAGCTCTGCCAGAAAACGGACTGTTTCTCCCCTGAGCTTACCCTACTAGGTGGTTAGAACAGCACATTCGTCTGGTCTCATATGCTGAACATGGGATTTACTCATTTGACTTCTTCTTTCCATTCTCTCACTTGCAGACACAGCATGGCCATGGACAGTATTGTACTGTGGTAGCTCCTCCGTGTTGGGATCCCATATGCCTGATGCAGCTCCTTCACTTGAATTCCCCAACAAATGTGTAGAGGAGATCCCAGATGGGAGGATGGAGGCAAATTCCCTTGCAAATGCCTTGCACTTATCTTTCACTCCACAAAGTCCAGATGAGCCTTGAAGTGGTTTCTCATAGATCAACATGTTTGCCTGAAAATGAAGAGCCTTTTCTCATTTCCAGAAGCAGTATGATAAATATTTTCATTTCAATATGTTTCTTTTTTTTTGCTGGGAATCACTTTCATTTAGCTTCTTATCACAGTGACTTAGGGGCTAAGAATAACTAGAGTCTAGCAGCTCCTAGCTGATGAGAGATATATTTTGAGAGCTGAATTTAAACTTGCATTACTCATAACTAAAGAAGCAAAAGCCGCTCCTGCACTGAGCTCAGCTTCCTGTGGGCCTGACAGAAAGAAGAAAAAGATGATTTTCTTTTACCTCATCAAAATTAAGACCATCAGGAACATGCAACTGCTCCAGTCTCTGCACTAAAGGAACTTGATAACAAGCTGGCAGTGATAGCTGCCTTCAGCCTTCTGGCTGGAAATAGCTGGTATTTCCCAGGTAGCCACTGCTGGACATACCCATGCAAAGCTTCTTACTGAGGTGCTGGCTTTTGTTCTGAAGGTTTGTGAAATGCTCCATGTTCACATGCAGAGAAGCTGTTTGCAGCTGGCAGGTTTGCAGTTCTCTGGGGGCATGGCCTGACCCCCTGCCCAAGTGAGACAGCTGGAGCCTTCCCCCATCAAGGGGGCTGCCTTGGACCCTTGGAGAGCCACCCTACACCAGTGCAGCAGTGTGCAAACGTGTACACTGGCCAGCTTTTGTCATCTAGTGGCAGTCAAGTGAGCTGTGAAGACACAGCGAGGCACTGTCCACAGAGCACAAGCCAGATGAAGTGTGGGATCTGATGGCTTGGCTGTGGGGTGAGCTGCTTCCTCAGAAAGCTGGATTAAAGCTGGTGGAGGTCTCTGGGTTGATGTCTCACCTCTGTTTTACAAGGGTGATGTCCAAGTTGATACCTTTGATTGGTCTTGGAGATTTTTTTGTGGGATCTTCTGATGGTCAAAGGAGGGAGAAGGGAGAGAAGGCAAATGATTTTTGATTACAGGAGCTCAGCAGGGCTCTGTGTGCTCTGAGTACCCAGCATGGCGACAGCAGGGTTTTGGCTGAGTGCTGTTATGTGTGTCCTGGAGCTCCACGGCTTGGGGGTTGGAAAGCCTCAGGACCAGAGATGCAGGCTGTGCTTTTTGAAGGGGAAAGGAGAATCTTGCCTTTCCTTCCAGGAGCAGATGAGGACAGTGCAGAAAGGTCCGGGTCGCCTGTAACGTG
The DNA here is from genome assembly GCF_037038585.1 of Patagioenas fasciata. Lineage (NCBI taxonomy): Eukaryota > Metazoa > Chordata > Aves > Columbiformes > Columbidae > Patagioenas > Patagioenas fasciata. The sequence continues at coordinate 61,808,813 of NC_092524.1, read as the reverse complement.
GGAGGTGAGCAGAAATGCCCGAGGAGTCAGGCACTTGGAATGGGAGGGGGCAGATTAAAGCCCGTGGGATTGCCCGCGAGGAACAGGAGGCAGTGTGGGAGGCTTCTCTGCCACCCTGGGGTCAGGGGAATTGTGGAGGGCTCCAGTTTTCAGCTTGGAGGTGGAATCATGAACCTCAATCCTTTTTGCATTCTTCAGGCCAAAAAAAAAATCCTTTTGATTTTTATATTTTTTTTGCTGAAACCCACATTTTAGTGTGAACAGGACATAGAAAAGAGATTAATTTGCATCAAATGAAAAAAAAAAAAAGAAGCAGAAGCAAAGATGTATGCTGAAGTTTCTGAAACATGGTATGCAATAGATGTTTGGAGTTACCACCGGGTAAAGGCAATGTCATTCCACTGAGGTTGATGAGGTTTATTACATTTCTCTGCCATGGCTGAGATTATACCCCCAAGAAGCCAAAAAGGAAGCTATGAATCTTGGCCACTTTTAGAATCACAAGTCAGTATAGGGAGGAGGAAATCTGGGCTTTGATTAAAACCAGGGAATTGCAGAGCCTGTGGGAGCAGGGACTCACTCAGTGCAACACTCAGGTACGTGACACGCTGGTGAACCAGAGACAGGGGTATGACAGGATGCTTTTGAAATGAGTGCACTGCCAGCAAGCTGTGGTGCTCTCTGAGAGGGTATAAGAAAATGCCGATAGTGATCAAAAGCAGAGAAGTCTAAGAAGTTTTTCAAGGTTTTCACCTTGCGTGGAGGAAGTGCTATCACACTCCTTCCTGTAGTAGGTATTAGTGTGGTGCAACCACTGCGGAAATGATAGGTACAACCAGGAAACAACCCAGAGAGTCAACATCTGGCCATACTTTGTACCCGGGTGGTGGTGTGACTTTGCTTTCAGAGCCCATTACATGCCTGAAAGCCTTTGGAGATGTGAATCTTTGTCCCCATGCCCTTCCATTAAAGAGGGACATTCTACTTGCCCCTGTTAAATGCTTTGAGATCTTCTGGGCTGTTAAGCTCTGGCTTATGATTCCTGCCAGCTTCAATGTGGGATGTGAAAGGGGCTTGTTTGAAACTGTGACCACTCTGCTCAAGCCATCACTGGCCCTGGGAGAGTGCGAGCATCCATCCCTGCCAAACCAGGCACCAGGCACTGACGTAAAGATCACAGAGAGCAGTGCACTTTGGACAAATGAATGAGTATTATTTCCAGGAAGATATAAAAGGGTTGCTGGCAGTTACAAAATAAACAGCTACGAGTTGTGGTATCAGGAGGCCTGAGAAGATGTCTGCCCAATTTTTTATCTTTTTTTTTTTTTTCCCCCCCTTCATGTTTAGTAAGTACTAGTTAGGGAGGGCTTAAGCAACACCTTCAGCCTCTGCACTGTGCAGGTCAGAGATGGACTTGATGGAATCAGCAGAGACTCCACTGAATTCCCCTCTGAGATCAATCTGAAAGCAGCAGGAAGCCCAGCCATGCTGGTTAGCCTCAGGCCGGATGGGAATTTCTTGACACAGGTGGAAAAACGAGCTTGGGAAGAGCTGGACCATCCTTTTGAGCTGAGAAGCAAGAACATGAGCTTATTGTGCCTGTAACTGGATGTGAGCTCCCTTCTTGAATGCATGCTGATTTAGAGGAAAAAAGCTCCTCCTCTTTCTGTCCTCGATGAACAAGATGAAAATGTGTTTTACCAGCTGATTTAGCTCTTGCATGGAGTTGGCAGTGAGCAGGCAGCTGTGTCCTCTCTGCTTCCAGATCTCTGCTGCTCTGCAAAGCTCCGCAAGTACTGTGGGCAGCTGAGGAGACAGGGAAACCACAGGGCAGCCCCAGGTGTCGGGGAATGGAGCCCAGTGCCCGACCTGCAGGAGATACAGCCAGGAGCAAAATCAATAGCACTAAAATTGGGAGAGGATGGCTTGTGCCAGGCTCGTCGGGAGAGTGGCATGTCTGGCTGCCATGCTCCTTCTTTCTCATTGTGGTCATGGTGCAGGAGCCAGTATTGCTGCAAATGGACACTTAAGCAGTGAGATCTGGTCTGGGGTGAATGTGTCCAGATGCGGAAGGAGCAGATACAGTCGCACCCTGCAGGACATTGCTGTGCCAGAGAGACCTGAGGATCGGTAACCTGCCTCAGCTACTGACTCACACTGTGAAGCCATGTAGCTCCTGCCCACACCTGCCTTGTATATGTGTGTGTGTGCATGTGCATGCATCCAGTGGTGGCAAAGGCAGAGCAACCTTACTTTGAAGCATACGATTCATGCACAGGTTTGCATGCTTTGCTGGAGGGGTGAGTGAAGGTGAGAAGGTGCTGAGTGAGTTACACCAAACTGTGCCTGTCTTTGGGTACTCATGGTTCAGGTTTATGCCTTTCCTGAGGCCAGATCCAGTGTGTATGGGGCTGGGCTGGAGGTGAGGTCCCTGCAGCATGTGTAGGCTGGCATGGAACACCCAGGGCTCTTGTTCGGAACAGGTAAACCTGGCTGGGCTCAGAAACCTCCAGACAGAGATGTGCAGGTGCTCATTCCCCACTCTCATACCCATCTGTGCTCCGGTGACCGCAGACCAAGTGCTTGCTTTCTACTTCTCATTTTTGCAACTGTGGTTTGATTTCTCATGCAGGGATGAACTTGCTGGGGCTATGACCACCCTGAGCAGATCCAGCTTCCCTTAAGGAAGGGCACCTGGAGTCAGAGCTGCAGGAGGAGGCCGTGCTTATGTAGCTGGCAAGAAGGGGTTTGTGCCATGCCTCTCACTCTTGGGTGAAAACTCTTCCTCCCCAAAGATTGGGATGAAGGATGGGGTGTCTTGGGCCTGAATGGGAATGACTGAACACTTGCCTGTGATGCTGACAGTGTGACAGCATCTCCTCCTCGGCCTGGATAGAAACATGCATAGACTTTCTCATCAAAATTATGTTGCATGGGGCAATTAACTTGCGTGGAGAGGCTCAGACATTCAACTAGTGAAGAGGAAAGCCTCGTCCTGTGGGGGCATCAGTGCTGCTCTGTAGTCTGGATCAGCACTGTCACTCCAAAGCGCTGTGGGAAAAACCAGCCACAGCCCTATTTCATTTCCCCATTTTCTGAGAAAGAACCAAGTGAGGTCCCTTAACCCTGGGGCAACAGTCAAAAAAAGCACTCCTGTTCTCTGCTGCTGGGGCAGTTCTCTGCAGGGCAGCTGGGTTTCGGTTTGACTGTCTCCCCTCATGTCCGCAGCGATGTGGCTGCGCAGGTGTGAGGGGACTGGGGTAGTGCCAGAGGGATAGGAGCCCCCACCCCACTCACCAGCAAACACTGAGGATAGTCAGGATGAATGCTTGGACTAAAAGGGTCATGAAATCACTGTCTAAATCCCCCACTTGCCATTTAGGGCACATCTAGAGCTCCACAAGGCAGCCAGGGCTGGGACATCTTGTGCTGCATGGAGAGACACGGCACTTGGGGGTTTCAGGATTTTCAGATGATTTTCTGTCATCAAGTAACAGCCTCACTTCCAAAATATTCCTCTAGATCCTGAAAATCACCTAAGTCCCCTTGTGACCCATGAGCCAGTAAAACATCTTGGCCTTAGCTTAACTTCAGCCTCATGGTTAATGGTCATACCTGTGAGTTGGAGGGTTTGCTGAAGGTAGGAAGGAAGTCTTCTAAAAATATGGCAGTTTTGCACAAATTGTGACCTTTGGTAAACATCTCTTCCAGACATTTTACTAAGTAGAGCTGACAGATGAGGACCTGCCCATATTAAGTGTGCCTCAACTTGTCCAGCCGTTCTTTGTGTCAACAAGTGGGTGCCTACATCATTTTCCACACTGCTGATGTACCCGTTGATGTAGCACAGCACTCTTGCTGGGTACCACACTGGAGTACATCTTCCTTCTCTCTCATTTGCAAAGGAGTTATTTATTGCCCCCAGACTGCAAGACTGTGAAGTGGCTTGTGGCAGCCATGTATTAATAAAATGGCTTACAGATCATTGGTTGCCACAGATGAGAAGACAGCGATTACACTATTTACACCACAGTTGTTTTGTTTTACAACGTAATTCTTGTTCATTTCCCTGCAACAAACTCGCAAAGAAAAAGCACCCATTCATTGGTGTTACTCATCTGTATAATTAAACAGTAAGTGCCTGATCTGTCAAATAGATAGAGGCTCATTCAGATTTTGCTTGCCATGTGTTTGTTCCGTGGAAGGGTGGAACCCCTCAAAATTGGCACAGATCCATTAAAATCAGCTCTGTTAAAGTGATGAGTGGAGGTCTAGGTAGTTACCCAGGCTTCTATTGCAATGGGCTAGAGTGTTGATTTCAGACAAGATGATGCTTCCTTAGGTTTTGGGCTGTATTAACAACCCCAGACTTTCCAGGTTGAGTGGGCTGAGCATTCAAGAACCAAGTGTGTCCCTCATCTCCAGACCATCTCCCTTTCCCAGAGTGCTGCAGAGCATGTAGGTGAGGATGACCTCTTCCCTTCTTAAATCAAAACTGGACAGTTTCAAAATAGGAATATCTCGTAACAGACCTTTACCATCTATATCCTTTGCAGTTGGATGGTGCACGGTGAGTGAATGACACCGATCACACTAGATGACACTGCTGTTTGATTTTCTAGTTTATAATTGACTTGCATTTCCTAGTTGCCATGTACTCTTTGCTCTTTATAGGGAAATCACGTGGTGAAGCCATGGGGGAACAGCTCCATTTCCAATCACCCTGTCTGTGAAATGACCTCGTTGGAGACTGCATTGCTCTGACCATGTCTTTGTGGCTTCCTCTGAATCCCAAGGAGATGCAGCTATGAGGCTCTAATCCCTGCTGGCCTGCCTTGCAGGGGCTGATTTATCAGTGTTGGATGAGCTTTGCCTGCCTGTCTTGCATTCCTTTAGGTGGTTTGCAACACTGAGTGTCTGCATCCCAAACTGAGACTGAAATCCCTTTCAAGCAAGGCTTGTAATGCTTATTCTGCCTCTTCTCAGGCCATTTGGATGCCAATGAACTCACCACAACCATGCAAGACCATATACTCCTTACAGTGATCAGAGCATTGCTTCTTTACACTACTTAGTCCAGCCACTGTGTTTACCTTTTCTGCACTTCATCCTGTTGCTTGATTTCACCAGACCAAATCCTCTGAAGACACACAAATCAGGCTACACTGAAGAATATTTGCACTGGCAGAAGACCAAGCTTTTGGCTTTGTAAGAGCCTTCCAAGGGAGGCTCATGGAACAGGCAGTGTCTATCAGATGCAAGGGATGTGCCTTTTGCAGACAAACAGAGCAGGAGCTGTGAGTACTGCATTTGTCATTTTGCATTTATCTAGAAATATTAAATGAACACGCACTGAAAGCCAGAAAATAGCATTTCACTCCTGGAATATGAGGACAGGAGCATTCCAGTTTTTTCCGAGTCCTCACTTGATGCTACTCAAGCTTCAGACTTTTTTGTGTTTGGGCATTGACAGTGTAAATGTCTTTGACAAGGGTGAATGAAAAGCCTGTAGATCTGTGTCGAGTTCTGCTCTGGGCTGTGCGTGGGTGGGTCTGGTGACCAGCCTTTGCTGTGACTCAGCCTGGTGACAACACGCCACCTTCATATTGCACAGTTCTGGTTCCATATTTTGTTTGGTTTTTTGTTTTCTTGAGAATCACAGATATAGCTCTGTGTTCTTTTGTGGTTTTTAGAGAAGTGATACCTTCAAACTAAATGTCCTTCCTGTGCAGGCAGCACTAGGGACAATGGGTATTCACTTGAAATAGGTATGATCAGACCTGGTCTGCACTCCTGTGAACACAGAAGGAGGAACTAAAGGCATCAGAGACGGATCAGTCCTCCCTGTGTTACCAACACGGATCCTCCAAACTCTCTCCTATTTAGGCGCATGTACCCTTAGTGCAACAAATACATGAACTTCAGTAAGGAGGTATTTTACATGTGTATATCTCTTTACATTTCTGTCTTTTCTACCAGAAACTGATTGGCAGCAACAAGGCATGTGCTCAGCTTTTAGATTAGATTCCTAATAAAACATTGGCTTGGGTCCCCAGCTTGTGTAAACTAAGCTTTCAGTTGCTTGGGGAGGCATTTTTCCTACTTGGAAATATGGATTAGTGGGGTAAATAAACTGCATTTTGCTGGGAGGGTGGGAAGAGAGAAGATCTGGTCACTGATTACTCTTGCTAATAGCTCCTACTTTGTAGACTTCCCTGTCTCTTTACTTCTTTGACATCCCAAACCTCTCAGAGTTGCTTAAAGTGAGGGTAACAGCTCACTGCGAGTGCTTGGGCAATTAATTCAAATTCTCCCCTCTGTCTGCAGTAATAACATTTCCTCAGCTTTCTGCTATGTCTCCTCTTTGAACAGAAATACCTCCTAAATGTGTGGAGATTGCAGAGATTTCAGGTCTTTAATCTGCTTGCTTTCTTCCAGATCCCCACAAACCATCCTACCAATTTGGATCTTTTTAGCCAGGAACTTAGGTTTCATCCATCCAGCAGTGTCTGCATCTTCAATTAGAGTTTAAGAAGCTCTAAGGTCAAGCAAAGAATCGTTCTGGGATAAGGCCAGTGACCTGGAGGATTTCCCCAGGGAAGCCAGCGACCTGCTGATAGGCAGGACAAGACTTCACTGGCATTACCCTGCAAAGTCAGCCTAGTGGTCCTTTTCTCACTGATTTGCCCTTAATAACCTAGGCCACTCTGTGGTCAGCTTGTGAATCTGGGAGCTAAATTTAGGCTGAAATTCCCTCTGGACAGCAGGTTGCTTAGAGTGAGGGACTGCAATGATGAGTGAGGAAAGGCTGTATGGCTGGGGAGGCTTGGAGATTAAGACCTCTCATTTTTGGGTTTCCAATACAAGATGCTCAGAGGCAGCTGTCTGCAGGGATTCTGCTGTTGGAAGCGTGTCTGTGCTTGGAGGGCAGCCTGGCAGCCGGCTGGGCTGTTTGGCGTCGCTGCAGAGGACAGCTGGGAGCGTTCGGCTCTTCTGCCCATCAGGCTCCAGGGTCCCCAGGCAGCACCCAGAAAAGAAGGGATGTGCGATTAGTGACTACTCATTGAAAGCTTTGCTTCAGTGGCCTAGCATGGGTAGGGCAGGGAGAAAAGCTTATTCATGGGAACAGTGTTGAAATGCTTAATGAGGGGTGGTCCTCTCTCCTCCTGCAGTCTCTTTGTCCTCTGCAAGGAGCAGCAAGGTCAGGAGGTAACCTGCGAACCAGCTGATCTGTGTGGGTTTTCACCGATCTACAAAAACCCGTTTACAACCCAGAAGTTACTTCACTGTCCCAAAATCATATGAGAAAGAAAATTTTGGGTTCGTTGCATGGGTAAAACAACATTTCCTCCACCTTAGCCTTGTTGTTAGAAAGTGATAAATCCCTTTCTGCCATGTTTCTGAAAACCAGACCAACTCCCCAGATGTTCAGCCTAAACTGTGTATACAGTTCAGCCCAAACAACAGAGATTTGAACAGTTATAAGGAACAAAACCAAGGTTAGCACAGAGTGACGTTCCTCAAACCAGTCCTACCAAGCTGGTCAGTCCATGGCAAAGTGTTTCTCAATGTTCTTTCCTCTGGTATTCTTGGGGTAGGCACTACTCCACTTATGTGATTAGATAGTCTATATCTGCAAATCCTACTAAACACACATTTAACCAGAAGGTATCTTAAGAGTGGGAGATTTATCTCAGTTCTCAGGCAATCTCTTTCTCTGGGTTCTTATCTCCTGTGATTTAAGATGTGACAGCAGGGAAATAAGCCACCAGAGTTGTTAAATTTAAACAAAAGTATCACTTCTCTACTGTGATTATTGAGTAGAGGAAACCCAAAAAAGAAACCCTAAGAAAATACTTCCTTAGAAACTAAAACTAAGGAAGTAGAAACTAGGATAGCAGAAACCAGAAACTGTGATATTTGTGTCTGATGCTCTCTGTATTTCTGTTGTTGACAAAGTTTACTGAAGTTGACTCTGTTCTCACTGAAATCTCTAAAAAGATTTCTGTTGACCTGAGGGGGATTTGATCCAGACCCCACACAGAAAATCAAGCAAAATAATCCAAGAGTCAGCTTGTTACACCCAGTATCTTGTGTCCCTCCCCTCCTGCCCCTGAGAGGCATCTAAGGCTGCAGAGAGGCTACTCTGGCTGTTTCATTGTTCCAGGGTCTTGGGCCACTTGCCCACATTTGCTCCCTCTTGCAACTTGTTCTGGCCTACAACAGACAGGTTTTTCTTGTGAGGCAGAGTGTGTTGGTTAATGGAGGGAATAGCACAGCTCTGATAGCAACTGGGAAGTGGCTGCAATTTCAGAGCTCGCAGATACCTCAGCTTAGATTTATCATTAAAGTACATATGCAAGTCAGTTAAGGACTGCACTATTGCTCCTGCATTGAAAGTAAGCCAACACAGCCATGCTGATTTGTGTACCTTAAAAACCAGAGAAAGCAAACAGAGAACTCAATCATAAATTTGCCTTGCAGTACCTCTGGAAAGGGAACAGGTTATTACACTCAGTGCTGCCAAAACGGGAGAAGAGCCTAATTTGGAGCTGTGACAAATTCACCATCCCTTGGGCTCTTTGAGCCATGGGAAGAGCATTGGGGAAGACCTGCTACAGCTCAGACAGCAGTGACAGATATTTTGAGGTGATGTTACCTGCAACAGTCCAGGAGTTTATAATGATAATTAACTCTTCTTCTCTGAAGGAACTTCAGGCAGGTGTGATGTTGTTCATACTGTTCCCAAAGTGCATTTTGGAGGTACATCTGAGCAAAAGGGCTTTATGATGACCACATCCTTCCCTGTAACCTACTTATGCCTCAACCAAGATCTAGACCTGTCTGTGTCGCAGCCTTCAGGAGCTCCCTGTCCTGAGGAGCTGATACAAGGGGCACAGACAGTCCGGGGAAGATGGCAGGGACATGCCCTGCTAGAAGCAGCAGAGTAGCACCCTGCTTTTATGTGTCCACTCATGGTGTCCTGCCAAGTGGACATTCCTCTTGGCTTTTCCAGCAAAGAAGCAGCATTTCAGTGCAGGGAGCTGGACTGGACCAGCATGATAGCTGGATCATGCTGGCAGGAAGAAGCAAGGAGGAGGATTGCTTTGCTTCCTTGGCTGCACGCTGTGAGTGCTAGGCTGTTGTAAATACTCAAACCTCCTCCATGGCCACTCTCTGGCAGCTGTGCCCACAGGCTGGGAGATGGTGCTCTGCTGGGCTGAGCACACAAGCTCTGGGGCTGAGCCTGCTCTGGCAGAGCTGAGTAAAACACCAGGTTGCTCAGTCCTGACAAGCCCGAGCACTGAGACTGAGTGCCGGTGCCTTAGAAGTGCCAAAGAAGAAAGTCTGGGTGTTTCTGTGGTCAGGTAATAACTAAATGGAAGCTTTTCTGAGCTGAGACCTTGGCTTTGCATCAAAATTTAGTTTAAATCCGGTTGTTGTATCAATTCCTCAGTTTTGATCACAGATCAGCTCCCTCTCTTTGCTACATGTTAATGTTTTCATGCTTCTTAGAAATGCATGACATTTTCTTCATTATTTATCTAGTCTGACTAATTGCCTGGGTGTTATGTCTGTTCCTTGTTTGGGACCTTCCCCCTTGTGTGATGACAGCCTGAATACTTCTGGCTTGAATGTTTCAGTGAATACAAGTTCTCAACAGCTTTTGCAACACTTAATATGTGCCAACATCCAGGGAAAGTGTGAAGCTGAGGTAGCAAATGCTTTGAACCAAATCTCATGAAGAAGGTTGTAGGAGATGTTTGTATCTGCCTCTAGTTTATCCAAACATCTGCTGGGAGAATGGGACTCTCCAAAAGCAGACATGATTATTAATGAAAGCTGGTATTTGTGTGTGTTAGCTGAATTTCACACCTTGCTCCAAGTAGTGGGGAAAAAATAGTTATGCTTGATAATAAGGGTAATGAATACATCTGTTTTTTTAAGAAGACATGCACAGACACAGGTTGTAAATCGATCACCTTTTTAAAACAAAGGGTGTTTTAGAAGAGTACAAACTAGTTCAGTAGTTTAGTACTACTGGTCCTAAGATGCTGTCTGAAATGCCAGTTCATCTGTGCTCCCGCAAGGCTTTTGCTTAGAGGATGCAAGAAACAGCATCCAGTGTTTGTTTTTTCTCTGACCTACTGCTGAGTAATTGAATCATCCCAAGCACCAAGCTAATGTTTTTCCTCCCTAGGAGAACATAATGTTAACAGGAAAAGGAGAGGAGGAAAAAAATTAAAAAGGCAGCTGCAGGTGTTTACTGCAAATGCCATACAATGTGGATCTGAGACCAGGAAAGAGCTTTTATGTAGCTGAAGAAAATATTAAAAAAGACAAATGGTGATGATCATGCTGAATGGTGCTGAGCCCCTGAATCCGGTGGGGTCTAGGAGGGTAGAGCAGACCTGGCTCATGGCATGTAAATGCAGATAGGAGAAGACAAAAATGTAGAACCTTATTTCTGGCATGTTTTTCAACACTGTCAGGGTAGATACCTCAATTATAGGTGTTCAGAGCTGCCAAAGCACCAGCTCAACAGACTGCCTATTTTCACCCAGCAAACAAGATCCTGAGAGAGGACAACCAGGGCTCACTTTGACTCTTTGTGAGTACCCCGAAAAGTATCCATCTCCCAATGGTGTGAGTAGGCTAACTACTTTGGGCCAGGACCTGCTGCTGGTAAGTTTTTAATTCACTTGTGTGTCACCATCCTGTGGGCAGGCAGAGAAATTGGGCAGAGAGACTCCTGCTCACTGTTCTGGACAGAGGCTGGCAATCTCACCACAGCTATTGTTGCTATCACCTACTAAGCTCTAAGAGATAAAAACCCACATTTCTTTGTCATTCTGTGTTGTGGCCTTCCTGCCTTCAGGAGGAAATAGGCACTTGCTGAAAGGAAATAATTTCTTCCAAGTAGTGTTGTCACACAAGAGCAGGAACTCTGGGGAGAAGGATCAAGAGGGAGCTACCAAACTGTTGGGCTGCATCAGCAAGAGCTAATGTGTGCATTACAGAGCTTGTGCATGGGTTCTAGAGATGTTACTGTTATACGGAGACTTTAGTTGGCCAGAAGACCCTACAGTGCAGAGAGACAACACTGACAGACAGGAAACCTGGCAACTTCCATTTCACAGATAGGGCATGTCTGTGGCATTTGGACTCCATCACAAGCACATCCTCCCTTGGAGAATACAGAAGGAAGAGGAAAGAAATGAAATTACTTGAATAAAGCAAGTGTTTCCTGCATGTCTGCTGTTTGCAGCTTCTATGACAAGGTGCTGGGGCTGCCTGAAAACTTCCAGCAAAGAATTTTTTATTTTGCAAAGGGAAATTGGGTTTTGCACAGAATGGGCATCTTTTGAATGTCTGATTCCTGTAAAAAGATCAAATTGTGTGGTGTTTTTTTCAATAGCTGAAATGTGTTCATAGGGTTTTATTGAAGTGCTGCCATTTTTTTGTGACTGGAACGTGTCCCTGCTCAAATCCCCATCCAGGAGGAGCCACCCCCGTGGCTGCTGGCTGGCAGCGCTGCCATGCTCAAGGAAGTCCCATGTCACTCAGCTTCTACACCCCAACCAGCGTTCAGAGGTGATCCAAGTGGGCACGTATTTGCCCTCCTCTGTCATAACTACTTCGCAAAGGGAGGATTTCAGCTCTCAGGTGTGTCATTTCTGCCTTGTTTGTGAGCACTCATCTCAGCTAAAGGTATTAGTGTCATCTCAGAAGTTGTATCACTGTGACCACCTGTGATTTCAGCTCAGCTGCAGCATCCCAAGAAAGCAGACTTCTCTGGGTTTCCAATCGCACTAGAGAACCAGCAAACAGTGCATATGGTAGCTGCGATGGCAGCGGGGTGCACATTACTGTCTCCATTACGCGGGTGTGGAGCAGAAGCAACTCAGCTGAGGCTGGTGCAATTATACACGCACAGTTTGGATAAAGATCCAACCCTTGACATTAAACAGCCCTCTGATTTTATTTTTCTTTTTTTCCCAAACCCCAAGATTTGTTTCAGAATAATGAGATGAGCGTGCTAAATAAAGAGTTTTAATAGAAAAACATTGCAAAGATGCAATTTCCTGCTGCCAGTTTTTCAGTGCAGATACATTTCAGAAGCATTTCAGATTTATTAAGGGTCCAGATGTAATTTGTTCACTGAATTGACAACCTGCCGGCACTCCTGGCAGGGACATGGGGACTTTCCATTTCTTCAGACCTCTTGTGTCCTGTGATTTGAAGATTTGGTAAATCCAGCTTTAAGGTTCCTGGTACCAAAACAAAAATACCACTATCCTATGCCATGAAGTGTTGATGTTGCATGAACTCCTCCTGCCATCCAAGCCGTGTGCTAATGGCATTTCTGGTGTGGCACTGTGTGAATGTGCTTTGTGTCACATCGGCTGTCGCCTGCCTTCCTGCAGCTGGAGAAACAACAGCCCAGGCTGTGACTTGTGCCTTCTGGCTATCTGGAGGCATCAGATGCCTGTGCCTGGTGCAGATTTACTTTGCTGAGTGCTGAGATGCAGTCTGGCTGCCTGAGCAGCTGCATACAGAGCTGCAGACCTGGCCTCTGGCTGAGACTTGCCTAAAAACAGGCAGCACAGCTCCACTCTGTGGGAAAGAAGGGAAGCAGCCGGGGAGCTGGCACGGGGGTTTTCTCTGCTGGCTGGCACCTTATCCTCTGCTGGGATGCTAAGGGGGATCCGCCAGCCCCCCACATCCCCAGGTGTCCCCCTCTCCCTCTCCAGTGCGGGGCTTGGAGCTTCACCCTTCCTCAGGCTGCTTTGGAAATGTCCCCTGGGATGCACTGTAGCTTTTTCCACTTGACTTTTTTTTTTTGGACTTACAGGCTTGGAAAACAACAGCAGATGACTTTGGAAGATTGAATATGGGACAAACAAAGCCCCGTGGAGGACTTTGCTTTCCATCTTCAAAGGTGTGCTCCTGCTCACAGGGAATGTCTGTGGCAAAATTCTCCTTGCCTCCCTGGGGAGGCCTTGAGTCGGGGTTAATCTTCACCTGCTTCACCTGCTGCTGCCAAAACCACCTCTTGCGGGTGATGTACCCAGCCTTTACGATGGGGTGCCCACTTGCTGATGTGGTGCATAGAAATCTCTACTACCATGCTGCTGGGACTGGCTCTGATTAAAACTCCCTGGGGTGCTGATAAGGTCTTGAGCATCCCTGGTCCTGAGCATCACTGTCCCAGGCAGAGGGTCAGCTGGGTGAGGGGCAAATCTTAAGGACTAATTGCTGGTGACAAGGCCAGTCCATGGTGGCAAACTGGGGCTGCCCGCTGTCTGTTAATGGGAATAAGTAGGCTGAGTACTGCCAAAAGACCTGTCTGATGCAATATTCCTGGTGAGCTGGGGAGTGTGGCAAAGACACTCGTTCTGAGATCAGTTAGGCTTGGCTCCAGCAGGGATAACTCACAAGGCTGACCTGAACAAGTCACTGCTCCATGTGCCCCTTTGAGGAGTGAGTGCTGAGGGTGTTTTGGGGCATCCTGCAGTGGATAGTCAATGACCTTTAGCAGCTGATTTCTCCTTGAGCAGTTTTGCCCTGGGTTGAAATTCTCCCAGCCTGCCCTTGGAAGATCACCAAGTGAATAGTGCAGCAACGTACAGTTTCAGCTTGGTATTATCAAATGGGTCCAATTGCTTCTCTGTTATTTTGGCTGACAAAGCCAGTTGTACCATTTAACTGTCACAGCTACCAGCAAGCTGTCTGCTCATCTCTATCCCTAAATGTCATCAGCAGTGACATGGATTCCTGAGAGTCTTGTTAGTGCGTCTTGCTGGCGGCACCTCTACTTTTGATCCCAAAGGACAGTCTCAGCCATCTGTACTTCGATCCTGGTGCTCAAAACAAGGCAAAGAAGCTGCTTTCCTTGCCTAGTAGCTTGTGCCAATCTCCATCACTGGCATCCAATGCTGGGGATATCTTTTCCTTTTGCCAAGTCAGGTAATGTTTCTTTGGTGGGCACTTGGATGGAGTGTTCAGTGCTTGCTTGGATCTGTTCAAATGTGCAGTTTGTTTTACTGCCTGATAACTGCGCCAAGGCTGGAGACTCTGCTGTGAGCTGACTTTTGCCATTCACTGTTTTATTCTCCTTTTATTCTCTCTTAACATGCCATGTAGTCAGAGAGGTACCTGCTGACTAATCACATACTTGAAGTCTGGAGTCTTTGAGCAGAGACTCTTAGTGGCTTGGATATATGGAGATCGGGGTTGTAGTTGGCTCTGGTTGCATGTTTTTATTTTGCTCATGCTTTTACCATATGAATATTTCACCCCAGGTTTTGCCTCCCTTGGATTACAAAAATGAACAATTCTATTGAAGCTGTAAATGATGTGTCCAATACCAATGGCAGCCCTATTGCTTCTTTCTCCCTGCTCAGGCTTGTCATGTCGCAAAGCTGGAACTCAGTCATTGAGCTTCTGCTTGGTGCCCTGTGACAGCTGTCTCTCGGGCAGCTATTCAGCATGTTGCGACACCTCTTCAGGCCCCTCTCAACCACAGTGACATATTCAGGTTTCTCACCTGCTGCCAAAGAAGGTACTCGAGGGTCTGAACATCTTGTGTGTAATTTAGAATCTCCTCAGGGGTGTTTGGATCCTGCAAGCTTTAATTTTACTTCGTTTAATTGCAGGTTTGGTTTCTTTTCTGTGAGATGCTGAGAAATGCCTGGGAATCCAACCTGCTTACTGTTGATTCCTTTACTTGTTTGCTTTCTGCTTTGTTCTTAATCCTTATCACTTCAAATCAGTAGTACTTTTTTCCCTCTTCTATCCTGAAGCTTTGACATAATGATTTCTCTTGCAGTAATTACTGTTGGTGACCTTGTGTGTCATTTCCTGATATATCCTGCCCTTCACCATTCAGAAGTGAAGCACTCACTGTGCATTTTTTTGTACCAGATTTTCCTCCTCTGCTTTGTCCTTTGTCCTCCTCTGCATTTCCTTGTAAATAGCTTCTGGTGCTGTTTTTCCATTTTCTGGGCTTTTCCAGGATTGCTTAGTGAACCAGCTCTGTGTTTGCTTCGCACAGGCTGCCTTTGGAGGGGCTATTGTTAATTATGTCTCCGCACATATCCAACTCTTGCATGACAAATGGAGTCTCTCTGAGCATTTCTGAGAGCTGCCCTGGCGTCTCAGCATTGTCTCTGCTGTCTGTCAAGGACAGGCTCTTTCCCTTCTGCTGTAAACCCATAGACCCTAAAGGTTTCTCAGCCAGTGCCTGAATTTGACCTGGCTGTGGACTGTGCCTTATCCATGTCCCGGAGCACGTTTTCGTGGTGCTCTTGTGCAGGTGCCAGTTGTGTGTGCAGCGAAGGAGCTGCAGCGTGTCCTTCTGCACGTAGCCACCTCTGCACACAGCCATGCACAGCTGGCAGCTGCTCCCCCTTCTCCTAGATGCGACTCCAAACAGGGACTTCAGTCACTGGCCTTAGGAGAGAGCAGGGCTGACTGGAGAGAGGCATGAAGCTCTTCACAGCACCAGGATGCTGTTGGAATCAGGAATGCAGTGCTGAAAAGCAGATGTGAACATGCTGTGGCTGCAGCGCTCCTGAGATGTACAGATCAGAGTTACGGGTAAGCTAGACCCAAACACAGAACCAGATGCCACCAATCACTCTTAGACAGGATGGGATGCTCTGTTATTGTAGGCAGAGCAGTACAACGGGTCTTGGGCTCAGCTCTGCTACCACCTTGCTAAGTGCCTTTAAGTCTTGTCAATCTGCTCTCCAGATCAGGATTTCTCGGTTACACAGGGATTTGTGGCTTTGTAGTGTATTTTAAGATCAGTAGATTGTCAGCTGTACAAAAGATAAGCCTTATTCTTGTATCAACATGTTTCCTTTATCAGGGCTAAACCTGAGCTAATCACTGATCCAGACACTCTTGGAATCAATGGGGGGGTTTATATCTCAGCTCCTTGCTGACATGGCATCATGTCCAAATGGTGATTTATGATGCTAATGCTCTCTCAACACCTTTCTATTTTTTTAATAAAGATACTTTTGTAAAGTATTTATCTTCAGGACCACCTTTATTATATGTGTTTAAGGTATAAACAGATTAATTGGTGGAGCAGTAGCTGTTTAGTGACTGCATGGTGTAGAAAGAAAACCTGCTTCCTCTGCAGCTACCCCCAGGTGGGGGAGTCAGGAAGGCAGAACAGCAGATTAGTAACCGCTCTGCTGATCTCTTCTTACTACATCAACAGTATATTGGCAAGGAAATTGCAAGCTTCCCGCTTTGACATAGTTATGGTGATAAATTAGATACACAGAACAGCTAATGATGAAATTAAATGGAGTTATGAATACATATTAGAACTCTTTCCCAAGGTCAACTCTGGATGACACAGCAAAGATATTATAATAACAGGTGAGCGTTAGGCACTGATGGATAGTATGTTGCTGAAGCCTGGACTCTGATGCTTGTTAAGAATGTACAAAGAGAAGGGAGAAGATAGGAGCTTTCAAGTTCATGGTATCTCACTCTGCTCTCAATGGAGCTCTGTTTTTTTTAATAAGTAATTTTACCTGTTGCTATCCTGAATATAAACTAACTGGAACACCCCTTACACTAATGTGCTCTGTTAGGAAGTTAGGAAGCTGTGTTGGTTCAGGACTCAAGAGCCTGGTGCTGGGTGCTGCAGACACTCGTCCTGTGGGGACGTCCAGAGTCCCGAAGGATGGAGACTGGGGCTTTTCAGATGCTCCTCAGAAATTCAGAGGGCAGTTCAGTTTGCTTGGTGTCATCCCATTCTCTCCTGTATAACCCGGGGCAAATCATTTGGGTCGACATTTCAACAGTGACTGGTGATTTTTTTTTTTTTAAAGCACCTTATATGTGATTGTTTAGCTTGAGGCAACTAAACTGGATTCAGGCCAAAGCTACCAGCCTCACATCTGCAAGTAGGGTTCTCTCAAGTAGCATATCCCAAATATAGGACTCAAAATTGCCAGTTGCTTCTGAAAAACCTGTCCTTACATCCTCTGTCCCCCAGTTCCCTGTGGTGTGCGCAGAGATAACGGTGCTTCCTTCGCCTCCAGGAATGCTGAGGGCATGGACACACGGACGCAGCAAAAGCAGAAGGACACTCTCTGACTCAAGGGGATCAAAAAAGCATCTTAAATACGTAGATATAAATATATTTTAGATTTGATTCCATTTCCAAAGTCTTTGTAATTGCTAACACACAGAAGTCATACGGATCTTCAGACTTTGCCCGAATACTGGCTGCTACGTCATTGCAGAGGAGCTGCACACCCTGCAGGGAAACACTTTGTGAAGTGGTTCTTGAGAGACATCCCTGTGCTTTCTAAGTAATAGGAGAAGTTTTATTCACATTTCACCAAGTGACCTTGCCCAGAGCTGCCTCTCTGAAGTAAAGTCTCTACAGCTCTGCAAGTTATGTGTATGCAGCAGATTTTTGTCTCTACTGTTTTTTAGGTGAGGATGTTCTTTTCTAAGGTGAAGGTATTAAACTGATCAGTTTTCATGCCACTTCCATTTGTACTTTGTAGAATAAGTGGAAATGAGCTGGATCTGCTTTTAATTGGTGAACAAATGTGTCTGGCTTCTACCCCAATAGCAAACAGAGGGGATGTATGTTCCCAGAGGGGTCGGTGCCTGGGTTCTCCCAGGGAGGTTCCTGGTCTGTCTCATGCTCTTCCAGCTACACAGGAGCTGGGAACTGCTGCTTCACAGGAAAGAAACATTTTACAAACCTGTTCCATCTCATGTCAGGGCTCTGAAGTCCAATCAGGGGTGAGAAGTGCTGGCAGTGATGTAGGGTGGTCTTGTGTGCATGCCCTTGCAGATAAGCTCTGCTTCCCTAGGCTAAGCTCAAGCTGGCACAACGCTGTGGGTAAGTGTGAGCAGGTCTTGCAGCCACCCAACAAAACGGGTGGGATGGGGATATCGCAGGTCTGTATGCCGGACCAGACACTGATCTCTATTTCTCTCGTCCTCCCCAGTACTTTGTGGCAGATGTATTGGGTTTTGTTTATTCCCTTAATTTCCAGCCCTTGAAAAGGCGCTTGGAAAGCTCTTCCCGTTGGGGATGCTCCCGATGTTTGTGTCTATATGTGCTGAAAACCTCCTGTCCCCTGGCAAAGCCGCACTTGCGGCAGTAGCCGCGTTGTGACAGCAGAGGGGGACAAAGGGCCAGCCGAGGGGCCGGCACAGCGAGGCCGGAGCTCCGTGCCCGGCGCTGCCCGGCGTTCGGTGCGGGATCCCGGGCTGCGGGAGCCGCCGCTGCCCGGGGCAGCCGCTCGACGTGGGCCAGGGCAGTCTGAGTGTCCCGCTGGGCCTTTCCTGACTCAATCAGGGTGATTTTCACTCTTTCCTGGGGTGCCCAGCTTTCCCAACAGCGCATCGCAGTTTGGGGACTCGTCTCAGGTTTTGTGACCTGGTTTCTGGGTGCTGGCTCTGCGCTGGCACGATACTAACCTGCTGCTCCCCTGTCTCTGCTGGGCACACAGAGCTGGGGGTAGACAGCAAAGTATTAACTTTTTAGGGTAGCATATGATATCCTAATAGTAATTTCTGTCTCCTATCGAGCCAACCCACAAGCCATTAGCTGGATGAAGTGGGGAGGAGTATGAAGATGTACCTAAATTTCAGGGGTGGACTCCCTTCTACTTGTCTTTAGTGCCAAGTGTCATCTACGTGGACGTTTTACTAGGTAGGGAAATATCGTGTTTGCAATGTTATGTAGGGTATTGAAATTGCTAGCCCAGTGAGAGGCAAATTCTGAGGCAGAACAGATTTCAAGCCTGCTGATTCTCGGAGGCAGCACTCCTGTGGATCAAGGAAAAAAAAAACAAAAAGGAGAGAGAAAGAAAAAAAAAGAAAAAAGGGTGAAAAAAAGAAAAAAAGGGAAAAAAAAGAAAAAATAAGTAGGAGGAAGAATCCAGTAGCTGCTGATTAGGGATCACAGCACAGCCAGCAAAACTGCAAAACCACATCCTTGTAGCGCTGGTTTTGGAGTCAAGAAGGAAAGAGGTGCCTTGGTGCTCTCTGCAGATTCTTTCATCCCCTAGAAAGAGTTTTTGTAGCCCCTCAAAACCCCAACTAGCAGGTGCATGCTGCTGTAGGCTGGTGCAGTCACATCCCTTGTCTTAGGGGCACAATGCTCATGTGAGGTGCAGTGAAGCTCCAACTGTTGTCAGCCCACATGAAATCCCAGATGAATGTTGCCTCTCTGCAGTAATGGGAGATTTCTTTAAATGTCTCAATAACGCTACAGCTTTGCTATCTCCCCCTCTGTAATATATAAACTCTTTCACAGACCTAGATGGAATTTCTTTGACATCTCCTTGAATTGCATTGTTTTAAGGTACTTTTGCATTTTTATTGCCAACCTAGTTGTAATAGAGGGAATCCATATAACATCAATGATGCTTTCTAGGAGGTGCCTGGTAGTTGTGAAATATAAACCAATAAGGTTTTGGACTACAGCTTAATCTTATCAGCAGAATTCAGTTAGTGTGAGACAGAAATTGTGCTACTAACAAGAGTTTTTGGCTATCACTGCCTTGATGAAATGGGATAGAAAAAGCAGAAAATAGAGCTGTGTCTCGCTCCACACAGCCCCTGAGTACAGCAGCACAGAGAGAGGAGCTGGCTGTGCCAGGCAGCAGCCTGGTGATTAAAATATACCATTCTGCATTTCTCGGATGCTCTAATGCTAACAGTACTCTGGTGAGCCTCCCAAGCCAGGAGGCATCAATTCTTTTCAACTGTAGAGAAAAAAGACAAGGATCACAAGAAAATGTGGATAGTCTGCTGATAGTTTTAGAGACTCCTCTCCTTCTAGGTTAAGAAAGAAGTGAGGGCTGTCAATGCGTTGGGGATGATGGTGGGTGTAAGCCAGCACCTCAATTTATTTCCATTACCTTAGGAGCAGAGAAATAGGTGAGGGATCATTTTAGCTGCTGGGGTTTAGTTCTCTGCAGGCTTTTTGAATAGCTGTCTGCATGTTTTAATATCCACTTTGGAAGATGTGCAAAATCCACCCTAAAAGCTTGCCAATACCATCTCTTAATGCCCCCCATCTCTCCTGTCTAATTTCCTACCCTGTGGTGCTGTGTGATTATTAGGCAGCTTACACAGCATAGTTTAAATAAACTGGAAGAATCTCTTTTTCTTATCAATTTATAGCCCCCAATTATTGGCATCCTAGGTTTGCACAATCCTGTGTTTATAAGGTAGCTCTTTGGAGAGCAGAAGGTTATTACTCAGAAATTAGTGCATTTAGTGCAGAAAGAGCAGCAGAGAGATGCTTAAAGGAGCCAATCCTCAGGGTGGGACAGCAAGAGAAATTTTAAATGTATGTAGCCTCTTTGCTTCCTGTGATCTTAAAAGAGCTGAGATGTGTTCACTTCCCTTCTCCTGCTGCGAAGTTCTGACTTTGGTGCATCTCAGACCCTAAGGTTTCCTCACTCCCAGCCCCGCAGAACCGGGCTGCAGCAGTCCCCTGACCTCAAATCGAACCAGAAGGGAGGCAATGCACTCACACACACCAACACACCTCCCAGTACAGACGGGGCTGATCTCCAGCCTTGTAAAGCAGGGAGAGGGGTCTCTAAGGCACTACAGACAACATGCATGTAAATGGGTGCCATGGAGGCATACAAAAACTCAACCCAGGCAAGTGGCAAACTCAAAACAGGAATTTATTTTTCCTCTTCCAAGCAAAATCATTTAACTGGTGATAAAATGTACTCTTAATCAAAATTATTTTATGGTCTGACAAACATTCAGTAAATGACAAGTTTGAGATACCAAAAGGAATACAATTACTACACAGCCAACTCAGACTCAGGGGATCCCCAAAACTTTAGAATGATGACTCAAAATGTGCAATCACTCATCTATATAAGAAGTTCTTAACCTTGAGGAGTTTTCTTAGAGGCATCCATGACGTAAGAGGAGAGTCTCCAACTACAGACCCACTGCTCTGGGGAAAACCAACTTGAAATGGGGTCTCTGGCTGGCTCCATTTATACCCTAGTTGAATCTGAGCTGTGGTCTAGAAATTTCTCTCAACTGAGGCATTTCATTGGTCAAAAACCCTGTCTGCCAACCAAAGGACATGTGCATGACCATAGTGATCCATTGATCTAGAAGTTTCTGGTGCTTTAGAGGGGGGAGGGGGTGCACCTGCCACAACGTGAATACTATGAATAGCCTGATCTCATTCTTATTTGCCAGCAAATCAACCCAAAGGCCACCAGCGGATCTCCTGGTCTCCTCAGGATCCAGCCCCTGGTCCTGTGTTTTTTCAGGTGTCTGGCCCCAGACCTCTCATCCAAGTCATTTTGTGCTGCATCACTGTAGAACAGACATGTCCACTGTCCAGATGTACGTGCTGTAACACTGTTCCTCTCCACCTCTACTCCTCGTGTGGCCCTGGAGCTGTGAGATGAGCCCAACAGTGTCACTGAGGCATTTGTACATCCCTTGCAGCACTATTTGTTCCCTAGGACTCTTTCCTAACTGTTTAATCAATCCCTGCAGTAATTAACCATGTACCATTTGTTGTTCCCTTTCTGTTATTTACTCAGTGGGAATTGGTGGCCCCTCAGAGGTTTCACACCTCAGAGCATTTCAGGGTCCCCAGGGAAGAGGAATAATATGTAATGGCTCAGGCATTGTGGAATAAACCAGCCCCAACTACCTGCTTTTAAATACTGAACCAGTGAGACTGAAGCTGGTCTAGAATGGTGAAACCGCACCTCGAATACTGTGTTCAGTTTTGGGCCTTTCACAACAAAAAAGACATTGAGGTGCTGGAGACAGTTCAAAGGATGGTGACAAGGCTGGTGAGGGGTCTGGAGCACAAGTCTTATGAGGAGCAGCTGAGGGACCTGTGGGTGTTTAGCCTGGAGAAAAGGGGGCCCAGAGGAGACCTTATAACTCTCTACAGGTACCTGAAAGGAGCTTGTAGCATGGAGAGTGTTGGTCTCTTCTCCCAAGTTGCAAGTGATAGGACATGAGGAAATGGCCTCAGGTTGCACCAGGGAAGGTTCAGACTGGATATTAAGAAAAAATTCTTCATGGAAAGGGTTGTCAGGCATTGGAACAGGCTGCCCAGGGAAGTGCTTGAGTCACCATCCCTGGAGGTGTTTAAAAGGCACAGAGATGTGGTTCTTAGGGACATGGTTTAGTGCCAGAGTTAGGTAATCATTGGACTTGATAATCTTGAGGGTCTCTTACAACAAAAATGATTCTACGATTTTTATCTGGCACTCCTCTCTGTCTCCACTGTTCGAGAGAGCTGTGCACACACCTCCCCTCAGCCATCCTGGTTGTAGGGAGCCGGGCAAAGCCTGTCAACCATTGTTTGCGAAAATGTGTCTAGCCAGAGAAGCAGGACGATGGAGAGGCTGATCCCAGGGCTCCTCAGCAGTAACATTTCTCCCCTGCATGCTGTGACCCAGGCTGTACTGCCAGCACACGTGTGGCACTTGGGATGGAGCGTGTAACGAGGTTATCCATTTGGCCAAGATGATGTTGTGCTCTCGCCAGCCTGAGTTTCTCAGTTGTGTGTGTTTCTGTGATGAGAAGCCCTGGGAATTTTTGATGTCATGCTAAAAATAACCCTCTTAAATGTGCTCCTTAGATATTTTCAGTGGTCATAATTCAGAGGCTTGCTGCAGCCTCAGTCCCTGATTTTTCTTCTAACCAATGTGTTGGGGTGGGAGAAGCACCCACTGACTTTGGTGGGCGTTCGGATGCAGGGACTTCTTCACTGGCCAAAAGTGCAATATAAAAGGTGGCTTTTCTACTCAGGTGCTGCATGTTGCTTTTCAACCTGTACCATTGCATACTCAAAGAAATGCCAGTTCTTGCAGACTGATGGATTTGAACATGTCAGCATCGCTAAACACTCTGTTTAGATTTTTTTAAACGTTTAATTTGTAGTGATGGGGACTAAATTGAGAATTAAAACTGTGCACGTCAGTCCCAAGGGAGTTCCCTCCTCCCCTCCCACTCCATCTGGAATGAAGAGGAGTTGGAATTATACATGAATTAATGAATAAATAATAGAGAGTCACACAAATAAATTTCAGATGCAAGGATTTTTTTTTTTAAATAATCTACAAGTTAATATTTATTTATGTAGCTTGCAGAACTCCAGCCAATGGCTGTATAAATATTAATTACTAATTAAACTTTAATAGCAAAGCAAAACCCTTGCATTTTCTAAATGTATGTATTAAAGGCATCATTATTTGTTTGGAGAATTGGATTTGTTTGAGACTTTGGTCAAGCAGTGACAAGAATACGATTTTAGAGCAAGAGGCACCCTGGGTTAATCTTGCTTTTTGCTTTGATTGCAAATGCTCAAAGAAAGGATGAATTAATTTCTTTTTTTTTTTTCTTCCCATGAGGAGATGATACCAAATTTAAAAAGAGCCCTCGGCAAACCTGAGGCACCTCTGTACTCCCAGTTGCGCATCCTCTCTACGTTTTTGACTGATTTCCAAAACAAAGAGGAGGAGGATGGATTCTTGGCTAGTCAGCACAGCTTTGCTGGCTGCAGTAGCTGTACTCATTTAGACCAACTGATTCTCTGGCTTGTGGTGTTAGCTTAGCCTTTACATGCCTTTTGGCAGCCTGGAGGCTCACCTGAAATTGCAATTTTGCAGGCTACTCTGATTCCATTTAGATTCATGTCTTGGGTTCGTAAGTCTGTAACATCTCTGTGTATCATTTTTCAATGCACGTTGCTAAACCCACTTGGGAAGGAGGTTTGCAGAGATGATTTTTCCTCTTTGGCAAAGCAAGTGAGGGTGAAAAGCCAATGGGTCCCCACAGAGCCGTGGCTCAGCTCAGACTCTTCCCTGCAATGTCTCGCACCACTTCACTGGCTGCTCCGGTTGCTGCCATTTCCACTCACTGCATGTCATCTTACCGCTCTGCGGAGCTTGTGAGGGTCTCTCAATCCTGTGATTAAACCAGGTGTTGTGCCCTGTGATCCAGGCTGGCTGCTGCTCTCCTGGTTCCCAAGAAGTTCTTGCCGTGATTCGGGGCACCTGGGCTGCGGCTCCCTTGGGCTCAGGAGGAGAAAGCAAGCGAAGCAGCTCTCTCCATCAGGGACTGGTGACTAAAGGGTGTGGCTGGTGCTATAGCTGAGAAAAGGGTAATTTTGGTGAGCTGTGGCTTCAGCAGCACTTGAGCTTGGCTGGTGTATTATGAGGTGAAATTATCAAGTGGTGCAGCAGACATCTAAGCGGTAAATAGACATAAGATGCTCTAAGAATCGAATGCAGCTTTGGGTAGACTGTGGTTTATAGGTATGTGTGAGTTTTTAAAAGGGGGAAAAAACATTGAAACCAAAAAGAGAGCCCTAGCATTCCGTGTAATCTCCTGCAAAGAGTTGGTGGTACAGCCTATGATGCAGTCCTGCTCTGGGGGAGTCAGGGAGGTCCAGTTGTGCTGCGGTTTGGGGTTGGGCTTTGCAGCTTTCTTCTTTTAATCTGGTAATTACAGACTAAAGCTGGTGAGACCAACCATGAATAAAGCACATCAGGCCTTTTCATCCTTGCAGAGAGTCAGGGTCTACCTCCCTGTACGGTCCCACTGTGATCTGATCCCATGGTCTGCTGTAACTACAGTCTTGGAAGTCAATGAGGGGAGTCCCAGTGCTCACCGGGATATGCCTGTATAAGCTTTTGAAGGCTAACGCTTTAATAAGGATTGGGAGCAGATAAAACATTTATTACAGTACTCTTATCTTGGGCCTCATTTAATTACAGGGACACTACTTGTTAAAGAATTTAATAAGCAATTTTCTTAACCACTTTGAGATTGATGGAGCATACAAAGACATGAGCTGATTAAAACCAGCCAAGCTTCACCCAAAATTCAGTGATTGGTAATCTGTAAGGTCTGAAATGACAAGTACATGACTTAGGCTTCTATGCAATAGCCCCAGATATCTCCCCAATGAACTCCCCTGGATGTTGTGTGCTCTTTGGTTTGAGAACAGTGAATGGCCTTTGAGTGTGGCCGTTTTAACTATCAAAAAGAAACAGAGGCAGAAAGTAAATTAAAATGGTTACAAGCACAATAAAATGAAGTGCACAAATTTAAATTTAAAACATTGAAAATGCACCAGAAGTAATAAAGACAAACCAGTGATAGGACTCTGAGTGGGAGCCCTAGCTAATTCTGTACTGCAAAGATATAAAAGAAAATCAATATGAAAAAAAAAATGGGACCTTTAGCACAGATCCTGTTTAATGGTGTATGCGACAATTTAAAAGAAATAACTTGGAAGTTAGAAGTGCAGCATAGAAACATCTGAATAATTGACATTTAAAGAATTAACATAAAATTATTCCAAGATAGTGATTAAAGTAGTCAAACACTCTTCTAATACCCATGTAAAACCAGGCAGCTTTTATAGTGCACCTTCAACCTTGAATGCATCTGCTTAACATTTAGGCCTGTATCCTAGCTCTCTAAAAGCAATGTAGTCATTTGGTAATGTGTGGACCAGCCTGCTTATATCAGATCTTTTTTCCTTGTCCTTGGCCTCACTGTTAGGTGACGAAATGGCAGGCAAATATGGGGCTTGCTCTATCTCTGTTTCTCTTGATATCACAGGCAAAACTCTGTATGAACCGAGAGTTAAATCATCATCTCCTGAATAAGCCATTGCTCCTCTGGAAAATGGATTTCTCTGTCAGTCATTGACATAAGCAAATAGAAGATGGTATGGTATTGCCATGCACACCTCATTGATCCAAACCTTAATTTCAGTATGGTGTTCTCCTTTTAATTAAACAAATACTCATTATTTAAGCAAAGGCAAATTTATCAGTTAATTCCTCCTCCCTCATTCACAGCAGGTAAAAATCAGGAGACAACACCAATGCTGGTGTGCAAAGTTCAAAAGATTTCGGTGTTTTAATGACTATGCAGTGATCCTGACTTGATTTTTTGTACTCCTCAGGCAGTTTGGACTGGCACAGCCCAACACAAGACTGAGTGGCAAGGAACTTTAAATATGCAATAAAGTGAATGTACTCTAGTGAAATGAAACACCAGTGCCCAGACTGATGCCTGTGTAGGCAGACCAGCTGTGAGCTGGTGTTTGCAGAACCAGAGCCTCCATCCTTCAGAAGGCAAGATTAAGCCTCTCTCTTTACCACAAGACTCCCACCAAGGCTCAGAGCAATGAGCCACTGCACTGCCAGCTTCTGCTGTCTCCATTTCTGTGTATACAAGGAGCAGTTGGCTCTGACAGACACAGGCAGTCCGGGGAGCAGAGGATGGGAACGTCTTTTAACTGCTTTGATCAGTGCAAAAGAGGCTTTGCCCCTCCCTCAGAGAAAGATTACCAAGTGGCTGAGGCTTAGCATCCATCAGATCTTCTCTCTCTTTAATAAAATACACACCATACACCTAAATCCTGTCCCAAAACTGCTGAGCTGGCTTTTTGTTATGTAGCAGTGCAGGTAACATAACATCTGAGCAAGGAGGATACCAAGGAGACACCTCCTGATGTTTGGGATTTGCAAAGCCTGGAATGCCTCAGGGACTCCTTTGCACAGGCTTTGTGTTCCCAGGGTTATCTTCAGAACTACTGGGATGTTACTAACCAGGACATGACTTTTTTATTACAGATCTGTGGAACGAGGCTGACAGCTGACGCACTTGATACCTGTTATGAGTCCAACACCAAGTCATGCCTAAACCAGAGCCTCGCTCTCACATGGACTATCCAGCTTCTCTATGGGCTCAGACTTCAGCCTTTGCATTTGGAATACATCATCTCTCTTGCGTTTGCTTGACCTCTTATTTTTCATGACGCTTGCAGGAACTTGCATATTTTTGAGATCTTACCACTCTACGAAATGTAGGCTTGATCCCTGGGTTTAGAGGCTACCAGAAGAAGATCTATATGCAGTGGTAGGGCTGCAGCCTTCTTGTTTCCATGAGAAACCAGCCTAAAAAGGAAACCAGGAACACCATGATGCCTGGAGGAGTCAGGAACAGTCCTGTGGCTTTGCTTCTGTAGGGAGGAGAGATACAGCCAGGAGAGAGCAGCACACCTCGATCCCGGGTGCGTGCTGCCACTGTGAGCTTGGGCTGAACTGAACAGCCTTTGCAAAGCTCAGGTGCATCTCTGGTGCGATGGATGGAGCTGGGAAATTCCAAAACGTGGGCATTGCACTGCACTTTCCATTTCCATTATCCATATTCTCAGATAATATATTCAAATAGGTTTATACCAGTACTTTTGTCTGCTTCCATTTCCTTTTTTTCCCATTTGCAACTACTTTACACATCCAGGGCTATTTTTTTACCATGAGTTTTTTCTACCCTTTTTTTCATAAGAAGAGTTTTTCTAATTATTATTATTATTATTTCTTTTAATAACATGGATTTCTCAAAGTCTTAAGTTTTACTCTCTTTTACTTGAAGTTTTGTGAGTGCTAGCTCTTTGTTTCATAGTTTAGCTGACTTGGGGGTTGGGATATGTTAATTCAATGATTTAAGCAAAATATCAAAGGAGTTTTTATTGATTTGCATATAAAAGTTATGAAACCGAATATATGGCACAACAGACAAATTAGTAGGTCATAAAAAGCATGAGTGAATTACTGTTTTATTAAAGCTTTAAGATAACATGCTGTAGTATCTGGAAATAAAGGTCAAAAGGAAAAAAAAAAGGAAAATTTAAATGTGTGCACATTAATAGACTGGGGAATGTGACTTTACTAATAACTTGTGTGCATAAAAATTTATATTTTTCAACACAGCAATCATTTCTTTTACCCTGTTGGGTATTTTAAATGTGCTCCTGTGTATATAATATTAATTTAGTCATAAAATAAAAGGCAGTAATTCAGATAGTAACCCATGTGAGCTATTAAATTCAAAGTACCGTGTGAAGTATTTGTGGTTATGGTTCCTTGCAGTTCTGGATAAGACACAAACAAACCACTCCTGAGAAGATGAAAGTGTTTGCTTTCACAGTACCTGCCCATGCTCAGCTCTGGGTTTCTGCATTTCCTCCTCCAGAGCTGACACTTTCTCTGATTAGGTTGTTTGGGTATAAATTATGAGAATGTTCCTTGAAAAAAAGCACAAAATGAGGATTTGTGCAATAGCCAGGCTTTTAAAGGGAGATTGTACAGTCTCCGAATCTTTCTGAACTAGCTAACATTATAGTTCAGTTATTTTATGCTAGATCAACGAGCTTTGCTGTCTTGGGAAGCGAAAAATGTATTTTTGTTTGTCCTGTTAATTCACTAGTGCAGGGCTGAGAGTTAACAAACAGCAAATGGGCTTGACTGTGAAGCCAGTCAGCCGTGTAAAATATTTTCATGTTGTCTTTCTGAAAGGCTTGAAGCAAATATACCACCCGCTGCAGCGGCAAATTAATACACAGCAATTCATCAAAATTCTTCTCACTTTCTTTCTCTGTGCATGTACTTTGGCATTAAGTCTTGGAGTGCCTGGGTGTTCTCCTGTTAAATGGATCTGTGCTAAGGCTCAACACAAGTACTTCTCAGCAAGAAGAAATTAAGCCTGGACTCAGACTGAATCCTTCGGAGATTTGGCTCAGCGCCTGCAGCTCAGCTAATCCGTATCTGTCAGCTTTCAGACCTTAATGGTACCAGTGCAAAGACTCAGAGACTCCTGGTAAAACCTTCTCTGCAGATTCTCTCTGATATTAGGATATATCATCACATAGCACTTCAGAGTCATCTCTCACCTTTTAATAGGAATGCCGTGGAGAGAGATCTCCTTCTTGTCTTCCACTCCCCTCCCACCTCTCTGTACAGAGAATCCAGGCTCAAATCTGCTACCGGGGATAGCCCCTGCTATGGTGGACTCTGCAAGGAAAAAAGGATTTCCATGGATCCTCTTGCCTGCAACACACACAGCTTAGAGGCCACACAGCAGAGTCTCCTCCAAAGCCGTGTCTAGGCAGAGCACACTCTTGTGGGGCAGAGGATGCACATTTGCCATAGCTGAGATACAGCAGTGGTTACTTACACAGCTCCTCAGTCCCACAGTCCCCGAAAATAACTGTGCAGCATGAATCAGACAGCCAGGAACACAGTAAAAATTATTTCCTCCCTCCAGTGCTTGCTTTTGCCAGCTAGGGGCAGGTTAGAAACAGGTGTTGAGTTCAATGCATGCTTTGCGTGCTTAATCCTTGGTCAAGGCATCGCTCTGGCAAGAAGATGATAGCAACTCTTTTCTTGCTGCCACCACTGTCTGCTGGCTGTAAAAGAGGGGATGAGTGGGTTCCTGCAGGTGTCACAATGAGATTGATAACTGTGACCCTTCTGGAAGATCTCAGAAAAACCCCAGTCACACGTTTTTTCAGAGCCACACAGCAGTGCTGGTGGCTTCACCCAGGCTCCTTCCACTAGTGCCAGCTCGGCTCAAGCTCCTCCGCAATGCACCAGGCTCAGCCTGGGAGCCTCTGCTCCAAGGTGGCTGGGGTCCTTGTGGTCAGAACTGCTTGGGTCAGCCTGCACCCACCATCATAGCTGTCTTTAGTGTCCCCTGGGCCTCACTGTCACCTTTTAGGACACCAAATGGTCATGCAGGATATGAGAAATCTTTCCCTCCAAATTCACCCTTCCTATCAAACAACGAGGGGAAGGATGGTGGACATCTGTACTGCTACCCCAGGGATGACTCAGCCAGCAGTCTTCCCAGACAACTGGTCCTGTTTGCACTGAGACTCCCATCCCACATAGAAACATGGGAGAGCTGTTGCCAGCATGGTGGACGTGGTCTGAGAGCATGTGTTCTTGGTGTTTGTTGGTTTCAGTGAGAAAGAGATGAGAGCTTGTCTGGGGAAATCACTGCATGCCACTCCCATACCTAAAATGAAAGGTTAATTTGCTGCCAGGACAGAAGAGATGTGTGTGGGCAGGCACAGCATCCCCACATCTGTGGTGAGCCAGATACCCCAGAGATTCAGCTGGCAGACGATGAAAGCGAGAAGTAGGTCAGAGCAGACAAAGACACTGAGGGATCCATCTGCTGGGTCAGACCAACTGGGAGATGGCAGTGGAGGGGATCTGACCTCCTGCATGGTTGATATTCAGAGTGGCAGAGAGAGAATTCATCATCCAGTGGCCTGGTAGAGGGGCGACATTTAATGACTGGCAGCTGGAAAAGCAGGTAGCAGACCAAGAGGAAGGTGCATGATAGGGCTTCACCTGGCCAAATAGCTGGATAAAATTGCAAAGCAATGGGGAGTCTCTTAATGATGTGCTTGCTGCATCAATTAGTAAAGGCAGAAGCATTGGCCTGTCTAGTTTAATTGGCAGAGCTAGTGAGCAGGGCACCTGACATGGGCACCCTCAGCATCCCCAGGGGCAAGGCAAGCCCAAATGATTGCGAAGTTACAGGAGAGGAGCTACAGCACAGCCTATCACTTTCACGCTGATGCATTACTGCACTTAAAAGCAGCTCCTGCGGTGAGAGCAGCTGAGCTCCACGCAGTCCTTGGCCATGAGGTCTGGAAAGGCTCACTTGAAACTGGTGAATATGCACAGTCTGAAATATGTGTTTTAGGAATCACAGCTCCAGAAGGGAGAGATCAGCCTTTTTAATGAAAGGCATTTCCCTTTCCCTAGCAGTACTAATTCAAGGTGTAAGTTGTTGCATCACCATTTATTTACTTTCTTTGCCTCCTTGGTGGGCTTGAGGTATTCCAAACACTGAAGGGATGCAGGTGCTTCTCTGTAGAAGATGCAGCCTTTGGGGCTTGTCAGTGCTCAGGGAAGTGAAGATGAATGAGGTCCAAAACAAGTGCACAAAATTTCAAGCCAGTTAAGTTCTTGCAGGGATGTTCTTGATCAGGCTTCAAGTGGCATAGTTTCTTCCTACTACATTCTCTTCACAAGATTAAAGTCATTCCTGCTGATGATTTGTCTTGATTCTTCTGACCGTCCCCAGAGCCATTGCCTTAAGCTGCAGGAGGAAGGTCTGATTGCTTTAGGCACGTCTAAGCTTGTACCCTCACCAAGCCTCCAGACAACTTGTGGGTGATGAATAATTATATCCTCCTCTCTTTGGTAAGCAAAAAAAAAAAAAACAACACAGGCATTTGAAGATGGTTTCCAATGGCAGGATGGATGGGAGCTTGGTGCAGGAGTCAGAATGTCTGGAAGAATCAGGGGGAAAGCAGGGACTGGATGAGGGACTGCCCATCAGTCAGAGCTGACATGGACATGGCAGTAGTGTCAAGTGGGAAGCCTGATATCTAGGTGGCAACAAGGGTCAAGACACCATACCAGAAAAGTGATAAGTATGTCTTTCAGGAGCACTTGACTATATAGAAATGAAATAAAGTCAGTGAGCAAGAACAAGTCACTGGCCATGCCTTATATCCAGTGGAGATGGGGAGATGTGCGTGAACCTGGGAGGTTAAGAGACTGAGATACTTCCTTCATCCCAGGATACTTCCTTCATCCCAGGATCATGAAGTTTAACTAGAAGTTCTTCTGAAACATTTTGCAGAGTTCAAGTCCACTCATGATTTCTGCCTCCGCTGTGAAACTCTCACTCTGTCACTCTGGATGAATTAGTATCAAAAGATTATGTTGGTGGAAATTTTCAGCCTATACATAAATGCTCATTGATGAAAAGTAATGAGAAAATCGCTTGGCTGTCTTGATCAGTGTTCACCTAAAGTTGTGCAGATCCCTAAAGGATCTGTCCAACTATGATACCATCTCACAGTGGGATTTTGGCAAAAATAACAGTCTCGACTCTCGATGAAAGGGACTTTATTCTCAGCTGCTTTGCACACATTATATTTGATAGTAACAGGGAAAAAGGAATGTAAAATGCGTCTTTTCCCACTTGAGAATGGTTAGTTGCCCATTTCATGTAGATTTAAAAATTATGGTGTGCAATGCGGCACAGTGGAAGATGCTCTGAAAACCCATCACTCCAAGAAGTGGATCTCTTTAAGCAAGAGAGTGAAAATAAAAGTGTGTTTTCTAAGTACTGAGGCTTCTCAGGAGAGTATACAGTAAGAGCTTGGATGGGAGTAACTGAGCTCACTTCAGTGGGAGCTCAGTGATGCTGGTGTTGTTTGCTCTGAAAAATCCTGACTGAAGAAAATGGGAACATCAGCATACCCCCTGCAGCCAGAGGTATGGCTTCTTCTATATAGATGCTCCTGCAAAATAGAGAAAATAACAGATTTGATGATGGCTGCTGTATTTATATCTCCAGAAGGGGATGTTCATGTGCTTGGGGTTGTGCTACCAGCAGAGCGGCACCTAACTGGGACTAAAGGAAGCTGGGCTGACTTCTCAACATCTCCATGCATGAAAAAGACGAACGCTGTTCTGCAGGGTGCCACAGAAGCCTGGTGGATGGAATGTCCAAGTCCTATTCCTCCCCTAGGTACTGAGCTTTCTGGTTCATGCACAAAAAAGCTCCAAACAACAACAACAACAAGCAAACCCAAACCCAACCAAACCCAACCAAACCCAACCAAACCAAACCCAACCAAGCCAACCCAAACCAAACCAAACCAAACCAAACCAAACCAAACCAAACCAAACCAAACCAAACCAAACCAAACCAAACCAAACCAAACCAAACCAAACCAAACCAAACCAAACCAACAACAACAACAACAACCAAACAACCCAGACAAACCAAACCAACCAAAAAAACCCAAAGAAAACAAACAAACAAATCACCAAAACCAGATTTGCGGGTGGATTTCTTTGCATAAAGTTTCTGTCTCTGAGTGGAGCCAACTCAACCCAACCCATTGTGTTGTGTGGCTTTTCCTGAGGGTGCTCAGCTACTAGGGTGGCGTGTGTCCTCTCTGGGGTAGGCTGGAGATGGTGGGGAGGGCAGCTGTGTGCTGGGACCCGTCACACAGCTTGCAGCTCTTAGGCAACCACACCACACAGTCCCCATCTCACATCTGCATAATCCATCACTTTTAAAGACATTTCCTTATATCGGTTAATATAAAATGTTGTTCATTGTGTCAGCCAGCAGGAGGTTTCATAGGTCCTTTAGGCAACTTAAACAGTGATTAATCAAAAAAAGCCTCCACCTTCTTCGTGCTGTTAATGCTGTTAGGTTGCAGGCAGCATAATTTATGACATTTCCTGATCCTGTTAGCTAGGATGTCTGATTAATTTTGGCTCTGGGATTAAGTCAGCAAAAGAAATTTGACTTCCACAAGCAAGCGATATATATCATCTACCCAAGTGCAAGAGGGACAGAACACTATCTTTCCGCCAACATTTTTATTGTGTCCTCAACTATAGCCAGAAGGTGGCATTATGTACTCATTTTATTACTGTTGCTGGCTGGAGACTGAATTAATTTTAAAGATCAGGGCATGGTCAGCTTCTTGATTTTGACAGGGAAGGGAGAGTGCTAGCATTTGATGCTGGGGACCCTGACCCTTCTTCCTAACATGGACCACAGTGTGCAGATTATCACCTCTCACTCTTTTTCCTCCCAGATAGTTCAGTAAAGCGCATATCCATAACTTAATTATTAGCCAGGATTTTGCATTTTACACATTTTTCATTCTTGGTACTCAGGTGGCTTTTTCGATGCTACTGTTCCATTTTGCCCTGTTGCTGATATTCTGTCTGTGCTTCTTGGGGTTAGAAAGCAAAGTTGGTAGATCATACAGATTTCGCAAGTCTGCCTCTCCTTCTGACAGAGAGCTTTTCTTTCATTTTACTTTTTTTCCTTATTATGGAACCTTTTATCAAGCAGGCAAAAGATCCTCTGTTAGCTCAGGGCATTTGTCAGCTGATGAAACAATCTTGTCAGAGTGAGTTTCTCTGAAGTAGTTTGAGCCACTCCCAAGTACACAGATACAACATGAGTGTCTCCATCTAGTAGCAGAGCATTTGGTCTTGTTAGGTGGGATTCTTACTCTGGGAGGCCTGGCAATACCCATGCTGCTCTCCATGGGTGCGAACAAGGCATGGCCACACAAAACACCACATTCCTTGCCCTTTCTGTGTGCCAGTCACCTCCATTATTTCATTTTGCATAGCAATGTACAGTTTACAGGCTGAAGACCTCTGTTTGCTCCGTCTCTGCAGGATGACAGGAAAGGGGGAAAGTCATGCAGAGCTCAGGCTGCTGGAACTGATTCAGCCTTTTGATGGGAAGTTCAAGAAGAAATCTCCATTCCATCTTGACCCTACAGGCCATAAGAAAAGGCATTTCCATGCTAAAAGTGGAGGTGCAGCTGCAGCTTGGTCAAATGCAGCAGAGATTTGGATCTGAAACTGTCAGGAGGACGCTATCAAGAGGTGACTGTAACCCCAAGATGCTGCAGTTTATATTCTTGCTCCATTAACTCTGACAACAGACTTCTGAGACCAGACTTTTCTAAACCCAGCTTATAAATCATGCTGGTAAAAATGCACTGGGATTTACTTGTGCATAGCACAGAGCTCTGCAAGCAAAATTAACCCTTTGTGCAAGCACAGCAGCTAGTGTGAAGCAGATGCTGGGCACTTAGTGTTAGACTGCTCAAATTTTGGACTGGATTTGTGGAAAATTGACAGCTGATACTGCACGCTTTGAGCTTTGGATATTCACTTCTCCCCAGCTGGACCCAGGCAGATTAGAAGTCAGAGCTGCTGGAATGAGACCAGCCTGAGCCTGGAAGTTGTTACAGACACATCAGTCCTGGACTATGACTGAATCATCTGCTTTGCTTCCCAGCAATTAATGATGCTTAACAACTTCCAGCCCTGAGCTGGACTTATACCTGCCTGCTTAGCATGGTGGAGCTTAGTAGTGTTTGTACCCAAAGGTTTACTCTGCCTTTGAAAAGATCTGTTTTCCAGAAGCTACCAAATGCTCTTTAGTGTTTTGTGAAAATATGAGCCTTTAAAAATAGCTGGTCACCTAGAAAGAGACCTGCTTGAAATCATGAATTGTTTTTCAAACCCCTGACCTTAATTTCTGAAGAGATGCTACCTTCTGCATAACTCAGGCAATCCTACCAGACCTATGTAACTGGAAGCCATGCCGGTGCACATCTCTGATGCGTTCAAGCTTTTTGTAGCACCTGCATGGCAGAGCCACAGCGGCTCTGCAAGAGTGAACTGAGTCACCTCCCACCTTGTGCATCAGCAGTGAAATTGGGAGCTCAGTTCTGCTGGCAGGACCTTTATCAGCAGTGATGAATGACAGAGGGGATTTTCATCTCTTTGATTAATTCTGCAAGGCTGACAGTTAGAAAGATCACATCTTGACTCCTGCTCCAGGAGAGTCAGAGAGTCCTTGGAGGTGTGGGTGGCAACTTTACTTCTGCAATGCCCAAGCCTTGAGCTCTCACAGC
The DNA here is from genome assembly GCF_037038585.1 of Patagioenas fasciata. Classification (NCBI taxonomy): domain Eukaryota; kingdom Metazoa; phylum Chordata; class Aves; order Columbiformes; family Columbidae; genus Patagioenas; species Patagioenas fasciata. The sequence continues at coordinate 61,773,439 of NC_092524.1, read as the reverse complement.
TCCTGCATGCCTGAAGGTGGGAAGTGGGCACAAAGCTAAGCTGGCAGGTTGGAGGAAACCAGACTTGTGCTGTTGGGCTGGGAAGAGAAATACTGATGGATCTGAAGCCGCTGCCTTTGTAAAAGAAATATTGGGACAGGAGCAGCCCATTTTGCTCACAAGAGGAATCTCCTTTGCTGCTGTGGGATGTTTGGAAAAAGAGAAAGGCAGAATGGATTTCACCTCTCTTTTGCTGGGTATTTACTGATTTGAGAGATGGAGGTTTGTGGCCCGGGGCTGCTGTGGCTGTGCCGTGGCTGGGAGGAGGGTGGCAGCCTGCAGCAGCTGGCGTGGCACTCCACGAGTGACACAGGGGGCAGGAACCTGGCCTGAACTGGAGCAATGGCTGGACAAAGCCTCAGGGTGAGGGTCTTAAGCAAACATATGTGAGCTTTTCTCTTGCTCCTCACCTCCTCCTCTGCTGTGGTTCACCCATTCTCCCTGCCTTTCGCCAACACTTGCTCCCAAGTGTCTGTCCTTGGGCACCCAGGTTGCATATATAGGGCATTTCCTTGCTTTTCCTTCTGCCAAAACCAATTATCCCTAACTCAGCTTATTCCTCTCTTACCTTCATGCCCTCCTCTGCAACCACAATATGGACCTGGCTATCTCTTCTTGAGATATCTTCCTATGGTCTGGGTCTGAACATTTTTTATTTAGGCAATGCAAATCTAATTTTACTCCACTGGTCAAGAGAAACTAGTTCCTGCATCCTTTAGGGAACTGTGACCCTTCTGATGCTTCAAGAGCATAATATATGAGTAATATGTGATGTTTCAGCTGGGACCGTGAGCTCAAAAGATGAAGGAGCCTTCAGTACTTCCACAAACACAGAATATTTTTCTACCCTTTATGGAAAAAAAATCGTCTTAAATAGATTACAAATAGTGTAGAATGATGAGCAAAAGGAATATGCCGATTTTATCCCAGTCTCATGGACGTCCTAGGGTACTTCAGAAAATGAGTGATCTTGCACTTCAATTCTTTTTAGACTGGGGAGTCCCAGGCACAAACCCTGAAGAGGGCAGCAGAATCAAACCCAGACCTCTTGCCTATGGCCAGCTAAAGCAATGCTGGTGCTGCTAATTGAATGTGCTTTATGTACAAGTGCAGTTCAGTACATACACCCAGAACATACTGCCTATCGTTTGGTGATATACAAACCGACTGGGACAATTTACAATGGTGATTTTTCCACTGACGGGTAAATTAATGCTCTCTATTATAGGCATTTAATCAATGCCAGCTCCCTAAGTCTCTAAACAGACCACCAAGATAGAAGATTGATTGGCCTGAATGCATCATATATAAAGCAGGAATACTTCATAAGAACATAAATGACGTGTTTGTTTCCCAGAGCCACAAAGACAGCTCTGTGGGAAGGAGTGTTGGCATCCTGCTCCTGAGACACAGCAAAGGGACAAGACTTGGGTTTCTTGTGCGTTTTTTGTCTTGGGTTTTGTTTCTGATTTTGGGGGGGGGTTTCTGGGCAAGAAAATTGAAATAACCTAGAGATGGGGAGGAAGATCCTGCTAGCTCTGCATACAGCTGGCTATTTGTCTGGAAGGAATCCTGGTGATCCCTGCACTGCCTGTGTGGCTTATATAGATGCTACTCCCACAATGTGCTTCATGGCAAAATTAGCAGATCATTGCGGAGATCTGAAATTTGGTTTTGTATTTACACAGGTGGCCAAAACTCCACAGATGCCGGTTCCTTGCCCCATTCCTCTCATTAATGTATTTTCTTTTTATTTAGAACCACAAAATGGTTTGCTGCTTGGCTCAGTCAAGCTTCATTTGCAAGCCATGGTTTGGGCACTCAGGGGCTGCTGGTGGGAAAGATTTGCTGCGGTCCTGGGAAGCCAGAGTGTCCCTGAGTGTGTGTGTGCTCTTAGTTGGGACAAATGCAGAGTAAAATGTACTAACACAAGTACCACTGAAAGAAGTATAAACTGGCTCATTTAATCTCATGTGAGCAATGGGTTAAAGCACACACAGGATCAGTCTGACTTGCTTCCTGACCTTTGCAAAGTCATTACGCTGAAGTACTGGACACTGATTTGATTTTGAAACTAAGACCTTTATTCCTAGATGAATGGAATAAAATATACCTTTTATTGTTACGGCTGAACACATCTCTAGTTGCATAAATAAAAAGGAAACACATAAAGTGATGGTCACTGTCAGGATCCTGAACCCAAACTACCTGTGAAAACCAGTGAATCCAGGAAAACCTTAATCATACTTAAAACGGGATTTAAATGTCCACATGCCTTGGAAGTTTATTTCCTTTGGCTTCTCTCAGGTCTGTAAGAATGTGATTAGGAAATCAGACTAACTTCACAGCTGGAAAGACTGTCACTGTAGTCCTCCCAACTGGATGGTCCAGAGCCACTCTTAGTTTCTGCTGATGGAAAGCCACAGAGCTCAACAAATGAGACCTGTTGTCTTGAAACATCGTTACTTTACACCCATGGAGGATCTTGTGTATGCCACTGAAATTAAGGAGGAAACGGGAATTTTTGGTAATGTTTCTGGGGTAGCAGGGAGGTAGTAGCAACCTTTATATATATTCTGACTTTGCTCCTGCACTGATCCTGAGCTCAGTTCATGGATCAATGCAGGTTTTTATCCTTAGTCCTGAAATCCTCTGCTTTGTGAGCTGGTTTATCTTTTCAGTAAGGCACACGAGGGTGTCATTTACAACCCAGTAAATCCATACCTTGCACATTTGGTGGCACATGGCCTTCGGGCTCCTGGTTAACAACACACAAGCGTGACCGCTGCACTGTAACTCACACTCTGTCACATCTTCTGGCTTAATTGCAAAGCATTAAAAATGTGAAATAACAAAAATAATTACTGTAATAAACCAATGGAATAAAATAAGTTTTGCTGAAATTAAAAAAGTCTCTGTCCTTGCTGAAAAGTCCAAACATTAACTTGTGTGTAGGGACTAATTATGGTCTGAGGTACGTGACACTAATGACAACTTCTGTTGGACTGCTCTGCTTCTAAGATCAGATCTTAGTTGTATGGGGAATATGTCCTTATGTTCGTGTAACACTTCCAACAGATTTATTTTTCATTGTGTAAAACTGAAGCATACCTCCAAGTTCCACACTGCTGTGGGATATTTGCCCAGTTTACAGTGAGCTGGACCTTAGAAAGAGCAGACACTATGTGCAAACTCATTTGCTGCATATAACCACTCCTGTACGTTCAGGGCTGATTCATCCTCTTCTGTTGTCTTGTCGAAAAGAGCTGTGTGATGAGATCTTTGGAGCTGAACTCTGCAGTGCTGGTGACCATGGGGCACAATATGGGACCGATTCCCCAAGTCACTTGTAGCGCACATCATAAGGCCATAGGAGGAGGTCTGTGCAGAGAACGGTGTTGGCCACCTCACAGTCAGCACCTTCTCTAGGAACATCCACATGGGGCTTGAGAGTTGGTCTGTGCTATCATTGCTATAGCATGAACAGGATTGGGAGATATTCAGGTGTGTTTGGGGATGGTGATAATTCCTGTTTGTAAGTACTGAAGTGCAATTCCCTTCTGTTTTGTTTTCTTTTTTTTCTGCTTTTCACTCTGCTGTGATGTACCTTGTTCTACACCCCACCACTCAAATGCTGGAGAGCTGGCAGCAAAGGAGGGAGTGAGGAATGTGCTTGTGGATGCAAAGATAACATGGACACCAAGACATCTGAAACAGTTTTAATTCACTTGCATTTTTTTGGCTTTGAAATGCAACCTTTAAGACATCAGCTATATGCATTTGACCCCTAAATTCAGCATTTAGGCTTCTGAAATTGGCACCTGTTTGGGTTTTTCTTGTTGGTCTTTCATTTGTTTGTTTGGTTTGGGTTTTTGTTTTGCTTTGTTTTTTGTTGAAACAGTCAAATATGAGGCTTGGTGTCCCTTTTGCACCAATTTGATGTATATTAAATATCATGAGGACAGCAGTTTGCATTGACAATGCAGTTAGGCAGGGCCAAATTTGCCTTGTTGACAAGAGCTAAGATGTTTGGAGAAACAAAGCCACCAGTTGTCAAAGCACTGGAAGTCTCTGTCCAGGAGATGTGTCATGAAGAGGCATAAATTTGATCTGTAACACACAAATTATCTTTAAAACAAAACTGAGAAGTGACTGAAGCATCATTCTGTTTGCCCAAATTACATTCAGAGCAGTATCTCCATGATTTACAGGTGGAAATCCAAAATCTAAAGCAGTCCAGGAACAGGCAGCACCACAGAACTCTGCCCCTACCTGTCAAAACACCAAGACTAGAAATATTCCCGTTGTCTGCTCATCTGACAGACCTGCCACAACAGTACTCAGTAATTTTTAATATTAGCTTTCACAGAGATAAATCTTTTTTCTTTAGGATTTTTGTGTTTTAAAGGGTTACATATGATCCCCGTTGTTAGACAGGCCCCAGTTCATCCATCACAGAAGGAACTTCTGCTTCTCCCTCGGTGTTATCTGGCCATGAAATAGAATTTGGGCATAGCAGCTACTCACCAACCTGTGAAAAAAAGAATGAGAATTGTGTTTAATGGGCCTCTTAAGTAATGCATGTACTCAGGGTTTCACACGTTTCTGGCATTACCACTGATTGTGGGCTGCCATGCAGATAACTGCGATTTGCAAAAATGCACAATTGTTATTAGGATTGACTCTTGCTATTATCCATGTTTGTGTGTCTTTTGCAGTGAGAGCAGGTTTTAAAAGGTAATTAAGGGAAAGCCTTCTCAGTTTTGACCTGCTCTTATTCTTAACCATTGAAGTTAAAATAAGTTATAACTGCCAAATGTTATATGCAGGTTTCAGCACAAGGCTGGGATTGTTAGAAAAGACAGCACTACAGCCCTGGTAAACTCCATCAGCATGTCTCTGCTAAATGTAGGGGGGCACCAGAATGCAGCCTTCTTCACACAGAAGCCTGGTTTCTATCCTGCTCACATGCACCCTTAAGTGCCTGCAACAGTGGGTCTTTGTTGCAAAATAAACCCATCTGTAGGTTTGTGCTAGACACCATTGAGCAGAGAATACACAAGTACCCTGGCTCATTTTCCACCCAGGCTAACCAGGACCCCATGAAGGGAAAGCCTTTGTACTTATTCCCACAGGGTTTACAGCTTTTATGGAGTCTTCACAACAGCCGTGTGTCCTTCCTGGGTTCACTCCAGCAGAGGTGTTCAGCCTCTTTAAAGCTGCAAATAGAATTAAACTGTGGTTTATGAAAAACACCCCTTGGGGACCAGAAGTCCCTCCCCATGTTTCACCTTGTGGAAGCCAGCCCCAGTGCAGCTGTGTCCAGCTGTGTGTTTTCAGAGGAGGTGCAGGAGAAGATACCCATGTGTAGCTCGCAGCATTTATTCAAAGCTGCGGATCGCCCTTTAAGGTCATATTAGAGACTGGCACTTGCCTTTCCACAGATAACAAGAAATTTCATGTTTAGGATTATCAGATTTTCCAGCTACTCTGCAGAAACAGCTGTCAGCAAATCTGTGACAGCAGATGTTGGGATGTTATTCAGTGTACTGTGTGCAAATGTGCTGCTCTCCCTCCCCAGTTAGACAGTCATTTGTTGCTATCACAGGGGGAAGCTTGGACAAATACTGTTATAAGAATGTGCAGTAAAATAATCGGAGTCCTTCCAGAGTAAGGAGCCTTAGGCAGATGCTGACTTTCCTAGTCGAGTGACCTGAGTTAAAGAGTCGTGTCAAGACAATCATCTAGTGCTTTGCTTTCTGTGTGCATTGTGAGGGTGGACTATCTCAAAAGACCAGGGAGGAAACCTGTGGGGACAGGGACTGTTTGGAGGTGACAGCAAAGGCAAGACACTGCCTGAGCTGCACTCCAGTGATCTCCAGCCACCTGAAGGGCCTGATCACAGGCAGTTTGGTGTAGATTTTGGCATAACTTGCAAATAGCATCTGCTTTCTATTCGAGATATACTTTGTGCCTTTGGGTATATGTGAAAGGATCAGACAGCCAATCCATAGGGCTTGCCGCTCGTGAAATCCAGGGTTTCCTGCTGTCCTTTGACATCCCAGCTGGAACTTTGGAGACAGCGTTTTCTAGTGTTCAGCTACTAAAATTCGAACTCAGAAAAGGGATCTGATGTAGTCCAGTTTCATATGCCTCTTTCTCAGCAGCAGTGCTGATTTTAGCAGATATCCCTTTCAACCTTAAAAAATTAAAAGGTCTGACATCCTCACCTTGAACAGTGTCTTCCCTCTTCACGATCCAGAAACATGTAAAGCTGATCCTGCTAAGATAAACTTGCTGGCTTGATTCTTACTGGTAGTCTTTTAGACTATGTCATGATGTCCCCTTGTTTCTCCAGTAGGTGAACATAACTCTTGACGTCATTGGACAGTCTGAATTTCAAAATGTCATGGAGTTTGTACAGTGTGGCAAAGCTCTTTAGAAACCTCAGCTTATTTTTTATCACTGCAATTTTTGGAAAAAAAAATAAAACTAGCAGAAATAAAAATAATTATTTATTTTTATTCGAACTGATGTTCCTGCATTATGGTAAACCCAGCCATTACAGAACTGGGATCACAGATGCAAAATTAGAAGCAAAAATTAGTTTGGTTTGCTGGATTTTCTCTGTTCAGTAAAGTCATATAGAAAAAAGCCACCTGTCACCTAGCTTGTAATGTCGATGTCTACCTCTGAGCAAGGCTCATGTTACAGTGAATGGGAAGAAGGTAGTTAAAGCCATGGTTCACCTCATGTGTTTTAGAATGAGATGAATGATGCCTTGGAAGTACTGCTGTGTCTGCAGACAGGCCAAGGTAACTGGTTTAGGTACAGAACTCACGTTGCTGACTTCTTGTGGTCAGAAAAATCCTGCCTGTGGTGATGGTGTAACCAGGTTTTGAAAAATACTGTAGAAAAACACAAACCAGAGAACAAATGGCTATATTTATATTCTACAGCATTTTGTACTCAGTTATTACTAACGTCAAATGCACATTTTTAAAACAACCCAGGTCTCTTAATAGAATAATCTGTGTGAGCTGACAGGAAAGGTCCACAAAGCAGCATTTCATAACTTCTGGTGAGGATGCTGTGCAAACTCATTGTTTGCCTTGATCTGGAAAGAACTGCCCCTGGAGAGGAAGAGGAGGAAGCAAGATACAATAACTATGGTTTCTGAGAAACTTTGCAAGTAAATGAAACAATAACAGAGTAGAAGATCAACAGTTCCAGGTAAACAACATGCCACTATTCTAACTTTATATGTATGGGGATTTTCATCCTTATGATGACAAATGCTGTGATTAGTGTTCTCCTTCCAAAACACGTTGGAGGTTAGCTACAGTATCTGTGGAAGGGATTGATAAGAATTCCCATATTATACTTAAAAATAATGACATTCTGGATAGAAAATTCACTTCTTTTCCATTTCCACATGAAAATACACAAACATGTCTTTTTTGTTTCAGCAACACCCAAGGTAAGTCTATACCACAAAGTAAGGCTGTTACTATCCCAAAATGCACTCTTTTGCACATGCTCTTCATGGTAACTACTGTACTTCTGCTGCCTCTTGCAGTTTCATCCCACATTCACATTTGCAGCCATTCAAAAAGCTTTCAACTCCAGCAAAAAAATCCTCTAGTTTCAGCTTCCATCCCTTTCATCCCACAGAGAAAGCTCTCTTGTGATCGTTGTCACCAAACTGGTTATTTATTGGTTGGTTTCTATACTGGTAGAGTTTTGGTTTAGAAAAGTAGTTTTACTTTGGCCGTGGCCAGATGTTTTTCTGCTAGGGCATGATTGCTCACTATTTATGGTCTTGACAACCTCCTATTTCAAAGATCATCGCTTAGTTGCAATCCCATCTCTCCTTAACATAAGCTGTGAGCCTCCAACAAATGATGATCACAACTCATAAATGCACAGAGAGGTCATAAAATCACAGCTGGAATTCATAAATTGGCCATAGGTGGTCCCCAAGCTGTCACAATGTGCTGGTCTGTCTGTCTCCATGGATGCACTCCCTAACCCTCTCTGTCTCTTGACCAAATGCTGGTCAGATAATCACTTCTTTCAGGATCCACAAAGCAGTACTTAACACTGAGATTTATTTTATTTTGTTCTGGTAAGCTCACTTGCTGCTCTCTCTTGCACAGAATACAAGATTACCCTGAAGAATAAAATAAAGGAATTAATTGACATTTTAATTAATTGCAACTTTTAATTAATATTCACCAGGCTGACAAGTGCCCTGGAATGCAAAACAGGAATAATTCCTAAGGAAAAAAAGGGAAAGGCCTTGAAGTTTGTGTTCAGGTTAGATGAAGACCTTGTAGCTGAATATGTGATTATATCGGGTATCCCCTGACTCTGTTCAATGCATGAAAGTTTTGTTCATTTTGAAACAGCATAGACAGTTTTTTATTAACAATATCAGGGGCTGTGAGTGGGTCTCAGAGGCAGAGCGCTTTGCACAGGAAGCATGGTCCATAACCTAAATAACTCGATATCTAAAAACCATGGCTGAGCTCAGGCATTGTATCATAGAAAGAGGCAGTGAACATGCCAGGCAATGCACATGACAGGTGTCATCTCCTTCTACTGCTGTTGGCAGACCACCTTCTATCATGAGCTGAAGAAACTCATGTAGGAGGACACAGGAGATCTGCAAGAGCTGAAGGATTCCCCACAGCCACCCACCACCCATGCTTGTGATGAAATCCTGGACGAAGTTGTCATGGAGTGTTGCATGGACATGCTGTATTTTATTTGCATAGTGGGGATCCCTTGCTTGAATTACTATAAAAAACTGTCCTATAATTTTCTCCTGGGCATGAATTATAGCTCTTTGACATGCTTATGAAAGATGGGCTCCTTTTACTTACTGGTGGCACAGAATGGAAAATTCTCCCTGTATATCATTTAGTATTGTCCTGGTTTTGTTAAAAAACAAGTTTCTCTTCTAGTGAATTTGCCTGTCAGCTAAAGCCTTCATATTAGCTGCATTTTCCTGGAGAACCAGATGCACGTTTTGGTAAACATAGCAATGGAATGCAAAATTATTGATAAGCTTGGATGGACATCTCGCGAAAGGGGCAACGAGAAGCAGGTGACCAAGAAACTGACCAACTATGTATAACATTCCATTCACGTGAATACTTCATATAAAAGTGGGAGATCACAATGATCTTGTCTCTTTTCCTTTTTTTCCCTTCTGCTTAGGGCCGACATTAGGAGAGGACCTTGCGAGTCGTCTGTATGGGGATATAGCGGAAGATTTGGCGAGGAGGTTAGTTAAATGTAAATACGCTCAAGTGGCTTGCACCTGTCTGTAGAAAAAGCACACACATCACACTAATTGTCTTACTGACCTTGTGTGCTTGATGAGTAGAAGCTCTGTGTTAGATAACACAGGCCTGGGAGAAACTCTGGGCACCTTATCACTGTGTCTGAGATTTCTGCTTTGTTGTGAGAAAGAGCGGGAGGCTGCGCCTGCCTGAAGCCTTGAAATACAGGCGAGCTCAACAGGCCCAGCGATCTTCCAGCAGGGCTGAACTGACCAAGGCCTGCGTCCCCGTTTGTGTCACCTCTGCCTGGGAGCTTAGGTGCGGCTTCGGAGATCCCCCAGTAGAGAGGTAACTAAAATAAAACTTGCTCTTTGCAAATGCATCCGTGGCCTCTGGCTCTTCTTGCAATGTGCCTGTGTATGTGCACACATCGTCCCTGCGAACTGAGGCCTAGTGAGAGACTGAATCCCGCTCCGGTTGGCTGCAGAGTCCACTCCAGGACTTCGGGTGCTGGCTCTGCAGTTGCTGAGACTTTCAAGATTGGTTTTATATATTTTGTATTATTTTTTCTATTTTTATTAGTAGCATTAGTAAAACATTTCTAATTTTTCCAACTCTCTTCTCTCTGTCCTTCTTTCCCTCCCAATCATCTGTCCTTAGTGGGAAGGGTGGAGAGGGAGGGTCAAAAGGGGGAACCGGGGGAGGAGAGGAGGTTAACAATACATCTGCCAGGGTTTTATTGTCACCCCGCAATCAAAACCCTCGACAAGTATTCACTTTATAATGCAGTTTATATGCTAGTAATACTCCACAGAATGCAAGGAATGGTTGGTGCTTGCAGGCTGTGATCCTGCAGGATGAGGCAGGGCGGTGCTACAGGCAGGATCAGGTGTTTGGCAAAAGAAAGAAACCTTTTTTTTTTTTTTTTTAAAGCTGAGCTTTAACAACTCTGTGGAAAGAGAGGGAATCAGAGCAGTGGAGAGATCCCTCTCCTGCCTTTCCAGCATGGATATCTGTATCTTCTGCAGAGATAACTACTAAAACTGAGCAGTGCCAAAAATTGAGAATTCTCCCTTTTACCTCTCTTTTCCTTTCCTCCTCACTCTCACCTGCTCTCCAGCAGCAGCTCTATCCTGAACCTTGCATGAGCTGACTCAGTTTTTTTGCTGGGTTAGTTTTCTGCCAGGTTATGACTTCAAGCAAGCCAGCAAGGACCAGGAAAACCACCCCAGTCACAAAGAGAAGCAAAAGCACACAGCTGGGAGCAGAGCAAAAAGAAAGGAGGGAGGCTGGAGAGAAAAGGACTGCCCTCTCTCATCAGCAGTGACCATTCGACTGCCTCAACTATATAATCCAAAGGTCTTGGAGATTGTTTCACTTCTCAATAACATTCTGATAGCACAACAGTTGGGATGGTCGTTTACTAGTTCAGAGAAGGTGTTCTCATCTTGGATAATGTTTTAATCTGTTGGGGTGCTACACAAAAGTTAGACTGTCATACTGTAATCCTTTCTCAGACAAAACTCCCCTGGTCTGCAAAGGAGCCGCTTCAGCACCAGAGCAGTCCATGGGAGAGGCTGAACCTGCTTCTTCGGAGACCATAGCTCAGTTTACTCTCTTACTGATGGTGGTGACAGTTTCAAAGCTGCCCATGACCTGTCCCAGTCCTTTAGTGACCTCCAGGTGGTAAGAATCTTTTTTGACAAGAGTTAGGTCTACACTCATGTGCTTTGGAAGTGGTTTGGAGGAAGCTGGGCACCCTTCTTGGGCTTCTCTGCTGATATTGGTTGTATGATGTTACCCCAGTGGAGGAGGAACAGATGGAGTTGTACTTCTCTGTCCATCTTGGTTGACAGCTGGCTGAATATGAGTCAGCATTGTGGCCAAGAAGGCCAAAAACATCCTGGCTTGTGTCAGACCTAGTGTGGCAAGCAGGATTAGGGAAGTGATCATCCCTCTGTAGTCAGTACTGATGAGGCCACACCTCGAATCCTGTGTTCAGTTTTGTGCCCTTCACTATAAGAAAGACACTGAGGTGCTGGCGAAAGTTCAGAGAAGGGCAATGAAGCTGGTGAAGGGTCTGGAGCACAAGTCTTATGAGGAGCAGCTGAGGGAACTGGGGTTGTTTGGCCTGGAGAAAAGCAGGCTGAGGAGAGACCTTATCCTTCTCTACAACTACCTGAAAGGAGGTGGTAGCATGGAGGGTGGTGGTCTCTTCTCCCAAGCAGCAAGTGACGGGATGAGAGGAAATGGCTTCAAGCTGTGCCAGGGAAGGAAATATTTCTTCATGGAAAGGGTTGTCAGGCATTGTAACAGGCTGCTCAGGGTTGAATCACCAGCCCTGGAGGTGTTTAAAAGACGTGTAGGTGTGGTGCTTAGGGACATGGTTTAGTGATGAACTGGACAGTCATAGGTTAATGGCTGCACTCAATGACCTTAAAGGTCTTTTCCAACCTAAACAATTCTATGATTCCATGATTCTGTTCTATGATCTAACAGCTATGCTGTAGGTTATGCTCTGAGGCCGAGAAGACTTGTTGACTCTTACACCAGGAGGAAAAGATGAAGCTGAAATTGCTGAGGAGGTGAACAGGGAAAACAATCACCAGACCTTGTCTTGTGGCCACACCAGCAACTGACTTCAGGATGAAAATGGAGACCCTTCTGTGCATCAGCGATGCAGAATCAGACCCTAAATAGCAAAGGAATTTACTGCAATCCCATCTTTGCCAATTAAGTGTCTTCTGCTTCTAAATCGAAGGAAGCGTCAATGTTAATTTTAAAATATTGCTGGCATTTATAACAGTAATTACTTTAGCCATGTAAAACTCCAGACACTATAAATAGTGTTGATACTATAGATTAAATGCTCCCAAGGTACATATTACTGATGCTACAAAACACACAGGCAGACAAGGATATTCTTCTCCAAGCTCAGTGTTTGTTGGGCTCATGCAAAACCATTTGAGCAGACAGTCACCTCATCAGATATCTGAAAATGACTGATGTTCCTTGTCAAAAGCCATCCATCTTTACTAGTGATTGTACTTTCGAGGAGCAAAAGAAGTATACCTGTGCAAACACACTCACAAGCTGTAATATGAAACACATTTCATTGCAATTATGTTTTTCAATTAGTAACTTTTAAAGGAGGGAAAGGTTTATTTCATGGACTTTAAATTTCTGCTGTCTTCAGTTTCCAAATTTGCAGTCTCTGAAAACAGGACCTCTTTGATCAAGATACTGTGGGTATATAACTCATAAATTAATAATTTGAAATTAATAATCAGTGTAGAAAATATTCATCTTAATCTACTGCCGTGGAACTCTGCACCCAGTATCACAGTATCACAGTATGTTTGGGATTGGATGGGACCTCGAAAGATCATCTAGTCCAATCCCCCTGCTGGAGCAGGAACGCCTAGGTGAGGTTGCACAGGAACATGTCCAGGCAGGTTTTGAATGTCTCCAGAGCAGGAGACTCCACAACCTCCCTGGGCAGCCTGTTCTAGTGCTCTGTCACCTTCACTGAGAAGAAGGTTTTTCTCAAACCCAAAAGCAATGAAAGTTGCCTGTGTATGTAGGAAAACCCAGAGTCTTTATCAGACAGGCCTCCCTGTTATGGACAGGCTTGTGCAGACAGGTATGAAAAGGTGGATAGGGCAAGCATTTAGTGACATCAGAAATAAGCTAGAAATTGGTAAAATAATCAACTGTGAGGTACTTGAAACCAGAAATTACACTCTGGCCAAGTTTACGCTTGTAAAGTGTTACCATTAATGTAATCAGCTGATGTCAATAATAATACTATTGATTATAGGCATGCCTGACTGGGGAAATATATACTACACTGCTGTGAACATTAGTAAAGGATAATGTCTCCAAAGAAGGTAAAGGGATTTCTGGTTAGATTTGGCTCTGGTCTCTCCCTGCAGACAGCCTGTGCCATCCCCTGGCTGATGGTGCTGATGAAAGACTCCCTGGGCTTGTGCTTTCTGTAGGTTTGCCTGTTTGTGGGAGGAGGCTGTAGAGACCCTGCATACAGCAGAAGTTGGCTGCATCGCTGGAAGCAGCAATATACATATATAGCGATGGGTATTGCGTAAAATACACATTTATCACTCCATTGCTCTTTATTAATAGGAGAAAAGACACTAAAAAATAACTCAACTCCAAGACACAGAATGGAGATAAAGCTGTTTTATAGCATCTGAAAGCATGTGGAAAAATGGTTGCATAGCTGGAACTTATTTGGCACTAGGGAAACTATTTTTTGAGCTGCCAGTAAAACCGTAGAAGAGGAAATACTTATAAGAAGGCATCCAAACAAGCACTGAGCTTCCTTCCCATGAAAATCAAGGTCAAACAGAGCACTTGAAATCATTAGGAATACGTGAAAAATGAGCCCATAGTGTCACTGGGAATGACTCAGACAACGGCTGGAAATACAATGTGTCTGTAAGGACTCAATAGCTTCCTACCACTCGGAACTGCTCAAAATTTATTTCTCAAGCATACTGACCGGCATAGCTTGGGCAGAGTTCCCAAAACTCAGCTTGTGTGGCCTGAAGGGTGGCCTGTCTGTAATACCAGTGCTCTTGCTCATGTTGAACCCAAGGAGAGATTTCATTGCTTGTTAACTTCCATCCAGCAGATGTGGTTTCATACTCTGGCACAAACTTGGTCAGTTCTGCAATGCAGTGATTCAAAGGCTGTATGGCTAATCTGACTTCTTAAAAGGATACATGTTTTGCTCTGGAAAACTGCATCCAATTTGCTTTCATATGGAAGCATTAGCTTATCATTAATATTTTGTGTCCTGTGGCGACAGTGGCATTGTCCTAAATATATGTGCAAATATTGTTGCTTATGATCTTTATATAGAAAATACTCAGTGGCAGTAAGAAATCACAGGCAGCCAGCACACCAGAAAGTGTATTGTTGTACGCTTTTTTTGATTTTCGCTGAAGATACGCTGCCTTTTTCCAGATGACGGACCGACTTCAGAAACAAAAATAAAACTGTGTATTTTTACATTATTAAAAACCTTCTTTTACTTTGTATTGCATTTCACACGAGAGAAAGAAGGCTTTTGATTTTTTTGTTTCCAAAGTGAAATATATCAATATATGTTTTGCTCTGTTTCTGTTCACTGTAACTAAGAGTCTGTGATCATCTTTTGCAGTCTGTATGTTGCTGGTTGTTTAAGAACTTGTGGTCATTATGGAAGATAAATGACAGTCCTTGGAGCTCATGGCTGAAGCACACATTAGTCACTAGTAAATGATGTATAAAAAATATTCAGCTTGCAAAAAGATAATGGTGGTTCCTATTTGAAAATGCAGAAAAATGCACATATCTGGAGCACAAAAGTGTCTCATCAATATCTCTGTGGGCAGAAAACTAACCTGTCAAGAAGAAAATGTTGAAGAGATGGAGATATTTATGCATTCATAGCACTGATCATAATGATGTAAAGGACTATTAAAGCAAACTTGAAATATTAGGTACTGCAAGTATACCACTTAATTGTTTTTTCCATGCAACCTCGGAATGCTCTAAAAAAAATCAGTAAGGAATTGCTCATTCCACATCTTTGACCTCCAGCGATGCTGCCTTTCCCCATTTCATTCTTATCTGTAAATTTAATAGTCATTCCTGGTTTGACCTTTCAGTGATGGCAAAGTCCTTCACCCCCTCCAGTGTTGGGACTGAGGACTGGGGCTTGCACGGAAGGAAGCCCAGAGGACAGAGTCTGTCTTGGTGACCGGCATTGCCAGGGCTGTAGCAGCATTCGCAACATGGTGATGTGGTGACCTCACGGTTGCACCCTTCTTCGGCCCTCTTCTCCCAGATGATGACTACCAGATGATGATTCCAAGATGAGACATCACCCCTGCATTACACAGAAAATCTCATTGCCCTCCCAGAAGAGGGCAATTCTGCCTTTTTCTTTGTGTGGAAATTGAGTGTAATTATCCCAATTCAGGTCTCCAGCTCCCAGGCTCTGTTTGGCACCAGGCTTTGCTGAGTGGGCCACGTGGCAGGACCAGACTGTTGGTGTGTCATGGTTGAAGGCCTGCGGTGGAGAAGGCAGCTGCCTCACAAGAGAGGGCAACTATTTATAGCCAGTGGCTTAGGTCCTTATGGACCTCTTTTCCTTATAGATATATATATACACATATATTTTTTAATAGCTACAAATTCTGCTGGAGAGGAGAAAAGTGTCAGAGAGGGGCACCTGTTGAATGTTAAAGCTATGAGGGAAAGCTACTTGTATTTGTTCCCTACCAATACATAGTTTAAACTCCTTCATGGGAGGTCTTTCTGCATGTGTGATGCTCTCTGTCACTCTGTGCAGCTACTGATTGATAGTCACCTTTAGTTCCTTCTGGCACTCTTTGTTTTGGATTATATGACACCACAACCTGAACGGTTATATACTCCTTCTTTTACAGGAAAAGACTGTAGGATGCAAAAGAAAAAATTGTTCTGAAGATCTGGACATCTGTAAATGACATGTGTTGATCAGTTAGATGCTGCCCAGCTGCTCAAAACAGGAGCTGGGGTCTTCAGCTGCTCTCAGATGTGCTTGAGCAGTCTGTTGAAGCTGTCCTGTTGTAGCAGAGCTAACTTTATCACCGAGTGTTTTTCTTCATCCTGTAAAGATGCTAACACTGAGTGTTTTGAAATATTGGTGTTCAGTCCCTTCTCCAGCTTCTACAACCCATGAAAATAGGGACATATTTTGCAGAGAGGGGACCCTAGAGAATCTTCTGCTAAACCTTGTCTGTGTGGTCTCTGCTTAGGGGAGGCTGAAGGTTAGTTTAAGTTCCTCAGCATTACAAAAAGCTGTTTGGCACTCATACACTGAAACAACAAATTGAACCTGCCTACCCTCTGACCTGTTCAACTCTTCTGTAATGAAAAGCAGTCAAATTCAGCACATCGCAACTTCATTATCAGAAAAGAGAGAGAAATCTCTTTAGCGACACTATTTACTTCAGAAGTAACCTTGAGTTGTCAGCTGGAAAGGAATATGTTCCCTCTCTGTATCCACTTCACATTTCCCTTGCTTCCAAGGTTCAAATTCAAGGCAGCTTCTGCTGCTGCGGAAGGAACAACAGCGTGTTGCTGAGTGCGTGGTGAATACATCTATAGGTGCACATTTAAAGCCAAAGTTTGCACTGTTGCATTATGTTTTCTAGACATTATGAACAGTTACATGTATTCAGGTAATATGGTTTTTTTTATTTGAAACAAAGAAACGCAGTGCCATAAAATGTACAAAATCAAACTCAGCTTGCTGAGCATTCTGTACATGAACTCTGTGTCAGGAACCATGAGAGAAAAACTGCTGCTTTTCCAGGAGTAGGAGAAGGGACTGTAGGAAGTCAGTCCCCCACTAGCAAAGGTAGTTGTTTCACAGCAGACTAGGAGCAGGTTAGGAAAGTGTACTTGCTCTCATTCACAGCATTTGTATTCTGAAACAGTGTGTAACCAAAGTCTCTGAAGTTTTTATTGGAAACGGGTTTTTGGAAATGAGATGCTCTTGCTCATATCTCTTCCCTTCCTCTGTCTCCTGGCTGTGTTTTTTTACTACCGCACCTCTAGGGAACCCGAGGTGGAAACGAGCTTTGAGGCTGTCTTACTTTGCATTAAAGCTTTTTATATTCGTGTCCTACATCCTATGGAGCAAGCAGGATAGATTTAAAAAAAAAAAGGTTGAATAGAGGAACAATTAAATAGACTGGAACCCTTTAGCATGGAAAACAGCTGACTGATTGACATCTACCTACCTGGATTGCCTATATAAAACAAACAAAAAATAATTAATTGTTAATTGTGACATATTTTTAATTGAATATATCATTGTGGTTCTAGTAATGTGGTCTCTTCCACAATCACTTGACTATGGAGATTAAAAAACTTATTCCATGTAAAGCTCAGCCAATGGAAGTCATTGCTGAAATTGTTTTACAAGTTCCATATGTGGGGTGAAGCACAGCTATGTAGTATTATGGGGAAAATAAAAACAGAGTCAGGCAGGATGCCAAGAGAAAGAGAAGTCCACTAAGTTTTCAAAGTTTCTGCCTATGACAAATATGATTTTATGAGGCAAATTGTCTATTACACATGTCTACGAGGTGGCCCTTAGCTGTTGACAGTCCTTTTAGCTTATGTATTTTTCCCTCCTTCCACTTGCTTCTCCTTTAAGGAAGAGAAAAAGTGACTTCTGAAAAGTTTGATTTAAGGAGACAGCACCCGGGATGTTGAAAGAAAGTCCTGTGGTGGAGTTGATTTGATGGCCAAGGGTGCACTTTGGGAAAAGATGTTCTACTGAGGTTTCTGGCCCTTGCCAGTCATAGAAAACCTCTCCTGGTGGTGCTTGGAAGAGTACAAACTCCTCTTTAAAGGAACAATATGGGACCCTCCCCAAGGTTCACTAAATACACTGTAGGTAAGACAAAGTTTATGAGTTCAGGCAAATGATTTAGCCTGGAATAATTTAGGCTGGAAAATAAATTTAAAAGGTTACAAGAGAGGCAGTGTCTTTTGGAAAAGGATGTCCTGTAAAATGTGAAAAGTTGAGGCTAATTAAAGGTTCACCTTCCTTTGGTCATTCGTATGTTTCCTCCAGGACTAAAACTGAGGCTAACTTTGGCTTTTGGTGGATTTTTTGTGAACAGTGATGAATAGTTTATGTATTAGTATTAAAATATCTTCAGGATTACAGCTTAGAAATGGAAATGGAGAAAAGAGGCAGACTTTACTGGAATAAATAAAACCCTGTGGTCTGATTTGTCATTTGAATAAATTATATTAATTACACAATGTCTTGGAATTTTGCATGCTGGGTTTTGACAAGGTTGGCCTCCAAGTTATATCCTACACTGGAGAAGTTATCATTAGATTGAAGATTCTGAGTCACATCAGAAAAGCAGCACTACTTGCAACATACTTTTGCTAATAACTTCTGTTTCAAAGTCAAACAAAGCAATACAATTGCAGTTTGACAGGGGAAAGAAGGGCAATGCAAACAGCCTCTGCAGTACTCATGCTGTCCATTAAGCACTAACCCAATCAGAGAGACAGGAGGTTTTTACCATTGCAGATAATTCTTCTCCCAGTTATCAGGAATTAGTGCAACAGCAATGAAATACAGGGCGTTTTCATTCATTCAGACGGCTTCTCACTCATCACTCTCAGCTTTCAGGAATCCCATTCCTCCCTGCTTAATCATCCCATGGCACTGAGAATTGTCTCCTCTGCAGAGTAGGTAATCCCACCGCTGTCTGGGCATCTAACATCTCCCTTGCAATGCCTGAGTCACAGAGAGACTGCTTCTTTATAACTAATTCCTTCTCTTGATTTCCTTTTTAAAAAGTACTGATAACCTGAAAGCCTAACTTACTTTAACAAAACAAGAAAGCATGTGAAGCAGCTTTGGTTTGAAGTTGGTCTTCTGGTGCGCTGGAGGGAGCAGCTGGCAATTTCTGTGAGGGAGAGCAGCCCTGCCCAGGTAGCCCATAGTGAATTAGGGAATCCTAATTGTGAAGCACCATCATACGTTCTCTGAGATAGACACGTTTCATACTTCCCCATCTCTGAGACCTTTCCTGTCTCCATACTGGAGGTTTGCAGCAGTAGGGATGATGCTGAGAGCTGACACATGCTGGGACAATGACAACCAGGTCTGCGAGTGGAGCTGGCAGAATCCCACCTGCTCTGAATGATGAGAGCAGAGGCTTTGTCATGGGATAATAAAATGCACATGTGTTTGGGAAATGTATGTTTCCCTCACACTTGGGCACTGTTCTCAGTGACTGCAGCGCAAATCCCAAGTAGCTCCTTTGGTATTGGGGTGCATGTCTGTGTCTGTGTGTGTGAGACTTTGATTTTATATCAGTGTGAGAAGTATTAGGGAATCCGATGCCTTCTAACAAAACTATTTGGAAGTTGTTGGTTTAGGAGGAGACTGGCATTAATAGGCTCTAGGGATTACTATTTATACACATATTTTAAACTGCAGTTGTACTCAGAAAATCCACTTTAAAAACAGCAATATGCCTTTGTATTCCCCTGATTGCCATATGAGATGCCATGTGTTCCCAAGGATGTGCTTGGGTTTTTTTTCTCCCTAACTGCCAGCACTAGAAATTCAATCTCAGATCTGAGACCAAACAACATCCTTGTCTTCTCACATCTCATCACCAGTAATAAAAATCTGAAGATCAAAGTGTGCCCTTGGTGACACCTCTACAACCACTTTATCTGCAAGTGATCAGCTCTCAGTAAGAATCCTGCCAGCACTCATGTCCTGGGTGCCCAAGAAAGTGCTGAACCCAGGTTGCTCTTTGAATTGTGTCTTCCTTGACAGCAAAAGAAAAACAAGGGTAAAACAATTACTTTTAAAATGGAAGGGAGGGGGATGTGATAATATGTAGTAGTAACTCACTGTTACTAGATGTAATACTGCATCAATGTTATTCCTCTGTTGCTGGTGCTGATTTTGCCATTGTGGACAAGATGTGCACTTCAATGCACTCAGACTCACAAATGTCAAAGTCTGATGTTGCTGTCACTGTCCCCAAGTCTCTCTGATGTGTGGCGAGTAGAGGAAGCTAACTCTGAAGCCTCTAAGCCACGACTTTAAACTCAATGACTTTAAACCCTGTTGATTCTCCCTTGAGTTGCAACCCATTCTCTGCTTCTGACCCTGCTTTCTCGGTGCAAAAAGGACATACCTATGCTGAAAATAAGCTATTGCTGACCCTGATTACACAGAGTGCTTAAGCAGTTGACGAGCTTAAAACGTGCTCAAATTTTAGTATTTATGGAAATGTCCTACAGGCAGACAGGGCTGTGCTTACTGCTCCAGGGGTTGCAGATGGGGCTCGTGGTGCCCTGCAGCCCTGGTCCACTCCTGGAGAGCTGTGCAGCCCAAGGGATGCACACGCTGTGCTGGCTGCAGGTCCCAGCCCTCATCTTGCTGGCACCAAAGCCGTGCCCAGCCGTGGGTGTAAATTTAATCTTGTTGGGAGCTAACGGAGTGAGGAATTCAGCACACCTCTTCTCTCTCTGTAGATGGAAGCCATATGGCTCCTGACTCTCACAATGTTCCTCAATCTGAAGATGAATGAGCATCAACATATGTTCTCTGGAGTAATTAAAAATGTAATCATAAACATAGTCTGATGTACTGAAGGTAGAATGTGTTACCAGGAGACCTGCCTCCAGCAGTGGGGCAGGATCTTTGGAGAAAATTAAGGAAACAGGAATTGGAAAACTCTTTGGGGGTTGCCAAGCCCATTCCAATACGAGTTATACTGCAACATTTTAGCTCTTTTTCATATTCATGCAAAATAAGTTTGATGAGATACAGGGGAGCCTGTTTACACTTTGTCACTACAAAGGACCTGTGCAGATTGATTTTGCTGGAGACAGCTACTGAATACTGAAGTCAAGCCAGTGTTAAAGGGGCAAGCACCTATCTGTGGTCCCAAATGCAGATAAAAAGGCAGCAGTTTGCCTTCAGCACTGGAAAGGAGGGCACCAGGAAGAAGAAAGTCTTGTTTTGCATAAACCACATCAGCTTAAAGCTCTTTCAAGGAAGTCTGAGTAAAACCGTTTTAAGGTATTTGAATTAAGACACCCTGTGGTGTGGATAGAATTGGCTGCTGCAGCTCATCTTGCGTGAGGTAGCTCACTGAGCCAGAGGAACTCAGTTATGTAGCTGAGTCCTAAGAAATTCCAGTTGCTGAGCTAGAGCTGAATTTGAGGGATGTTTGAGAAATTCCCTGGGAAGTACCTGAGGACTGGCTATTCCTGGAGATAAAGAAGCAATCCCTATGGCTGGTGGAAGAGGTTTTATGCTTCCCTTGCAAGAGGGACTCCCTCTACCATCAATATAGTAAAAGATAATATTGTTCTCTACAACTACCTGGAAGGAGGTTGTAGCATGGTGAGTGTTGGTCTCTTCTCCTGAGTAGCAAGTAACAGGATGAGAGGAAATGGCCTCAATTTGTGCCAGGGGAAGTTCAGATTGGATATTAGGAAAAATCTCTTAACCGAAAGGGTTGTGAAGCACTGGAACAGGCTGCCCAGGAAAGTGGTGGAATCATCATCACTGGAGGTGTTTAAAAGGTGTAGAGATGAGGCTCTTAGGGACATGGTTTAGTGCTAGATTTAGATTATGTTTGTACTCAATGGTCTTGAGGGTTTTTTCCAACCAAATAGATTGTACGATTCTATGGATATTACCAAGCAGATATTCTTTAAGTGAATAAAGGCTCTTCTTGTTTATGATTTGGAAGTTCTAGACAAGGTGTGTTGACTTCTCTGAAATAATGATACTTTAATAAGGAAAAAAAAAATAAAAAGAAGGAACAAACTCTTAAAGCTAGGTTAAGATCAGTAAAAAACCGCCAAAGTCCAAACGTATTCATCTGAATTCAATATTTGCTCTGATGGCGTCTGCTAATTATTTTCTGTATGTTTAGGAGAGCAGAAGGGTGTTTAAAGTGCTTTTTTCTAGAGAATTTCCCAACATATCATGGGTCAAAAGGCAAACAAAATAAAAGGAAATTTGATATAAATCATTTATTGCAAACACTTTGCTTAGTGAATGATGAACCAGAATAACAGAACAGATTTAGATCTTCTGCCCCTCTAGGTCATAATATATTACTGTCTGCAGCTCCTTTTCCATTCTTCACCCGTTCACATCTCCATAAAATGTCTTGAAAAGAAAGTGAGTAATAGCCCAAGTCCTGATGTCCAGGCACTGTCGAATGGATGGAGAAAAAAATGCGACAAATGTAAATGTAAACTCCACACTGCTATGTAATAGTAGGGCATAATTTGCATAAATATTGTTTGCAAAGAGCAATTAGCACTTCATTTACATTCAGTGAAGTAGCAATTTGCACATTTTCAGGAAACAATTTCTTTACCCATATGTGCAAATTTTGTGCACTGCAATTGACACGCTAATAAAAAGATGTTAATAGACCAATTTTTTTTTTACTTTATATCACAGTGTACTGAAATATTGATTCACTCTACTGAAATATTGATTCAGTGGGCTATTTGTAAAACCAGAAAAATGCAGATTTGAATTTTTAAAACTTGCTTTTTAAAAAATATCAGAATTAATTTCGGATGTCTGCAGTCTTCATGCTCTTTAAGTGGTATTTTAATGAGTATTTTTGTCAGAGAAATATAATAAACATTATTAAAAAACATTAGCAAATTCAGTCTCCTAATCTGCAATAACAATGAGTATATTTGCATATCGCAGTATAAAAATAATACAGTTCATTTTCTAGTGTCAATATAGCACTCAATTCTCCATTAAATGTTAATAAAAAATATTTCACATTTATATAGTGTTTTTTTCAGAATGCAGAAACTTCCTAATTAAGAGACAAATTTTATACTTATTGGGGGTACAGAGCACTTTCTTAAACAACAAGAATTTATATGTGAGCTGGTCAGGGAAAAAATAGCCCTGTGTCAACCTGCTATTATCAGTGGACATTTCTGGCCTTTGCAGCAGCAGAAAGTGATGTTAAGTGAATTTTTCAGTCCTCCCACGCACAGTCAGTAATGGTTGTTTTGTTTGTTGTGTTTCCTTCAATATTTTCTCATTTTTACCATGACACATACATTTGGGGAGGAGTAGGGATCGGAGATCCCACAGAAGTTGGGTTGCAGTGTGCTTGGTAGTGATTGAAGGAGTGGAGAGAAATCTTTTGGGAAAGACTATTGATTTTTTGGAGTGTCGCATTTTTCCAATATCAGTCTGAGTTTCCTAAAAGGGGTTGTTTTTGGAGATTGTTGAATTTCCCATTCTGAAGGGGGGAAAACATTAGCATATAGCATCAGAGGAGGATGTGAGCAGACATGAACTCCCCTGCCAAGCAGGCTGGACACCGTTCTCCATGGCTCTGCAAGCCATGTAACAAAGTGTCCTAGGTAGCAGGTCCTGCATCTCTTAGTGGGAGGCTCTCAGATGAACATATTAGCTAAATTTGCCTTAGTTAGGGCAAGCTCAGAGTACAGAGTCTGTACAGACAGTCAAATGGGTCTGTCTGGTGCTGTCTGTGTGGAGACAGTGCTAGTGGGATGTTCAGACATCACAAGGAACCTCTGAAAATCTTGCTCATACTGTGCATTTTAGCAAAAGGCAGTATTTGTCAAATGTTGATCAATCACAAGGAAAATGAATAACAAATACGACAAGAAACAGCAAAACCCCCTCCAAATTCCCTTTTTACATTATTTCTTATTCCTTATTAAAGAAATTGTTACAATAATGAGCTCGTATTCCCTGTCTTTTCATCTCTGCCACAATATAAGGTATCACTATGGATGCACCCAGGAGTGTGACATTCAGATCTATTTTGATGTCTCATTATTGCTGTTGTTGTCTTTTTATTTTGCAAATCACAGATCTATATTTCATCTCCTATGTCAAATATTCAAAGCTCTGCTTTGATCAATGTAAAATGCATGTGTCCCTGACACAAGGTGGGACGTCTATTTGAACCTACAAAGTAGTTAATTTTGAGCTCACATGTGAATCTCTGATTAGCTAATAATTGTTTTATTCTGGTTTTATTTACCCTTTTTTCTTTTTTTGGATGGCATCCTACAGAACCTTTGAGGCCTTTGGCAATAATTCTGCATAATACAGCTGCTCCTCAGCTATGCAGTAACTTCTGAGGACATCAGAATTTGCCCAAGCAGTGGGTGTTATCCTCCCTGTACAGACCTTTAAATACTAAGTCCACTACATAATTTTATAACTGATCCCTGTACATCACAAACAAATAACACCCTAATGAGAAGGAGAATAAATAGTTGAACCTTTAATATTTCTAAAGCATCAGACTACATTTTGCAAACACCTCATAATATTACAGGAGAAGCGAATGACAAGAGAGCAATAACGGCATTAAACATTTAGAAATCCTTTGATCTTCGGAAAGCCCGTGGGTTTATTGTTTTCAAAACCAAATAGATCTGTTCAGTTTTCTCTTGATTACCAATGGTTAAATCCAATGACAGCAACTGATGCATACCTGACATACACGCACAGGATAAGTCAAGGCCAGCCAGTGTGTGTTAGCTGGCAAGTACTTTTGACTTGGACTGAAATATGGAAATGGAGCTCTTCAAAACCACCTGGTTTGTGCAGTTGCACCTGCTGAGTTGAAAACTGCACCAAGCCAGGAACATGATGGTCTGCGGCTCTTTTCTTTTTTATTTATTTCCACTTCTTTCTCAGTAGCCTCAGGAGATGATGTACCAGGCCAGACCTCCTGCTGGCTGCAATTAGGTTTGTACCAGTGCCTTCAGCTGAGGAACTGAGCTGAGGAACATTTGTCTCTATCTTGCATATGAGCAATGTGACTAATGAGGCTGCAATACACTCCGGAGCTATTGATAGCCATAGTCACCCCATTTCCCTCTTTCCTCTAAGTCTTTGTGTCTTGTGTTTTATTGGGACTGGTTCTGAGCTTTCATGGCTACCTTTCCAATGTGTATTTTGGTGGTGGGACTTTAATCAGGTTGACAGAGCATGTCTTTAGGATGCCTGGTGAGGGCTGACATGATTGTGTGTTGTAGAAACCACAAGCCCCTTGTACTTTACCCTTAGTCTATGATTCCAGAATCAGTTTAAGTTCGCTTTCCCCCATTAGAGCTGCATTGTCCCATCCACAGGCAGCAGCAAAGCCCCATCTTAATGTTTTGGGTTCTTTTTACTCACTGCTTCACCAGAAGTAAACAGTCACTGTGAAGTTCCTCTTGCCTCCCATAATTAAGAATGCGCTTCTCCATCATGATTTATTTGCTTTTGAGACAGAGTTTAATATTGCAAGCTGTCTCTCTCCTCAGTCTTTGCATTTATTTTTGGCAGGAGCTGTTGCCTGCGGCACGAGCACTGAAGACTAGCTCGGTGTTAATAGTTGTCAGGGAAAATGAAGAGGCTATTTCTCACATCAGACTTTCACCCTGCATGACAAATACTAGTTTGAGCAGATTAAAAATCAATGCGTAGTACAGTATGTCACACATAAAGCAAATACATGCCATTAATTGGCATGCTACCCATTAGCTACTCTTAGTGCATGTCCATGTGAGCGGAACAGAAACTGGTAAAGACAGGTGGGTCAGAACCTCCTTTGGTATAAAATAGCACAGCAGAGTTGGAATCAATTGAGATATGCTGATTCGTAGCATCCAGTTACTTGAACAAAGGTTTGAGTTGCCTTTTTTTTTTTCTGTAAAATGTGATACAACATGCATTTAATTAGAATAAAAGCAGAGATACTTTGTGATAAGTCTCCCCCTGTAACTTAAAACCTTTAAATCAGAATGATAACTCATTTAAAAACATTATGTGGCTTACAAATGGATTTTTTTTCTCTGCTTTTCAGCGGTCTTTGTGGTAGATCTTTGATTACTGACCTTGAGAATTTCCCTTTGAGAATTTCCCAGAGAGATTTCTTCATCTAAAGATGCAAAGTAGTTAGCTACTGCTCACAAAAATGGTTTTTCAAAGAAAACCAAACCAGCAAAGGCTGAAGTTCTTTTTTCAGCCCCATATTAAGGCTAGGAAATGTTTGGGTGAATAGGAAAACAAAACCAAAATCAAACAAAACCAACAAACCAAAAAACTCAAGAAAAAACAAACAAAAAAACCCCAGCTTTGTGTCATTTTCAGAAGGCTCAGAGTCAGAGCGGCAGTGTTGTGAGTGTGAGGCACTCCCTGCACCAGGCTGCTTCTGCAGGGTGTCAATCACCATTAAAGGCCTGAGGATAAAACAGTTCAGAGGTCTTCCCCAAAATTGCTGCTAGATTTCTGCATGTTGTAAGAATTAACCCTGTTTAACACATCTTCCTGCAAGAGGTAGAAGGGGACATTTACAACACGAGGGACTTTGCTGCTGTGTGGCTGGTGAGGCTACAACCTTGCCTGCAGGTTCTGCTCAGTGCCCCTCAGGCTGCAGAGCAGGCAGGGGAATTAGAAAGAGGCACAGGATAGCGGTTTTATCAAGGGAAATAGTGTCTCTCAGTAACTGCCCAGGTAGAAAGAAGTAGCTGAAAGAAAGCAGAACACTTGTGACTAACTTTGTTATGTGCATGCAGGGGGCTTCTGGATGCTGAACCTAAGTACAGAAAGCACAGGCTCTGAAGTGCAGAGTTTTGAGCAGATCCAGCGCTGTTCAGATGCACAAGACCTCAGTGACTGCTTGGCTTCTGGATCTGGTGATATTGCTGTCCTTGGCAGTCACAGGTTAAGTTGCAAATGTAAGATATTGATCTAATATATAATGACCCCATTTAACCTAAAGCAGGACAGAGTTACATTCATCCTCAGGCTGGGTTTTGATTGCTTGGACTCTGGGTTCCTAATTCACTGATCTTTCCACTCCCCTTTTCATTCTTTTTGTTCTTTTAAGCAGTCTCTAACTCTCCCATGCTCTTCTAATGTCTTTCTTGTGAAAAGAAAATAGACATTCACTCCTGAAGCTTGTTTTTTTAATGCACACTTCACCTGTGCAGAACCTGGGATCAGAGCCTTGCTAGAGTCTGTCTTACCTTTGTTGTTACCTCTGTCCTTCTTAAAAGAGGACAGCAGAGGCAGGTGAGCAAATAATGTGCCATTTTGCAACCATGCCCCTGCCAGCTGTTATAGCTCTGACCTGCTGTAGGGTGCTGTGTAGAGTCTGACATGCACTAGTCACTCAGAGCTTAGGGTTAATGATGCTCTAAAAAGCTCAATCTTTTTAAAAAAATTATTATTGTTTTTTAGAAATTTATATTTTAGCCACAACCTGGTGTTGTTCAGTTCAGAATGTGAATAGCTTTGAATATATTTGTTCTTCTTTGTGTATCAAAATACAGAGGTTATTCTATCTGGACACATTAACGACATTCACTCACTCCGTGATAACCGCTCCATTAATGTCTGTCAGCATGGCACCTTCTCTGCCCACAACCTCCTTGCAGAAAAGACAGCTTTCCTAGCAGAATGGAGATACTTTAAAAAAAAATGCTTGCCCAAAAAATAAAAAAGGCAAAATGTCAAGATTTTCCCAGATGAAATGCCCGGAGAGATTAATGACACAGTAGGAGCTGTGAAGAAATGCAGATGTGACAGGTGGCTGACAGCTGGGTACGTTGTCTATGATCCCTCTGAACTAGTGGCAGACACCTTCTCAAAGATGGTGATTACCACAAGAAGCCCCTCCCAAAAAGTGGTACTTACAGTGCTACCATAAGCTGCTGTGGAACCTTTCTATTAGTTTCAGAGAACAAATACTATAGGTCAAGACTTGAGGGGTAATAATAATGGACAATAATGGAGTTTGAATAAGACAGACTCCAGATAATGTAGCTGGCTCGCAATATTAAATGGGCAAACTGCATTCGCTAAACCGTTTGGTAAAATGGGCTGAGACAGCTGTTTGAGCTCAGGTAAATCGGGGAGAAGTTGCCTTTGGGTGACTGAAAGGTTGACTCAAAACCAGCCATTTGGATTGGGTTTCTCTGCTGGAATGCAGACATATTGCTCCCTGGTCATCCTTCTGCAGAGATATCATTGTGACTCTGCCTCCTCTCCAGAGATAGACAGCACAGTACTGGTATCGAGATGGTAGCCACCTTCTAGACATGAGGCCACTACTTTTCTTGGAGCACAGAAATAATACATGAAAGGTAAAACAAATACATAAATAAATAAAGTTGCTCACAAAAATGGTTTTGTCTGAATAATTATTTCCTCAGCAATTTTTGCCATAATATAACATGTTCTAATGAGCTATCAGGAGGAGAGGAAATTCTTCACTTACTTCACAAATATCAACTTGAGAGCACTGCTCATGTCAGATGGCATAATTAATTACTTGAGAGGGAGCATGGAGCAGCACAGTCAAAACCACGCTTCCCATCAGTCATTCCACATCAGTTCAGCTCGTACATTGTTACTTGATCTACGGAGAATTAGCCAGGCAACTAGAAGGAGATATGGGGCTGAAGGGAATACAGGCAAACATGGTACATTTGATCTTGATTTATCCAGGTTGGTTTTCTGCTTTTGACTGAGGTGGCAATGGCAGTTGATCCTGCAGCCTGTTTTAGGCTTTTGTGACTTTTTTTTTTTTTCCAGACAAATAGAATTTACAAACTTTAGACTTCACCCTTGCTGATGCTCAGTAAGTCATCTTCAGTCCCTTGGCAGAACATGATCCCCTTGAGGTTCTTCCTTGCAGGAGATGTGAGTTCCATTCCTGTGCACAACACCTGGGAGGGTGCCCTGGAACAGGCAACCCCGCTCTGAGCTGCAGGTAGGAGGTCTCAGATGTTGTGTTCAAGATGCCATTGGTCATGCTAAGGCTGCAGTAGGAAGATATCTCTACTGTACTCCTTGTGTTGGCACTGCCAGAGCTGGGGGAACGTGTAGACTACATGTCTGCTCCAGCAGTAACCCACTCCAAAGACATTTACAGGAACCAAGGCATATGGGGATACTCTGCAGAAACAGCTGTCCCTGCTGGGGTGGCAAAGCTGAGAAAGCAAACTAGTAACATCAGCTGTTGCAATGAGAACCTGAAATGGCCATGGTGTGTCAGACCAAAGAACCATCTCCCCTGGGATCATGTCTCCAATGACAGCCAGTAGCAGATGCCTGGTTTAGGGAAGAATGGAGGATTCTGACAAATGCAAAGTGATCATTTTGTGTCTCTACCCAGTAACCTGTTGTTCAGGGAATTCCTGAGCTGAAGGTTACTTACCCAGCTCTCTGTTTAGCATCCCTGGATAGTCTTTTTTCCCATTAGTTCCTCTAAACTTTTTTTGAACCGGTATATATTTTTGGCCTCTGCAGTTTCCTGTGATGAGTGACACAGATTAATTGTGTGCTGTGTCTGTTTTAAAATTTCTGCCTGACTTGTATATTTGACGTCCTCTATTCCTTGTGATATGAGAGTGAACAATCATTCACCTTGCCTTGTACCTTTCTCCCCCAGTTGCACCATTTAAAGGAAACTAAGCCTGTTTAAGTCTTCTTTGTAAAACACTATCAAATTTACTCCACTAAAACAGCTGTATATGTCAGACACCAATTTCCTGCCTAGTGTGATTTTTTTTTTCAGGATTTACATGAGAGAAGAGTATGAGAAATCCAGACAGTTGCCAAACGAGTGACAGCTGACAGGTTTGATTTCTACCACTTTGCTCACTCCAGTGTGGGGTCGCCCCATCAGACTAAATACTGCTCTTCAGTATCTTTCAGCCTCCTGAGCGCAGCTGTGTTCTACATGTCTCTTAACATTTGCAAATGCCTAACTGTGTTTTCTGAAACTCTCTGATAAATGCTCACTTGAGCACATCAGCAAAGACAATTTTACATGCTCTACATGTGACCCTCACATTTCACCTCTGCAATAACCCTCCTGCAACAGAGCCCTGTGGTTGCTGGTGGTAAGATCTGAGCATTGGGCTTGCCCTAGGCAAAGCGCCCTTGGTATCTGCTGGCCCTTCTGAGGGCTCTAGTGTAAGCAATAACTGAGCTTTAATGTTGATGTTGACCTCCCAAGTTAACTTCAGAAAATATTATCTGGCAAATCTGATGTGTCTGGTTTCAAAGAAAAGAGTTTTCCAGCTCAGTCCAGGTCTTGTTTCCTTCCAGATAAAGGATAAAATCCTTTGGGAACACAACATTTCTTGGAAGCAAGGTTAAGAGCAATAAACTTCCCTCCCTCCTACCAGACTGAAATACCAGTGAGATCTTTTTTGTTAGGAGTGCAGGTCTGTCCCCACAAGGTCAGGTCAGTGCTCTATAATTCATCTTGCAAAACTGAAATGCAATTTTTGATGATCAGAGTTGGGTGAGGATCAGAAAAATGGCTTGACGTATTTCATATACACTGACAAAAAGTTTTTATTCAAGAAGCAGGATCTGCACAAAAATATATTTTCCCTGTATGGGTAGAGAAGGATTTTAAGATAATATGCATTGGAAATGATTTACAGTGAAGCTGAATTAATGTCTTCTCTGAGAAACCCCCTCAGCACCTACCTCAGGACTGTATCTGTAACCTCTCAACAGCATAGAAAAATAGTTGTTTTGCTGCTTAATGGAAACACAAACCTGAAATCCCATGTGCAGTATATTTGGGGTCCAAGTCCACCAATTGCTCCTCTAAACACTACCTGGGAAGTGGCACAATACTTAAAATGAGCGGAAACCACCCCAGGATTAAGAAGTGATCTGAGACACACAATTTGTCTCAGACTGGGAAACCAGGTAATTGGATTAGGAAATTACCTGGAACTGGAGATGAATTGCGGTGTCTTGTGCTGGAAAGAAGATTCATGTTTACATGGAAAAATGAAATTGGGATTGAGGGGAAACTCTAATCTGGGGTCAGTTTAATTTGTATTTTTGTGCCAGAGGGGCAACTGAGCACAAGTCACTCTCTGTGGTGTCTTTTGCTTTCTTGCATCCTGGCTATGCAATTTTGGGCCCCACAGCTGAGACCATGCTGTGATGTTTTTCCAGGAGTGGTGAAGGGCAGAGGACTGGTCCTTGGCAGTGCAGAGCAGGGTGGATGCCCACCTCTGGGAACTGAGTTGTGACTGTCCCTGTGATTCATGTGCCATTGCCATACCCAGAGCTAGGGCTGGTCTGTTCTTGGGTCAATGTCCAGATTGAGGTCAGGGCTGTTTTCTTTCACTACTCCATCTGCCAGCCAAGGACTGGGCAGCTGACACCAAGGCTCAAAAAATCCTACTCCACATCTGGTGAGCCCTTGATACTACTTGCAGCATCCTGTGGGGGATGACCAGCTGGGCTAGGAACAAAATCACTCAGTCTGCACATCCTGGAGTGGCTTTGTACCATGTCCCCTTATTGCCACCATCTAAGGTTGGTGGCCAGAATTTTAGAAACTAGGACCAAAACTTGGTGAAATCCAGCGGCCAGGATGAGACTGGGTGGTTTTTTTTGTGGTGGAGGGGGGGCATGTCACAACCACGAACATGGATGACATCAGTGACCTAGGTCATTAGGGGGGTTACCCGCCTGAGAGCCGGTGGTACCCAGCTCTGCTGGGCAGGCAAAGATTGATTTAACCCCTTGGGCATCAGGGTGCATCAGTGGCGAGTTTTCCCCGAAGAAGAAGGATCCCTTGCGACAGCTCTTTCTCTCCATTCCCCCCGCCTCCTTCCCCGCAAGCCCTGAAGCCATCAGTGGGGCAGGTCCGGCCGCGGGAGAGGCAGCAGCGGTACCCGGAGGAGGCATTGCATTGCATTGCACTGCATTGCACTGCGCATCCTCCCTCCCCACCCCCTGCTGCTGCAGGCTTCCTCCCTTCATCCCCCCATCCTCCCCCTCCTCCCGCCCTGCATCCCTCCCTCCCGCATCCCTCCCTTCTCCATCCCTCCCTCCATCCCTCCCTCTGCCTGCGCAGAGCCGCGGACATGGCGCTCAGCAATTTCCTCTTCGCTCAGTGCATCTGCTACTTCCTGGCCTTCCTCTTCAGCTTCATCGTGGTGGTACCTCTCTCTGAGAATGGCAACGACTTCCACGGCCGGTGCCTGCTCTTCACTGAGGGCATGTGGCTCAACGCCAACCTGACGGTGGAGAGGCAGCGCTTCACCGTGCAGGAGTGGGGGCCCGAGGCCGCCTGCCGCTTCAGCA
The DNA here is from genome assembly GCF_037038585.1 of Patagioenas fasciata. Lineage (NCBI taxonomy): Eukaryota > Metazoa > Chordata > Aves > Columbiformes > Columbidae > Patagioenas > Patagioenas fasciata. The sequence goes on along the minus strand of NC_092524.1, from coordinate 61,741,393 downwards.
TCTTCACCGGGCTCCTCTCTCTGCTGCTGGCCACAGTGCAGGCCTGGAGGACCCTCTTCTTCCTCTGCAAAGGGCACGAGGAGTAAGTACCCCCCCGGGGAAGTCAGGGGGTGCCCACCCCTCCTGCAGTCTGGGGCAAGTGGGAGCAGCCTGGGCTTTGCACAATCCAGACCATCCTGCTCCCTAGAGGGGTGTGGGGTGAGGATGTGTATTGCCTGTGTCTGTATGCACACACAACATGTACACCTGTGTCCAGGGCCCTCCCCAGTGCATACCCCCCTGCAGGGTTTGAGGTGGGGGGCCAGATGCACTGCTATGTGCCTGCTGCCCTTTGCCTCTCTGGGAGCAGCATCTGGCCAGCTCAGGTGTGGTGGGCATGGAGGGTGCTGGGAGCTGTGGGGCAATGCTGGAGGATGGGGCTTACAGGTGCCTCCTGACCATCGTTCCACTACATGTCCCTGCAAAGGCAGGCCTTCCCCATATGTACACCAGGTGCATGAAAAATCTTGAAACAACGTGTTTGTGCCTGGCAGGTGCAGAAGGGAGCAGTTGGTGGTCCCCCTCTATTTTTATCCTGCTTTTGTGGTGGACATGGCAACTATGGCAGAGAACAACTATTGCTTGGTTACGACATGAGAGCAATGCTGAGTGCTCCCTGCAGCAGCCGCAGGGCTGCACTGGCAGCTGGTTACTGACAAACCAAGGGCCATCAGACCGCAGCAGGTATAATGAGAGGCTTGGTGGTCCAGGCAGCAACTCTGGAGAACTGTGCTTTGTGCTTGTCTCTCTTGGGTCTTGTTCTGCCACCCTGGTTAGAGCACCTGGCGCAGGTAACCCAGCCTGTGGGTACTACGGGACCAGGGTCCTCCAAGCATCCATCTGCGCAGAGGTGGGAATGCAGGAACACACACTGGTGGCTGTCTAGACTAGGAAAGCCATTTTCTCATGGTTTAGGGACCATGCCAAGGATAAATCACTGGTGTCCAGGTCTATTTGGACTGGAGGTTTCTTGGGTCAGTGCCTGCTATGTCCATCTGGGCTTTTAGACAGACTGATGTTGGTAATATTGGGGACCAGTTAGCAGTGTTGCCTTTTTAACACCTTTCAAGCACTCTCAGGCTGCCTAATACTGCAGCATGCTATAGTAAGTATAGACCAGAAACTTATTTCCATATTAAAATGTACCTTACAATATTTAAGTATAGTCATGGACTTCTTAATACATTTGAATTCATCTTCCTTGGATGATCAGATACCTATAGAGGGTTAGTTGAATCCAGATGCTTTTTGTCAGTTTTGAAGTTCAGATCTAGGTAACTTTTGGAAGAAAACATCAGCAAAAACCTTGCAATAGTAAAATTTGGATCAGATATTTGGCCTGTTCCCAAATGCGGCTCTTTAGTTCAAAACTGTTGGGCAGGCCCCTGAAAATTGTCCCTTTAGAAGTTTCTTTTAGGCTCCTTTGGGCTGAATGTTAGCAGTTGATCACAATTGTTGATCACAATTGTTCCAGGCAAGAAAGGAGGCACAAGGCTGCGGGGTGATGGGAAGCAAAGATGGAGCAAACTGGTGTGATGGAGTAGCCATTGAGAATCACAGAGGGTTCGAACAGGATAAGAGTGAAGATGCTTGAAACCAGCATTTTCATAATAAGAGGGAAGGTCTGTCCTGTGCCAGATCTGCCACTGTCTATCTGAAAAGCAGTCAGGACACATCCTGTTCTGATTTTAGACAGCAATTTGTTAATGCTTCGAAAAGGCGCGAACACAGGCCTGTTTGAATGGAGAGATGAATGTGAGCTCCTCACCATAAAGGATAGTTGCAATTTCTGGTTAGAGATCATTGAGGAAGAACCAAACGACATCACTGCTGATCCTTTTGAGCAGGATCATTGCTGCTGGGCCAGCTCTAGAATAAGTTGACCTGAGGGAGTCAGGATTAGCAGCCTGTGCATCCTAGGAAGATGGCCAGTCTTCATGTGCAATGGCTTTGAATGATTGCTGTCAGATAATTAGGACTGCTAAAAGTCCTCCTCAGCAGGGTCTCAGCACCCCTTGCCTCAGGAACAGACTGAGCTTGAGTTACCGCAGGAGTAGGAAAGCAAGTCCTGACTGCCAGCCACACTCTGGACCTGGGACTAGTCAACTCAGCTGAAAGGTTGAGATACAACTCAGATACTTCACTGCTAGGGTTGCACAATTACTTCCAAGTGTAAGCATTTACAGTTACAGGGCATTCACTCTATCTGGAATGTGTAGCCTAAGGAGAAAAATAGGTGAGGTAGAGAGCCAGATCAGCACAGTTCTCTAGCAGGATGCTCTGGCCTGAGGAACCATCAGTACACAGTGATGGTTACTGACTGCTTGGTGCAAATCAAGTGCAATGCTGAGCCCTGCCTTGCTGGAACAAGGTCCATTTCTGGATGTTGGCTCCAATTGTGTTGCAGGGTAGGAAGCAGAGAGAGGAGGATTCAAGGTCCTGGGCTGGCAATGACCCACTGAATACTCCTGCAAACTGTTCCTTTTCTAGAGCTGTTAACTAATTCTAGTGTCAGCTCTGTTTTTATTCAGTGGACAGCTCAAGTCTTTTCTGCCTCTGAGGCCAGCATACCACGCTGAAGTGCACAGAGTAGATATGGCTTTAGTGACACCTGGGATGAAATCCAGACAAGGTGTGTGAAATCGGGGCAGGGCCAGTGGCCATGCAAAGCCACAGTGTGTTCATACTGGCTCCCTCTGCTATATGGGTGACCCAGCACTCAGCAGAGAGGAGCTGATCTGGTCTGCCAAGTCCAGTGAAACGAAAGGACAAGAGTAGGATTCATCTCAATGATCATGTAGAAGTCAGGTGTCCTAGCATTCAGCTCCTACTACAGTAAGGACACTTTCGGAAGGTGGTTTATTTCACTCTTCTGCCAGTGTTGCGATGGGATGACTGTCACTTTGGAGATAACCTAGATAACCTCTCTAAAGCTACATCAACCGAGGAACAAACATTCTAGCCCCATTGGCAATTGTTTCCTCATCTCATTTTAAATAAGTCCTTCTGAGGTTACATATGTGTCTTCATGCTTAATCTGAACAAATTAGGACTGACCAGCACAGAACCTTCCCAGGATTCAAACACTGATTCAAAAAGTCTCTCAGCTTTTCATTTAATAAGCCACTAGTGAAAACAAAGTACTGTTTTTTTGTTCTTTGAGGTGAGTAAACTCCTTCCATCATGGGCATAATGAGAGTTGTACTGATGGGAAATTCATCATATTCATCCTTGTCATCTAACCTGAGTTAGATGATCTGCCTCCTGGGGTTGACAATGTTTCTTCAAACTAGAGCAGAGATAGAGGTTTTAGATAGTAAGTCTTTCCAAGTGCCACCAACAGCCATTGCAAACAGAGAAGGGCTTGGTCAGACGAACGAGACAAAGATTAAAAAATGTTTACTAGCTAGAATTAAGGGGGGAAGTTAAGCCACAAGCTTGTAAAATGAGTGTACAATTCCTTGGCCTTATGGGACCACTATAAGTATCCCACCCCATACCATTCCAAACATAGCAGGTGTCTAGGGCTGGCTCTGGTTGCGCAGACTTAATGGAGCTGGGGTAAATGACATTCAACTGGCAGAAATAACATAATCACAAGAAATCCAGAGAAGACTCAGGAGAAGCTGGTCTGCTCTGCAAATTGCTCATAAAACTGAAATTCGTGTCCTATGATGGCAGTACCTTGTGTTATATTGCTTAAAATGATTATAGCTATCAGTACTGTGTTGTTTTATTTTTAGTTTCCCTCTCCTAGGCAATTTTTGTCCCAATTATCACTTTAGTCATGAAATAATTTTAGCTCCAGTTACTACATAATTTGAGCTAATGACATTTATTTTAACAATGGTAATTTTCATCATTACAGCTAATGAAAGCCATGCTGTATATGAACAATCGCCACTTGGTATTTATGATTTAAGACCCATCCTCTTATGGGGAAAAAAAAAATCAAAATCAAAGGCACTCTACAAATGAAGATAATGTGACTCAAAAACATAATCCATAGTTTTTCAATGTATTAGGTGTTCTTAATTAAAGCAGATGTGTTTCAAATGGAAAGTGATATCTTTGTGCCCAGTGTATGCTGCTTAGAGAGACTGCTGATGTTGTGTTTCAGCTGTTTATGAGTTACATTTTTCTTCCTTTTATTGCAGCTCTTTCTTTTATGCCTTCCTGAATCTGCTGATCAGCGCCTTTGTGGTGTTTATCACATTTATTGCTAGCACTATAGTGAGTGTAGGATTTAACATGTGGTGTGATGCAATTACTGAAAAAGGAAGCATGCCAAATAGGTTAGTATTGAAGAATACTTTCTTCCTTTTTTTTTTTTTTTTTATATTTCTCATGTATGCACACATGAACAGCGGTGTTACAAACTGTAGTTGTTACATGCAAGGTGAGCAATGGGAAGAAGGCATTTGTTATATGGAAATCCAGATTTTTTTAATCTGCAATAAAAGCAACAAATCAAACTTTTTGTGCATTTAGTTCCCCACAAAAAAAAAAGTACAGTTTCCACAGCATTTCACGGTCTCTTTTAGAGTCACGATCATAAGCAAAAGAGGAGCTAGATTTGGAAATGCTGTCAGAATGGGGGAGTGCAGTCTTGTGACCAGGGCAGGGGACTGGGACTCAGGGATCCTGGCTTGCTGTCCTGGCTCTGTCATCAACCCACCATCCAAAAACTGGTATAAAGGTGCTGCCCTCATAATGGTGCTGTGGATGACCTGGAGCTGAAGAATGGAAGGTATTTTGTAAGTGGAAAGTGCAGATGGTTGATATTTTCTTACAGTGCACAGAATGTACAACTTCTTAAAATGGACTGCTGTATCCCATGATGCTTATGCCCCTTAGGAGAAACAGGATAAGTTTAGGTGGATTTTTCCTACCAAACTAATAAAAATGAAGAGAGAGAAAAAGTTGACATTTTATGTCATATGATATTGAATAAATGTACTACTTAAAGCATACATTTCTGTTGCACATTGTCATATGTTGTAAAATGCCATAGTAAATGTTCTGTTTAGGGCTGCAACGATTAATCGAATTATTCGAATATTCGGTTAAAAATACTATTACAAAAAATGCCTAATCGAATATTCGGATAAGAACCCAAGATGACCGACAGCACTGAAAAGGAGAGAGAAGAGGCTGCAGAAATCAACCAAGAGATAGAAATAACAACCTCAAAATGCTGGGATTTTTTTCACACCAGTAAAAGTCGAAGTTATTTGTAAAAACTGTAGGCAGCCTCTATCTTACCATCAGAGTATCGTCTCCTTGCTGGAGCATCCGAAACAAAAACACCCATACAATCCCTTCTTCTGAGGCTTTTCCTGATGAAGTCAAAAGGTAACAGAGGTTCATACATTTTTTTTCACTCAGGGCAGCAAGCTGGGGTGATGTCAGATAGGTGTATGTGGGAGGCTTGGGGGTAGCGGGAGAAGAGGGTTTTAAGTATATTGTTTTCATAATAATTATTACACTTTCACTTACAGAAGACTAGTGTTATCACTTACATAATTATACAGTTTTTTAAAGACAGTAATTACATGCCGCTTTTAATTTAGTTTTAGAGAAGATTAATAAGCAACCTGGTTACTTCAATAACTTAAGTATCTTTTGATAGAACTTGCTGTTATGACTCTTTGAAACATATGTAAGATGCTGTTTCATTTTATGTTTAATTTGCCGGTTCAGAATTTCTGAAATAATTTTCTTTTCTCCCCTCCAAATGCCTCCTTTGGATAGCTGTGAAGAATTACAGGATATAGATCTTGAACTGAACTTAGAAAACTCTGCTTTCTATGACCAGTTTGCTATTGCACAGGTAGGTCAGACCAGGTCATGATTCTATTCCAGTTCTTTTATCATTTGTGCACTGATCTGGGATTGCTGGAGCTGAACTACCATTCCTCTAAAATCGATGGGAATGTTTCCACTGACTTCAGCAAGCGCTGAATCAGGATGATAGTAATGTGCACATTTGCATTTTAGATTCAAAACATAGTTTTGAATGTGAACACGTCAAAACCTGACTTTGCTACTGATGTTGTTACTCATGATGGAAAATTTATTGTTTTTCCAAAGGATGTGCTCTGTAAATGTTGCAACATTCTGGTGTCCTGGAGCTCTTCACTGCTGTTGGGAATAATGTCTTACTTGCATCAGATCATGGGGCTATTAGCTTTGACTGAGATTACCTGAATCCATGCAAATATCAGACCACTGAAAATTATCAGAGGTTACTGTTATTTAGATAGAGCTGTTTTCTGATGAATCTTTGAGAATTAGACCTCTGAGGCTGTCAGAACTTTGTATATAATATGCTAGTTCTAAGTCAACAACCAAAGTCTGTGAACACTGGAACTTGAGCACTTGTGCATGTGGGCACATACTACTCGTTCTTCAAGGAGGATGGCCCCCCATCCATGCAAGGATGTACCCATACACATGCTTCTGATGCTGTCCCACACGGGAAGAGGCTTTTGTTTGCCAGTGGCCGTCCTTGAAGGTAACCGTGTCTCTTGGACACAAACTAGTTTTGTGTCTCCATTGCCAACACTGACACCTAAACACTGAGCTCGGATATATCTGCATGTAGGACAGAAATATGCCATAAAGTGACCCCTTCATATGACACTAGCCCAAGGCCAGGCTGCATTTTGCAGTGGCTTTTACCATTGGCTCCTAATCTGCCAGCTATTGGGAGGGTAGCAGAAGTAAACCAGTTACCAGTCTATAGCTTTGGGTTCATGGGAACTAAATGTCTGTGTCCACCTTATTACGGGCAATTTGTAACATATATGCAAGAGAATGTATTTCTCTACCAGGGAGCCATGCCTAAAAAGTCCAGGTCCATGCACATAGCACTTCAGTTGGAGGAGAGTTAACGTATCACAGTGTAGAAGGACCAGTCCAAGCTGTTGCATGCAGCTCCCCACACTGATCCACATCCCTCCAGATGTTCCTGGGTAGAGCTAACCTGCAAGGTGCAGCCTTCAAGCTCTGCAAACAGCTAAGCACAAGGATCCTGGGAGCAAAACATCTCCAGTAAAACAGTCTGGCTTCAAAAGCTGAGCCGAGTGGTGTCAAAGTGAATCCTGATTATGACTGTTTGAAGAAAGTGCCAAACATGGAACAAAGTCCTGCAGCATTGTTTTCTGATATCCAGGGTGTGGTCAACAGAGTTGGATGAAGGCATGAGAGTGGCTCTATCTATGGAAGGCAAATAAATTTATTTGAAAGAGTAGCACAAAAAACTCAAGGACAGATGACTTAACAGCTAAAGCAAACATTTCCTTGTGAGTGCAATGATTTCCTACAGTAGACTGTACTGAGAAGCAATGGCCTGAATGGATATAGCAAGATTGACGACAATATCAGAATTACAAATATGGGCTTCATATAAAATCTGTAAGGGAAGATCATGCAGCTTAATAACAGCTTTGGATATTTAGCACATGCGTATGTGCGTATACAAACACACAGAAAGACACACACACACAGTCTCTCTCAGCTTTCTTCCATTCAAATGCTTCCAATACATCAGAATAGCTTTGGGAGCTTCACTGAATTTGGCTAATTCCATGTAGATTCTTTCATATCAAATATACTGAGAGGACCACAGCAGTAGCAGATATCTGAGTGTCTTTGCTATAATATTTCATTAATGGAGTGGCGTTTAAGAAATGAACGCAAAGCTTCCAATTCTTCAGATATGGTCATATAAAGCCAAATTAATCTCTCTTATTTCAAGGGTTTGTAGAATAATGCAAAAATATTCTTTACTGGTGAACTGAGGTAATTGTAGTATGCGCAGAAATACTAAACAGAATTTCCAGGTACAGAAGATATACAGGAAGATAAACTCCCTTTAAAAAAATGCTGGCCCTTGCTTATCTAAATTGGTTATTAGAGTAAGCAGCTGTATTACTGTCTGGAAGTGTTTAAATTGCTGTATTTTTCTAATTAAAAATGCGGTATGTCAAAACTGAAATACAGGGATTAAATTAATGTTTCTTTGCTAAAGGCATCATAGAATTAAACTGGAATTTCTGCCATAAAGTCTTACTACAAATGAGCCTCCTCTGAGGCAGGAAAGCCACCATTCATGTACCTGTACCAATGAAAATGTAATTATTTCTATGAAGTTAAACAAGAGAGACTGACATGTTAGTCATGGAACCTATTGCAGATCTGAGGCTTTAAGCCCAAGTACCTCCTGCCAGGTATAAATGAGCTACTAGGAACCTGGGTGGATTGAAGTGAGTTTCTCTTTCTGTCCAAGTTCATCCTAATGTCAGCCAGTTACCTCAAAGTGTAACAGTTTATTTTGGAACATTTCCTCAAAAATATTTTGAATAGAAATACCTAAAGATGTATACTTCTTCAGGGGTAGTGGGAGGCCCAAAAGACTTGGGAAGAAAGTTTGGGAAAATGTCTTAGAACATATTGCAGTTCTAAAGTAACACAAGTGAAATAATCCTAAGAATTTTTGGCCAGCCAGAATGTCAGATGTGGGGGGTTCAATGGATGCATCTGGATTATACAGATTTTTTTTTTTATCACTATTGTACTTAGTATATTTTTGCTTCAGTTTTTCTAGTACATAAAGAAGAATAACTTGACGGAGTTGAGGAGCAGTGGGGCCAGGACCTCATTGGGTGTAATTTGCCATGACTCTGGGGGTTTTGGTCAAGCTGGGATTTGAATACTCACTTGGACAGTTGGCTTTGTTTTTACAACACAGTGCTGACTTCTTTGTAATTTCTTTTCTTCTCTAGTTTGGTCTCTGGGCTGCCTGGCTGACTTGGCTGGGAATTACCATTCTGGCTTTCCTGAAGGTTTATCACAACTACAGGCAGGAGGACCTGCTAGATAGCCTGATCCATGAGAAGGAGCTGTTGCTAGGAAGATCCTCTTCACGAACCTCTTTGCAAGATGAAAAAAGTGGCATGATCTAAAGTGTAAGCAAAATGACAGGGCAGGATGTAGATTTTATTATTCCGTAGTGTGAGCTGAAGTTGAGTCAGGGTATTGAGTGTGTGAGATATTTATTTCCTGAAAAGAGATGTACTTGTGAATCACCCACTTCCTCCACGAAAAATTGTTGTCAGAAATACTTATATTAAGATACAGAGAGCGAATGGCCCCAAGTGCCATTGGCACAACAAATTTTCTGTCCTGTGCAGGCACAACCTGTAACCTGTTCTTGCTCGCAGAACTCCTACATGCTATCGCTGGCTTTTGTGGCAGGGACCAATCCTGAGGACCATGCTGGCAAGACTAGGCTACAGAGTCTAGGCTATTTCTTCAAACTATTCTGCAACCACAGCTGTAACTGGAGCTGTGTCCAGTGCTTCTTTTCTCCCTCTCCTCCATTCCGCCCATTAAGCTGCCCCTGTTCTCGCTTTATTCTGGGTAACCGCAGCTCTGGTCCAGGTACAGGCTCTTGCTGTCTCTGCTTTTGCAATGTGTGGACGCAATGCTGAAAAACCTGTTGCTCCTGCTCTGATTTTGGGTTCATATAGAACATAGAGACCGATGTCCCAAACTTGATATTTGATATTGGACGGTGTTAATGAATTTCATGAAACCACTATATTATTATGGTAACTGTGTATCGTTTAGAAGGATGGTGGAGAATTTTTGTGGTTTTGTTTCTCCTTAGATTTTGGCATGACCAACATTTATTATGAATCTTGAAGTGTAGTGTATCTAGCAATTGCTGAAGCTTGCACACTGAGAAATTAGACTGAATAGATAGTATTAATGCTTGTGCATTTATAAATGTAACTTGGTCCATAACATTGTATGCTCTTCAGTTTTGAGTATTAGAATTTACTTGTGATATTTATTTCATATAGGATATGTAAAATTACTGTAAACATTTGCATTGTAGATATCTCTATATATCGATAAACACAGCAAGGGGCTCAAACAACTGAGGTGTTTTATAGGTAGTTCAGTGTTGAATGGGTCCATTGTCCCCACTCACGGGCAGGAGTTCCAGGGCTGATGAATTTTGCTGTGAAAAGGAAGAAGAACTGTTATTTTCACAAAGCTCACTAGTGACTTTGTTGTTGTGTTCGGTTTTGCTTGTTTCAACAAATAAGGTGGATGGTTGAGAGAAGTAGATCTGATAATTGGTGAGAGTCACTCTGATGAGTGTTATATTTGCAAGGCAGAGAAGTAAAGTTGTACCACAATTAGGCAGCTGTCCCTGGGCACAAATTGCACAGCAGACCTCGATTCAGCAGAAAACTTAAGCAAGCAGTTAAGGTTAGGTTGAAGAAGAATGTTTGTGAGCACATAGACACTTCCAGTGGCAGCTGTTTTTTGAGCTGAGACTCAAGTTATTGCAACACGGGTGCAAACCGTGCGTATCTGTATTGCCTGGTGAATAAGGAAGTTGGGGAGAGAAGACAGCAGGCTTCTGCTCCATCAGAGCTCAAGCCTGGGGCAAGCACAACCATGTAGTGTTATTGTTGTCTTCTGGGGGACTGTCTGATGCTTGAAGTTAAGTATCTGCTTAAACGCTTCCTTGAAATGGAAGTTGAAGTCACAACAAGCCCCTGAGTTTGTAAGCATTTAGGGAACAAAACCTAACACTACAATTAACAGTCAAATTGGTCTTATAGGTTTAGGAAAAAAAAAAAACCCTCCATGGACTGTTAGCAGTGAGCTGGTTCTGTGAACATCACTTATAGCCCCAGCTGGCCACAGCTGTCTGTGAAGAGATATTGTTTTTTTCAGCATGATTTCTGCCCACAAGGGAATGCAATCCCTTTGAAAGTGGTAGCTTTCTTGTAATTGTGAATTGGCATCAGAGGAGGAGTTTCTGAATAGGGAATCAGAGATCAAGTTAATTAATACCTATTTAAAATTCAGAGATTAGGACTGTTAAAGTGCCATTTTTTTTATTTGTTTGGTCTAAGAGATACACTCTTGCAGGTACCTAAGACCTTCCTTTGCCAGGGCATGACCTTACCCTTCATACCTTGAAGAAGGACTTGGATCCTGAGAGTTGGTCTGCTTCCTATGTTTCCCCAGTTGTTTCTCCAACTGTAAAATAAACCATTTGTCCTTCGAGTCTCTTTTTGAATTTAGGATTTGGCAGTAATGCCTCTTCCCACAAATTCAGTGCATGCCTTACTCCTCACATGGAACCATGCTTCTGTGTTCTATAATACATTTTATGTATGTGCCAAATCAGGCTTAGGCTGAAGTAATGTGTGGGTTGGGACCACCGATCCTGGTCTTGCCTGGGATTTTGATGAAACAGGAAGCAGAAGATAGCGTGTGTCTCCTCCTCATCCTTGCTCTGAGATACTGGGGCTCAAGCCTCGTTTCTGGTTGTGAGGAGGAAGAAGATGCTGCTCATTGGTAAGGTTGTTGAGAGCTGATGATCTCTTCTCCCTCTCTTTTCTTCATTCTGAGGGTCTTTTTCTCCTTTCCACTTCCATAAGAAGCAGCAAAGACTGGTCTTGGGGTTTTTGCTCTAACTGACTTTTGTGGTTAGTATTTTCAGTAGCATTTGTCACAGTGACACTATCTCCCTGACACTATCTTCATTGTTCTGCAGCTCAGTAGACAAAAAGTGAGATCATTAAAGGACCTGTGGCAGCCAGGATCCCACCTCCAAGTAAAAGTCAATAGAAGTGAAATACCTCACTTCAGCCTTTAGAAAGTCCAGCCCAACCCAAATATGTGTACAGCCTCACCTATTAATTTTAGTCTCAAAGTTTAGCCTCTCCAACCCCTTTGCCTGAGTGAATCCTTCCACCACAGCTGCATTTCAGTGCTCATGAGTTGGAAGTATCTTGGTTGTTGGAGTTGGCATGTAAACTGAAAAGAGACTGAGGCTCTTCTTTCAGTTCTACATGCATCGCAGTCTCTTTTCCCCAGCTCCCCTCACTTGCCCAGGTGCTATGAGGCTGGTACCCAGCTTACAAGCATCAGTGGTGCTTAAAAGCAAAGCTAGTTTTGAAGGAAGCCCCTGGGCAGGTGAGAAGGCAGAGCATGTAGTGACAAGCTCTCCAGTTGACTCAAAGGCAGAAAGGGTATCATGCAATGTCCAGTTATTGGACGTGCCTATGCTTTTTTTTGTTTGCATTTAGCTTCTGCAACCACTTCTCCTAAGGCTTGGACACTCAGGACAACCTGGTGATGCCAGGGTGAAAATGTGTTAGAATAGCAGTATTATTTATACACACATACATACCTACATATCTATACTCTCACATGTGTGTCTCTTGCACATTTATGACCGCTACTTTTAGTCATCCATTGCCAACCAACGCAGAGCGTGGCTTCAGTAAAAGTTGCTCTGAGTCAAATATTGCATTCCTGTGGTATTTCAATGTCTTTTTAAATTTGCCGTCTTCAAAAGCAGGCCTCTGAGAACAGTCTAGGAAGAGGTTTATTCAAGGAGCTGGAACCCTGTGTGGTATTTATACTCGTATTTATTTATTGTCACATTCTGGAAAGGGAAAAAGCTCTGTGGCCTTTGTCCATGCAGCCCCTTTTGCTGCTGCCCATTGACAAGCTGTGAGCCATTCTGGTGGAGAAAGTGGAATGCAGTTGTTTAGTCACCATGTTCCCTGTGATGCTAAAATCACTGTCAGAAGGTCCTTGTTTTGGCCTGTGAAAGTTGCTAGTAACACAGGGAGAGCCTTATTTGGTTGAATGCAACTGGATCTTGCTTTCTGAGGCACCAGGGTGTTGCCATACAATTATTTTGTTTTATTGAATATATTCCCCATGTCCTGGCTACCATCTGCGGTTAATTTCCTTGCCAATTCCCTGCCACCAGTCTACAGAGGATTAGAAAAATCTGAGCTAACAAGTGTTCTCTGAGCTTTTAGATCAATGCTGTTTATTATTATTTTTATAACAGAGAAACAATTGAAGCCATTCTTTGGAATAGAACTTCCTCATGGGGGCACAAATGATCATAACTTCTTATCCCACTAATTCATGAGGCATCTTTCAGCTGTGATCTTTCAATAGGAATCACAAAAATAAGAGCATGATGATTTACTTTAAAAACTGGAAGATGGATGTGTGCTATTGCAATATTTTTACGGTCTCTTAGAAAACTGCTTTTTATAATAACCCTTGATGAATCCTTGGGTATACAGACCCTGTCATGAAAGCATTCAGTGTCAGGGAGGTAGTATATGTGTATATATACAATTTACACAGACACATGCCAGAAATAATTCTACTGCTCTTTTGTGACACAGATATCAGCTCACCTCTTAACAGGCAGCTTAAGTCAAAGAAGTTGTTAGGTTGCCTTAGCTTTCTACACTGCCTTTTTCTTACTTAGTAGTGGGATATGTGCAATGATACATAGGTTATGAATTATTCTGAGAGGTGGATGTGGATGTGATGTGAGTGGAGTAGGAAAGCACTGGCCACTGCATGATTTCTGAAGGGCTGAGATGAGTTTCTAATGGGGCTTTGCAGATGTTTTAACCTCTCCCCTATCCTGTCCTGATGTCAGCTTGCTTGAATTCTGTTAGGAACAGAGAGTCACATTTCCCTTCAAGGTGTTCCCTGGCCACCTCAAAGCACTGTCGATTTAACCTATGGATTTAACTCAGGATGGAAACAGCTGTGAGGAACAGAAGCGCATACCTTACAGTTATATTGCATGAGAAAGAGGTACTTTTCCCCGATGGAGGAATTCTGCATCATGGACTCCTAAATGATCAGTGACCATGGTCCTATTATTAATTCATTTAAAATACAGACTTGCAGGTGACAAACAGAACATGTTTTGATAGGACTGTCAATCCTTCAGTTGCCAAACCATACTTTTCTGCAACACAGCAAAATATTCTGGCTCAAAACAGCCAGCATGTCTTTTTGTAAATAGTAATTTTTTTGCTGTTAGAAAAGATAAGGTGTCAAAGGGGAAAAAAACCCATGTATTTATAACACAGTTATTTAGTAGCGGGAGTTTAGATGGGAGAATAAATTTGAAAACTTATTTATTGTCTTAATGGTTGAAGAAACTCAGGCAGATCTTTAGTGTAGCAAGTTAGTGTGCAGTTCTTAAGGGACAGAAGGGCTAAGCTGATTCATGGTGTCTGAGTATCCAAACAATCTAACCCTCTGTATTTAAAGTAGCCTGAAAATTCACCTTAAGAAAGCATGTGCACTTGCCCAGTTTCTTCTAAATCCCCACTGTAAATAGGAGGTTAGAATGCCCTAGGTTGTGTTATTTTCTGAAATGAAGGGCTAGACTGGATGAACTGATTTCTAGTTTAAGGACTTTGGGGTTTTTTGGTGCAATGGTTGTTGCACGTGGAATGCAAGACTGGTTGAGCGACGACACTCACAATGCTCCTGGACACATCAGTGAGATATGAAGTGATGCTTCACCCTTATTTGTCCTCCAGAATCTTTTAGTCTTTGTTGCTTATTGGTCTAAGCTCAATTGTTTGCATCTCATGCAGCTTAGCCCTTAGGTTGCTGGTTGGAGACCATCTCCTGAGAAATGGGGGATGTGCATAGGAGTCTCTTCAGTCTGATCTGGGTGCAGAACATGGGGTCCCCTTGCTAGAGAAATGTGTGCCACAGGCCATGGTATTGGCTTTATGTGGAAACAGGGTTTCTACACAACCTCAAATCACACAGCGATCTGCGTGATGGGTCTCAGAAAATGCAATATCGAATGTGCAAATTCAGAATGGTGCCAGCTGCACAGTGTTCAGTGCAGGAAAGTACATACAAACATGGTGTTTGGGTGAATGTGGCTTTTATTGTCTCCCTTCTCCAAAGCCCAACACCTCAAACCTATTGCATTTAAAATCACTTTTACTGTTCAAATGATAAATTTAACAAAACCTCTGGCATTCATACTGACAAGACTTACAGTACTTTGTAACAAACCAATCTGGAATTTGACAAAACTTTTGTCTTGTCTTCTAAGTCAGAGGCCTGGGTGTGAACATCCTTGAACTAATGAGAAACCTGTCCATATCCAGATCCTAAATTTGTGTCTCAAACCATTTCCTTGGCTGATGGAAACAGGCATTTTTACCTCACTAGTATGCGGGCTTTGGAGTCTACAAACATCCTTTCCTGGGATGAGAGACAGGTTTTGCCCAGCTAGTTTCCATACCTGCATGCAGTGAGAAAATGCTCAGATAGGCTCATGAGCACTGAAATAGTTTTAGAATTATTTCTGTTCATGATCCTAATGTCTTGAAGTGCATGTTTCTATTTTTGTCCTCCATAAGAAAGAGGAAACTTAACCTGAGCTGTATTTTTGTATACACAAATACACACATAAGATATTTTAAAATTTTTTTGAAGTGACAAAATTCCACTCCATAATTTATGAATCTAACAACTGCATAGAAGACAGCACTTTGATGTACTCCTGACATAGAAGGGAAAAACAAAACTGCACTCTTTCAGAAAACATTTGTTTCTGAGATGCTAGACAGCAATTTAATTAAAATATAGCAAGTACTGCTTATTTTAGTGAAGGCATGTAATTGATAGTATCTTTCCATTCTGCTTGGAAGAGTATTTACATAGCAATGCTTTCTCTTTAGTTTCTTTTGTTAATGCCAAAGAGTGTAGTTGAACTGATATTGCAAACACAGTTTAACATGAATGTATTCACCTTAGTGCTCAGACTTTTCTACCTCTTATAGCAGCTGTAACTGCTTGAACTGTTATTGCACACAACAGTCAAAAGAACTGAATCCATGTGAGACTCTAAATCCTATTGTTACAGATGGCCAAAGGATTAAGGATTTAAGGTTTATTAGCTTCCTGTCAGATCCTTATTCCTAAAAAAATGGGCATAAGCACCCAAGAAAGGCTGTGTGAATAGTCCTTTTGATTGGTGAATAATGATTTTGTTTTGTTTTGTTTTGTTTTGTTTTGTTTTGTTTTGTTTTGTTTTGTTTTGTTTTGTTTTGTTTTGTTTTTTCCTCACCGAAACAAAAAGCCAGTAGCTATGATTTCTTAGATGTGGAAAGTTATATGTTACCTGAAAATTTGCATTTCACAGGTGTGGGAGAAAGAAATGAGCTACTTGTCAAAATGCCTGGTATGATCCTTCCCCAGTCCTACCCACTGGCAGGTAACTGTGAGGCATAGGTTTCATCTCCCCCTTTTTCTTGGGAGACACAAGCCTCCATCTCCAGAGCAAATGCTTCCATCCTGGTGTTATCTTGGATCACACTCAAATACTCCTGTTGGAGCTCTGCTACTTGGTTTGAAATTCCTAGATAACAACTTTTGGCCTGGTGGTTCTGGTGTTTATCAAGGAGATCAAGTACTTGGCAGCAAGAGCTGCTCACTGAAATAGCTTGAATTATTTGTATATGGTGGAAACCAAATTTGAGGAGTTTTTGTTCCCCCTTTCCTTTTAATTATGTTGTAAAGAGAGGG
The DNA here is from genome assembly GCF_037038585.1 of Patagioenas fasciata. NCBI lineage: Eukaryota > Metazoa > Chordata > Aves > Columbiformes > Columbidae > Patagioenas > Patagioenas fasciata. Next base: position 61,724,926 of record NC_092524.1, on the reverse strand, counting down.
TTGAGACAACCTGTCAGGGAATGGGAATGAAGATTCATTGTTACTGTTGATACCTTGGGTGATTTCTCACACAAGCGAGTTAACAGTCCTGTTACAAAACTACTCATTATCTGCTCCTTAGTTTCCCCTCATTTCTCCCCAAGATTTTGGCAAGTTTAACTCCTGGTTGTATGCAGGTTCTGAGGAGTATTTGTGAAAGTGAGAAAAGTTGCAGCTCCTATGACAAACTTTACTTTTTGTCAAAAAATAAGAAAAAGTGTTAGTATTAGTGATTTTCCCTATTCTCACTTGGGGCTCTGTGGGGTATGACGTCAAACCCTTCCCTTTACATAAACCAGGCCTGATTCAGGTGACATGTTGCTCTAGGAGGTTCTCAAGACTGGTGCCAGCAACCCACTGAGGAGCCTGGTGGAGTTAGATGAGTGCTATGTTAAACCAGAGATTTTAAGGCAGGGGAATGTTTGAAAATCTTCTGTCATGGTAACCTACATAACACAGTCCAGAGCTCTTGACCTGCTCACTCCTGCAGCAGATGAAATTAATTTTCCCTGTTAAGACTGCAAAATCTAATATTTTGTGTCTGAAATATAGCACATCTTCCTGCTGCACACTGGATCTTGATTTCATTAGTTCACCCTTTCTAGGCTGCTGCAATAGTTCTAACCAGCATTGTCAAAATAGGGTTCAACATTTGACTTCAAAAGGTGCTAACAGTCTCCTTATCAAAGCACAGTCTTCCAGAGTTGCAAGCAGTCCTTTTGCTAAATGATGCCAAGAAGTTCCGTACTGAAGAGCATCCTTCCAGGGGCAGGACCACTGCGTTGTGGTCCACAGCCAGTGCAGACTGGCGGCATCAGAGTAAATCTGATCAAATACTCTCTCAATAAAACTATTAATATTTTTCAGCCCAAGCTGCACAAGTGATAAATCAATATATTGTGTAAACTGCTAGGAGGTTTGGGAAGGTTTATAAACAAAAAAAGCCAAACCAAACCAACAAAACCCAACAGTTTCACTGAAATCTCCATCACTTTGATACTTTCATCTCCAAAAACATTCCTGCAAATTTCACAGAGGGTTTAACCTCCATCAGGCTGATCAGGAGTTACTTGTCACATCTCTTCCTGTGGGGCACTGGGACTGCTGAGGGGGACAGGAGAGTGCCACAAATCAGAACAGGAATAGGTAGTGAGGAGAAGTGTTATTGGATTTCCTATGAGGGATTTTGGCTTCCAGGCTGCGATGGGAGGGATCCAGCATGGCACTACCTGCAGCAGCATCGCTGATACCAATTTCAGCCTTTGCTTGGCATGCTCGGCCCCAACCTGCTCATGTGGCTTCACAAACTGCAGAGCATCACCCTGAAGTACGTGTTTGCCTAAATTCAGCTTCTGGAGAGAGGAACCTGTGTCAGCTGTGCAGATATCTGGTGTAAAGGTGCTGGCATTGCCAGTGGGTTTGGAGGGGCTGCTTTGGAAACCTTCCTTCCACCTTGGCAGATCCAGATGCTCTACAGCTGGCCCTTTGCCCTGTGCTACTTGTGGCTCGTGTGGGGAAGGAAAGACCATTCCCAAATCTCTGTAGACTTGCCGCTTTATGAAAAGAGCTCATTAACACCCATAGTTTTGAAAGGTTTCATTTTTGTGTGTGTGTGGTACAACATGCAAAGATCTGAAACTGATCTTTCTTGCTTATAAATGCCTGAAAGCATTTCAGCCTCTCTGAAACATATGTCCTGTGACTTATGCATTTGTGAGATACTGTTTCTTCTTACAGCCATGTGGGAAAAGCTTTATATGGGTCTAGACTAACCATTGTGTTATGCTGCTAAAGAGGTCCCTGCATTATGGGTATTTGGGGACAAAACTGAACACTTTTTCATAACTTGTCTAACTGTTAAAAGCAGTAGAGGGACAGACCCTTTGCTGGTGTATATAGCTTAAGCTTTGTGAGCCATGCTGGAGCCATGCCAGTCCACACAAGCTGAGGGCAGAGCCTGGTCTGTTTTGAATATTATCTCTCTTGATTTGTATGCTCTTCTGCAGTGTAATGACTGCTGATTTGGAGCTTTAATTGCATGAATTTGACAGAAACAGAATTGCAGTGAGGTTTATTATTGTTTTGATACAGTCTCAAAAGGGAAGCTTTTTACTAGCATTTTAATATAGCCCTTTGTAAACATCTAGCAAATAAAACTTCTGAGTCCAGTCCTTCTGCTAATGGAGTCACTGACAAAGTTTCCTTTGGCTTAAGTAGGAGCTGGACTGGGTTCAATATAAGTGATACATTCTAGTGTTACTGATAATGAGTTAACGTGTTTTATATATTGATGCTTTTTGCTGGACAGTGCATTGGCTTTTTATGATTTGGTGATATATACCAATAAATTATTTGAAAAGTCCATATTTCTGTGCCTGTTTTTTGAAAGTGAATTTAAATTTAAATTTTAAAATAGTTCACAAAGTCAGTGTTAGCATCCTAGTTCACATACTCATTCCTCAGCATCTCCATGCCACAGCTTGTACGGTCAAGAATGTGGCCAACCATCTTAAGCTGCCTGAACCCTCTTGGTACCGTCTTCCAGCAGTGAATGCTGATGCCATGGCAGACAAGGAGAAGATGCTCCCATGTCAGCAGGCAGCAGAAAGGCAGCTTATTACCAAATGTTAAGGGGCACCACAGGCAGCATGGGCAGGTTCATTTTCTAGATGCCAACAAGATAATTTTCTTTTTGTAACATCAACCTTTCTCTTCCAGGGTGAGCCTAAAGGTTCCCAACAGCAATCCTGGAGTGAGGAATTAGTAAGAAATAAGTCCACGCCATTATCTTAGAGGTTCCTGAATTATTCCTTGAGGGCAGCTGGTAATATCCTTTTTCTAGTCACATGCTTTCAGTTCTTCTTGTTTCGAAGTGGCAAAAGACAGAAATCGCAATTAAAATTGATGCTATGGGCTTCTCTTGCTCCATTAACTTGTTTCCAGACTAACAGGGTTAGGAAGATGAAAGGAAGGACTCAGATTAAAAAGAGTCTTTGGAGCTGCCTTTTAGCTGCACTGAGTGCCTAAAAAGGTTAATGCAAAAAAAACCTAGTGTTGTGTCACCATGTCCTTTTCTATCTCCTCTGTACGGGTACAGATACACCTGCTAGAGCAATCAGGTGCTGTTGATGTGGTGAGTCTGTGAAGAGGGTGTTAGCAGCTGCCTTCTGTTCCTGCTGCAGGAACGCACTGAACACTGTCAAACTGCTTATCCCATACTGTTGTGATCTGCTGATTTCTGTTGTGCTTTAGTTTCACACTCATTGCATAAGTGATATTAGGCAGCACTTCCACCTTTAGGCCCTGCCACTAGCCTGTTTTCATGCACACACCTCCTTGTACTTTCTCCTGGCTCTTTGAGCACCCCAGACACTGCTCATGGTAAGCTCATCTACTCGCTATCTGCTTCAAAAATTGCTGCAAGTCCTGTCCTTTATCACTCCTCCTTCAGCCTTTTAAAGCAATCCATTTCTAAGCTGGATTAAATAATTGCTCCCAGCTGGTGGCTTCAGGACTCTTGACTTCTAAAGCAATTCACCACACTGGCACCAGCCTGAATTCAGGTGAGAATCTTGATTGATTGTAATAGATTCTATACTCTTTCTCCTTTTTTTACCTCTTTGTGGGCAATCCTCTGGAGTTTCACTAAAGAGAAATGTTACTCAAGATGTCTGATTTTGGGTACCTTTATAGTTCATATCGGCTGTTTCAAACTCATGGATTCATAAAGACACCACACCTAGAAAACAGCACTGAACAAAAAAATAGAGAAATCTCATCCATCTCACAATAGTGAGAATAGATCTGTGATGGATAACGAACAGAAGGGAGGAGCAGAGTGGGAAAAGGACATATGTGTTTATGGGTGTGTGTATGCGTGTAAGCAGGATGGATGAATGGGAAAAGAGCTTGAGAAGGAAGTAAAACAGGTAAGTCCACAGTGGAGCTGTGCTGCAGTAATTAAATTCAGACCCAGGAGCTGGGATTTTTTCTCATATTCCCTGCCTTATTTTTGACCTGCTTCATTCCCTTGCACAGATGCACTGGCTTTCTCAGCTTCAGTTTATTCACCTGCAGAATGCCACCACTCTCCCAAGGATAGGCTTTAGCTTTTATTTATTCCAAACATTCTGGCTTTGTAGTGAATTTGTTTTGGCTTTCTGCAGCCTGCCACATGTCTGACTGACCTGCAGTAAACAATCATGACCTGGGAGGCCTCACAGGGCTATGGCAAGTCCTCAATTGATAAATCAAGTGTTGCTTTTGCCCATGTCCAACGCTGTCCCAACCAGAGCCTAGGCAGAAGCCAAGAATAGCTGTTCCTCTGCTTAATTTCCCTGACAGCCCAGATGTGATAGACATTCTCACTTGCACTGATAAAGTTGGGCCCCAGCAAGGAGAATGTGGCCATTTTTCATTTAAAGCATTTCCATGCCTGTCTTCTGGGGACACATGCATATGGACTTCACACTGCCTCAGCATCTTTCCTCACAATCATGAGATGAGTTCCTGTTTTACCTTAACCCTTTGGCATGTTTTAAAGTTACCAAAACAAGGTTGATAACACACTAGAAAGGTTCACTCTACTATTCTTCCTCTTGAGATTGCTCAGTTCTTGTCAGCTCAGGCTTTGCTTTCCTGTTGCAATATGCCATGACTTGCAGTGAAGGAATCATCCCTTCAAAAAGGCTCCTGTTTTGAAAGGTCTAGTTGCTACATGCTGGGAGAACATGTCAGTCCAGAGCCAAAAAAAGGAACACCACCAATTTGCCAAAGGCTTTCAAAATGAACATTAAAAAGGTCATAAACATTAAACATTGAAAACAGAAGTTGTGATGACCCCTTTGCTCCATGCATGCACCAATCCAAACCTTTTCATCAGAGATTCACCACAACACAAGTTTAAAATCTTTCCTCTTTATTACCTAAACAACAGGGCTGAGACAGGGGTGAGGGAAGGGAAGCAGTGAAACTCAGTCCCTGAACTAGGGTACCCAAGCAATTTGCACAAACACCCACTGAGCTAAACGCTCCTGCAGCAGCCTCTGCCTCTCAGACTGACAGCGAACCAAATGCAATTGCTGTGGCCTTCGAGATGTTAGGACGAGCATGAGAATGGCCACTGAAGTCACTTCTTTCTGTCTCTGCAATCTTTTTGACTCCTCAGTCACACTGCTGCTGCTACATAAAGTGTTTCTGTTTATCCTCTGCCTGGTTACAGTTCTTGGGCTGCTTGGAAGAAGATTGTTCAGGCAGGGAGATATGGTGCTCTTTAAAAAAAAAAAATCAAGCACCATTTTTTCTTTTTGATGACTTGCAATGGCAGGGGAATTCAAGCCAAGGTCTTGCAGACATGTCTTCTGCCTTCTCCGCCATTTTTTCTTTTTTCTCCTCCAGCTCTTACAGGATCTGATGTCAATCTTATCACACCAAATAAACCCAAGCATACATCGGGTGCTACATGACAAGAATCTAAGGCCTAAAAAGCTGATTGTACTTGTTTTGTCTAGGAAGAAAACATAGCTGAAGGTCATAAGCTTGCACTCACTTGTTCTCCTCTCAGACACCCAAAGCACCATTCCACATTTATTATATGATCACCATTAAAAGGATTTTCTTCAGAGAGGTGCATACTGTGGTGGGACAATGGAAGGACAGAGGGGCTTTGCCTCCCACATCTTCATAAACAGTCCATATTACCATTACATAAGGCCTTGAACACCCAGGCATAAACGCATAAACTCCGACTGAATACAAGCACTAGCATAAATCATTTAAGATCAGCTTATGAGGTTTACGGACGGAATCAAACCCAGAGGATTAAAGTACTGATTTGATAATTAGCCTGGGACTCAATGATGCTATTTATTATGTTAGGCAAATAAACTATTTACTGTTTAAATGAGCTTTCATGTTCTTTTTCACACCTGGGAGTCAAGTGAAACATTAAGAAACAGCTTTTGACCACAGAGAAAAAAAATGCATGAAGGCAAACAACAAAACCATTTGCCAGGATTTTACTAATAGTCATTTCAGGTACATAAATATAGCAGATTGCAAAGCCTTTGGCCACCAAGCAGTATATGTGCAATAGCTCAGCTTTATTTCAACTTTTGCAGAACAGCTCCTAGGAGACTTGAGGAGAAAGATGGTTTGGTATTTAAAGCCTTGATCAGAGACTCAGGAGACTTTTATTTAGGGCTTGCTGCTGCCTACACAGATCAACGTGTTATTTCGGTCTCTATTTCTGTTCCTCATATCAGCAGTTTGTAAGCTCTTTGGGGGGCAAAATTCAGCTACTTGTTTGCTGTTCAGGACGATGGAGCATGAGTTTAGTGGGACCTTTAAGTGTTACTATGATTGCTGAGTAATGTGAAATAAAAAAAAAAAAAAAGAAAAGAAAAAAGAAAGGAGAACAAGTGGCTGCTGGGCAGTGCACAACAGGGGTGGTTTTCTTGCTCTGTGGATGCTCATGTGTTCCCTGCATGTGGCTGGAGTAGATGGGGAGCTGCTGTGTGCTTGTTAACAATGCTCTGAGATGTCTGTCAGGCTGGAGGACACTGCTACTGCCTTGTAAACCAAGTCCAGCATTTCTGAGCAATGTGTCTTATCTGAAGAAAGAAGATAACAAGTCGGGATTGAAATTCCTCCAGGATTTTGACATCTTGCTTCATGCTGGTGTAGTAGAGACTCACAGCAAGGATCAGCACTGCAGAAAATGAGAGCCACAGGAGCACAGGCAAGCCAGATGATGACCTGTCATCTGCTGAACAGTGATGACGAGAAAAAAGAAAGCAGCATTATTTTAGTGTCATCTTAAACACTTCCCAAATTTGACCCCCTGCTGATGCCTTTGTCCCACTTCTCTGGGAACAGCAGGGTACACAGAGCTCTGGTTGTGAGTACTTCTGTAGGCATCAGTTAAGTGATAGAAAGTCACACCTCCTGATGGAGAGTGGTGAATACAAAAGTCTTATCTAATGGAGCATTTAAAGAGTTTAATTATACACAATAAGGACAGGATTACCATAGCTAATGCGTGATCTCAACTTTTTCTCCAGCAATTATTTTTTATACCTTTATGCCAGTTGTTAGGTTAAATATTAGGAAAATATTAAGTTACCTTATCTAATTATTAAATGCTCATAAATGTTCTATAAAAGAAAGAAGATCTAGATTTCTGTCCTTTTCCCTGGTAGCTCAGATTGTCTGGGCCTCCTCCTAATTACTGCAAGAACCAAAATGTGGCTCCACTAACCGAGAGGCATATTTAGAAAGCTATGGCAAGTTTAATTTCTCTGTAGGTGCTAGATGTGTTAATTATGCTGGGCTATCCTCTATGCTTGCTCTTAAGCAGCAGGACACTGTAAACACTTTTCTTGCCTTTAAAATATGGTTCAAGTACTTTTAAAGTGCCATAGGTCAGGCACAGTACCCATGTGGAAATCACCTTTAGCTTGCCGACATCTGTGGCCCAGCCCTTGCACATGTGTATCCATCCATGGACCTCAGGCATTCAGTTTGATTTAGATCTGGCTGCTCTGTTTGTCTGCCTGGCCATTGCACAATTGGTATTATTTTAAAAAAGTACTTTGAGTATTAAACATGCAATATAAATCCAAATTCATGCCTGAATAAAAACCCACAGTGTGCAGCTATTTTTCTGCCATATGCACATAATCAATAACAAAATAAAAATGTGATGTGTGTTATTATGGGTAAAGGGCCAGTATTAGCTGTAACATATTTAAATTAGTTTCTACTAGGCGCCCTGGAATACACAGCAGTCAATTAAACTGTCATAGAGATGTACAGAGAGGAAGGTAAAAGTCATAAAACCAAGCAAGAAACACATAATAATGTATCAAAAAGTGTATGGGGAAAAGGCAAAACATTAATAGGCACTTACTTTCTAGCTAACCAGAAACCAAATCAATGTCCCCTAATAGATCCAAGTAGATTATTTGCAGCAAATAATATACTCATTCAAATGTAGCCCTTCTTCTGTTTGCAAATTATCCATGAGCAGACCTCAATTTTTATAAATGTGTTTATTTTGCATTATTCTATGTAAGGTTTATATGAAGGTGTTTAGCCAGGGAATTACACACCACTTTCCGTTTTTGCAGAAATTGGTGATTTGGAAGTTGGTATTTCCCTTGTGTGATCTCCCACACCACAAGATACAGCTCTTGCTTGGGTGACTACCTGCCTTTCAAAACATGGGCCCTGGCTGATAAGCATACTTACTATCAGTGAAACTTTTCTGTGAAAGCTAAGCAGCTTTTCACATCTGCCCTTTTCTATGAAGTGCTTATAAGCATTTTCAATCTCATGAAATTTACTTTCCATGAGAAATTTCTGGGAGATCTCAAATGCAAACTTGGATTTTCCTTATATCCTCTCAGTACAGGAGTATGTTCAGTACAGGAACAGAAAAAAAAAAAACAATATGGAAGAATAATGCCATCCACAAAATAGAAATGAGATATGCTCACAACAGCTTCAGCACATCACTACAAGTATGTGCCTAAATGTAGGTTTATGCTTTTCTAGATTACAAATGAAAATTAATGCTTAAATTTGTTAGTTAAATTGGTTTTTTGAAACAGCACAATCAGCCCTAGCCATGTGCCAAGTCTAAAGAAAAAGGCAGCTAATCTGGGAAAAGCACTGGACCAGGATATAGGAGATTTTGGTTTAGTTCCTGCCTTGGACACACATTTCTACTGTCATCTGAGGGATAGTTAGTCTTTCTTTTTCCACATGGCTCTTTCTCGCCCATAGAACCTTGTTCCTAACCTGAAAACTGCTTTGGTGGATGCTGCCCACAACATGAGCATACAACTGCCCTTCCTGGACAACAGCAACAGCGAGGGGTTGTGGGGACATATGCTTCATTTTGGCATCCCAACACTATGGCTCTGTGCTTGTATGTATACATATATGTGTACCCTTCTCCCCCCACTACATTGCACACAGGAGGGGCTGGATGTTGGCTGGGGCCTCAGGGAATGATCACCATCATAACAACATCCAGATACACACATTCGCCTTGAACATCCTTGCCAACAAAAAAGAAAAAACAGATTATTTTTATTATTTCTACCCTGCTGCTAGCATATAAATGAATTGTCTCCTCCCCATGTATGAAAGTCAGCAGGGAGACCTACTGTTTTGCTTGGGGTGCTTTCCCTGTATATCTTAGTGAAAAGCCTGTACCTATTCTATTGCCATAAAAATCTATTAATTATATTTAAATTAAAAATAGCTTCAGGGATTTCATTTTTGTTTCCACCATTTATCTTACTAGTGTCTTGTTTAAAATACTGCACCAGACCTCATCAACACCTTGTGCTTCATATGCTGAGAAGAAAAAGCAACAGCCACTGACATTACAAAGTGCTTTGTATATGGAGAACATATTTGCACAGTGCATCTCAGCAGCCGCAAAACAAATGCAGGTTAGTGCCGTGGATGGCTCACAGTTACAATGTGAAACTTTGACTTACCCACGACGTAGTCACAGCAGGAAATGGCTAGAAAACAGAATGAAAATGTTTTTACATGCCTGGAAAGACCTCTTTGCAGCAGATGAATAAGCAAGCAAGCAGCATCTCTGAAATTGCCTGTTGCCTTATAGATGCCAGGCCACCTCTTATACCACTTCTGTCTGTACAGATTTGTGCCAAATGAGGATCTACCTATTCCATGCAAACGTGCAGCTATAGATGCACTTCAGGAAAGTGAGAAAAAATATTGTATGGGAGTGTTCAGAGACAGAGATTGCTGCTGTTGCAGAGAGGTCAGGAATCAGGTCTTGTAAAAAAGACCTCCCTATACTGCATCGTTTCTAGAAGGGAAATTAGACAGACCAGCAGGCTGAGAGAAGAATGGAAGTTACAAAAACAAAGCCCTCTGTTGGATGCAACTTTCATCCAACAATATGCTGGAACTGCCTCTGCTTAGCAGCCGTGGGCCAGACACAATCCAGGATGAAAAGTCCAGAAAATGGAAAAATTTCAGTGATGCCAGCAGCCTTCATCCTACTGGCCTCTATGTTAATAACATTGTGTGGGCAAAACCCAAATCATCTGAATCACAGCTTGTCTGCAACACAGAATGTTAATTATGGGTTGGGACATTTCTCATGTCTTCATGGAAAAGAGTCAGGGTCTTCTCCATCCTTGTAGCTGTCTGGGGCTCGGCTGAATTCAGAGCCAATGGCAGGTGAACCTGGTTCCCCCAGACTGGACTGACTGCAGGATAATCGGCGCTGATCTAGGGGCACGGAGTCTGGCAGGGAGCGGAAAGATGTGTGACATCTCATCAAAAACCTGCTCTTGAGCAGTCAGATGAGCTTTGAAGAATTTAGGGCTGACTCACTGAGTCTTTCCAACAGTTCAGTTTTGATGGGGAAGCCCAGGACCTGTCAACAAGCTTATCAAGAAACAGCTTTTCACTCCTGCATTAGGAGACACCAGAAACAACATATTACAAAACTGATCCATGGTCTGTTTACAGACACATCAGCAGATGCCAAGCCTTGTTTACAGAAGCTGAGTAGCTGTCCAAACATGTGACTGACAAAAATTTTACCATTCTGTCACCTGTGTTTTTACTGACCAATATATCAAAACCATACAATTTTAATTCCCTGTCAATAAATAATTTTTTTCTTAGTTGGGTAATATTGTGAAAGTCAGAACAAAACAGTAGTTCTTATTTGGTTGTGAATTGAATATAACACATACAGAAATGTAAACTGGATCATTCTGCTAGACCTCTGCTTAAGGTCACTCCCAGCTGACCAACCTGCAAAGTGTTATTTTGGTTCATGAATGAAAGAGCAGACGTTTTGTTACTTGCATCATTCCTCAGATGCCCTTGTTGGCAGAAATGGTTACATCCTGGCTGCTTTTAATCCCTGTGAGCCAGCTAGGCTCAGACCTTTACTGTTGTAAATGGTGCTGAGAAACATGAAAGGGTGGGCTCCCTCCCTGCCATTGCATCCTAGTTACCCAGAATGAGTCAAGTGTGTTTAAATTTGGTCTGTCTGAGATAGTTTTCTATGAGTGGAAGCATTGTTCTGGGGTAGACCTGGGGCTCAGCCAAACCCATGGTCTACAATGACCCCTGTGGGGACTGACTCAGGAGTTCACCACGAGAACAGCCCTGATGCTGCTCCAATGTGATGCAGGAGTGCTGAGCTCACAGTCACAAATAACATCAGAGGGGGTAGCTCATTTGGACAGAGAGTGTGAATGTTAAAAAGTTAGAAAGGTCATACCAGCAGGCTTAATAGCTTGAGCATACCATATTCAATGACGACTTCTGGCTCACGAAATCGAACCCTTCTCTCTGCTTTCCGCTTTTCCCCCACAGCTTGGTCCACAGGTGGCCTTTTCCTCAGTATTGAAGGAGGATAACTACTGTCATCTGTCTAAAGAGTTGATCAAAACACAAAACATATGGCTGTTCAAATTAGAGTAACGCATCTGGGTGAAGCTTTGAGCTTTTGTGGCCATGTCACCGTGTCCCTTGAGGGACACGATATGAAACACATCTTTTTTGACATTTATAGTCAGATCACTGTAATATTTATAGCAAGACAATATGGATATTCCTCCATTGTCATAGATCTTCAGTACTCTAAAACTGTCTTCTCAGGAAAAAGGTTGGTTAAAGTAATGGACAGCAAAGTGTTTAGGAAAAAATTCTCTAATTTGGAGTGAATGGTTACTGAAGTTGGCTGCTCAACAACCCTGGGGTAGAGGGACATAAACGTGATAGTAAATATATGAACCATATTATTGAGAGCACCTTTGAAATGTTCTTCTGAGCTAAGCAGCTCCACTTTGGATGCAGTATTGGCATTTCAACAACTGAGACTATGCAGCAGTCTTGGATTTGGATGCTATCCTGATGGGTACAAGAAGGTGGTTTGTTTACACATTGATATCACAATTATGTTGTTGTTCTGGTTTTGTTTGTTTGTTTGTTTGGGTTTTTTGTGGTTTTTTGTTGTGTTTTTGTTTGTTGTTGTTGTTGTTGTGTTTTGTTTTGTTTGTTTTTGTTTTGGTTTGGTTTTTTTTGTTCTTGTTCTTGTGTTTTTTTTTTTTTTTCTTGGAAGCCACACTCAGTCTCTGATAATGGAATCAGATTGCTGTGGATTCTGCCAAATGACAAGAAACAGAACTTCAATAACTGTAATCAGTCCCTCTTCTGTTGAGGAATGCTCCCACAGTCCACTGTGCAAAGTGAACCCAAAGCACCTCAGTTCAGAGACACCCACTGTCCTATGGAAGTGGAGAGCAAATGGCAATTTTTCTACTTTTCAAAGACCTGAGTGGGTAGCAGAAATTATCCACATTTTTATTTTTACTTTAAGATCAAAGTCATCTTCTCTAACCCTTTCTCCCCCTTCCTTCCATTCCTCAGCTAGGCAAAGGACTTTATTTCTTAGATGGTTTGTTTGCTCCTTCTGGTCATGGTCCCTGCTCCTTTTTTTCCCCTCATGTCATTTCCCCACTCAGTGATTGCAAGCTCCTTCCTCCATGTTTTAGTTCCTGCTTTAATCTTCCTGTTCCTCAATGCCTGCTACTTTTGCCCATTTTTAGACTCAAATACCCTCCCTCTTCACTTTTTCTCTTTGAATGCTTTCCCTACACTTATCATTTCACTCACCCTCTCCTTGGGCTGCAGAAACAGATTAAGTCCCATTAACTACAGTCTGGGGATGTCAGACACCAGAGTGCAGAGGATAAGTAGGCTTTTCTACGCATCCCACTCTGGATAATCTCAGAAAGATTGTAGCCAGCAGGAACTGCCATGGAGTGAGGAATGTCTTCAGCTTTGTTGCCTTCTCTCGAGGAATACATAAACCAGATTTTGCCTTAATTTATCGCTGAGAAGGATACTTTCTCTGAGCTTGGAGTCATACAGACATCCATATCACCTCTATCTCATGACTAGGGACAGTGTGTGTTGGAGATCTGTGATTTATTCAGCAGCTCAGAAGCTGGAATGCCCATCCAGGGCATGGGAAACCTGGATTCAATTTCATTCTAAGTCCAAAGCAATATGAACCCACATTTCTTATAGGCATGCCCTCATCATCAGAGCTCTGGTGCACACGTGGGAGCAGGGAATCTCAGTCTCTGCCACTGAAGCTGTCTTGTTTGGCCTTGAATAATTAAATATTCATTGAGCTAAAGAAAGAACGAAAGAATGACTTTACAGCACGGTGTTTGGGTGCTCCCTTGGGGTGGGAGAAGCCTGGTCCTATCTTTGCTCCAATGAATACTTAATATGAAATACTTAAATATTCATTGGAGCAGTCACAGGGAACAGGGTCTCTCATCTACCAGGTGAGTACCAATCACTCTGCTATAGCCATGCAAACTCTCACACACACTTCGTGACATAATGAATATTTAATTACTCTGTGTAAAACGAAACAGGTTTAGGGAGACACAGCAGCAAATACCGAACTCAGACTAGCAGTGGTTATAACTTTAGGTAGGAGGGCTTCTCCTGAGGCACAGCCAAGGAAACTAAACCTTATATTTGAAAAGATTCAAAACTCCAAGTGCAACCCTTGTCCATACGAGCTTTTCTAGACAGCTAACAGTTACATCAGAAGAGAAAAAACATTAAAAAAACAGCTGTTTGGGTAGAACTGAGACAAGGAAGACCTTAAAAATGAAGTAGTATTTACAATATTTACTAGTCTTTAACAACTTATGGAAATTTAAACCACACAGTGTCAGAAAAAAAATGATGCATTTTCCCCTCAGACAGAAACCCAGTGTTAACATACTGTGACAAGAGCTGGAAACCTACCAAAGTGCTAGTTGGGAAATTATACGCCCTTAGAAACAACCCATTTGTGAAAAGCTCCAGGCGCTGGACACAAGGACTCCATCACCCATTAAGAGATTACTTACCGGCAGCTCCTCTGCACTAGGGTCAGAAGGTGGGGCTGGACATATTTGGGACATGTACTCTGGATGCCAACATGAAGCTTCCCACACGAAACTTTGTTTGGAAAGCCACTTGCTCAAGAAAACAGAGAGGACCAGGGGAAGGTGTCTGGAGTTCCCTCTGCAGTGAGGACTGAGCAGGCTGTGCCCTCGAGCAGATGGGAGCTGCAGCAAATGACAGAGGAGTGGAAAGAAGAGTTTCCGCCCTTCATACCAGCGTTGGCTTGGGAAGGATGACGTTACTTGAAATGTACTCAGTAGACGAAAATAGCACACAGTGATAATAGTGATTGTGTGGCTGAAAAGCAGGGCTTTCTTGGCAACTGGAAAGGGGCTGAATGGAGCAAATCACAGCCAAACACCTACATGTTTATATGTGTAAACATGAAGTTGAGGCTGTTCTTTTTATAATGATTGCTGCATTTCCCTGGTCATGTTGATCTCCTTCCTAGAAGCCATTCCCATCTCACAAATCTTGCAAGTAGGATTGCTTTTAATCTTTCTCCTATTCAAAATATGTGGGTAGAGCCATCGAGAAATGATATAGATGTAGTGGTATCACATATATCTCCCTCCAGTACAGTTATGGCCTCACTTTATATGTTTTACAAATTAGATCCATTATTATAGTAATAAAGTGGGATTTTAACATTAGACATTTCTACAGATATTATAATAAGATTATTGATAGGAAGAGAGATGATTTACTGTTCAAGAGGCTTTAACAGCCCCTTGTCAAACACTGAAGGCTGGTCATCATCAAATATACAATTTCCAGTCAGAAATACCTGCCATAACTGCTGAAATATGGTGGTTTACTGTCTCTACAAGCAAAAGCTTGAGCTTTTTTTGTTGTTCTCTTCCTTGAGCTATTCATTTGCTGTGACATGTCTAAAGTACTCCAGTTTTATGCTGTTTTCCAGGTGGCTGGATGGATTCTTCCATGGCATGCTCCGACTCGCCCTCATTTTGCACCTACCCAGTGGAGAGAGGGTTGCTTGATGCTTACATTGACACCAGGAACCAGAGGGCACAGCAGCTCTGTGGGCTTCACTATTTTAATCTTCCTTTCAAGGATTTGGGAAGTGGGTGAGTAGATGGGAAGGGGTGGGATCCTCCCCTAGAGAAAACTGGTCCAGCACAGCAGGGGAGGCATCCACAGCTGGTGTGGGGCCCGAAATTCCTTTTGAGCCTTGCTGTCCTCCCGCGTCTCAGCCTCTGCACAGCTCTGCAGTGCTTGCAGGGGCTGCTTTCTTCAATTCCTTCCCTTTCAAGGGTGAAAACAGTGTCAGCCTGGGGAAAAGAAGGCTCTGTGGAGACCTTATTTCAACCTTTCAGTACTTAAAAGGGGTGTCTAAGAAAGATAGGGACAGACTTTTTAGCAGGGCATACGATAAGACGATGAGACAAGAGGTAATGGTTTTAAACTAAAGGAGGGGATATTCAGGCTGGACACGAGGAAGAAATTTTTTACAATGAGGGTGGTGAAACACTGTCCCAGGTTGCCTAGAGAGGTGGTAGATGTCCAGTCCCTCGAGACACACAAGACCAGGCTGAACAGGGCTCTGAGCAACCTGATCTGGTTGAAGATGTCCGTGCTCATGGCAGCGGTTGGACTGGATGAGCTTTGAAGGTCCTTCCCAGTCCAAACTATTCTATGATTCTACGGTTCTGCGACACATTTTGGTGGCCTGGGCTCTGTGTTGAATGCACCATATCTAGAAGCCACCTGGAGAGAGTCAGCTTACCTTCTCTTTCCTGTGCATTGGGGTGACGTAGGGTTTTTCCTCATGCTGTAACCAGCTCACAGCTGCAGGGCTTGTGAAACGCTCCGCAATTTCCCTCTCTGATGTGTCCTGCAAGTGTTTCACCGTGGTTATTTTGGGGTAGCTAAGCTGAGCTCTTGGCGGGGAAAAGCCACTCTTCAAAACTTTGCTCATAGCAGATCCTAGACAGAAAGGTGACAAAGCCTTCCAAACCACAGTCCCTGTTCTTCGCTGGTTCCTCCTGCCTCTTATTGTGATCTTCACTTGCTACAAATTAATATAAGAAGGAACTTACCTGCCTACTTTGGACAGCAAATCTGGTGGAGATAGGAAGAAGTCAAACTCGTATTTATCTAGCTTTCACTTTCTCTATGTGAATTGCATACTTTATTTTCACTAGTGTCATCCAGCAAGGCACATAAGAAGGTCTTTTGCAGCCTTGTATTCCTGCAGAGAGCAGCAGTGAGCTCATGAGCATTTAGACCTGAACGAAAAGCCTTGTTCCTCTCTTTTTCACTGAATCTGGTTTTATTCAGAGAAAGGTTTCACATTTTTCTAAACAACTGCTCAGAAACTTTTTTGTATTTTCTTTAAAAGCCATGAAGAAAAAAAAACCAACACAACTTTTGTTTTCAAGAAATGGACTAATGGAGACAACATTTATCATTTTTGATGCCAGAAATCATTTCTTTTCGCTTCTAGATTCCCCTTAAATGTAAACAATTATTCTGTTCATT
The DNA here is from genome assembly GCF_037038585.1 of Patagioenas fasciata. NCBI lineage: Eukaryota > Metazoa > Chordata > Aves > Columbiformes > Columbidae > Patagioenas > Patagioenas fasciata. Next base: position 61,708,399 of record NC_092524.1, on the reverse strand, counting down.
TCACTGAAAAATAATTAGGCAGCTTATAAATGTTTTTATGAAAAATTGCTATCCAAATGCTAGGAATGCTCATTTCATAGTGACATTCTCACTTCTATTCCACAATGTGTTAATTATATTGATAGTAATGTTTGAAAATGCTTGAATAATTAATAGTTACCTGGGCACTCAGGGTCCAGTGGATGAAGATGTCAGGAGTTCAAATCTCATAACAGGGAGAGAGCCATTATTACTAAGTACTTTTGATTGCAGTTTAACAACCTAAAATTGGATATACATTAGGAATAAAACACAGTTTAATGCATGAAGTGAAGAATTCCAGGAAAGTAACTTCACTAACCTCTGTAATGACTAGTAATAAATAATAGTTACAATAGTGGGATAATTTCTGCTTTGGAAGCTGTAAGATTTTCCTTTAATATTGCCCTTCTTTTTAAGGTAATTTTTCATCTAAGCTTCTTTTCATGCAACATATGTCAGAAGCAAAGCTGGACGAAGAAATCATAAATGAATTATTTAGCTGATGAGTGTCACCTCTATTTCTTTCAGCTAATTGTTCACAAATAGATAGTGACTTCTGTGAACATATTCATTATTCAGATTTATTCAGTGGATAATTGCTGGGAGTAATTTTTTGTCTGTAGGTTGCTTGGAAGCATTTTACTGTGAACATTTAATAGTAAAAATCTATCCAGGCTTTCAATACAAGATAAACTAAAAAATATCTGTAACTACTGACAGACTCCTTAAGCGTGAACAATATACTGCAGTCTTAATGAGCAACGCCAGCGTTTTCAGGAAGAACTCCACTGCTTCCCATGGTACATAGGAAGGAAAGCAAAGATATCTCAACTATCTGTGTAGCACAGACTTTGAATGGCTCACATTGTATATGCAAATAAGTTTTTACAAGAAAAGGCTTGCTTAAGTGTTTGCTCAGCAGAAAAACAAAACAAGCCTGAACAAAACATGATTGACTTCCCAGTGAATAAATATGAACAGTCCACACAAAAGAACTATCTGCACAGCCAGTATTTTCCTGAAATACCCCAGTGGAAGATGTCTAGGAAATAAACATAACATGATAAAACAATTTTACGCTTAGAGGATAGCTGTGTAACCACATGAACTCTTTTTCCATTTCCTTCTGCGGGAATAAATATTTTAGACAAGCAAAGTACTTTGTAAATTATGCCTTTGTGGGGATTCATCTGGCCTGGTTCAATTATTTTGAAACCTAGCAATTTTCTCATATCGTTGAATCTGGTTTTATTGCGAATGGGGTCATAGAAATAGTCACTCATTGCAATAATAGATTTAGTTTATCTTAACTATTAACACTTCCAGTAGGTTTACACACATGTATGTATTCAATATTGATGGATATGCACAGTGCATATATATTAATAATGAAGTAACTTTATCTCCAACAATCTGAAAACAAAATCACGTAATACCATACAGTGTAGGGTGCAGTGGTAACTGGAAGCAGCATATCAGGATAACAGAACAGAAAAGGAATAAATAAATTAGAAGGGTGTCTTCCGTATCTTCTTCAACTTCCAGAGTGTCAATTGAGCCCTTGTTCAATATTCCACCTTTCGTGGCTCTGTGTGCTCTTGATTAATAATTTAGAGTTGCACCTTTTGGCAGCAAGGTAAGTTTTGTGTTTGCCAAGAGTGATTTTCCACCAGCCAGGGAATACATCAGGAAATAGAAAAGTGAATGGCCCCACACAGTATAATTAGCTGTGTGCCTTCTTCCTTTTTCTGCCTCTGGAGAAACAGATTTATGTCTGAAAGCTGTGGGATACCCATGAGGCACTGTTTCTACTCCTCAGACCTTCCAGGAAAGAAAGCACTGTATAGATCCCAACCTCAAGACAAAAATCAGCCCTCTGGATTGTGAGTTTCCATATGACCAGGGGAGTCACCATTAATCTCTTGTCTGATGGTCACTCCAAAATGGGTATTTTTTGTGGACTTGGGAAAAAAGAAGGTCAACAACAAAGCGCAATGGAGACAGAGAAATGAAGGGACAGGTGGTCTGATAATATGTGGCATGTGTAGCCAGCTAGGCTGGAAGCAATCAGTTTTCCATATATTCCTTAATTTCTGTGATGCCCAGAGATCTGTGGTGCCCAGAGATCTGTGTACCCAGGTGGATTTGAGCCCTATCTTTATTTGTCGATTTATTTAGTCCATCTGAGTGGTGATCATCTTCCTGGAGCCATGGCACCAGTTGCAAATCTACAGCTTGCAGGGGTTTGTACTGATTTTGAACAGAGTTCTTCTCTAAGGCAAAGATACAAGCACTGAACAAAATGTGTAGCAGGGTTTTGCACTGTGGAGAGAACATCCCCACTGCAAGACACAGTGATTTCTGCTCTGTTGGGACTGGCTAGAAAAAATTTAACTCCGTTGAGGAACCTCGTCTCAATTCATCCCTGGCATGAAGCCACTGACTTATAAAAGGCATGGATTTGTCTCCATTTCTTAAAATTGCCTCTCTTATTCTTGTGTCTTTCTGAGTAGATGTTATAAATAACCACGGAGTACTTGTGATGATATATAGTAAACACAGAGAGAATTTCTGGCCTGCTGAAATGAACTTTCTAAATAATTACAGAATGATTCCACATCCATTTCATAATTAGACTCCTGAGATTACAGCCAAGCTATTATTTGGCATTCAACATGCATTTTTATTTTGGAAATGTCCCATAAGCCATTAGGTTTATTCCACCTGAGGTTTTCTAATTCGTTCTGTTCATCCCACCGCTGGGGTCTAAAATGTAGAGCATGTATTGATTGAATAAGAGTTACCAAGTAACCAAATGCTAATATCTGCTGTTGGTTCACTGATTACACATCAGCCAGCTCCATTGGTGCGGGGTGTAGTTGATGGACAGCACAGGAGTGAGTGAGGTTATTCTGAGTCAGCTTTTATCTCATGCTCATCATATTTTAGAAACAAAAAGGAGTGCAGCTGGAACCTTTGCTTAAAGCATTCAGGCTGCTGTTGGCGACAGGGTTGCCACCAGCCATGAGGTCAGTGAGAAGGATGAACCCACTGTCAACAAGAGGATGACTTGAGCTGGCATGAAACAGAAAAGGAGGCAAAAAAAGGCATGAAAAGAAAAACCCTCAGAAAGAGCCAAAACAGAATTATCTTCACGAATTACGTTTTAGCAGTAATCGCTTTGTGCTCTCTGTTGTGTTGATTGGGGCTTTCTGTAAGGTTTCCTCATTTCCCCAGGTGAGTTTTGGCCTGGGGAGAATTCAGACTAGGATGACTGTGGGATACAGCCTAAAAAGAGGATTAGCAGTCTTGTCTAAATTCCAGATATCAAAAGTCTCCTGTTGACTTTCTGTGAGCCACTGTCTGTCCTTAATGGATTTTAGAAACTTGGTAGCCATTAATGCCAAACTGGTCCTGAGAAGGGCAGCAAGTGGGACTGATGGCATTAGGAAAGGAAGAAGCCATGGGAATCATAAAGTACCTAGATGCAGACATCCCTGCATAAGATGATTTGAAAGCACTGATGTAAATGCTCTTGAGCTCCATTTGCAGTGTCACCTTGGCAGGGGATTAGGTTAGATTAATGACATGAAAGAAGAATAGAAAAATGGAGAAAGGAACAGATTGAAGTGTGAGAAAAGCCCAAATGAGTAAAATATGCATGAATTGGAGTTTGGATGGTGGTACTGATGATGAAGAATATAAAAAGCAAGCAGCAAATCCTGCTGTTGTTGGTAGACACTTTGCATTAACGTTAAGTCTATTAATGCTGATATTTGTTCTGGATTTAATTTCTTCTAATTAGCATGTAAGTCTCTCTTGTCCACCTCTCCAAGCCCTGGAGGCTGGTGTTTTCAGAGTAAAACAAATAGGTTTAACAAAGAGTAATCGGTACAATTTCTAAAACTGCCCAAGTGCTTCTAGAGTCTATATTCAATTGCATTCCAATTTAAGCTGAGGCAAGGAAACAAAGCAAGGGAGAATTCAGCCAGCACATCAAAGAAAGCTTGTGGACATCAGGTTATACAGATAAGTCAGGTTGAAAGCTAGTTATATTTTGCAGAGGCAAGCTGAATATTTAAGTTGTGGTTTTGTTTCAAAGCAGAGAATCCTTCAGCATGCCTGCAGGAGTGTCAGAGGGACCTGCTTGTACCAAGACAATTTGTGCCTTACGATGGGGCATCTGAGAGCAGGATGGGCTTTTACTGGAATGTGTGGAACTAGGGTCCAGCTCTGATCCCTGACAAGTTTGGATCAGATCCTTAAAATGTGATGCCCCTGGCAGGCAGCTTGTTTCTATCTGCCTTGTAACAGTTACAGCCCTCTCTCTTTCTCCCCCTTCTCTCTCCTTCATTCTTATCATAAATTTGGTCTGGGACCAAGAAACCTCTCAGCTTAAATTAATATGTTGGTCAGAATCATCTCTGCTTCAACAATTGTGCTTTTTCTGATGTGGAGCGTTTTCATCAGCATATTTTTCATCATCTCAAATGTATGAGCCTTTCAATCAGTCTCCTCAATGAAACAATGGAAATTACATTGCCTTTTCTTTTAAATCTAGACAAATACAAAGGCAAGGAATAAGATTCACAGGACAGCTATGAAGATGGTGAATTAATAGCATCTGAAGGGAGGAGAATTGAAACTGAGCTCTTGGTCTATCACATGATTCTGGTTTTGTGGCTGTTCCCTGACAGAGGCAGAACCTCTGGGTACAGAGAGCTGGTTCAGTGTCTTGCATTCTGTCTTTCATGCATTATACCTGGTCTAGCAAGCATTTCTGGGGGAAGTACTGAGACTGGAGTACTCTTTTGCTCTCTACCTCGTGTTGGTGTTTCTGCCTGTGTACTGGAGAGCTGCAAAATATTATATCCCATTTGGGCCACAATGGACCAAAATGCTCTTTCCAACTTCAAAGTGAAAATGATGGAAAGGTGATGCCACCACTCTTCCTTCCCAGAAGACCTCTTCTGCTTCTGTGCCTCCTCTGAGGCTGTAGAACTGAAACACCTTATCCTGATCCTCCTGATTTTGGCAAGCTTTGTCACTTGCTGCATAGATAGTGCCCCAGCTGGGAAATAGTGTCATCTTCTTTCTCTGATGGATGTATTTGACAGTCCAAATCAAAAAGTTATCAGTAAGGTATGCTATAAGACTTATTTAGAGAAAAGTTGCCTTCTGTTTGACTGACATATTTTCTGTACAACTCTTTTTTTTGTGAAACATTTCTAAAAGAAAATTAAAGGACACCTGGTTGTTCCTTACTCCACTATCAGGGATGCCTCTGACTCCAGTGAAGAATTCGGCATGTGAAGCCCAGGTAGGATTTCTCCTCTGCTGCTCACATTTATGGGACTGATATATCTCCATTAAATAAGCAAAACTTATATCTGCTAGGGCACTTTGGGTCAAGCTGCCTTTTTACTTACACTCCTGTGAAAATATTGCAGTGAATGTAAATTTGTTAATGCACGTGTAACGGCATTTGTTCTTTGGTTAAGTGAAGTAATATGAAATACAAGGCCTGGGGCAAAGTACTGTCAACCCCAAAATTTCAGCAATGATTTCTATTTTCCTCTGGCTGAAGTTGCTTTACTGTGAGGGGCACAATCTGATTGTAAGGTTGGCACTCTGTTCTCTTGAGCTATGTCTCCATTGGCCTCTGCGAAAAGGCCAAGTAGTTTCAGCTGTCACATTCCCCCTGCCTTGTCACTGTCACTGGCTTATTACAAATGGTGAATTTCCAGCATTTTGGCACTTCCAGTCCACTGACACACAGCGTAATCTTCTGAATAATATACTCTGCTTGCAGTACACGAGTGAAGGAAGTATTATATCTGTCTGCTTCACACTTCTTTCTCTTTAAATGGATTTTCCTCGCATCCTCCTATACCTGCGCAGACACCTGGTTCCCATTTCTAAGCCTGGTGACCAGCTGACTCCTCACCTGCTCCTCCAACCTGGGTTCCTTTGGATGGTGCTGGGTGGCTTTACCTGGCGCTGGTCATGGTGGCAGCAAACGCTGCAGACCTGGCTGCACACTACCAGAGTAATGGGTGATCCGGGTGCTGGGTGCCGCACCTGCTTCAGGTAGGTAAGTGTAGCAAGAAAGACACGTGAAGCCTGCAAATTTTCCTTGTGTGTACAACATCTGCCTCAGCTAAATCACCTACAAAAAGCACACCTGAGACTAGAAAAGGAGAGGATTTCTTCAAACTAATGCATAGAAGGGTGGCTTCTGGAGCCACCACTCTGTCTTGTCTCTCAGAAGGATCTGGTGTGAACCAGATCTGTGTTGGAGGAGAACAAGTGTGTGCCAGGCTGATCAAGGCCAGTGGGTTTGCATGTCCATGATACACTATCCATCCTGTGCTCCCCACTGCTATTTCAGAAAGGACACCTTCAACTCCTTTGCATTTACTAAATAGAAATCAAACACTTGCAAGGCAGCAAAATGGCATCACTTTTTTTTTTTACTTTTTTTTTTTTTTTTTTCTGGGAAGTGCAACATAAATAATAGAGGAGGAAAAAGAAAGGGAGTTTGGAGAATTTGGAGCAGGTGACACAGGTGGTTGTCACCTTTACTTGTCAGTCCAGCATTGGATTTGGGGGCAATGCATTGCAGAGGAGACAGCTGGCAGATCTCTCCATTTCAAGTCATCTGCTTACACAGGAACATCTTCGTAGAAAAGCGAGGCTAGATATGCCTTGGGGTGTATTTCCCCCAAAATCTTGGTTCTGCCCAACAGTCACTAGTAGCTTTGGCCATAAGCATGTGCAACCAAACTCCTCCTATCTGAAATCTTTGCTTCATTTTCATCCCCAAAAGTAAAGCAGCTGCTCCAAGATGCATACATAAAACTTCGTAAATTCAGATACTTGTCAAAACCTTTTATTGCAAAACATTCCCCTCTGAACAATGACCAATTCACTCCAGGTGCTTCAGATGAACAAAGGGGAGGTTTGGCAAGGACGCTAGGAAGGGAACATAGACCTTTCCTGATACACACAGCCTTAAGCAGGTCAGACTTCCTTTCTGGAGGAAAAAATGGGTTGTTTGGAACCTGAAGTGTTGTCTACTTTGTTTTCAAAACTAATGACAAAACAGGCTCTAGAGGAACAGGTTGTCATTTTGCTTTTATATTTATCCAATTCTAAAAAGCCTGCTAACTGATTCTATTGCAGCTCCTAACAATGGTTATTATTGATAATACAGAATATGTTTTTTTTCATAGGCCTTGTTTAAGGCCAGGGCTGTATAAGAGCTACTGATACTGGTAAAGAGAATGTTCCTGCCCTGAAGTGTGTATAAACTGAAGGAGCAATGCCATTTAACACCAGTCTAAAGATTTTGTCTAAAGATTTTTTTCAAGAGAGGCTGAATATACAACAGAAGAGAAAAGAAACCAAGAAGCCACAACATTTTGACAGAAGCAGATTAGGCAATTTTATGATAGAGGCTCCCTCCACACTGGCCTGTACAGGCAAGAACACAAAACCTTTTTTAGACATACCTGTTGGTCACGATGAAAAACGTGGGCAGCATCTCATACTGACATATCTAGCTTGGGAGGCCTGCTCAGAAAAATCCTTCATCAGAGCAGCAGCTGTCTCCTTCCCCCGAGCAAATTCCTTTAAAGCTTGTCAAAGATGCTGTAATCAGACTAGGTCATCAAAACCAGTCCTCCTGAGGACTGGAAATAAGATCCAGAGATGAGCATTCAGCTACATGCGCAAGGTCTAAAACACTAAAGTTTCCACTGAAATTAAATGAAGGGACTGTAATTGCTGTGCAAGAAAAGCGAAGCAATCATTGGGAGAGCCTGAAAGCTTTCGAACTACCTCCTGAAATGATGCAGGCTGTAAAGCAGGGATCTATGTACTGCTTAACAGAATCTGATAGCGGAGCAAAGCTTTTATTGGGAAACCAACTTAGATAACTACTGGAGCATTTACCTGTGTAGCTCCTGGAGCTAAGGCAAATTTTAATCGAGATTTCACCACACAGTTGAGTAGTTTTATCACCAGGTTAAATAAAAAAGGTTAATAAAGTAATAAAAATGGATTCTTCGTCTTCTTGATTGCAAAACATGAAGCTGTGGTCAATATGTTTAATAATTTGTAAATAGAGTGGAACAAAGCACAATAGCCATGGTGACCACTGAGAGGGGATTGCGGTACATTTGCACCCTCTCTTGTGCTTGCATCGGCAGTTTTGCAGTTTCCATAAATCCTTTGTCAGTAAGAAAGAGAAAATTGACTGAGTTCTTCTCTGGAGCAAAGTTTCCAGCTGTTACTGGAGTTATATTTGGGCTAAATTTGGCCTGGATTTGACTAAACCCAGTCTTGGATAAAATTAAAATATATCAGTGTGTTCATTTTGAGCTGTATTTACAGTATATTTTTTACAGTGTCTCTGATTTTAGGTGATTGATCTATACTTGATGAATATTATTAGAGCAAATATCAAAATGTGTCCTTAATGCTTCTCCAATGTTCAGGCATTAATTCAGATACTGTTTTCCCAGCTCTTTCCCGTAGCTCAGATTTAAACAAAAAGGAATCATGACAGTGCGTGGTATGAATGTTTACATAACTACACAAAAAAATGAGGAATAAACACTTTCTCTCATAGGCAGGAACAGCTGGTAAAATCACTGATTAAACTGACGCTTGGTGGGCTCTTTGGTACTGCTGGGTTTAGAGCTGTGCAGCAGGAGCTGGCAGTGCCATGACTGCCGTGGTGGGTACCGGTGAGGGCAGGAGAGAGCAAGCCAGGCTGCCCAAATTGGAAAACAAAACAAAACAAAACAACGCAGCTGGTATTGAAAGGGGGAATCTCCAGGGGTAAAAAAGAAAGAAAAATGAAGGTAATATGCTCCACCAAGCTTCAGAAAAAAAAGATAGTTGGAGGACATATTGCCGAAGTACAGCAGAGGTGAAGGTACATCGTGAGGCATGGGAATCTCTACAGCAGTTAGGGAGCCCCTGAAGCAGTAAGGCATGGGGAAAGCAGGCAAGGAATGGGAGCAGTCCCAGGAGATGGATTAATAGTGATAGCAAGAAATTCATTTTACATTTCTGATTGCTGTGTTCATCAAAGTCTCCAAGAGTATTTCACCCAACTGGCTCTGTGTTGCTTTTTCCGTCTGTCAGAAGGGGAAATTGAGGCACCAAGTTGCAAAGTGACTTACTCAAGGCCACTTAGGAACCAGAAGCGGAGCTGAGTGCTGGGGTCAACTGATTGCTCATCCCACCTCTTACAAAATCCCCCACTACCAGGGGCAGGTGACTGCTGTGAGATGCTTCAACTAAAGGCTTCTGCAGGCTGTGAAGCTCACAACTATCCAAGGAGAGCATGCCAAGAATAATCAGAGCATAAAAAACTGTGGGAAATGCTGCTATAAATCCTATAAAACCGAAGAGCAACTCTGCAAAGGTTTTGCAGTTAGGCAGAGTATGAAACAGGAAACAGAGAGGAATATTGTAGTATGTATAAAACCACGTACTTGCCTGAACCCTCTTGAAGAGCAACACCCACCAAAGGCACTGACTGTGCTTGAGTGAGCCTCAGGGCTTCCTAAGCTGTTTATCCTGGTGAAGGATTTGTAACAGCCCAGTCAACCAGCTGAAGCTCAGCTGAAAAGCCACAGTGCCAAAAGCACGGGAGACAGAGCCAGTGAAATAAATAACGAGGGTGCCTTGATTTTTTTCTGTGTCTAATTATACATATGTTCAGAATTCCTGGGGCTCAATTATAACCTTAACGTTGCTTTTCCTTCCTCAAAGGCCTTGTCCCTAAGTTAAAGCAACCAAGAACAAAACAAGCATCTTTACTCCGCAGCTCCCATGCCACATTATTCCCTTATCAAATCTGGCAGCTTCCAGCCTTCCCAACGCTATAATTAGAGCATCTTGCAGCCACCAAAATAGCAGTGACCCTCACCACAGCTCTGACCTCTCTACTTTGCGGCTCTCATCTGTCACGCACAACAGCTCCTCACCCACGCAAAGCGAGCACATGGAAAGGATGGGGTTTTGCATTTTGGCTGTGTGTGCCTGGCTGGCAGCCTGACTCCACATGCCACCCCAGCTCCTGCATACCCTGCTCTGTGTGACGGAAGGCTGGCTGTTCTCCAGTTTGCTACCAGAATAGGGGAGTTGGGTGAAATGGGGAGCTGAAGGAAGAAGGCACTTTAGTTTGACATCCCTTCAGCCAGGTTGCTTCTTGAATTAGTGCGTGAAACCCAGCTCTTCTGTCAACATTTCATTCGGGTTTGATTTATACGAACATGCAGGAAGTCTGTGGCTGACTATACAGGCTGCTGATTTAGGGAGAGCTGAGATCCCAGCATAAATTAAAGCAGCCTGTTTTCCTTTTATCTGTGCTGTTTGTCTGGGCTTCCAGCTCCAGAAACCCCTGACTGAGTACTGGGGAGCCCCTGTCACCTCCTGGGCTCCCTGCAAGGGCTGAGATGAGGGAGAGGAACAGAGGGTTTCCCTGCCAAGGAAGGATTGCCATGATTTGTGTTGATGGGCTAAATTTGCCCTAAACCTGCTTTGAACAGCTAGGGGGATTCAAACTGCTCTCAGTATTTTGCTGAATTTCATTTAGAGGAATTTATCCTCAGTCAATGGCATGAATGTGCAGCCAGAAGACGTGTAAGCAGTCTCAGATAACAATTATCCCATCCTAACAGCTAATAGCCTCCTGACAGGCTTCCTCCATGGAGCCATGGTGGCTACTTTACATCAGATACCTGAGTTTTATGTAGCTGGGAGGGCACATGGACTGCGTTCCCCTCTGAGTGAGACAGCTAGCAGAAGGAGCCAGTGTCCGTGGTTTCATTGCTGGGTGCACATGGGATCTGGCTGCCTTGGGAACCACGGGCTACCAGGGTTCAATTGTTCTGCTACACAGGGAACTGGACATGTACCAGGACTTCTGTTTTATTCCCTGTCATCCTTATCAAGTATGGGCTATCGTGCTGTAAATGCAGCATCCCTCTTCTGCTCCTTCTCATGCTCACCAGCCTGAACTGGAAAAGCTGTAAAAGTTCCAGCTTCATTTCAACTCCTCTTCATTTCAGCCAATTGGCAGAAGTCAGCAACAAACCCGCACTCATCTGGATGGAGTAAAAACATGAGTGCTTTCACCCTATGCAGGATTTTTCCCCCAAGAACAGAGTTTCTCTCACTAACTGCAAAGTGGAGATTCAGCTGCTCTGACATTCACTGCCCTGCAGACACCCACCCCAGCCTCCTGCTGTAGTCAAGGGAAACAAACACATGCTTTTCAGGACAATTCATATACCCTAATTTAAATGCCTACACCAGTAGCAGATGAGTCCTGTCCTGTCAGTGCCTGTTTCTCTTGCCTTAGCATGAAGGACTAATTTTGATGCAAGTGCCTCCACCCAGCCTGCTGGATCGCACCTACCTTATGATCCAACTGAGAAATTTGCTTTTTCTGAAGGCCAGAATGCCATTTTAATATGTATTGCTGGGAGGCATGGGAGGGGGAGATCTCTTCAAGGTGACCTTGCACTGAATTCGAGTTCTCTAGTCTGAGTTTGTTTGGCTGCAAGGGGAAAGATAAAGAGGAATTACCAGAGTGCAAACTAATGTCAGTGTCGAAGTCCTCACATAACCGTGCATTGTCACCTCTTTACATCTTTCTCATTCACTGTAACTGTGTTTCAGAGAGTTCATTTTAAACGAAAACCAAGGCTTTTTCCCCACTTCTGAAGTCTATTTGTTTATCAGAATATAATTTACATTTTCTTTTACTTTTATGGGAGGTTTGGATTTCCATGTATATCAGCAGTGTACAGAACAGACAACTGAGCAGGTGAAGTGGAATTTTGATGTATTAGAGGAGAGTGCATTATCAGTAAATTCAAGAGACTAAATCTGCCATAGAGAGGACTTCTTTTGTTTCCATCATTAAGTCAGACATTATATGCTGTCAAACATCCCAAAGGGCACTTTTGCTCAGGCATCAGAGGTAATAACTCTGCTCAGAAATTCACTGTGTGCTGAAGTCTTCATCTTAAAAAGCCTTGAACTCTTGTTCAAATGCAGGACACAAGTGAAAAAGCAAAAAAAACAGACATTAATCCTTAGTCTTACCAGCTCCGTGATATCCCTGTTTCTTCAGTGGAGGTTGTGAGGTTCTTCATTTGAACTTTTTCTCCTGGTATGATCCCATGGCTGAGGGTGTTGTTGCACAATGAAGTTTTCAGTTCTGGATGTGATGTCACAGCATCACAAACATCAACTGGCAGCATCCTGTCACTACTGTGATTGATTCATCACCTTCCAATCCTCAGAATAACTAGAATGCTTATCATTAAAAGAGAGATGGATCCTCTTTCCTACCTTTATCCCCTTGCCTGGTGAGTTATGTGATGGAGAGGTGGCCTCTTGGTCTCAGGCACCTGGTCCATTGGCTCAGGATGGTGTTCATTGACATTGAACAGGGGGAGGCTGTCACAGAGGCAACCCAAAAGTCAATTTAGGCAGGCAACAAGCTCCAAAGACTTTCTTTTAGCTGGAACTCTTCAGCAAAGAAACCAACTAGAAATGGGGTTTATCCAAATTATTTAACACCATGACAACATTGTAAAACACAGGTTCCGATGCCAGTTGAGGATATTATTAATGTACAACCACATAAGAATAATGATGACCCACGGCATGCATGCATTCACTCACAAGAACCAGAGACCTCTTTCACTCAAGGGTACCCAGAAGAAAACAATTGCTTGCCCAAGATGGGCAAGGGATTGCTTTCCAGAAGGAAAATCACTCGCCAAAGAGAAGGCAAGGGCACTCAATCCCAGGAAGTCTCCTTAGATGACATTCCAGTCTCAGGGGAGGGCTCTGTTCACAGACCCGCTGCTCCCAGAAGACCATTCTAAGGGGGTCTTCGGTGGGGACTTTGTTTTATAGCCTGGTCAGATCTGGCTGTGGTCATTATAAGCATGGTCCAGAAGCTACTCTGAGCATCTCCTTTGTTGAGGACCCTGTCTATTGACTGAGGGTCCCACCTTTTCTGCTCCTCCAAGTCGGGGGGAGGGTGGGAACATGAGGAGTCACTTTGCCCTGCAGTTTGGGGATGTGATGTTGGCACCAGCCTAGGTGCATAGATGAGGACAGGAACAGAGGAGCACGAAAGGTGCTAAAGAACCATCAGCTGCTCTATTGAAATCTCTGTCTCTCATCAGGGGTGTGCAACTGCCACAGACACCATGTTGAGATGCCCCACCACAATGTCTTTGTTTCATTGACACCACTGCTACCTACAAGACTAACACTGTGCAGGTCACTTGCTGCTGGATTAAATATGCTCAGATCTGGTGGCTTTTGTGGAGAGCCACCAGGTCACCTCTGCAGTGCATCAGTTTGCTGGGTGTGTTCATTTGATGAATGGCTCCTTTTTTTTTTTATGAAGTCAGTGAGACCTGTGGTGCAGGAAATTACCTCAGAGAACAGCATTTTACTGCATGCAGTCAGTTTTGGACTATAGTACCATCGCTGTGACACTAGCCTTTGGCAAATGAAGCATGTCCTCAAGGGCAGTTTTTAATGAGAGTCCTTAGCCTGGAGAGGAGCCTGTCTCAGGCTGGAGAGTTATCTCTGCTACTTCTTCAAATATCCCTGTAGCCCTTCTGCTCCTAACAGGTCTGGCTACCAGGTACAAGGTTTAGTGATGGATTTTTGACCCTCTTTCAGGCTTCATAGGTCAATAGCAACCCGCTGTTTGTACATCTGAATGAAGCTGACAGAAGCTTGTAGAGGGCATGTCTGATGTGAGTTGACTGAAGGAACATATTATTTAATGAGTTCTACAAAGCAGAGGGAGACGCACTGAGCAGCTAGCTATTTATGAATAAATATATCTATTCCGAGGGGGAATCACATAAAACAATGGTCTGGCAATGGCTGGTAATATAAAATGCAGTAGGCAGACTGTTGCTCACATTAGTAACCTATGAGCCACATCACTTAAATAGCACAATCAGCCCCAACCAGCTCCTTGGGAATTACTGAACCATTTGTGACATGGTTTATTCTTAGAGAAACTTGCTCTTAAGACTCTGTTGTAACTGTTCGCTTTATTTACATAAACTTGATAACTTTAAGTGACTACAGTTTCCTTTAAACCATATGCTTTTTATTTACAGAATGCTACATATAGTCAACTCTTAATATTAATTACTTTGAGTTCCTGGTAGGGTAATAATATTTAACAGTCCATTGCTATGCAATTTGTTTCATTATTTTTGTAATTTTTTTTATATCTGATGTGTAGCAGAATCTTCTCACCACTAAATTTGGAACTAAACTGTATGCATTTCTCGTGAATTTATTGTGCCTTGTCCTAAGCATTTGGTACTTATATCATCCTCTTAATTTTGCGAATACCACCTGTTGTGCCACAGACACTGTAATGATGACCTGTGTTTATATGGCGGCTTTTTTTCTAACAAACAACTATAAGGAAAATGAAGCTTAGATCATATGTTTGAAGTAAGAGGTGGACTTCTGAAAAGCAATTCAGTAGATCCTCACCTGACCTCAGCTACAAATGGAATTAAATTTGTCAAATGCAAAATAAGGTGCTAATTCAAACCAACCTGCCCAAACATGAACTTGAGTATTATCATAAAGCAGAATAATCACACAAATGAAAAAAAAGTGTAACAGAAACAACTTCTTTGTTATTGAAGAAGGCATTGTCTGTTAGAGGATACTGTTAACCTATTCTTAAAGTAGCTTATGCATTCTTTCTGTTTCTAGTCCACACTGGAATAAATACAATATTGGAAAGACGAGGAGGAAAACGGGCTTTTAAATATACAGGTAAAATGTGGACTTGAATAATATGATGGCCGGTGGGGAGGATGACAGTCTGCGGGAGCAGCTAGCCAAGGCACCTTTCTCTGTTCAGCATGGGCATGAGAAACAAACAAACCAGCTCTTAGTCAAGAAAGTTATCAAATAGCTTGAGGTTTTGTGGGATGTGGTCCTGTAGGTTTTTGTTTGTTTGTTTGTTTATTTGTTTTGTTTTGTTTTTAAATATATCTTTTAAGTGATGTTTTCTGATACATTCAGCAACCAATGGGATGGAAGGCACAGGAAAGCAGTATTTTACCTTAACTGTATCTGTCATCTTCACCTTCAAGATTTGTCTCCTTTGTCCAGTCCTCCCTTGAACCCCAAACTACTTCTATAATATGTCTGCCCTCACTCCTGGGATCACTGTCAATGATGTTGTTCCTGCTCATCCTTCCTCTCCATTAACACTTCATTCACCCTATTTTCATCAACTGTATCATGCTTGTGTAAGTGACTTATCTGAGCTATAATAGCAACAACCACAACAATAAGGCAGGAGTCTACCCAAGGGAAATGAAAATAAAATAAAAGGTTGGTTTGGCTCTTGTTTTCAAACTTTTTAGCATTTTTTTTTTTCTGCTGGCACCTTTTGACTGGACAGGGTATTAACAGCCTTATGGAGATTATATTGTCTCGAAATCACAGTCCTTAAAATCAATGACAAAGAAATTAATTTGGACATCTGCTGAATGGTGACTGAGAAGCAAAAGGATGCGCTAGTCATTAAATCCAGTACCCTGTTACAGACAATCACATAATACAATTTCATTTCTAAATGCAGCAGCTTTCACACACAGAACAATGTAGCAACTCTCAGCCTTCAGCATCCATCAGAAACCTTTTCCAGACTTTCTCTTCTTCTAATCATCATGTTTAAAGTTACTGATGGGTAGTTTATAGTCATTTATTCTCATGGCAACCTCCTTCAGCTTCCACAGCTCCTCCACAGAAGAAACTGCAATGCCATTTTACTTTGATTTTTAATTATTTGCATCAGAAATAATGCTGTTAAATGCTAAAAAATGGGATGAGGCTTAATGTGTAGCTGTGATGGGGAAAATCATTCCCAGATATCCTGCTGAGCTCATATGGTAATTTCTATGTTTGGGTATGCTTGTAAATGTCTGATTCAGCACCAGGGAGAGACAAGGCAGTGAGGAAACAATAAAAAAGACATTACAAAAGAGATTCTCCCTCCTCCTTGCCTCTCCTCCTCTAAGTGGTGAGCTTCTTGTGCTCAGTCCTTCAGATATTCATTCCACTGAGGTATTATTTCAGAATGTCCCCCTGCTGCTTTCTGAGCAGTGCCTGTGATAATGCTGGCATACACGATGCTGTGGCATCTCCTGCTTGTGATCACAGCTCCAGCCCAGTCCATACAAGAAGCTGAGACAGAAGCTGATTTTACTGATTCTTCCATATCTGATTTCATTTCACCTTTGTCATGAAAGAGTTACAAAGTTTAGGATACATTTGTTATGCCAAGCTGCATGTGAGCTCCAACCAGCATTTTGGAGAAGGCTTGGCCAATACAATGTGTTTGTGAGCCAGGAATTTTCACATTTGCTCTCTCATTCCACACAAAGCTGCTGTAAATGATGATTCCTCAATTTTACTTTCCTCAGTAAATGGATGTTTAGATGTTTAATTAGGAAGCAAACCATATAATCAACCTTCTGCACATATAGCTGCACAGTGTAATCAGTCTGCTGCTGGAGTATCAAAACCTGCTGAATTTATGAACGGTGTTGTGGCTCAATTTCCCAATTAATAAATACGAAGCAGCAGGCAGTCTGAGCACTGCACAGGCTGTACTGCACATCTAACATAGTGGTTTCACTCTATTTTTTTTCAGAAAACCAACTACAAAGAAACCAGGCAGTAACACAGGTGACAATAACAACAAACCGCATTTACCTTTTTGTGTTTAATTTTTTTTTTTGCACTATTTCCTTTTCAGGTTCCCACAAAGTGCTTGTCTGAGCAGTGTACGTTATCCTGGCTGGCATTCAAGGCTATTTCATTCTTGGTGAATGGCTAAGAGCCCACCTGTCAGGCAGGCGGAGGTAAGGAAAGCAGGACAAGGATGTGCATCAGAAATATAGAGGTGTCCCTGTCAAACACGGCTCACCGTCCCACAACTCTTTGATGAAGTAATAAAAAGAGATAAGTCTGTGTCAAAGAGGATGCTGGCTGGGAGCAGGACCCTTGGTAGTGTGGTGACCTGGAGAAAGCAGGAATGGTGACCATTTCTGAATGCTCAAGTTGGAAATTTCTCTTCCTGGTGCTCCCCATGCAATTGTGGGAGGAAAGGGTTGAATTCAGATGGTAAATTGAACTGTCTTCTGAATAAATCTCTCCTTCTCCATTGTCAGCAAAGGAAGCCAAGGAATATTGGCCTCTAGCAGGTGCCTGTGGTGGGTCTCTGTGAGCTCCTGGCAGGAGTGTCTGAACTTGCAATCTTGGAGTGCCCAGACTTTTTCCAGTGAGGGTGAAGACCCTCTGACAGTGTGATAGTCTGGATTCTCATGCTGAAGACCATGGGTGCACTGTTATCCACCCAGCTTGGGTCCTGTAAAGGTCTAAAGCTGAAAAAAAATGTGCTATTTGCATGTTCAGCCCCATCCCTTTTGCTTGCAATGGTGCAGCGTCGGACTGCCAGAAACATCTCTGATCTGTCCAAGACACCTGTTTTTGAATAGAATTTCTGCTCAGTCCATCCCAAATCTACTCCTAGTCCCAGACCAGGAAGGTTGTTGCAGAGGAGCCTGCTCTCCCCTGTTACTTACAGTTAACGAGGAGCTGCACATCTGTCAAAATGATGCGTCAGGTTTGACTTCAGAGACACTTTCTTGTTATTTTGGTTTTGGCAGCCCTCAGTCCCTTCATGTCACAATCATTTTAACCACTGACACACTAATCCTATTTGACACTTGCACTTCTTTACCACATTCAAGCTGCAATGAAACATGAAGTGCCTCCCAGGCTTCCATTGCAGCCTGCTCAGAAGCGTTTGTCCCCTGTCCTGGAGGAGGCAGAGCTGCTGCATCCCTGCGTGGGAATGTCTCTGCATCTGGGCTTCATGCATCTGTGAGAAACCAGAGCAAGCAATGGGGGACAAACTGGGACAACACCCTGTGGCTCCTAGTCACCAGAGACATTGTTTGTACAGGAGAACTAAAGGCAATAGATGAAGCAAAGGGCTCAGACAAGCTGTGCAACTCTGGCAGCTGAGCAAGTGATCGCACATCAGCAAGCCCAGAGTAACTGCCCATGTGTTCACACTGATTGCGGCAACTGGGAGATAATTCGGCTTATCTGATGCTGCTCTGAGAGGTCTACACTAGGTCACATTATTGTCCAGATTAAGAATTCTTATGTAAACTGTTACTAGAACTCCCCTGATGTGCAGTAGGTTGTTTAGACATTGTTAAAGCGCTCATGTGTCTATGTAGTTCTGGAATACAGAAAGGTTAAATAAGCTTACATATACTACGGAAGAAAATGTTGAAGACTGACTTAAAAAGCAAGCAAACTACACACTGAAACATGTGCATTTAATTAGATGTCCAGGGCACTGTCTGAGCATTCACAGTGATACAGGTGTTCCAGACAGATGATGTTCAAGCTAGATAATTAGCCAATAATTAATTTCTTTTTTTAGTTTGGACTCAGAAATGGAGATTTAGAGATGGATAGATTTTTTTTAAGCCCAGAAAGATACATATTATTTGATTACCTCCATAACACTGATCCATACTGAGCAAAATGCATAGTGTTTGACTGAAACATGATTTCCCAAATGGTGTCTGAACATCATTTGCAACAGAAAATAATTGAAAAGTCCCAAGGCCCCATTCCCCACTGCTACGTAATTACTGATGCCTATGTAATACACTATTGATTTGCCTGTGTTTTCCTACACTCATTTTGCACAGGTGCTAAGGACTTAAAAAACATAAAACATTGGAGGAACATCCCCAAAGCTTAACCAAGAATAAATCACAGTTCAAAGGTCCTGAATTCCCTTATGTCCATATTTGTGTATGGTGTACATTCCCCGCCAGCCACATGGAAGTGAGTTTGACCAGACTATGCAAATGTTCTGTATTTAAGGTCTTTTACCTGCAAATGTAACCCCACATCCTTTCTTGCTGCCTTATGCACTGCTTGCTTTCAGCAGTTTTCCTACTGGTTTTGTAGACCACAGCAGAAGCAACAAACAAACGGCCGCTGCTCTGGAGATCAGGGATGCAGTGATTCTTTTTGACCACACAGCCCTTTTAAGGATCCCAGTGGTCCTGCCAATCAATGTTTACTTTTAATGAGCCCAATTAGGTATATCTCTCCAATGCAGGATTATGAGGATTTGAAAACGGTCAATTTGTAATGGTTCTTGTGGTGGTCACTGCTACCTGCAACGTTAATGAAGATTTATTAAATTAACGACATGTGGTTTTTCAGTAATCCAAAATTCACACACACAGTTACTTAGGGTTGGATTCTATGCATACACCAGCTTGGTGAGCTGCATATATCTTATGTGTGTAGAATTGATTAGTTATAGTTCTGGAATACTCATCCAGAACTTACTGTCCCTATTTATAATCTGTTTTGTTCCTCATAAGATCTCTTCAAAACTCAGTGGGGTGCTGCCTCTATATAAACCAGAGACTCCCACAGAATGTTTTTTTCTCATAGTATTTCAGAGTCCTTAGAGAGTGGGTAAGGTTGCTGGAAAAAGCTTTTGGAGCCCAAATGGGAAATAGATTTCATTTTTAACATTTCTTTCCCCACCTCAAGCCTCAAATTAATGCAGAAGACAACAGCCAACTGCTTGAACAAAATCATTCAGGCATTAAGAGAAGAAATGTCACTGTAATACTTCAGGGAGGAATATTCATGTAACAAACCAGCCCATTAATTACATCCTTTACACACATTTTATCATATTAAACAATATAGCCCAATCAAGGAGACATAAGTATTTTTACAATATTCAAGGTTAGCTTCAAGGGAAATGTTCAGGCCAGATGTGTGATCTGGACTAGATATCTAGTAAATATTTGATAACTAAGAATCTGTCTTCATTCAACAAAGAGAATTCAAAACACCTGATGCAAAGCTTTTGGACTTTTTGTCTGCAACTGCAAATGGGTGGGAGTTTGTCTGGTTCTGCTGAAATGCAATAGATATTTGGGGGTTTTGGAAGTTTTGGGAACAATTTTCAAATTTATTGGAAATTTTACTGCTGTCCTGGGTAAGCTACTGTCTCCATTCATCCGGAGATAGAGGTTGTGTAAATAACTTTCATCTGTTTTGGGTGGCTGCAGCAGTATGTACTCTACTAATAGCATGCCTGCTGGAAAGGAGACCCTTCCAGCATGTATCCAACCAAGGTATTTCCACGCTTCTCGCATTACTAGCATTACATCCAAGCATAAATCTTAATGTATTTTCCACCTGGAGCACTGGATAGGTTTTCAGTAAGTAAAACCCACACCCCTGAAATTATAGTTATGAGTGTCTGGTTTAGAAAATATAAACTCGCCTGTGTGTTGAATCAATTGCTGGGGACATACTCTCTATCTCCTTTATCCTCAGTACTCCTCCCCATAAAAGGGGACATAATGAAACCTCTTTAGCTGGCTGATTTATGGACAAATACATGAAAGATCATGAGGCTTCTCAGTTACTATTACCATGGATGCCATACAAATAATTGAGATAGACTCCAGGCTACTTTGCCATACCACTTTATGCAAACCACGACAACAGTGCTTAGCTGGGGGTTAAGGTAGCTCTGGTGTCCCATTAGATGGGTACCCTGCTGCTTTTCATTTATAAGAATGAGAAGCTGATCTCCTGTTTCGGGTCTGACTTGCTGAACCCGCTCCCTGTCCCCTGTGTCCCCCTTCCCTGATGCTTTGTCTGGATAATTGCTTCACAGTCGAAACCAAAAGGCCCAGAAAAGGGCCTGGACAAGTCATGTCCATCTACAACCACAAGTGTATTCAGACATCTAACTTCTACCTGAGAAACTAAGTCCCACTGATGTAACTTTGTTGATGGTGTTTTATTTGTTATCCTTGGGAATTAGCTATCGAGGGTAAGGTTTTAAACAGTTCTGTGAATATGAAATTTCGTTGCTTGGTGCTTAGTGATCTAATGGGAATAATATTGTCACACCTCACTGGACTGTTGTAAGACATGTACAGTAAAGATTATGAGATGCTTACACGCTGTTGTTATGAGATCCGTGAAAGCACTGAAAGATAAAGTGATACCAGCATGAGCAAGAGAACAAAGATATAGCCTTGACTGATCGCTTTTTTTTGTCTTGCAATAATGTACACAATCAGTGCTGATCAAATAACAAAGACAGAGGAAGCTGTCATTGAATTAGATATTTTTGCAGTGCAATTCTGATATGAGGGATTGATCCAGAGCTGGATCCTTTGATAAGCACATAAAGGCCGCAGCTCTGTGTTCATGACCTCATGTCTTTTCCAGCCTCCTGCATGGCTGTCATCAAGTCATTCAGGCCTCTCTGTGCCTGGAAGATCTTTCAAGTGATCAGCGAGGGCAAAAATACTGAAGGCCTTAGTCAACTATTGCAGAATAAACTCTGTGGAAGGGTCACGGTTCTACCTATAGTGGGTTTGTTAATGCTTGTTTTATGTTATCAGAGTTGGGTGACACAAAGCAGTGATTAGGTTGATGTACGGGGGGACATATTCCAATTCTCACTCTCCAAACGTGAGACCTGGCAAGCCCTTTTTCCACTCAGAGAGAGAAGCAGGATCCTAGAAATGCGGGAGACAAAACTTACCCTGATTGCTGATTAGCTACACTTAAACTGCTGTCAAATGCCTGTGCAAGAGGAAGTCTTTGTGCAAACCGTACATTTTGTTTTCATAGAAGAAAGCAAGCAAACAAAACCTGACCTTGCCAGTGGCTGGAAAGCGGTATGAAAATGCTTTGGAGTAGCCTCATCTCCCCTTGCTGGTGTTTGGTGGTTATTGCAGTCCCATCTTTGTTTCCATGGTCAGACTTTGTACTGTATTCCAGTAGCATGTTTGCAGGATTTTCCAGGTATTACCAGATAAATAAATACATTTTCTGTGTGCATGCTGATGAAACTAGAACTGAGCTTGTTCCTTCTAATGTGATTTAGCTAACTAAATTTTTACTTTTTTTTTTTTTTCTGAAAAGCTTTGATTCATACTTAGCACCAGTTTTCAGGCTTCCTGCAAAGTGGTTCAAGTGTAGCCATAGTTTCTGGGAGCAAAAGGGAAATATTTCATTAAAAGAAAGAAAATTTAAAGTAAACACTTGAACCAAAGTAGGCTTGCAAATCTGTTGATTTAATTACATACAAAGGCCTTAGCCTTTGCAGTCAAGGGTTGCATGATTTATGATCTTCACATGGGAAGGGGGAGGAGTGTGAGGAGCGAGTAAATTCTAAACCCACACATGCTGGTTTTGATGAGGCAATTTTGTCTTGTTGTGATCAAGGTCCCCCAGGTATGAGTCTATATACCACTGATGCATAGGAAAACCTAGAGCTCACCCTAAACTGCTCTAAGGACAGTGGTCTCCTAGACCTGGAGGCAGCAAGGGACGTCAAACATGAGAGCAGGGAAGAGGGATGTGGCAGATTTTGGCAGCATAATGGAGTTAAGCACCAGAGAGCAAGATGAGCTACCTAAAGTTTAGTAGCAGCAGTGCTGGCACAAGAGCAAATGGGCTAAGAATATGATCAAATTGGAAATTACAAGAAGATTTCATACCATCAGAAGAAGTGGAACAGTTTGGCAATAAAAATAGATCTGTACAAAGCCAAATGGTGTTTGTAGCAGTCCATGAAGGATTTTATATGATGTGGGAACCTGAAGTGATGATTCAGGAGGTAGTTTTCAGGTCTGTCTTCATAAGAGGGTGGTCAAACATTGAAACAGAGAGGTTGCAGAGTCTCTGTCCTCGGAGATATTTAAAACCTGACTGTGGATGACCCTGATAAACTCGCTCTTACTGACTGTGCTTTGAGCAGGGGAGTTGGACAGGATGGTCTTCAGAGCTGTCTGCCACCCTGAGCCATTCTGTAGTTCTGTGGGGTAAATGAATAAGTCAGTGATAGCAGAACAGGTCTCCAGGTCCTTTTCTTCTTTCTTTATTCTCAAGTTTGCTCTTTATGGACAAAAACAATTTTATTTCCCTCCTGTATTTATCCCCGAGATATATATCACTGCACCTCAAGCTTGCAGGAGTGAGATGTGAGTGGGACCAAGGGTGGACTTTTGTTCTGAAAATTAAGATCAGCCAGGATTAATGCTATTTTTTTTTTTTAAAAACTCAGCAGTGTTGTGCTGTCTAGGACAGTAAGGTGCAAGTACTCCTCCAAAAACATAGAGGAAGAGCTAACTTAAAACTTTATCTCCAGAAAAGGACAGTATACTCAGGAATACATGTGGGTCAGCTATTCTGATGGGATAAATTTTGCTTTACTCATCTTTTCCCTGTGATCTTCTTTTACTCATTTTAGAGGTTTTATTCATAGAGGTTACTTATTCCCACATAACATCAGCTGAGAGATTTTTTGGGCGGGGGAATGGGAGAGGTTTACCCTTTCCAAAAATCTCTCTCCTATGGAATGTCTACAGTGAAGATGCATGCAGTCAGTGCCATCCTGGGATGCTGTGTTGACTGATGACCAGCATGCTCAGCACAGTACATGGGTCCTCTCTCTCACTCGCAGATCCCAGAGCCACATCTATAACTGTCAACATATGAGGGTTGGAACCTCTACATGTAGTATTTTTTACGTATTTATCTTTGAATAAGCTTTGGAAATGAATTTCCTCACTTTTAAATTATTTCTTGGCACAAGATCCATGCTTCTGGCTGTACTGGTTAAAGAGTCACAGCTGGATTTACTGCCCTCTCTGACTTTAACCTGCTGTTCAAGGCTACAGTGATTGAACACTGGCTTACAAACCCCGCTTCTATATTTTTTATATGGTATAACTTCTTCCGTTATTTCCCTAATGGCCTGGGAACGTACATCTTTTTTTCCAGTGAAATAACCACCTATTTATCAATTTCTCCTGAGAGGCAGCATGATCTGACATTGCATTTAACCCACAGCAAGATATTTAGTTTGTTCAATGGGTACTAAGGGGAGACAAACATACACATCACAGTTCATAATAAGCAGCCATTTACCAGGTAAAATACTGATCATACTGGAAATATAGCAGGACTGAAACAATGACATTTTCAGTCTTTTCTTTCTCCTTTTCTGCTACATAACTCTTTCATGCAATTTATACAAATAAACTTGATACACCAACTAAACATGATAATCCGTAAATCAGTATGAGGCAGGACCAATAAGTAAAGATTTTTTTTCTGTGATGTTTGGGGAATGAAGCAGATGACAGAACTAAAACGTGTCTGTGCAGTGAGGAAAAGCACAGTCACACATGGATAAAAGCAGAGGTGTTAGCTTTGCCTCATTTCTCTGGATTCAGGATAACATGAGGATTTCAGCTTATGCCGATCAAGTAAGTAGACACCTGCAGTATGTACAGAAGTCTGAAAATCTGTACCAGTGTGTTTTCATGGGTCAGTCAGGCATGTGGCTACCAGTACTGCGGTCACACCTTCCTCTGCAGCATCTTGCAACCCTTTCCAAGACCAATGTCCTAGGAGCTGTGGAGCTTCCCAGCCTCCTCATGGGGAGTGTAACCCGAGTTAACCACAGTGGTACAGTACTCAACATCATGCAGAATTAGGACTCTCAAAAGCCACTGAAATCAACAGAATATTTTTGTTCATGTCAGTGGAGCAGGTTGCCCTTGGATTGAAATCTCCCACTAATGTAATTATTCTCTACTAAGGGAGGAAAATGGAAAAGTGAATATGATTTTTTTTTTGCATCAAGGTCACACATGCCAGCCAGCTCTCAGCATCTTAAAGAGCACTGTACGGAGATTTTATTATTTTCCAGACATAAACATACGTGAAGAGCATCACAGCACAGCCTCTCTCCTGCCACTCAATGTGTGTTCTGCTCCAGTGCTGAGAGAAGATACTCTGCACCCCAGGTAAAGGGACCATCGGGGCACATGGGCGAAAAGCATCACATCTGACCTGAACAGAATTAAGGGCAGGGGATAGAAACTGAGAGTGCTTTACTGGGCTGACCTAATAACAGCTTTCAGATGCCACAACGGCTGCATCGACCCTGCTCTGATCACATCTGGTCCTTTTTTGCCAGGACTCTCACCCTCACAACCTCCTGGTTCTTATAAAAGTCTAGCAGGAGGCACTTTTGCAATAAATAAAAAAAAAATATTTGTTTGTTAAATGACAGTTTTCTTATCTTTTAGGAAGTGAATAATCTGTGCTCTGATTGGAAGCATCAGAAAATCTATATCACTGTCTAGCTTTGTGATTGTGCTCTGGATAAAATTATAGTAGATCAGTTTAAGTCAAGTTTGTTATAATGGTTCTTGAAAAACAAAACATATAAAAAAATATGTCTAGTTCAAAACTTTATAACCAGGGAAGATTTGGACAGGAATTTAAGTTCCCTCTAAAACTTTTCAGAATACCTTGTTTGACTATGCTGACTCTATTTATTGATTACATGAATCATTCATTTCCTAAAAAGTCAATCCTCCCTGCTCTCCTCCACTCTAATTATGGACAGAAGTCAAGGTGAATCTTTCCATTAACTTCCATGATCTTTGGATCAAACACTGAAACACGATCACAAGAGTTAGGCATCGATAATGAATCCGGGTACGGTGAGGTTATCTCTGGCCCAGGTATCCTAATACCAGGGTAAAACCAGGGCAATGAGACACAGAACTGACACTTACCCCGCAGTCAATGTGTTTGGGGTAGTTGTAAATACAGCAAACCCAGACACTGCAGACATGAGCTTGGAAATGCCTTTTTTATAGTCTTAAGGGAGATCTGTACCTTGAAGAAAATGGCTTCTGTAACCAAACAGCAGCCTGTTAATTGTATCACATTATCACTTGGTAATGGAGCGATTTTAAAGTGTGACTACAGCGAACAGGAATTTCTGTTTTGCACTAGACCAC
Source organism: Patagioenas fasciata (assembly GCF_037038585.1). Classification (NCBI taxonomy): domain Eukaryota; kingdom Metazoa; phylum Chordata; class Aves; order Columbiformes; family Columbidae; genus Patagioenas; species Patagioenas fasciata. Next base: position 61,682,357 of record NC_092524.1, on the reverse strand, counting down.
TTAAAAAGCCTTACCTTTATGTAGGACATCAGGACTTTTCCGTGTCACATTCCATTTCCGTTTCTTATTAAGAGCAAAATTGATTTGATGTGCCAGGGGCTTTCCATTTGCATTTCAATTACAGATTTCAGTGGCTTCTTAAGCTTTCCAGGATTTTAAAGGACTAGTATTTCCTGTAAAATATTCTGAATAAAAGAGTTTAAGGGCTGAGGTGGAATGAAGTTCATTAAAAATAAAGCTTATCACAAGGCCTGCCATTCCCAGAGTTAAATTCATTGGTGACTGCTTATATTTTCATTGTTTATTAAATAAGTAAAGAAAAAGTCATTACTAAGAGCTGAAAAACATTATACATGAACAGATGGCTTGAATGATTTTACATGTCCTGAAGTCTTCATTCACCCCAATTTATCAGTGAGGTAATGATGTCCCTGGAGGTTGTGTGAAAAAAGGTAAAGCAGTTTATAAGGCAAAGAAGAGTCCAATTGGAGATGCGGGAGTCTGGGCTCCCAGCACTGTAGAGGCAATCAGGGAGCCAGAAAAACTTCCTACAAGCTCAGATTCCCAGAGTCCCACCTTAGCTGGGATTCCCAGTAACAGGGACCCAAAACTGAGGTAGAAATCCCAACACTTAAGTTCTCTGGTTCAACTGCATTTACAAAATTTCAAAATAAAATATTGGGACAACTTTGAAAACAACTCAAAAACTCTTCCCTCTCCCCTCCAGGCACCGTCTCTCACACTGAGCACATGTTCATTCTGGGTAGAAACTATGTATGCTAATTTCAGATCAAAGATTTTTCCCTACCTTTTTCCATGTCAAGGGGAGAGGACTTCCACTACCAAATAAAAAGCTGAAGATGCACCTGTTTAATGCAACACCACATTTTATTGCTGTGTCTTTGTGGAGGGTGCAAAGCATTGACAGAGGTGAACAGACATTTTACTAATCATTCGCTTCTATCCTGAAGGGATCTCTTTACCTGGACTTTTTAAATTTTTTTTTATTTTTTTGTAATACTTGCCATAGATTGTACACTGTCAGTACTCCTGTCAATGCTGCCATCACTTTCCCTCACACTCTCTCCCGTCCAGGTCCTCATGGATCAGCTCCCCCCCATTCTGCTCCAGCTCCCCTGGCAGAGGAAATGCAGGAATAACAGCCTTCCGTGAAGCAGGAAAGGATTTCTATCCAGTCCATAATTCACTCTGTTGTTTCCATGTACCACGCATGCCACTGGAAAGGAAATGAAATAATTGTCCTGCCTGCAAGAAACATGCTTTATGGCATACATTTATGATAAAATTATAGAGCTGTTGCAATGAAATATTCCATCAATACATTACAACAAAACAAAATCTGCGTGGCAGTAAAAAAATCTTATTGTCCCTGTTTCAATCCTGGTTTTCTTTTGTTGAGTTTATTTAGTGCCTTTATTAAAATATTTGCTGGTTTTAATGTTACATTGTTTTTATAATGGTATGATTTTTATTGTAACATCACCTCCAATTTAATGTCTCTTTCCATTATATGTGAATTGCTACTAAAATGGAATTGCTATTATAATGGATGCAATACCCTTGTAGGAAGTTTTAAGAGCCATTACTACTACATAATTACCAAAGAAAAGCCAGGAAATGGCATGAGGAAGAGGGAAACACTATCAAAACAGGAACCGTTTGTGATAAAGACAAGCAAGATCAAGTAGCCAAAGAGTCTGCTGACCTGTGACTGAGAAAAAATATCTCAGAGAGGAAACACGATAGAGAGATGCCCCCAGAGCCTGGGCTGGACATCCTCTCTTCTAAATTCTTCAACTGGAATTCAGAAGGATAGGATGGAGTGATGGTTCCCTGCCCTTTGACTGTAATGAACTGCCTGCCCAGACTCTGATTTCTTGGCGATGGTGCCTTCAGACTGCAACATGTTAATGCAAAAACTCTCTCTTGTCTGGTGAACTGAAGGGTTGGGGGGTGACTGAGCTCGCTTACTTATTTCACTCCTACTGCTAGTAATGTTGTATTGTATATGTTCCTTTTGGAAGTCCTTTGAATAGCTCTTATTCCTCACTGGAGCTTGGTCTGCTTATTTAAGCTGATTTTCTATTATCTTTAACAGAAATATCCAAGGTTACACTGGGGTATCCTCACCAGGCAAACCAATTGTTTCACATTGGAGTGGAGAAGCCCCATGTGTCCCATTGTGAAAATCTGGAAAACACTAATCTGACAGTACAGACATATCAAAAAAGGGAGTACTCATCCAAAAATCTGGGACTGAAGTTTACTGAAGTACCTTTAGCTATGGATTTAGATACCTAATCTGAGGTATTCATATTTAACAGTAGTTTCCCCTATGAAATGTGTCATGTTTTAGTGAAATAATAATAAGAAAATGAATCTATAGCCTTAAAAGTTCTACAGATCATCCAGATAAGACATGGATAGCTTTTATTTTTCATGTGACATTTTGAGGGAGGAATAAAACCCCTTATGTTCACACAGTTCTCCTTTGGATCTTTGAAACATAAGGTAGCAGATTTATGGAAGTTTATCAGGAGATTTGTATATACATGGATACAAACTAAATATGCATGTCAAACTGTAGCTGGCTCTTTTGCACTCTAGCTGAAATTTATCTCAGGGTGACTCTGCAATTTTCAGGGTGTGAATTGTAGTTTGAATTCTGAGTAACAGGACTCTCAGGGTTGGTTAGCCCCCATGTCTAAGGATAATACATTTTAATCTCAGCATCTCTCTGAGGCGGTGCAAGTTCAAAACCAAAACAAAAAAAAAACAAAAAACACAAACAAAAAAGCACAAAACAAAACTAAACAAAAACAAAAAACAAACCAAAAATCAAAGTAAAACAAACAAAGAAAAACAACCCAAACCGCCACCAAACCAACACACACACAGAGACACAAAACTCATGAAGCCTGTTTGATGAATTTCTATGATCTTATCTCTGCAGAGTGTTTTTATCTTTGGCAGGATAGAGTTTTTTTGCTTCAGCAGATAATATGGGAATTCAATCATTGTTTTCCAAAGTACGTATTATTTGCAATAGTGTGGTCTGGGCAATTGCCTTTCTCAAAGAGCAGGACAATATTTCAGCTAACAGGGTGGAAATCAATAGTAAAAGATTAAAGCTCAAAGGATGAACAAGTGCACGTGAACCAAAGGAGAAAGTGACAGTGAGAGCTGCCTTTAAGTGATAGCAGGTGCTCCGGTAGCCTAAGAGGAGAAGAATGAAGAGAGACGCTTCAATTAGCTCATTGCAGTGCTCCTGACAGACACTGCTTTGTTCTTGGCTTTGAAAGATTCTTTCCTTTCTTCCGATGGGTTTGCAACTCCCTACCAATTTCTTGTTGCAGCTTGATGCCATATTCCAGTCAAGTCCTGGTCAGTCTGTTATCCTGCCTGATGACTTCTTTGCTAACTACATTCTGACTGAAAATCAGTTCAACTCCCCTTAGTATAACAGAATAATTTTGTGTTTGCCCCCTTCAGAGCCAGGGCTCCCACACCTAAGAGTGATGCCAAGGTGCTTTGTCTGTACCCCTTCCCCTAACAGCTGAGTTCTCTGTAACTACTGGGGTCAAATCATCAGTCAAATAAACAAATTATCACTTAGAAACTACTAGGAAGAAAACAGAACAAAACATTATGCAGCCACATGCTGAGTCCTGTGTGCAGCTTGGCTCTGCTCGTGTCTAAAAGGAGAGAGAAGGGCTGGAAAAAGGCAGCCCAGATACCCAGGTATGTGTTGGCTCCCACAGGAATGATTACACAGACTAGGATTCTTCCATTTGGAAAAGATTTGGACTAGGTAGGGTATAATTAGAGATTATAAAATGAGGAATGGCATGCACAGGGCAATCAGGGAGCAACTGCCCTCTGCTTCTTCCAGCTCAGGAGTTGGGGGGTGGGCAGTGCAGCTGGGAGGTTCAAAAAGAGAAACAAAAGAAACAGTTCATTGCCAATGTGTGTTTAACCTGAGAAACTCCTTTTCACAATATGTTGTGGATGCTGAAAGTTTACAGGGCTACAAGCTCTGACTGGATAAATTCATGGATGAATAGTCTATTTAACTCATTCCTTGCTAAGGAGTGCCTCAGCCCTGAGCAGCAGCTGCTGTAGAAACTTTCTGCCCTTGTATTCTGGCATCAGAGGCCAGAGAGGGGATCTGAGACCAGTCTACCTGCAGTTCTTACCAGTACAGCCGTGCATATGGAACCGTTGACGGACTACACAAAGCCTTGACGCTCCAGCTCCTGCCTAGGATGGGCCCAGAGATCTCTACCTGCAGCATTCCATCTCTCTCCATCTCTCCTCTCACACTGAGGAGGGCTCAGGCTCACATTTTTCCTTGCTTTGAGAAATTATGATGCATGAGCTAATCCACACTGTCAGCTCAGGATAAATACAGGTGGTGAGACTTACAGTGTGGGCTAAGCTAAACTGAATTGCTTTGCACTTGGCTGTCACTAGAGGTTTGCATACAGATCATTGCCACGGATCTTCTGGTGCACATTATCTTGTTAGGATGCACTAACTTCATTACATACCTGAGTAAGCAGAGTGCAAAGGGCAGAGAAGGAGAGAAGAGGGAGAAAGAAGGAGAGGGACTTTTGACCACTGACATGTTTTCATGGAGAAACAGGGGTATTGCAGTCTTGACCGCTTTACTCAGTTTTTTGATAGTGACTAGTAGTTGTCCTGACAAATCGTGCTTGGCAAACTGACATAAACAGGCCCCTTTGCCAGACAGCTCCTGCCATGGCATTAGCTGTTCCACCATCTTGGTCTCATTGACTGTCCTTCACTGTCACTGAGTTACCGTCACTCCTGTCTGCAAAGCTGGAAATATGCCAGCATCGATCCCTTACCTGCTGACAACACTTCTGGCTCCCAAAGACAACAGATTAATTACCTTTAATGGAATTAAACTGCATTTGGTGGGAGCTTAAGGTCCTTAGCAACATGTACCTTTGCCAGAATTTGGTCCATCCCTGCTGTGCAGACTGGGAGCAGAAGATAATCAATACGCTCCATTTCAGTTGGGTTTGGTTGAGGTTCTGCCTGTGAGCAAGTGTTTGACTGTGTGGCGGCGCAGATTTTGTCTGCATTTAAACTATGGTTTATTTTACAGGATATAAAAAACCAAACCAAACCAAATCAAAACACAAAGCAAAACAAAACCAACAACAACAGCAAAGCAAACAAATAAACAAAAAACAACAAAAAAAAAACCCAGCTGGTGTATATTGTACATTTGATTCATTTGCAAAGGTTGAGAATTAACATATTTATCTGAAATGATGGTGAAAATTCTGCAGTCTTAGCCTGAAGCTGGAGATACAGAAAAAAAAAATAAAAAAAGCAGTCTTCAAACCCAGCCACAGGTGCTGAATTTCTTACACTGCCAGTATTAGGAACTACGTTTAGGAGGTTGGAGAGCTAAGTCTCAATATTTAGAGATAATTCTAGCAAGAGCCTTCTGAGTACTCTGCTTCCAAACAAAATTAAATTAATTAGAGAACTTTCCAGTGAAGTTGAATAAACTAAAGACTGCTGTAACAGGAATATTACTTTCTCCGTATCAGGATCATTAAAGCCGAGCATGACAGTAAATATGTTCTGAATCTTCTCTATCCCTGTGCCTGCAGTGAGGTGGAAGAGGACAGCTCTGCCCCTGTCAGTAAATGCTTCTGTCCAGGACACCTCCCTTATCACTTCAGGTAACAGGTATGTTGCTCTGGCCCTTGATCCAATTGTTTCTATTAATAGGCAACAATTCCTGAAAGAATTTCCTTACTGCCTGACCTGGATGACTCTTTTGGGTTTTTTTTGTAGTTTAACCCTGGTTGGAAACTAGGACCATGCAGTTACTCATTCATTCCACCTGCTCAAGTGGAATGGGAGAGAGAATCGGAAGGGAGGAAAAAAACCTCATGAGATAAAAACAGTTTAATAGAACAGCATAAGAAGCTACAATAATGATAATATTAACAACAGCAGAATATACAAAACAAGTGATGCACAATGCAATTGCTCACCACCCACAGTGCTGATAACCCACTCGTTCCTGAATAGCACTATTTGCCCCCTGGCCAGCTCCAGTTTATAAACCAAGCATGGCATCATAAGGCAAGGAATATCCCTTTGGCCAGCTTGGGTCAGTTGTCTTGCCTTTGTTCCCTCCCAAATTCTTGTGCACCTGGTAGTGCATGGGAAGCAGAAAAAGTCCTTAACTACCTGGCAATAACAAAACAGCAGTGTATTATCAACATTCTTCTCATAATAAATCCAAAACACAGCTACTTTAGAAATGCGAAGTTGTAAACGCTCCATATGTCAGGTCCAATAGCACAGTGATTGGAATGTTATTATATTCTTCCTCTGAGCCGCAACTAAAGCCAGAGGCAACGTAAATATCTGGGACAAGCTGCCATTCATAGACAGAATAGTAGAGGTGTGTAATTCCCTGCTTGGAAAAGACTCATGGAAGAACTATTAACTTTTTTTCAAGATAAATCCTCACTTACATGTCAAAGGCAACACAGTAAACAATATCCTCTATTTCCAGCCGCAGGAGAGAAGCAAGGTGAGCAGAAAACTGCAAATGTCAGGCTGCCAAAGCCTCCCTTATTGCTCAGCACCCTCTTTAACTTCTGCTTTTTTATGACCAAAAGAAGATTCATAGTCTCCTGCTCCCGGTTAGTTTTGCTGAAGAAGAAGTGAAAGGTTGATGTTGCCAATAAATGGCCCTGATACCCATGGCACATCAGAGAAACAGGGATGAAGGCCATGAAGAAATTTTGGAGGGCTGAAAAGAAATAAGGCTATAGCTTGAAAAAAGGTAAAGTGCAACTACAGAGAGCACAGAAATAAAACTGTATTTTTCTGTGAATTATGGACCAGTGCAATGATGCCACAGGAACTATGGTGTACTTCTAGCTTCCAAACAGTATAGTTTTCTTCCTGTATTTTTGCCTCTGTAAACTCTTACCAGTAATTGCGTAGCAGCATTTTGCTGACTCCATGCATGGGGGAGAGGAATAGGGGAAGGAGTCACACTCACTGCCTATTTTCTCATGTTATTCCCTCCTGCCACACCCAAAATGCAGTTTTATGATACGAGATCAAAGTTGAAAGTTTATGACTGGCTGTCACAAATAAGTGGAATGCACTTCACTCAAAAGAGAAAAGCAGCAATATGTTTTATTGAAGGGAAATAATAATTTGATAGAGTTCACCTAATTCAATGGAATTTAACAAATATTAACAGTGGTTTAACAAGGTTCAATGAGTTTAATGGCAATGTTCACCTTATTAATTACTGCATGGAAGAAATATTCAAAGGAAAATTGAGTTAAAATCGAGTTAGAATGATTCACACAGAGACTGAAGGAAATTAATGGGGAACTTGACCTCTGATAGACACAACTCATCCAAAATCTGGTAATTCCCACACCAGCATCAGCTCCCCCTTAGAAAAGAGAAAACCAAACCAAACCAAAAAAAACAATTCAGAAGTTGAGAAATGTTTCACTGCTGAGACACTGGGTATTTGAATGTTAACCAGTCTGGAGACACACGGAAGTCCCTGTAACTTTCTGACACTACCAATTGCAGGGTTATGCAGCGCCTACATCATATGACAAAAATAACAGCTGCACCATGTATCAGGTAAATGCTCTCTCACTGTGTTTTCCACCCAGTTTACAGCATCTCCCCACTTGTAACTCAGCAACAGCAGGTGAATCCACAGCCTTGCACTGACAACAGCCCAGAAGCAAGAAACACATGCAGCAACCTGAAGAACAAAACGTGTCACTGGTATTTATTAACATAGCCTTGTAAATCAACATAGTCTGCCTGTCTGGTGTCTTGTCTAGAAATTATTGGCTCATTCATCTTGGCCATATTAAACAGGCCACATTTATCAAGGTCACATAAAAAGAGATATACAAAGACTATTCCTGGACAATAGTTGCATGCAGGTATTACACCTACAGCAACTGCTCCTGTTGCAGAGATGTGCCAGTTAGGTGGCATTGCCATGTGGTGTAGGAGAGAAAAAAGGTGCTTAGCTTTCCCGCACAGGTGTACAGGTAGGAATACAAAAAGAGGTGAAACCCAGAGAAGCTCCAAAACTCAGGTCAAAATAATGGCACAGACTGAAATACACTGAATCCAAGGACCTTACTCTGGTTGTGTGAATATTTCAGCAAGGATTTTGTGCAACTCCATCAGGTAATACCAGTATTCTCTCTATCCTCCCAGTATACTGACATGAGGGGGGAACACAGAGATGTACTGTATATACATTGCCAGAAACATCTGGAATAAACTACGTTTTCTGCTGTTGACTCATTTGTTAATTATCAGCAATGCTTTAATTTGGATAAACTTTCAGTAGGACACAGGCTGGATCTTACCATACCCAGCTGTCAAGCACTCTCCTATGCTTGACTGCTTGGTGGCCAGGTCCTTCAGGTGGCATTTTAGCCACCTCAATGAAGACATGACCATTTTTCCACTGAACACCTCACCAAAGTCAGAAGGTGCAGGACAACTATTTGAAGTTATCATCTGTTCCCTTTTACCATTCAGGAGTTATCTTGCAAATCAAATGCAAGGAAATTTAAAATGGTTGACACAAGGTCCATATCCACATGATTGCTATAATGTTTTGTATATAGGGGGACTGTCAGAGTAGTCTATTATTGTTCTGGGCAGTGCACAGACAACTGAGGAGTCCCTGTCTGTGTGAGTTCCCATACTCACAGACACCCTTTTTCTCACAGTCTAAATCAGATGAAACAGAGGATGTCTGTCTGGGGGTGGAAGTTTATAATGAACCGGTATCAGTAGAGTTTGCTCACAGAGGAACCCTGTTGAAATGTTTATGTTAAAAAAACTAAAACAAAAAACAACAAACAGATTATTTTAGGTTTTTTTTGGTAACTACATTAAAAAAAATAAATCTAAATTAGGTGTTTTTAAAGACATCAGTGTTTTAAAACTTCATATTTTTATCTGCTATATTGAAAAAAGTTATAAAGGAGACAATACAGTAGCCTCTGGGAAAATGGTATACCATTTACATTTCCTGTCTTGCTCAGACACCACCATGAAAGGCATAGTATAGAACTCCTCTTTATTTCCAAGATGGTCAAAATCACATCGTAAGACATGCTAATAAGTATTTGTAAATACAATATTTTGGATTTTTTTCCTTTAGAATTGTAGAATCTTTTTGTTAGTCCTTTCTTTTTTACCCTGTCCTGGTTTCAGCTGGGGTAAAGTTAATTTGGTCAACAGGTAGTGAGAAAATGCACTGTGTTTTGGATATACTATTATTATTATTAATAGCTTTAATAATAATAATAATAGTAATAGTAATAATAATAATAATATCTTCCTTTGTTGTCCTATTAAACTGGTTTTATCTCAGTCCACAAGTTTTACTTTTTTTCGATTCCTCTCGCCATACCACTGGCAGGGTAGAGGAATGAGCGAGTGGTTGTGTGGCGTTTAGTTGCCAGCTGGGGTTAAGCCATTACATACCCACTTCACCCATCTGTAAACCCACTTTGACCTAGTCACTACCTATATGTCTTGCATGACAGAATAAACGTTAAAACTGTTTAAATCATCAGAAACTGTTTAAATCATCAGAGATACATTTTCCATACATCACCGTCATAGCCTTAAGGCCTGAGAGCCAGCAAACATCTAGAGCTTGCTGGAGACAGCTATATCATTAGAAATCTGAACATTCCAGCCTCCCGAGACAGGTGTTTCTAGTGATGATGGGTAAAGCTATTACATCTTAAAACACTCCCTGCTTCATGCTCATATAATGCTAGTAAAAATGGTCAAAGTAGAGTGATTTTGGGGATAAATTACAGCAAAAAGGCACTATGTCGTACAGGCGCTGTTCTGGGGCTGTTCTTGTGGCCTGGATTATTTCTAAAAGGAAAATTCCGCTTTAACAAGAAGTGTTGAGGATTTCTGAATCCTGAATTAATCTTTTCTGTGTCGGACTGAGAACCAGATCTTAAAATTGCATGCATGTGTGTATCTAAGTGTAGGACAGAGGAGGCAATCCTGCCTTGAGAAAGCTGATAGTCCTGGACAGGGAATGCAGGAGATGGAGGGTCAGTTCCTTGCTCTGAATATGCAGAGATCCCAGTCGATTCTCTGGCTGTGGAGTCAGCCATGCATGTGGATGTTGTGGTAGTTTCCTCAGCAAGGAATCCCTAAGAAAGGTAAGAGTAAGACAAGACTTGGTTCTGTAGGCCATTTGCTGTGTTATATCTCCTAATCTGAGTCACAGCTGTTGTGGTCCCTGTACCCATATCACTGTGATTAGGTATTGAGTAATGTTTGAAACCTATATGCATACATCCACTAGTAAACAGGAGGAAAGAAAGGACAAGAGAAAGCTTAGGAAAGAGGTGGAATTGATAAGATCTTAACTGTCTCATTACATAAAATACGTATACTGTATGTTATGTAAATAAACATGGTATATACATAATGGTGGCTAGCTGTTGCCCATGGCCACTATATATACCGAGAAGAGAAGAGCAGCATGGAAGATGCATGTTGGGTATTAGAACTGTCTTAAATGGAGGGAGGGCAAAACACTGTGGAGTTTCTTTTGCAGAAGAGATTAAAATGTGGGCAGAGCAAGCACATCGTGAAGGATTTCCAGAGACTGGTGAACCTCATTTCAGCAATAGTTCTCACCAGAAGATCTCCTGAAGTTCCTTCTGACCCAGTTTCTACCTCTTGATGTTTTCCTGGGAAAAGTTTTCATCCCAGCGAACAAGTAACTGGACTGTAAAATTCCAGATCAGTTCAACATCTGCCCGGAAAGTAGGGAGAAGACGCTAAGTCCCGCCAGAACCTATTTGCTGCAGTGTGGTGCCAAACATATACATGGCTTCTGACCCCAAGCTGAGCCTGCCTGTGGCTGTGCCATGGGGATTAACCAGCTCATCTCCCTTCCCTGACCTGAGTAGCTCTGCACGGCATCCACAGCACTTAGTGATGTTATACTGAATGTGGGAAAGGGGGGAAACAGCAAACATCTTTTCTAGGTGTGTCCATGGCAAATAAATCACCCTGGATGAATTATGAAGTGAGAAGAGGTACAGGCCATGATACCGCTGTTATAAATGCTGGTGTTATTGGTTGTGCTGGGGTGCTTGAGGAGACAAATCGGTGTGGACAGAGCATGGATGTGGGGTAGGAAGATTAGGTGTGATGGATTAGTGCTGCATTTCTCCAGGACTGCAGCACTGTCTGAGACCCTTGTGTGGACAGATAGCCCCATGGCCAGAGAGGCAGAATGTGCTGATGTAGCAGGGGACATTTGGTGGCATTATGTGGGTGGCCATATCAGGATAAGCAGAGACTGAGACTGGTCACTCTGGTTCCTTGTATCTGATTTCCTGCTGCTTCTGAACAACAAATGGAATTGAAAATGCAAGGGTATGCGACAGCAGGACTCTCAGGGCCGGCTGCAAGGAACTGACAGATATAAATTGTAGCCCCTGCAAGCAGTTAGGAGGCCAGTGGGAATAAGAAATATCAAAATATGAAAATGAAGGTCAGCTACAATGCTGTGAACATGGAGTGATCACCCACTATATTATAGGGTCTTTAGGAACTAGTCAGGCTTTCACAGCTATCGTGGATCAGAGGGATGCTCAGCAATACCCGTGAGAAGCAGGGATGACTGCAGGACAGGCAGAGCTCTGAGTCCCCTCGGGGGGCTCCGTCTGTCTGTAGCTGTAAGGCAGGAGGGATTTGGTTTTGGTGTTTTTCACTGTAGTATAATTCCCTGAGATTTAATAAGCACAGAATAGGAGATTAGGAGACAACTCATAAATCTCCACTGGCAATAAAATCCTAATGTTTCTACAATACTTATACTCAAACTAGGGTAGGAATAAGAATATTTACTTCCTTTCAGCAATCCAACACAGCTTATTTTCACTAGGTTATTTCACAAAAGTATTTTGGAATAAATATATGAAACCAGAAAAAGCAACAGAGCATTTACAAACAACTCATTGCAAAATTTCTCAATCACAGCCATTCACCTTTTTACCTCCTTTCCTTTCCTTTCCTTTCCTTTCCTTTCCTTTCCTTTCCTTTCCTTTCCTTTCCTTTCCTTTCCTTTCCTTTCCTTTCCTTTCCTTTCCTTTCCTTTCCTTTCCTTTCCTTTCCTTTCCTTTCCTTTCCTTTCCTTTCCTTTCCTTTCCTTTCCTTTCCTTTCCTTTCCTTTCCTTTCCTTTCCTTTCCTTTCCTTTCCTTTCCTTTCCTTTCCTTTCCTTTCCTTTCCTTTCCTTTCCTTTCCTTTCCTCTCCTCTCCTCTCCTCTCCTCTCCTCTCCTCTCCTCTCCTCTCCTCTCCTCTCCTCTCCTCTCCTCTCCTCTCCTCTCCTCTCCTCTCCTCTCCTCTCCTCTCCTCTCCTCTCCTCTCCTCTCCTCTCCTCTCCTCTCCTCTCCTCTCCTCTCCTCTCCTCTCCTCCCCTCTCCTCCCCTCTCCTCCCCTCTCCTCCCCTCCCCTCCCCTCCCCTCCCCTCCCCTCCCCTCCCCTCCCCTTCCCCTTCCCCTTCCCCTTCCCCTTCCCCTTCCCCTTCCCCTTCCCCTTCCCCTTCCCCTTCCCCTTCCCCTTCCCCTTCCCCTTCCCCCTTTTTTTTTTTATTCTTTCTGTGTTCAAAGGAGAAAAAGTCATAGCTTTGGGGAGGGGAAGGGTTTATCCCTGTCTCCAAATTATTCTCAGGTAAAATGCTCAGAAGTGTGTAAGTAACTTGGGAAAGCACGTTTCTCTCTTCCGAAGGGACACTGGCTGTTTGGCAATTACTGCCAAGCATGCACTGGGCAATAAAGCCAGCCACAGAGATTTCAGAAAAGCAAAACTAGATCACGAAGCAAGGTCCATCGGAGACTTCCTTGCTTGCTAGGACAGGGGATCCAAAATTATCAACATGGGTTTGAGAAAATTTGTGAATGCTGCTGCATGCTGATGAGCAGGGGCTGGTGGGCTCACAGACAAATATGTCAGGCAGTATTTGGCTCTGGACTCTTCCTTGCTTATCACTACTAACAATTCCCCATCTAGGCAGAGTGGGGAGGCTTGGGAAATGGGCTGCCCTGAGGTCTCACCTTCTCTTAATGGACTGTTGCTTCCATGCCAATGGGTGGCTTGTACTCAGGGACAGGTACCTGGAATAATGCAAATTGCTAAAATGAGTGTTAGTTGGAGATATAATGGACTATATGGATGAAGTCCAAATGGGAAAATGTAATAGATGCTCAGCAATGAATTACATCCCCAAACCCCAAGCAGATTTTGCAGATTTGATGCGTAAAGATGCTTTTCACAGCTGCAGATGAAGAACATTCTGGTAAGAGCCTCAGTCTCTGGGAGATTCTGCAGGGATTTTGTGAGCTCTGATTTTTGCTGTACCCTAATTTCCATTCCCTTCACTAGGGCCCTTATGTGGGGAGAGTCTGGTTTCCTTTAGAGTCCAATCCATGCAAAAGGCAAATCCTCATCATTCCCTAGCAGATGTGATGGGCTGATCATTATTGAAGATGATGTATCTGGGATTTGTAATTAAAATTAAAGCTATTTGGTATAAAACATGTAGAATTTAATTCCTTTCATTAGATATCTTAGGCTAATTGTTGCATCCAGCAGGGAGCAAATGGCATTGTAATTGCTTGATATCTCATGCTGGTTTGATTAGAAGACGATAGGAATGGGAAAAAGAGAGATAACTCTAAGAAGGGCTTTATCTTTCTTTCTTTGATTTCTGCTTGGTGCCAAGCATTTCTAAAATACAATATAATTTTTCAAACTGATTGTCTCAGTGAGAAGTCTATGGGATTGCGGAGTAAAAATGCTGTTTTTATTTACCGCTGGAGAGGTACTGAGACTCTCAGTTGAGGAACAACACTGTTTTAAGGGCAAGCTTAGTAAGCACTCATGATCATATAAAGAATTTCTCGTGATTATTCTTTCCACCCTTCTGCCAGGGAAACTGAGGCATAGAAAGGCAAAGTGGAGGGTCTCATACCACGTAACATGAGTGGACAAAGACTGAGCCCAAAGAACCTCTTTTTTCTTCTAGAATAAACAGTTGTGAAATGACTGTGGTGAAGTTCAGGAAGGTGATGGGGGTATGAAATACCCTGAATCACAGGAGACTGCTGCCACTCCTGGTTTCTAGCTACTAAATTATAGTCCTCATTCTTCCAGTGCACGCTAGGCAGAAGTCTATTGTATTTGGTGCTTGGGATAAATAGTGGGGTGTGCACGTTATGTGTATGGGAAATTCAGTTTCTGTGGTAGCTCTGAGTACAGCATGCAGCTTCCTAATGCTGCCCATGTAATGTCCATACCAGCCTCTCTGTAGCTGTCTCACGTCGTGAATAGCACCAGTTAAGTGCTAATCCCAGGATTAACACAGCTAACCAGGCAAGCATTTATTGGTGCAGGAACAGTGTGGTGGGTCAGACTATGCCTCCTCTTTGGAAACTGAAAGACGTGGGAACAGAGCATAGAGATAATGACAGGCATGAAAACAGGTAGAAAAGTCCAGGAAAGAGAAGATCTAAGAAGAGAGAGTTCAAGAGTGGAAAACAAGGCAAATCTAGATTTAAGAAGTATCAAAAAGAAATTCCACATGTTAAATATAGGTTTAGAGATGTCATGATATGCTTGGGATCAAGCAGATGGTCAGGCTATCCCAGTCTCCCTGTATCTTTGCACAAGCCAATGAGCCATGGCTGGGCACGTGGTGGGTTACGCTACAGTCACCCAAGGTGCTGCAGGACACTGATGTATGTATGGTGTAAAGGAAAGAAGGGAGGTGAGTAGACAAGGCTGATGGAGCTCAGCCTTTTCATGAGAATTTGAAGACTGACCGCAGAGGGATACCTTGCTGTGGCAGAGAGAAAGGCAGGGAAGTTGCATTTGATGACTTGCAGGACTTGGAAGATTTATTGTGGCGAAGTGAAAATAGCAACCTCTACAGTAAGTCTTCTTTCTTCTTTCAGTCTTTAGCAGGAGAATTTTTCACATTTCCCCTGTACAATAATTGGTAAAATGTCATGACCATGTCCTCATAGAGTCCAGCTCAGTCAATTGCCCCCATACCACTCCATCCTCATCAGTGTACAAATCAAGGCCCATGGAGGAAACTTCAGGGCCCAGAAATGACCCTTCTGTTGAGAAGCAAGTTGTGCATGGCCCCAAACACAGTGCAAGAGGCAGGTCACACCTCAGTCTTTTAAAGAAGTTTTTATGGTACTTGCTGCTTCAAAATCTGAGCGCGTCATAATCTTAATTACCATCCTCTACCCAGCATTTGTGCAAGATAAGGAAATGCTTCTGCCTTCATTTTTTTCAGGTGAGGGATAGAGGTTGATTCACAGAGGTCCTTCAGGTACCACAGATGTCTTCTGACTCTATGCTGAAGCTCAGGTACCCCCTGCAAGCATCCAAGTTTCACACCTGGAAAGGTCACCTCGGTGCTAGGAGTTAATGAAATTGATAACCAGGGCTGAAGTCAGCTCTGCAAATGGTCCAATAAGCTGGTATTTTAACCAGAAAAAGGTCCTAGTGTCAGGACCATGGTGCCTACTGGAGTGCACTGATCCCTAGGGCAGCCGGACTGCAGTTGCAATGCAGGGATGCACCAACCCCTGGCTGCACCCTGCGAGTAGGAGCTGTGATAGGGGACATATGGCCAGCACAGGGTGAAAGCAGAGTCTGGGGATGGGTCCTTTCTGCCCCCATCACTGCATTTGAAACTGGATTTAGCTGATGGGCTTCAGAAACTTTGTGAGTGGGGAAATTTTCTTTTGTGTCTTCAAATAATTAATAAGGTGACTACTTCTGCCCTGTCACATGGTGACAATCTTTTGCTGGATTTTTTTTTATATCTGTGCTGCCAGTCGGGACTGGCTTTTGCTAACACAGGTATGCAGGCACCTTCTATGTTTTCTGCTTTTAATATTTAAAAAAAAATATCCACCCACATGAAATAAGCTTCTTGTGCATTAATTTTGTTCATGGTATGTGTGACATTGAAGTACAAATCTCAAACCTATAGCTAGCTGTGCTGCACCAGGCTATATTAAGCCCATCTAAGCAAGACTTTTTCTAGTGAGCAGAAGGAGAAAAAGGTCTCTGTGGCTGTTGTACTGTCAGCTTTCCTATCCAATTTAATTAGTTCTGTGGAGCTCCTTGACTAAATTTGCATATAATTTATTCTTCCCTCCCTTTCCTTGTTATATGCGTTAATTATTTTCATGTAGCATGCTCGGGGCTCACAGGCGAAGTGCAGATCTGGGTGCACATCCCTGCCTCTGGCAGGCAGTCACCCCAGAGAAGCACGGCTGTGAATAGGTGTGGGAGGAGAAAATTGTGTATGATAAATCTAAAGCTAGGCAGACTGAAAGGCAGGAATGAAACAGTGGGAAACTGCTGGCAGTCTGGATCTTCTCTAAGCCTCTGCACAATAATACAGAGGTTGATGGAAAGTAGCTTTATGAAACTCGCATCTGCTGTTAGCTTAAGGGTCAGTCCCTTTGGGACTTGGAGCACACGGGCAAGACTTCAAGAGAAACAAAACTTCAGCTTTAAGTGGGTTTTAGGGGTGCACATGGGGTGTGCTAGGGCATTACCTGGATGATGGCTGTCATGTGAGGGAGCAGTGCAAGGTACCAGGGTAGGGGTGGCAAATGACACCACTGAAGAGAGTGAGTGGGATGATGTCAGCCTCAGGTGGAAGACTGATGCTCCTACCACTGCCATCAGGGCTGCTGGAGCAATAACACCCCGCCTCAAAACCCAAGGGCTGCAATGAAACCTGCAGAAACCTGTTTTGTTTATTTCTTAGATATAGATACATGAAGTAAAAAGCTGACAGTTTTCCATCCATGTCTAAAATCACTATAGTCATCAATAAGGACCTGAGTTTCCCACATGGTTTTCTCCTTCTTTGGAAGGAGATTTGGGATGCTACTGTCTGGCCCTGGGATGGGGCAGTGACCAGCTCCCAGGTTCTCCTGCTGCTCCTTTTGTTGTGAGGAAGCTAAAAAAAAAACAAGCTGGCTACATGCTACATACTGCCAGAATACCAGATTTTCACCTCTCACTCAATTGCAAAATATAGGTTTATCTCCACCTTTCCATTTGCATTTATTTGCTTACAGGGACATAGAGGGATTCAGATAAGCACCCTCCTCTTCTCTGTTGGAGCCCTGGTTTGATGAGAAGGGGAAGGGGAACGCTTACTGCTCTGCCATGCATCCAAATGAAGACAGTAGCCATGTAGTTCTGCATGATAAGCATAAAAATGGTCATTTTATGCTAGATCATCTCCTGTTGTGTGAGGTAAAATGGTTTTGCATCTCTGTATGACAGAGGCAGAACCACTTAAACACAGTTGGGAGGTATATTTTGTTATCTCTAAATAATATTATTGATAACTAGCAGACTGTCTTGTGGCCCATAGTTACTTCTAAATGTATCGGTGGAGAAATAGTTTGTGGGAGCTACTGCATCTCGATTCTATTAGTCCATCTGTAAAGCTGTGTTCTCCCCCCACAGTAAATGTCAGATATGGGAATTTGCAGAGTGGACAGAGGAAATACTGTCTGGAAGGCACAGAGTGTTGGCAAAATAAACCTCCCCCAGGAAGGCGTTCAGAGAAATGGGAGAAGGGAGAGAGGAAAGGGGAAATCTGATTCCAAACACAAAGAGGGAATATAGTTTAAATACCTCAGCAAATGGAGCAGAGTTTTTTAACACGTGACATGAGCAAATGATTTTTTTGAGTGCTTTGTTTATTGCATAATTTAAAGGAAGATTTTTGTCACCCTTTGCTACGTAATTGAATTTTTATAGTGTTGTTAATAAAAATATACATCAAATGTGACAATTACTATTCTTCAATGGATTTTTATATTATTTTAGTCTGAGAGAGATATGAGAAAACATTAAGGATAACTCTAAAGATGTATTCTGAAATAATTTCTGTGATTTAGTACTTCTTAAAATCAGTGAAGTACTCGGATGTCTTCTCTACTTGAGCAAAGTAATTTTGGGATTTCAGAGAGAGTCAATATATTTTAACAGTTGTAAAAGAGGGGCCAATCCTGCAATCACTTTCAGGTAAAATTCCCATTTGTTTACATGGGAGTTTTGTCAGGGCAAGGGAGATGGCTGCATCAAGATGCATAAATGTACGTGAAAAATGTCAGTTCCAGTATGTCATTTGTTTGAGTGTTGAAAATAACATTATCCTTTCATGTCCCATACAGTGAGGCAGTAAATCATTTTTAAAAAGGTTTAGAGATAAAGAAAAATACATTTGACCCTTTGTGCTTGATCCTGGCCCCTTACTTATGTCATTGCCTTGGTTTATGGGGGACACATTACAGAACAAAGCTGCAGAATTTAGTTGTGTTCACCAGTGAACCAAAGGTGCAGTTCTCTACAGCTTGCCTTTACACCTCATGAGATGTAAGCTGGCAGAGTTCAGAAAAATATTTCCTTGTCTTTTTTATTAATGGGAAGAAAAAACGCATTAAAGATCTGTCATTAGGTTTATTTGAGACAGTGGTTTCCAGCTGAAGCATTTCTTAAAAGTATATTTATCCTTTGAAGGAGAAATAGCATTATTTCCAGAATGGAGGAAATGATGATTTAAATATGTTTTTTGATAATGGAACTACTTTGTTAATGAACTGTAATTTTCTGGCTACCTCCGGAGGAATTAAGCTCATGGATTATATAATACATCTGTGAAAGCTTATCTGATTGCCCAGTAATTGTGACCTCATTGTGGGTTGTGCAATTAGGCATTAAGCTACTATTTGGCACCATGGTTAATTGTGTTTTACTTTTCTGATATGCTTGTTGACAATACAGAACAAAACAGCAGAGGGGTGGGAGGAACAGCGCTACCCAAGCACCATCCCCACGCAGCACTGCAGCTGCTTCTCTCCGGGGTGGAAGAGGTAATTAAGTGGACAAAGAGCTAATGACAGTGGGAAGACTGTCACATCCAGTGTGAAGGCTTTTAGGCCCAGCACCAAAGTCCTCTTGCTTTCAAAACAATGTGTTATGCTGAAAGAGGCAGGTGGGTGCAGCACGCAAGCGAGTAGTTTTGCAGGGCAAATTTGTGGATACGTCTTTTGGATATTTTCCTGCATCATAACTTCCCAATAGCTGTTTAGGAATGTGCAAAGCAGCAATGTTTTACAAAAGTTTTTGGGGAAATTGTGCTCAAAATATAGATGTTAGGCAAGTTGAAGGTGGGTTTTGGAGACATAGTGAGAAAGATGAGATCAAGATGAGCCAAAAAAGCAATGTTTACTGGCAAAGACTCAACACTGGGAAAGGATCTCAACTCTTTCGACCTTCCAATAAGTGTGCCAAAATCTTCCGGTGATTAAGAGCTAGGAGATACTTGTCTGGTACCTCAGAGGAAGCACAGACCATGGGAATGGTTCATGGCCAGGAACCTATGTGGTCACAACATTAATTACAAAGCAGGGATTCATGTGTAGCTTACCTGTAGGACAACTCATTGCAGACACCTTTGTCAGCCTGGTAGATTTTCCTGTCCTTCCCGCTAAGAGCTTGTGCTGTGTATTTCTCTGTGCTCCAACAATGATCTCCAGCCTGATGCATGATACAGGTGAGCCTGAAAATCAGCTCTGAGCTGCTGAAAAGCTGCAGGTCCCCAGGTGCTTAGAGCAGAAGAAACAGAATGCAAAACAGGATGGAAAGAGGAAAAAATGCTGTCAGTACTTTCATCGTGAGAGAAGCAAGAAGTGTAAGCATCCACTGTGGCTGATTTCAATAATATAAAGCAAGGAAGTACTAAAGGCTTTTCATTGTGTTGTAGTCATCCCTACTCAATTAAACATGCTTCCTCTTGGACCTCCTTCTCTTTTAGACTCTGTCATCTTTGGAGTAGTACATCAACAGTACGCCCTTTTCCGTCATGATGTATTGTGCTCGTATATCCTCAGAGTGAGCTTTCTTTCTAATGATCTATTAGTGAAATGCATCATTTGAGTGAGGATGATGATGATGATATACTACTCCATGGATGATGCCATCCAAAGGAAAGAAAAGGTCAGACAACAAATTCAATAGAGTTATTGGATAAAAGTCAGGCAACACATCATCTCCGAGGCCACTTTTCTAATGCCAAGGAGGATTGCTGATACAAGCAATGCATTCCAGGCACCGTTTCTTTTACGACTGCCTGAGTTGACCCCTAACGTCAAGAGAAAATAGTATTTTGTATCATCTGAATAGAGAGAGAATCAAAATATTTTTGTGTTTGAGACTATGCATATGACAGGTTCAGCATCAAATCCCCAGGCAACATATATCTTCCGTTCTTCTGGCCATGCTTCTGTCTTCTGGGTCCACATTCAGAAACATCACATGCATGTCTCTGCCTAGGCTAGTTTTAAATTATGTGCATCTTTGTGGAACCTGATCATTCGGTTCACTGCAATCATATAACATGTTAGCAAATAAGCTTTCATATTTTATTTTTTTGTGAATTGGAGTTGACACTGTAGGATTATAGAGTAGCACCTACAAAATTCTTACTTTATTGCAATCATTTCCTTCATCAAGTCTGAAAATATGTTCTAAGATCATTCCCTCTGCCTCTTTTCCACAGCATTAAAAAATCCTGCTATACCTAGGCTGAACAAAAAATATTCAGTATAGCTTAGAGGGAATTTTAAAAAAATGACATGGATTCTTCTCCTCTCATGTGTCTTGTTTGCTTTCTGAAAGTCCTAGAACTTTGCTGTGGAAGGGCACTGAGAGATGCACATAAATAATGGGCAGAGTTGTATCCCAAAATGACTTAATTGTTCAATGCCTACTGAAATGTAAATGAAGCTTATGAGAGCACTAAGAGATTCATCTATCCATCCAAGGTCAATATATTGAGTAAGGTGCAATTTGCTATGGGGGAGGGGTTTTCCATTGAATATTCTTGATTTTCAGAAAAAGGCTTCAGGCTCGCCTCTCCTTTCAAGCCCCTATATTTGCATTTGCTGATAATGATGAATGCTTTTGTAGTGCCCAGATGTGACATTTGACTGCTTCATTCTACCATTTCACGTGCAAGAATGACAGGCAATACAGCTGTTCAGACAGTAGGAATGTGACTGGACACTGGCCTTGGAAAATCAGAAAGGATGTTTTTGAAGCCCGGGGCTGTTCTGTCGTTCTATCCTGTACAGACATTTCAAGATGCTGTGGGTGAGTTGGTACCAGAGGCTAAACCCCAACATCCCCCTTTCTGCAAAGCATGGGGTGTGCTAGGAGTTGTAACATAGTAAGGGCAGTCAGACATCTCCCAGCTGGAATCTGTGTATGGCCTATGGAGTTCTGCAGAATAAATTCAAAACTTGATGTATACATTGCAACTGTTCAGCCAGGGTTTTTTCTGTTTTGTTTGGTTGTTTATTTTTCCTATATCATTGACCCAAGAGACTGATTATTGGTAGGGTGGGTTCCCTGGAAATCTTAGCATACCTGAGTCTCTATCACTAGTGAGATCCTTCTAGTGGACTGAAATGAAGAGTCGATCTTGGGGAGAGGGTACAGGATGATCCATCCTGCCTTCAGCTGGCTTCATGTAAAATGGAACCCATTAGTAGCTGGGAGAGACTGTTTTGAAGCCTGTAATCCTTGTCTTCTAGTCAGAGTGCACACAGAGCACTGAATGGGAATTATGAGAGATTTATTACACTTTAAGGAGTATGAGTCTAAAACAGCAAAATCACAGAAATTTAGCATGCACAGAGTAATTCCTGCAGAAAAAGCTGAGAGAGTCTTTTGGCACTTTTGCCCTATTCCATAATCTTCACATCACTTTCTCTTGTTTCAAGAAACGTATGTTCAGGAGTGCTGCCACTTCTTAATTTGATGCTGTTTCAATGAACTTAAATTGCTTCAGCATTATTAAAGCTTCTCAATAGGCACGATTTTTCTGGGCTGAGTCAGGGAACCAAACAAGATAGAAAAATGAGAAGTCTGAAGGTTTCCTTGTTTTAAAAAGCTTGAGCGAATTTCTGGTACTTGCGTTTCAAATGCAACAGTAAATTATATAGTGCCATTTCATGACAACATTTTCAGCTATTCTAGGCTTGATTCTGGTTAAAATAAAACTGAAAACTAGTTTAACATGTAGAGATGTGTGTCCATGAATCACAGAGTTAGCCTTGGGAAGGATGGATTTAGCTGTCTCCGACAGCTAAAGCTCTTGTAAATGTACTGCAAAATAAGTGTTGTAAGTATATGTATGCATGTATACTCAGACAAAGAATCCTATACTATACACAGACAAGAAACTTCTGTGGCTACCTGAGACGCTGATATGTTATCTTTCCTATTGCTGTTTCACTACCTGCCTTTTAGAACAGATACCGTACAGCTGATAATTTAAAAGATGATACTATACAAGTGTGAAAATTCCCTAAGAGAAATACAAAAGGTCATACTTGTTAGAGAAATCTTCCTGTATGAAGAATTAATAACACTTCAGTATGAAATATTTATTTCCAAATAACACCAAATAGAGTTTAATAATCAATGGCAGATTTTTCCTACCAAGCCCGTTTTTTCATGTTGGTTACTTCTTCTGTCTTCCCTTTCTCCTTTCCAAGCTGTTCCTCCAGATCTCTACTTAACCTGGACTTAGCCCAACCATACCCTAACCATACAGTGATTCACATATTCACACACCATGTCAGTAGCTCCCTGGCCCAGAGGCTGTGAGCTACAAAATTAACTCATTGCACCTGCAGCACAATTTTGCAGTGTGCCAAACTTTCTCTTTAAAAATAAATAAATAAATAAATGAAATGTCATCTTACCGCTAATGGTATTTGTGTCATTTTGCAGCTGTGTTTGCTTTGAAGTGAGCAGTCAGTGATTTTCGAGTTAGCTAGGTGAAGTGGAAAAATAATGATGGATTCGGAGTCTTTTGTCACTTTGGGGCCTGAATTTTCCTTATGTCTGTGTGAACATTGACTGTGTACTATCTACCGGTGCTGAAAAATAGATTCCAGTAAAGGTCTCACTGGAAGAAAAAATCTGAGTCATTCAGTTTCTCACTTCCCCTCTATCAGCCCTTATCATGAGTGTTGGTAAATAACTTTGGAAAAAACAGCATGTTATCTTTTATCACTCAAATGTGTGTCAATGAAAATTAAAATGGAGGAGAAAGTGGTAAAATGCCTAATATCTCATAAAGATCCTTTACCCAAAACAATGAATAATAAGAAATAGAAGCAGTTCTTAATGGGAAGATTTGGAGGTTTGAGACTAATTTGTTGTGTAGCTTATAACATCTCTTTCCAGACAGAAAAAAAAAAAAGTAGGTCAATAGCTGACTTAAAAATCTTTAAGAATGGGAATGATTAGAAGTCTAAACGAGCCATTAGCCAATTCACCAATTTATACTCTCTGAGAGATGAGTTTGTCTTTGACCAAGGAGCATAAATCTAAACCACCAAACTTGACTGTTTGCATAAAATAAATCAATACTCAACCCTACCAAGGGATGTATTGATTTGGTCAAAAGGAAGGAGTGCCTGATGGTTGCATGCTCCTTTTTTAATCTTTCTTCCTTAAGGAAATGATGTTTATGATACTGTGTGCACCTGTCTCCCTGATGGATTTTTGACCCCGTTACCCAATTTCAGCTAGATTTTGTCAGTAAAAACACTGGAGTCTGGCAAGTTTTGTGAAAACAAGAATTGAAGTTTGGAAGCAAGAGAAAGGATGCGAGGTGCTGCCTGCTTGCATCAACAGAGACTTCCCCAAAACTCTTGGAGTCTGCTTTCTGATGTGTCAACATGGCAGCTGCTCACAGCCCTTGTTTGACTCTTGAGCTCAGTCTGCACCTCACCCTAAGTTATTATTTCCTGCAATAATGGGCAAGAGAACTTGACTTCTCAGGTCCCTAAGATCCCTCTTGATAATCAAGGGAGAAAATTCCCTTTTCTGGCCTGTCTCACGCATTTTAGGGCTAAGATATTTGGGGAGAAAACAATGTTTTTTCGACTACACTAATAGGGCCAAGGGACTCTGTACTGCCTGAAGTGCCTGGGTGTCACTGAAGTATGGACAACATGTGTTCATGTACTTCAGCCTTCTCTCAACACCTTCTCAAAGCAGAAAGGCAACTCACCATCTCTTCAACTGAGCGCAGGTAACTGCAGAGCAGAAGCTACTGTTCCAAGTCTGGCAAAAATACAAAACGAAATAGGTTGCCATAATTCTCCTTATTCACTGTTCAAGATTTCCCACTATTTTTACTTTCCAGAATATAGATGATTTATTTGAACCCCAAGATCCCTCTGGGAAGCCATGACTTCACATAATCTCTTTCTACATGCCAGCCACCACACCATAAACTGTTGAGGAGAGGAAAATATATAGACAGGACAGAAGAAAATGTATAAGGTGATGTAGTTGCCTTTTTAAGGTCATGTAAAGGTAGCAGTCAGCGAAGGAAAGGTGTGGAAGGGGTGGTGAACTACAATTTTTCATGGTTTGTAATAATCACACAGTTTCTTTCTGCTAACTTCCTCCTGCAGCTCCTCTCATTAAATGGGAAATCACGAAAAAAGCATGGTAGGTTTCCCCTCTTTCACATCATTGTTTTGAGGGGAGTTGTTGCCCTGGCTGGGCTTGTTTGTGGGGAATGCAATAAGAAGAGAGCAACGAGGGCTCAGATCCACACCAGGAGCATCTAGCTTGCCCCACATACTGGGCAGGGGGGTAGGGAAGTTGCTCACAATTAGCAATGATCATTATCATCAGGCACATGATTCATAAATATTCCATAAAACAGGGCCTTGGACTGCACAAGCAACAGAAAATATTGTAGCAGATTTATTAGTGGAGCATGAAACATTTATATTTTTCAGATGACAGGGCAGATGATGACTGTGTTATGTGAGCAGGCAGGATGAACCTCATTCGAAAAGTGCCTCATAGGAGATGGCTAGATATGACAGCAAGATGAATTAGGGTCTTTGAGCATCAAGATGGTGTGATAGACCCTGGGAATTGAAAACTAAACACCAATGGTATCCTTCAGAAAGCAGCTGAGCTTTCTTTGTGTAAGTCAAGGAAGAGCCTTGATAATTGTGATGCCTCGATGACATTGGCAGGAATTGAATTTTCCTGTCATCTTTTAGCAGGGTGATTTACCAGAATAAATGTTTACTGCTTTGAATTAGAGTTATAGTTAGCAAAAGATTGTGGGAAACTAGTGTTCCTCAGAGAACTGGACTGTGGGAAATAACTTCATTGAAGGGGTTTGGAGCTGGTGACAGCCTCCTTTTCTAATGTTTATTGAGTGCATTACTCCCCAAGTCTATAAAAGAGCTGGACTGGGACATCTTCATACAAAAAGCTGATTGAGGAGGACAGCTGAATAGGATCTGACTCAGACTCGCAGCCCCAGTAGGGCTAATGGAGTAAGTAATTGGACAATATTTAACTTAAATAGTCAAGCTCTTTGGACTTACTGGTATTTAATTACACCCATGTCAATTCTTGCAGGGAAAACAAAAAGCCATGGAATAGAATCAAATAGGACTTTCCCCCAGACATCAGCTGCCCAGAGGCAGAGACTGGCATCTTTATCTTTTCTAGGATTTGCCATCTTGAGCTGACACTCTTTTTGATATAAGCACATCTCTAGATGACAGATCTTCCCACCTTTCACTCTGCTACCATGTTTAAATACATTTTCTTGAAGCAGCCCAGTGTGTGAATCAGTTTCACACCTCCTTTAAAATGTATATGCAGGTGGATCAAAACTGTGCCTGAGATGGCAGATAGTCTGACTTAAATCCTGGGAATGTGTCCCCTGTGAAACTTCACTGTGTACATCAATATCATCTACCTTTTGCATTCAAAATACTTTGAACTCAGCCATGTCCTGACAAATTGTAATGGTCTCATTCAAACAGAGAAAGAAGGAGGTTGTGCACCAAGGTGTGCTTTTTCTTTTCTTTCTCAAGAATAAAGCACCCTTTTTTCTTTTTTTTTTTTTTTTTTTTTTTTAATGAAATCTGCAAAATAGAGAAGCCAAAAGCCAAATCTAATCTCTTCCCTGGTTTTGGTGGTGTTTAATGTTGTGTGTTGTTATTTTAGTCAGTACTGGAGTAATTCACACCAGTGCCTGTGCTTGCTTCCATTTTATTGAAGAATGAATTATTGTTATATACTATAGCTAGTAATCTCAAATTTGTCTGGTCCTACTAAGACACTCATTTTTCTGCCCTGTTAAAAGCCACATTCATTCATGTCAAGCAATTAAGGGTCTGTGTCTTCATCTTACCAATTTTCTGAGTGTCATGATGAATATTTTTGTTTCTGGAGGACTAGAAGAGATTATGGGAGGTCTGCAGGACTTGAGTAGACTGCTTGTCCTTTCTCAATACTACACAGGGGCTGTGTTGGCTGCAAGCAAGCTGGGAGCCCTTGATGTTTAACTTATTTCCATTTTCAGGCTGTTTGGCTCCAGCTACAAGCACTGCTGCACTAGTGTGAGAAAAAGTATAGGTAAACGGTAAGGAAAATCTGTGTTCCAAATTAAGTATGGGAGTAAGGCTTGATCTCAAAAAGTCCATGATGAGAAAAAAAAATAAATAATTTGTTTTCTATTCCATCCTTCAGTCTTTTCTAAATGTGACCTGAAATAATTGATTCAGCACTCAAAGATCAGGCAGACAAGTCTGTTCCTGGGCACAGAGCTTCCCCTGCCATGGCTGCTGCTTTGGAACACCAGCTCCTCTGCCCAGAGACACCCTTGCTTGCTGTCCCCATCCGCCTGGGCAGACCACTGTGAGGGAGCCTGAACAGAGCTAAAGTTTCACCAAGGAGAAATTTGGCTTCCACCTTTGCAACTGCAAACAGGCAATACTGCCCCGCCTTTAAACAGATCTGGAATTTCTGCCACAAAAGAGTGGTATTTCTTGGGCTTTGTTGTAGGCCTGTGGCCCCATCCTGTTGTTCTGAGCTGACACAGTCCCTATGTCCCCTCTGCTCTGGATTAAAGGCATGAGATTCCCATCCTCCTGTGTTTGTCCAACATTTCTTAGTCAAGCTAAAGTTTGTGGGGAGAGAGAATTTCTTTTAAAATTAGAACAGCTGGTAGCATTGGAAGTAAAGCAATGAACTTCTGGTCTTCAGTTCTCTCTGGAGTGTGGGCGTTGTGAGTAATGCTTATGGATTAATTTATGTGGCTTAATTCATCCTCCTGGACAATGGATGGGAATAAAATGGGAATAAAATAACTAACTTTAGTTATTTTGTCAGTATGATATGAAATAATTCTGTGTGTTTTGAACAGTATTTAAACAGTTGGATGAAAGGGCACTTATGA
This sequence comes from Patagioenas fasciata, assembly GCF_037038585.1. NCBI lineage: Eukaryota > Metazoa > Chordata > Aves > Columbiformes > Columbidae > Patagioenas > Patagioenas fasciata. The sequence continues at coordinate 61,654,859 of NC_092524.1, read as the reverse complement.
CTGAAATGGATTTGTTATATCACTTGAATCTGCCAGTGCAGGATGTTCAGTGCCAGCTGAATTGCCTTTTGTGCCTGGTATAAGGCATTTCTTTTCTATTCAGTCATACCGTGAAATCCAGGACTAGAAGTTGCATGTCTGGCAACAAGTAGGTCTCACAGGAGTTCCAGTGTCAGAGTAGAATAGACTTTTATTGCATAGCAAAGAAGAAAAAAGGAGTGAACTCCTAAAAAATAATTTTACCAAATTCTTTCCATGAACGTCATGTCATTAGACTAGCTAGTGAGTTCAAACAACATCTGAAATGCTGGTAAGCCAAGAAAGATCATAAAACTGCAAGGAGCAGGAAAAAAGGCACACAAACTTGTAAATTAGGATAAAGAAAATTACTGTAAATTCCAGCAGCCTCTAAAACATTAGGGACTAATTTCTAACAAACCATTAGCTTCATGGAGAATTGTCAAACATTATTAAATATAATTTGCTACATCTGTTTTATTATAGAATTCATTTGGCACATATGCTATTTATGTTGTACACTATTTTTTTTCTTTATATACTTTTTTTTTTCTTTAAACCTTACCTGGTACCCAAACGTTGTAAAGCAAATGGATTAGGATTTATTTGACTCCTGCTGTAGCCACTCAATTTGTGTGTTTGTGTACACACTTACATGTGAACCCTCCTGCCTTTGCCTGCCTCCTCCTTCCTGCATCTCAACCAGCACCCAGCCCACAGCAAGTGCTCTTTCTGCTGCCTAGAGCTATGGATGCATGTATGGATGACATGGTCTGCAGCCTCTGCAGGGATACGGTTACCATCAATATCATTGTGCCATTAATATTTAAATGGAATCATGCTCTGAATTGCATTGGGTTTTTTTAAGCTAATATTCAAGGAGCAGGTGATAGCCAGTAATCATTGATATCAACCACATCAACCAGCCAATGCTGTAATCTTGATTAAAAATAATAATGTCATCCATAACACTGTAAAGATTTATTAGTTGTGACACATCTATACATTAACAAATCACTACATAGCCTTGAATGCCAAGTAAACAGAGCTAGTCTCATAAGGAATACCAAGACCTTTTGGAAACCCTATTAAGGAAAAATTTGCTCTGAAAATAATACAGATTTCTTTATGTGGGTGTATGTGCGTTTATGCATGAGTGACAGACAGCTATCTGTCCACCCCTGCTTTTCTACAGCCAGAATGGAGGATGACTAGTAAACCAGTAAACCAGTAAATATTTTCTGATGGAGTTCTTGTTTGTGTTCTGTTGTAGCTTGAATTTGTTCTGATTTGGTTCCACTTTCCCTTCTACTAAACCACAGAATAACTCACACCAAGGTTTTTGAGAAGACATCACCGTTAGGATAACTTTTAAGCCTGGTTTGTCTCCTTCACAACAACTGTTTAAAAACTCCATCCCTGTGATGACAGTCAGGTGATTTTCTTTTCTGTCACTCGTGTTGGTGGCTTTTACTGGTTGGATGTACAAACCAGAAAGTCAGGAGTTTCCTTGTTGATGTTGAAGTTTTAGCAAAATCAGTTAAAATAATGAAAAAATGCAGATTATATTATCCATTCATGCTTAGCCCTTTCTCTGAGGTGCTTTCATCTCAGGTATTCTGGTTGTGGTCGCATCCCCAAGAAAGAAGAGAGGAAATTATCTGGTATCTGAGAAGTCCTGTCCCTGAGAGGAATACTGGTAAAACCAGTCACCTAAGTATTGGGGCATCAGAAGATTAAAGTAATAATAACCTGGAGGTTTTTTGTAGTCTACTTCCAGCCTGTAGTGTCTTCATAGCTCATATTATCAGTATTTTCTTCAAAACAGAACTTGAAGAATAATTTTATTTTTTATCTCCAAAGAACCTGACAATCTCCATAATCACCCAGTAGCAAGAGCTGGAAATTGATGAAAGAATACAAAATATTGTGAGACCTGTGAGAACTTTGTGAGAGCTGAGAAGAGGGTTACAGGTCAAATGCTGTGAAGACATCCAGGTCTTCCAGGGTGCACTGTGAAGCAGCTGCGTGTGACAACAATGAGGGTGAAGGTCTCCTGTTAGAAAACGAAATCTGCACAAGGTTTTCTTTTTCTCCAGACCCTCTGCTTTCTCCAAAACTCATGTGTATCCTCTAGTTTATTGTTTTCTCATGTCTCCTTTTCCTACTGTTCTCACCAAAGTTAAGGCTTCATCCAATCTAGTAAATAAATAGTGCCTGTGAATAGTCTTTGTTGTTCATTGTCATTCTTACTGTCCAGAAACATTCCCTCCAGAGTTAGTTTCCTAGTGCAGGCAGAGCTTCAGTGTTCAGGGTTTTTCCGCTCCTGTCCTGAAGGAAGAGCTGATACTGTTCTGCCACAGCATGTGCCAGCAAGGAAATTAAGATTTTCCAGTCTCGGCCACATTTTTCCTTCTCTAGCACTGTGTCCTTCTACTTCTTGGCTCAGGCCTAAGCACATAACTCAGTGCTCCGAGATCAGTCTCACTTGTTTAGTTGTCCATTGCCAGAAACTCAAGCGTGTCCAGGACTCTGAGGATTTTGGAAACCTTTCCTTTCCTTTCCTTTCCTTTCCTTTCCTTTCCTTTCCTTTCCTTTCCTTTCCTTTCCTTTCCTTTCCTTTCCTTTCCTTTCCTTTCCTTTCCTTTCCTTTCCTTTCCTTTCCTTTCCTTTCCTTTCCTTTCCTTTCCTTTCCTTTCCTTTCCTTTCCTTTCCTTTCCTTTCCTTTCCCTTCCTTTCCCTTCCCTTCCCTTCCTTTCCCTCCCTTCCCTTCCCTTCCCTTCCCTTCCCTTCCCTTCCCTTCCCTTCCCTTCCCTTCCCTTCCCTTCCCTTCCCTTCCCTTCCCTTCCCTGTTCAATCACGTTGCATGGAATGGGAGGTGGCAACCTTGAGGCACAAAGTGCAAGGGTGTGAAGGGCACTGATTGTACACATATGAATCCTCAGCCTAGTGTCTCTTAAACTTTCTCTTTCCTTCACTCTCAGGGGCTGCAGACACAGCCTACACTGCCTGTTGTTCAAGGCTGCTTCTCTGTTCCTAGCATCTGGTCACTGTACTGCAGATCCCTCCCCACTACATTTAAGAGAATGTTTTCTCTTCATCCACACACCTCATCCACAGACCCTCCAGCACTTTCGTCCTGTAGGATTGCTTTTCTCCTTGACTCAGCAGTGTTGTCACATTACAGTCTCTCTGAATGCCAGTGCCAAGTTGATTTTCTTATTCTGCTTTTTCACCCTCTCCTTCTCTGTCATTTCAAGCAGATCTGTCTAAATTTTCTAGATCTTTCACAAACTATCCATATACTAGTGTCCTTTTTTTGTCGATAACTGACTCCCAGATGACCCCAAGACACTGGACTTCATTGCCCATTTGCCGAAGTTCCACACAAGCTTCATACTTTTTTCCTTAAACTTGAGATGAACTCACTGTGAACATCCACCAACCTTTATCTCTTTCCCACACCCTCCATGGGTCTATATCTGGCTCAGAGTCATTGTAATCCTAACAGTGTGTGACTATGCTGTAGGAATAAGGTAGAACAGCAGGTGTTTTCCTTGTACTTCAGCAGTTTTAGTCACTAAGGCAGTACCGGGACATCAAAGTTTCAAGTCAACAACTACCAGTGCTTGAACAACTAATTTTCTATGGTCCTTAGGGAGGATTAGCCTTTGCCAGGCATTTGTGCAAAGGATGAGAAAGTAAGGAACTGAGCATTTTCAGTCAATCTAATTTATCAAAGACTCAAAGGAAAACTTCATTTTGACTAATTTCAAACTTGGGAGAGGAGAAGAAGAAATTCCTACTTGCTAGAACATCCTGTTCTGACTTCTGAAGTACTGTAAAATATTTAAATGAAAGTAAAATACTTAGATATAGGTGACACATATTAAGAGACTCTGCATTTTTGAATGTTATTTCAAAAAGATTTTTGAGCCTCTGTTTTGGTCTTGAGCTGGGACAGAAGGACAAGTATGCAATCCTCCAAGCTTTGCAGACTGGAGATGTTTCCTGCCTGGGAGAAAGCTTCATTGTCAAGCTATCTGCAGAAAAACCAAGCAGCACCAACATTCACTTTCCTGGTGGTGTTTTGACCCAGATTTACCAGGACCTCTCTTCCTGTTTGCTTTAAAAGATATCGAAGGATCAGCTGAACAGGTTTTTAACCCTCATTTTCTACAGGAACCTGTAATTTGTATAGCTGTGACAGATAATGTCTTAGGGAAATATTTTCTTTTTGAGTGCTCTACCTCATTAGAGTGGTGTTGATTTGTGTAAGGGCGTATGGCTACTCAGTGATGGAGCTGAGGACTGAACCTGGGCTCCTCCTGACACTCCAAGTACAGGAATGTCTTTTCTACCCCTCACTCACAACCTCTTCTCATGGTTTGGACACCACAATAAATGCCACATGTAACACTTAATTGATAACTGATAAATTTTCTACTTGGATTGGGCTGCTGTGAGCACAAAATACAGATGAGTTACAAGGTTATGATTTCTTCATCACCTTAATTAACTGTCTATTAAAAGGTGTAAAGAGCAGACAAATTGCATTTGCAGGTACTTCCAATTGCGAAAGGGCTTTTACCACAGGATTTAAGACAAAAGACGCTGGGATGTTACAAACAATAGTCAGGAAAATTGTGAAATGGGACCAAAGCAGCAATAAGCTATTGGGACCATTCAGAGACTTTGCGGCAAATAATAATGTTAAGGAAATATGAGTTGCTTTGATAGAAAACACCTATGTGGATGTTAGCAACAAGACAGGTCTAGGCTCTTCAAAGAAGTGTATTATGGGAGAGTGAGAGACGATGGGCATAAGCTGAAACAGGGTAAGTTCAGATTGGATATAAAGGTAAACTTTTCGGGACAGTGAAGCACAGCAACAGGTTACCCATAGAGCTTGTGCGGTCCCCATCCTTGGAGATTTTCAAGACGACTAGATAAAGCCCTGAGCAACCTGGTCTTGTATCATATGTGACCCTGCTGGGAGCAGCAGCTGCCTGAAGTGCCCTGTGATCCTGTGGACAAGGGGCTCACCGCACCCCAGAGGTCATCCTGGGACCCAAAAGTGTGCTGTTCCCAACAGGAGAGTGAGGACGTCCCAGGAATTACTCAGTAACTTTGCAATGGAGTTGTGATGCAGGTAAAGAAATAGTGATTTGGCCTTTGCTGACCAGCTTCTCAATATTGCCAGCTCATCTTTGTTTTTTCTTCTAATCGTCTACAGGCCAAAGAAAGCCTTTGTACTTCTTTTTGTCCCTCCTGAACTTTGTGTAAGGCCAAGAGAGCTGGACATGAGATTTCTTTTGAATTAGAAGAGGGTGGTCAAATGTGATGGCATATGATCATATATGTCTTTCTACACCAGGCTTTTGCAGATTGCTTCTGAATGCAGCTCACTCTGCTAGAGGGGCAAGATTAAATACTGCACTGATATCCCCCACGTGGCAGCATCTATGACGAGACCATCAAATCAGTCAGTGACATACCACCGGTGGAAAAGTCATCAATCTGTCTCCATAGTGACACATCTCCTGCCGAGATTCTTCTGGACAAGGTACAGACAAAAAGCAAAGTTACAAAAGTTGTTTTTTCTTTTTTTTTTTTTTTTTTTAAATGCTGCAGATGGTGTTTGTGTTTGGTTTTTTATGCTTTTTTTGTGTGTGCTCTTTTGTTTTGTTTTCAAGGTAGGCCTTGCTACCATATATGTTTAGGTTATTTTTTCCTCTTCTGTGCACTAATTTCTCTCTTGTAAAATGTATCAATGGACATTGATGATGTGTTGGGAACAAAAAAAATTTTGAAGGCTGGACTGAAGGTAACAATAATGGTAAATACACATTTTTATAATGGGGTAACTTAATGAGAAACCCCTCAGCTCCAAACTTCCAGGCCACCTGTGTGTGGCCAGGATTGAAATCCAGATCTGATTTGATCACTCTGAACTCATCTGTAGTAATTAACAAACCTGTGCTGAATTAATAAACATGCCAGTGCAAGAATTTCACGCTCACTTTACTTATTTTTGACCTGTCCATATTATCACTTTTTAAAAAAAAAAAATCTAGTGTTACTTATTGTGGTATTTGGGAGTTCTGAAAAATTGCCTGCCACTAGAGGTTATTCAAATTCTGGTCTTGATGTATTAGCCTAGACAGTTTTAAAGCCATATCTACAGCAAGTAGTTAGCCATACTGCTGAACAGACATTTTTTTAAATGAACTACAAAGAATAGCCTATTGTGGTTAGCTTATTTTATTTACAACATTTCACATAGTGTGAACATTAAAAATTTACAGAGTAATATTGATTTGCAGCTCCATCAAACCATTTCTACCCAAACTACGGAACCAAACTGTTTGAGGAAAGGTGCCTTATTCAAACGATTATTTGTGCTGCTGTGAAGGCTGCTCTCTGCAAGGCAGCCATAAATCCACCTCCTGGCAGAAAGTTAAAGAGGAGGTTCAAAAAGTAAATAATTGCCAGGAAGCATCAGGAAAGGAGTCTTGCTAGTGTGTGTGTGATGCACGAGAGCTGGAGGAGACTGGTGTGTCTGATAAGGATTTAATAAATGCATTCTGGGGGGCTGGGGGGCTGTGGGTCCCTCAGCTGGCTGGGACGCAGGGTGGCACTGTTGTCAGGCACTTTGCTGGCTCTGAACATCGCCCATTTTCAGCTGGTGAGAAAGACTTTTTGTCATTTCTGTCACTACCCAGACGGAAAAAGCTAGCAAATTTGAATAGACCAGAAAACCAAATGATATCGAGTAATGACACACAGCTTTGGAGTGACGCTTCTGCTTGACAAGTGAGTCATGAAAGCGAAAAAGAAAAAAAAATAAAATAAAAAAGCCACACAAGTCCAAATAACCTTTTTTCCTTTTTTTTTTTTTTTTTCCTTTTTTTAAATTCCTTCCACCCCCTCCAAAAACAAACAAAAACACACAAAAAGTGTGTGCTGGAAATAAAGGTGCCCTTCTCAACCCTATTAATGGGAACTTAATTAGGCGTAAAATTTATGAAAGACGTTGGAAACGTGATCTTTTTCCCATTAGGAGAAAACTGGGCTAGCTTCAAGTCTGTGGGAGAGCTGGGTGAGATTCATATGTAAAAAGATACATCTCCATCAAGAAAGATATATTTGAAACATCTGGTAAAGTTATTTGGCCAACCATGTGCATGTCTTGAAAAATATATATTGAATGCTTTTGGTCCCCTCTGTACTAGACATGTGAAATTAAACTGTATTTCATGGAGACGCTATAAACTAGACTACCCAGCTTTCAGTCTCTCTGCTCATGCTGTGGAACTAAATTTCCAGAATTTCAAAATAAAGTGTAGTGGTAGGATGAGCAGGCTTCAATTGTCAAGACAAAGGCGATGAAAATCCAGATGTTTTAAAAGTACTAATCTAATTCTGCTGCTATAACCCAAACATTTCTAAAGCTAAACTTTTAGATTTGCACCAGTATAAGTTACAGCAGGGTCAAATTAATCTTAACTCATTTAGCTCACTGCTCATATTAACTCACCACCATAGTAAGGGCCAGAGTCACAGTTAATTCATTTGAAAACATCCAGAGTGGAGGAAAGGAAAGAAAGATGGGATTTGGTAGCTCAGTCTAATGCTTCTGAAAACAGTGTATCAAAAGAAGATCTAGCAATAGCAGACAAAACTTGGAGTTTGGAGTTTGTGGGTCAAATGGGACCTGGATGACGGTACATGTCACACAGCAGCTGCAAGGAGGTGAAAAGAGACTTCTGAGTAATTTTCAGTAGCAGGAGCAGATAGATTTCTCACTGGAAGGGCAAGTAGCAGCAAGAACAGACTAAGGCAGCATCTGATCTTGGCAGCACCACCTCCCATGTGCATGGGCTAGCCATGGGGCTCTGCCATCGCCCCGTGGGGGACATACCATGCAGGGGTGAGGTGTGGGGTCCGTAAGAAAGGCAGCAGGCAGGAGACAAAGTTAGAGCTGCTTTACAGGAGTCTGTTTTCAGTGTGTTTAGAGGCCTTTGTCCAGTGTCCAAATTACTCGGTGTGTTACCCAGCAGTTCATGGCTGGATTTGAAGACACTTAGGCTCTCCAAGTAAATGGAGGTGATTGAGTCCATCAGTATAATCCATTACCTTCCCCAGCCTAATCTTTTAAGTCTCTGGTAATTTAATTTTTTTTTCATAGTTGAAGTAACTTCAGCACCTGCAGTTTTGCTGTCGGGGATATATAAGGAAGGAAAATTGTCCCTGTGAATGCAGAATTGCTTTGGTCTGTAAAATGGGGCCTCCCAGGAAGGATTTATTGTTTGTAATGGTCTTATAAGTGATAGTGAGATAAAAGCAACGTGAGATTTGAAACAACATGAGTGTTTTAAGAAGATATCCGAGTGACAGGAGATAGTGAAAATACCTTTCTTCCCACTCCTGGCATTTCAGTATGTCCATTGAATCAGGAAAAAACAAACAAAAAAAACAAACAGAAGCTTTGCATGGTTGGGAGGAAAGCAAAGGGAAAGGAGGAAAGGAGAAACCTCAGTCATAATCTAGTGATACCACTGTGAAAAATAATGGCAAAGGTCCTGTTCATCTTTACTGGGTAGAAACAGACCTCCTAGTGAGACCACTCCATGGACTTGGGGCTTGCCTACAATTCCACTTCCAAAGGGGTAAAGTGAGGCTGCTAACTGAAAAATGGGTCACGTCACTGTGAAAATTGTGCAGGAAGGAGTTGCATCTCTTCCTGATTCCGGTTCTGTATCTTTTACAAACATCTGTCTTAATGGTACAGTCCTGTGCTACCTTGTCATACAAACCACTAAAGGAGTGGGGGGGAGGAAGGCAATTCATTCTGCAGAAGTAGGTCCACTAGAGAGGTATTTAGGTTTTATAAATAGGTCTATAAATAATACATTTCTATTTCTGCTGGTTTTATTGCTATTGATATGCAATATAGTCCTCTGGGCTTAAATCTGCAGATATTTTTATTACTTGAGGTCATTGCCATGTTGCATTGTAAAAATAGCACATTGCATTTGCCTCAGCATATGTTTATTTTTGCATGCCTCAGTGGCTGTCTTGAAAAGGTGATACATCGGGTGTTATCCATCTCTTCTACCTGTCTTTAGATTTTGCTAAGTGCATACTTTAATGGATCAGTTGAGAAGCCCCAATCACTCTGTAATTTAAGATTTTATGCCTAAATGCTGGATGTCATCCTAATATGTGTGGTGGTTTGTATGCGTATGTAAGAAGATACAAAAGAAAATAATGTTTTGTTTCTCTGATGGGCTTGTTTGACTATTTCATGCTACTCTCTACACCTTTGGTAATTGAATAAGAACTATTTTGGAATGAGGAAAGCTGTAGCAGCTGAATAAGGTTCAGTCAGTGCAATTTAAATGTTAACATGGATTGCTGTTAAAGAGGCAATTCCTTTTTTTCCCCCATGTATGTATTAATAGAGGAGCAGAGGTGAGTGGTAGGTGGTCAGCTGCTGGGTTTAATTCTCTTCCAGCTTACAGTATGGAATACCACTAGTCTGCAATAATTACCTCTCCAAAGCTTACTTGAATGGTATTGTTATATATGTCATCTCACCAAATAAGACCTGAGACTTCTTGCCTACTGCTGTGTAACCACGTGGAAAAATCTTGCAACCTCCATGAAGATATTTGTGAGTTGGTTTCTGAATTCTGACATGTATCGGCTCCTATATGCATGAACAGCCATGCTGTAAAAACACACTGGAGATCTAGTGCTTGAATGTTTGTGGTGCAGTAAAATCACACGAACACCATTGTGTTCCTTCCAGTCGCTGAGTCTGAGCCAAACAGGGCTGGGATGTGAGTCTATGCATCAGATGCCCCAAGCTCTTGTGACATTGCAGAAGCAAAGAGCAAGGCTACAGTTGAATCCGGTTCTTCCAAAGCCATCCAGTGCCAGTGCTTGGAGACTGATGTAAACTGAAGACATGTGCCAAGGCAGGCCATGAAGCACTGAGACTGCACTGCCATTTCCAAGCAGCATCTAACGAAATGAAAAGCTCTTCCCTTTTCCTTTGTCATCACCTCTGTCACATCATCCCGCAGAGATCAACCCCTAGCTCACAGAAAGGCTTTCTCCTAAAATATATTAACCTTAGCTCTCTCTTGTGTCACCACTCTAATTGAGACTTAATGTATTTACCTCTGCTTTTGTCACCCTCCCTCCCGCTCCCCTTTTATTGGTACTGTGTTGTATTAGCATTCGTAAGCATATGCCCTTTACCGCACATGTCAGACGGGCAGAGTGCTGTCAGTAAGACCTATCATTTATCCAGTGGTGTTCTGGATCATTAGCACAGTGTCACAGCTTCACCCTCCATCCTGGTGTTCTCCCTTAAGTAGATTTCACTGCATAAGTCTCATTTTCAAAACGATGGCTTAAGTGCACTTGCTAATTGCCAGATTTAATTATATGGCAGTGAAGTTGTGAAATTTTCCTCCTAATTAACAAGGAAAAACTTGGCGTGGGAGAAAGTGTATAATGGGGAAACGCCTTTTGCATTTCATCATTAACAATTCTCGCACATGGTTGTCGCAGTGGTGCGTGCCCTGGCTCATTGACTTCGCTGTGTGAGGCTGGATCAGATGCAGGTGAAGGCCAAAGGGTCCACGGCCAGACACCCGCAAGGAAAACAGTGGTGTATGAGCTAGAGGGGAGCAGAGCATTGACGTTACAAGAGAAATATCCAGAGAGTTTCAGAGAGCTTCTTTTCACAGACACTTTGACCTGCAGCAAACAGGGTGAGGCTAAATCAATTTTATTCTGAGATTTCTTTCCAAATTGGTATCTAGAGATTCCATTCAGATTCATATCCAGTCTCCAGGAAATACATCCCAGCATTAGATGGGAATTAGAGACTCAAGCAGAAAAAATGCTGCTTCCACTAGATGAGAATCTGTTTCTGCAGATCTGTCTGCCTGCCTACCTGTCTCCTAATGTGCCTTTTGCAGGTGGGATACCTGGTTTTTCTCATATTGGGTTTTTCTTTTTCCTCTCTCCTCCTTTTTCTTGTTCCAATAGCCAGTTCAAATATCTAGTCTTTCTGTTAGTTCTCCTCTTTCCTTTCCCCTGGACAGACTGCCAGAGAAGCTGGTCTGTTTTGGAGTGTGAATAGAGTCAATGTCAGCACCAGGGAATGGGATGTTGAAGAATATTAGATAGTTAATGACTTCTCTCAGGTAAGGCCCTCTCCCAAGCCTATTCTAACCAAGCTGAAGGAATACAAAGGGTTCAGCTCACAACAAGACTTCATCTCCCCTCTGTCTGTAGCTTGTTCTCTCTTCCTTTAGCCTTTGACATCACCTAATGTGATGTTTTTATTTTATCTTAGTGCCTCTGGTGCTAAATGGCTGTTGCTCTCAGGCTTTTGAAGCACTCTGCTCTTCTGGCAGCCTTGGCTCCTTGCACCCCGGTCACTCCTTCCAGGGATGCCATTTCACACTTGTCAGGGGAAGAGTCTCCTGAGTCCTGGTAATCACCTTCCCAGGAGTGAAGGGTGGCACTGGGAATCCCTGGTAGAATGGATAGCAGGTGGGTTGTGGGAACAGGCTGCAGCTCTTTCTTTTGCAGGAACTTGGTGTGGTGCAATTGTGTAATTTTGGAGACCCCATACTGGTGGACATTGCAGTGTTTCAGGGTTTCCAGATAATTGGTTTAAATACAATTGAAAAGTTGCATTTCAATAAAGTAAAAATATTTAATTATTCTTCTCTATTTCTGACAAATCAGAAATTGCATTTAAATTCATAATTCAACATCTCTTATAAAATTAGGATTTTAATTCTTGATTTTGAACATATGAAAAAAGTTGTTTGTTTGTTTTCCATTTTTTTTTCCAGGTGAACTTTCATGGAATTCAACACACTTCCAAGGAAAATCCTGAGACTAGTAGTGTCTTTTTTCTTTCATCACACAGTCACCTTATCTGACATTAGAATTTCACATGCTTTTTCTTTAAGACTTACTGCACAGATACATAATTCTGTACTCTCAGACTTCAGATAATGAATAATCATATTCACAGATCAACCTAATTAGGTAGCAGAGAGCATTGCCTACAACAGAGCCAAAAAGTGTATATATTCACAGCTAGACAACTGTTCATTAGGGGCCTGACCTTGCAACCATTATTCATGTTGAGTGGTACCCACTTACAGGAGATACTCCTATTGTCTTCAGCATGCATATTACTATGTAAAATATAATCTGCCAATGTTATGACTTCCTTAACATCCCAATATTTTCTGCCTACAATGACACCTGGTGTAAATTATGCAAGCAAATTTTTGAAGAGAAGGCAGCATTGGCAGCAGTGCTGTGTATTTCATTGTACCTGTAGGAAAAATCCCTCCCGCTGCATCAAGCCAGTTACCACCCTAGAGCTGAGATAATCATAACTGGCCTTGAGTATGCTCCTAGTCTGTTGCTGTGTGATTTAAAGATTGTTTACTTAACCCTCCAGAGGAAACCTGTCTGACTTTGTGTTGCAGAGCAGCAGAGGGACATGGTCAGTAAACCACACTCCAGCTGACGGGGCAGTTACCAGCAGCTGGGGGCCCGTTAACGTATTAAAATGCACTAATGGAATTGCAAGCAGTTGTTTCACCAGTCCCTCGGGGACAAAAGGATTTGAATTGCAGATTCTTGTTTTCCTTCTCTGGGACTGTCTGCTTTTTTCTGTCCATTTTCCGTCCTCTTAGCCAGGAGGTCTAAGTCCTGAGTGCCACATGTGCCCCACACACTGGCTGGGTGCCACACAACCCTGTGGACATGCAAACCCCTGGCCAGACTGGTGCTATCAGGCCAGTTCATACACTCATTCATACACCCCATCCCCTTTCCCTTGGGAATGCACAGGGAACAGGGTTGCATTATTCGGTCAGCTTCCTCCTCGCTATGTTGGTGGTCAGCCACTCCTCTGTTACAGTAGAGAATTGGCAGAAGCTGTTTGTCATCAGGCACCCATGTAACAGATCATCACATTATTTTTGATTTCCCAGGGTATCCATTCGATGGTGGAAAGAGTGTTTGGAGGCTTCTTAGACAGCACACCCAGGTAGGGGATCAGTCTAACATGAAAGAAGAAGTTGTGTTTCAGGAACAGATAATCCACTTGAAGGCTTGGGATACCCAGGTTTTCTCCTTGTTTTGCTGCAGACTGCCTGAAGGACTCAAGTAAATAATTTATTTCCTGTCCATACCCCAATCCCCTATGGCATGCTGGAGACTTGTATACTCTGACAGAATATTTACTGACCAATGTCTGCTCTGTCTGTCCCATTTAAGAGATGTTTTTCAGGAGTGAGGCTACTTCCCAGTGCTGTACTGCTTTGTAAAAACAGGGGTAATTCCCTGCTCAGCTGGGCAGGGCAGTGAGAAATAGGTGAACCATTCATTCCAACAAGGTAAAACCCATCTGCCTGTGTTACCTCTTGATTGCCATGCTGCCTTCAACCCCATGTCTGTGTCCAGTACTGGTACAACCAGACCCTCCCCTTACCTTCCTCTGCAAGCATTGCTGTGCCACAGACAATAATAAAAAGGCAGCCCCTGTATTTGTTTAATGCTTTGCTGTGTGGCAGTTCTTCGATATAGGTAAGCTTCGTGGAAGAAGCAGAGGTAATGAACTTGTGTATTGGTTTAATATATCAGGCAACATTTGTACGTACAAGGCACCTTGTGACTGCTGTGAGTGGTTTGTGAGCAGCAAAGATGCTATCTACTACCCAGAAAGGAGGCTGGCTTTAATATGTGAGGCATGTGTTGCTGTCGGGTTTTGTCAAAGAAAGGATGGCTTATCTTATGATCAGGCAGTTCTGAACACTGACACAGAGAGGTGAGCTCCAGAAACAGCCTTTACAAGTAGAGTGGATGTATGGATTTTGTGCCCAGGAGATCCTCTTCCCTCTTGTTTTTCTTCAGTGAGGAGCTGCCCTGAGAAACATGTTAAAGCTGTTTCTTCTTCAGCTCTATGGGGATGCACAGGATTTGGCACACAGCCCTTGAGCACACAGGTAGGTCCAAGGTGATCAGACACCAGGTACCAGGGCCCGAGCTTGAAGGGAGGTGACACTGTGCCAGCTCCCATGCCCCTGGGAAGCTCTCAGTGGCCACTGGTAGTGTTCAGGTTTCTGTTGTGTGCAATAAGACCAAGAGCAGAGACACATTCCCATGGTCCAGGAGTTATATACACAGGGTTCTGTGCTCAGAGAGACACTTTCAAGACCATCACCATCCATGTGATTGCTGGAAGTTTGGCTATGAAGTATTCCTCTTGCTTTTGTCAACATTGGCCTGTGTTCACCAAGGATCTTACTCTGTTTCATGGGGAATCAAGCAAAACCTTTGGGCCTGATGATGGCAGAAGATGATCAACTGGAAGTGATCAGGGGATCAATAGCATATTGATGTTCTGTTAAAAAGAATCTGGTCTGGATGACTCAGGCATCTATTCAGAAGTTCACTGAGACAGTGGAAATCTGCATTTGATTTGAGAGGACTGGGCTGTCAAGATGTTGTTAATCCTGTCCAGGGTCCTACCAGGGTCCAAGTCTCTGGAGTCAAGCTGATCTTGACTAATGTGATATTTTCAGTGTCCTCTTCTGTAATTTTTAACACTTTTACATTATTTTTCCTTCTTTCCATTACTCATGAGCACCAGCTCAGTCTGAATCCATGCAGATCCCAGGGTCAGGCTGTGATGCCTGCTTTGGAGATGGAGATACAAGAGCAGCCCATCCCAGCCCCATCCCCAGCCAGCTGCCCCTCTCCACCATGCAGCCCCCCATACCCATCACCGGGGCTGAGCTCTCAGCAGCTCTCAGATGCTCCTTTCTCATGTTGAGAGGGAGACAGAAAGTGATTACGAGAATTATCTCAGCCCCATTCATCTGAGAAGGAGCTCTCTATCAGGGTTGTGGTTTTTGTGATTCCTTTTCCGTAGTGCTGGTAATGATACAAAAGCAAAACAAAACAAAACAAAACCAACCAAAGAAATAAAAACTAACAAACCCACCCCCAAAACACTCAGTAAAGCTCCTAGTCTAAAAAGAATCATTGCTGTATGGCAGTTCTGTGATGACTTATTGCCAACAGACATCTGAGTTTACTATAGATCTACTTTAGGTCACGAGTGCAAAACCATATCTCGTTAATATTTAAAGATGCTTAGCACAAAAGCATGCATAATTAAACAGTGCATCAGAGCTGATAATTCCAAATAATTTGTCTTCTGAAAAGGGATTTTTGTAATTTGTTAAACTGGTTTGAAATCCACAGTCTAGCAGAAGGAGTATGTTTGCATTACAAAATGAATAACTTTAAATGTTGGGCTGTGTCCATCCTCTCTGAGAAGAAAAAGAGACATGGCATCAGGGAGGTTTTTAAAAATGCACATAGATAGGTGTGGATTTAGCCTTGCATATGCTCTGTGTCTGTCTGAGATATATATCCCATTTTTAAAAGCAAAACTGTATTCCCACCAGGTGTAGCATTGCTTTCTCTCCCAGGATATTTATTCGATGAGGAGCTCATTGATGTTAACAATGTCTTTCTCTAGGTAACTCAATAGTGAAGGTGTGCTTGTAATAAGAACGATCTACTAGTTAGTAAAACAAGCGACATACAAGATAAATATCTTAAAATTAATGGTGTCAGGTACAAGATACAATATACTGTGAGATTTTCATTACATACAAAAGGCTATCTGAGCACTTTTTCTGCCTGGATGCTAAAAATCTATGAGGAAAGAAAATGTGCTTATGATCCATTGCAAACCATGCTTTTCAGAAGTGCCAAAATACAAATTGATGTGTGACCACAGCTATTGTTAATTTAATATAAGATCAAAAATTAAATGGCAAATGTTCCCAGCACACTCATGGATCACACAGAAGAGTTATTTACAAAGTCAATCTAAAAAACCTATTTTACAGACCTCACTGAAGGTATTTCTAGAAGTTACTGAATTTGTCAGGGTCTTGTTTCCCTGTGACATTAGAGCAAATCTCAGCAACCACAGCTCTGCTATAGTAGACTGCATTAACTGTCATTAACTCAGGACCTGTAGCTTTTGGCTTAACTTCCTACCAAAGACGTATTTTCTATTTAGACTAGTTGGAGGGGGGTTGAGGGGGTGCATTGGAAACTATCACATATCAACGTTTTACTTAGTGCTGTGTTTTATGTAACAACCCAGCAATTCATTGTTAATATGACTATGAATTAAAGACTGGGCTCTGTGTGCTGGGTCCTGCTCTGAAGTGGCCAACAGCAGTAGTGGAGGGAGGGAGGGAGAAAGCAGACAGTAGGAATTTGCTCTCATAGCTGAATAATGAAGCCTAGAGAGGTGTATTCAGATGATATGTCCTGGATATTGTGGCATCCAGAGTGGATTTACGATGGATGGAGATATCTAAATTCAGTTGATTATAAGTGATCATCTGTCAGGGCTGCTGTGCCCTGATTAGCAGGGGGTCAGAAGGGGAAGATGAGCAACCACATCACAGCTGCCTGCGAGGACTGACCAGGGTTACACCTCACTCTCCTCTGGCAGTATTGGGAGCCCTTGGTATGAAGGCAATCCAAATAGTTCATTATTTTCATAAACTTAAATGTCCCAGTTGTTGGTCTGAATATAGCCCAGAGAGACAGCTCATGAAACATATTAAGTAACTAGTACTTGAATGCATAATTTTAAAAGAAAAGAAGGGAATTTGGCTACACCTGACTTGGCTCCTTTGGCACTAGAAGAGCAGATGAGTAGGTCAAAGCAGCTGGTGCTGAGGCCTCTGTATCTGTGCTATATTTGGTTCAGGGGTTTTCCTTTGTACTATATGTTGTCTGGCCCCAACAGAACATCCCGACTATACCTTCGGTTCAAGGCTACCCAAGGACCATGCACTGGAGCAAGCCAAGACGTTCCCCTTATGGAGTGCGTCAGTAGCATACACAAAAGGCAGCTTTTCTCTGGAAGAAATCTGATGTGCATGAATCAAGACTGCTCCATGAACTGAACCAGCCTGTAGTGAGGCCAAACAGGGGATCCACTTCAAAAGAAGCAACATTTCTCATAGCTCACCACTGGCACAGACACAACCTGGTGTCTAGCCTCCAGCATTTGTGCAAGGGGAGTTGCGTACAGATGGTGAGGAAACCTGTGTGACTGAATCTGTGACTTTTGGCTCTACCACAAACCAGAATTGGTCTCAAATATACACTATCTAAAGTTTAACTTGCGGTGAATATGCATTTTATATACTAGCTATGAGGAAGAGACAAGACTTTCCCATCCAGCCACTGTGGTTTATTTCTCCTCTAATTCCCTGTTTCCTGCCTTTGCGAGTTGGATTCTCTGGGAAGCCAATGCCTAGACTGACTGTTAATAAGGCCCTTCAAACTGGTCACAAGGGGATAATCAAAGGCTGTATAATGTGGCATGTACTTCTCTCTTAGGGTTGATGATATTCTTTTACTAGCAAGTCACAGAATGATGATGATGCTATCAGTGGAATCACTGAGTTTTTTTTCTTTGACATCAATTTCTTCTTTTTTGAGAGCAATGGTCTGCATTGTTTACACAGAGAGAGATGACTTCCTGCTATTCTGTGAAAACTAAATATGAATACTAGGAATTCACCCTCTTGTCCTCCTTAGGGGGAAGGATGGAGACAGATTTCTCAATCAGATTTCTGCCTTGGAGCAACATCTTTTCAATACATACTTAGCCTATGTGGAAGAATAGGACAATATATACCTCCTGGTCCTATTCTACATCTGTCAAAGGCCATGGATAAGAGACTAGGAGGGAGAAAATATAAAAGCATCTGTGTCCCCTTGCCACTAAATGCTTTAGACTGGGCAAGGACTTTGGCAGTCCCAAATGCTCCACAATTCTGTTTTGTGCCTTGGTTTAGTAATTGCTGTGAAAGAGACACAGG
The DNA here is from genome assembly GCF_037038585.1 of Patagioenas fasciata. Taxonomy (NCBI): domain Eukaryota; kingdom Metazoa; phylum Chordata; class Aves; order Columbiformes; family Columbidae; genus Patagioenas; species Patagioenas fasciata. The sequence goes on along the minus strand of NC_092524.1, from coordinate 61,636,854 downwards.
TATAGGCTTTGAATCTAGACTTGCATTTCAGTTTTCCCAAAGAAAAAGAGATTTTGGTTCCACCCTTTCTCCATTCTCTTAAGCTGGGATGTTGCCAAAATATCAATATTACTGTCACATTGAAAGATCCCTGGATATACAGCTAGAAATCACAGACTTGCATTCCAAAGGATTCATCATTATTATCCTGCAATTCTCCCTGGACATTGGTATAAAACATAGTACTATAGTGTTTCATTTCACATTAAGGTATGACCGTAGGCTTAACAGGAGTCAGATGTATATGTTTCCAAACTGGATATTCTCATTTCTGTTTGTGTCCCTCATTCTGGGTTCTTTAGACAATGCCAGAGATATACAAGGAGACCATGGGACACGTATTGAGCTTTCATGAGTCAATTACTTATTCAGATTCTGGGAGTGGGATACAGCTTCAGATTAAGACATTTGAACAAAGTTATGGCTTTGCAAATGCCAGCTGGTAAAACAGGCATCTAAACAGCTGTTATAGTCAGCAGAATCTCACTTTAGTTTAGTTGCCCTCTGGGGTAACCTTAAGTATCTGCTTGGCCTCCAGTTGCTGCTACAGAAAAAGGCAGGTCCTTTTTCTCATCTACCCCTTCAGAGATCTTGGGTATCTTAGGATGTCTGAAGTGGTGCTAGACATTCATATTAGGGAACTGTCTCCCCCTGCTACCAAGATATTGCTAATGTGTGTTCAGATGCATACAAGTAGACAAGTATTTACATGTCTGAATCGAAAACTGAATCTCATTTTCCTTTGGTTTTACCTGCTTCCATCCCACTCTGGTATGGAAGAATCTCTCTTGCTCAGACTCCACTAAGGTTGCTTCCTCAGGCCTGCACTGGATAGAAAGGCAAAACAGTAAACTGAGGTTATGGACTGATGATCATTTATGATGGTTTCATCTGCTTGTCCCTGACTGAAGGGCTGAGGTAGTGGGAGGAGAGCATATGGGCACTGTGAGGCCACTGCTGCACTAAAGCACACCAGGTTTGTTTAAACCAGCCAAGGGAATGGCAGATCATCCTCATAATTACAGTATTTCTGGTGAGAGGAGGAAAATTGATTCAAAAATGTCAATTTTCCTGCAAGGAATTGTCTTGACATATCATTAACTGATGCAGTTAAATAGTTTTTTTCTTATGCATTTGCAGCTGCCTCTTACTTCCTCTTTTCCACCCACCTCATGGGAGCATGGACCAGCTGAACTGTTCTGTCGTTGTTTCCTCCTGGTTGCCCTCCTTTGAGTGTCCCTCAGCAGTGGGACTGAGGGTCTTGTCCTAACCTGGGCTTTGTGTGTAACCAAGTGCTTTCTTGGTACTTTGATGGAGTCAGCACTGTGCAAGCTCTTGGGTAGTTATGGTGCTGGCTGTGAAAAATCACTGCCTAACTAATGCTAGAAATAAATTACTGATAGTTAACAACCTTCCCCTCTCGCCAGACTCTCCTCCCTTAGCAACTCACTGAATCCCACTATCCAAGGCCAGAAGAAACCATTTCATCACCCACTGTGACCTGCTGAGCTTTGCAGGCTGTTTCTGCTCGGTTAACCCTGCACTGACCCAGCTAAGCTACGTATGGCCCAAGCAGCTCTCCTTGAACCCAGCCATGACCTGAAGGGCAGGTCCAGGCAGTGCAGACATCCTGCTGGTCCTCCTGAGGAATGCTTCCCCTCCCCTGTGGTGATGTGCCAGGGTCTCTACGGGTTTTACACATCATTAACCCCTGTGAAGCTGAGCTGACTGAGCAGATACTTTGTCATAGGAAATGCCTTATTGCCAGCCTCTCGGAAGGAAAGGGTGGATAAAAGAGCATCCAGGAGAGAATATTTTCATAAATACTATGCATCTTCTATCCTAGATGATGCTTTCAAGTTGCTGCCAGAATCTGCTTAACACCTTGCATTAAACTTCAGCTCTCAGACTGCAAAAAGTCTGCCTCTGGACTGCTATTACTATCCCTTCCACAGTGAAATGTTCTGCATGATTTAGTCAGCAAAGCACTGAGAAAGAATACTGCAGGTTGGGATGAGCTTTATTCCAGAGTTTACCTATCTAAACTGATTAATGCATGCTTAATAACTTCAAAGATTTCCCATCTCTTCAAAAGGAGGGGGTTTCTTCAAAGCTTTCAAACAGAGAGTCTCCCTTTCGAATTGATGAAGGCATAGTCCCAGTGGAGATTTTACATTGCCAGTATGTACTCCTTCAAAGATTTCATTGTTGGCATGCTGTATTTGAAGATTTCCTGCCCTCTGTTACCCATTCACTTCATTTTTTTTTTTTTTTAAAAAGAGAAAAGAAAAAAAAAAAAAGAACAAGAAAATCATATCATTGGGGTCTCCTTCAAAGCAATTTCATGTCACACCCCTGAACCCTGGAGAGGAACAGTGTATACCAAATTTAGGGGTTTGCTGTAGTGTAATTAGCATCTCTGAGGAAAAGAGCTGCCCTTTCCTAGAAGATTTGTTTTTCTTACTGGGAACTGTCTTTGATGTGCCTTGATTCAATTGCCAGATCATTTTTCAGATTAAATGCTGAACAATAAGTAATTCTTCAGCAAGTTCATCATTCACCTGGAAGATTTTTGGATCAAGGAGACACCCACTTACAAGTCTAGAAGGATTTAAAGGTGCTTACAAGAATATTGGAGAAAAAAATTCGAGGATTTTTAGAAGCAAAGGAAAATGCTTATCACAGAGTTGCTAGGACAGTGACTAACTCATTGTTTCTTAGCTGTTTGTGGAAAGAGATGTACAAAAATATATTAGCTCCTGGAATGCATATTTTAGAAGTTTGCAAGGACTGCAAAAATTTATAGCTGCTTCACTTCCACTACTCAGTCCTATCAATATAGTTTAAAGTAGATCTGAGAAAGATATAATTCTTCTAATGGTTTAATCAATTTACGAACACTGCTTTTACTCCTATTTTCCCCTGTGTAATAAATTGTTAATTAATGTGCGTGAGAAACACATGAAATAAAGAGACCCAGTCTGTACAGGCTGCTAAGAAGAGGAGGTTATTTCTGAAACTCTAAATAAATCTGTGCAAACTGGTAGAGCTGAGATTCCAGAGCATGATCTGAGGTGCCCACATCCCGAAAAAACAGTAGTGCTCGTTTGTTTTGAGTGCCTGTTCTTTCTAGTGTTCCTTTGTTTTGCCCAGAGAGTGCATTCATCAGATCTTCATGGCTCAGTAATTCATGAAATTCTCTTTCCATTAAAAATAAATACTGCATTTTATATCCTTGAGATGGACCCTGCATTTGATTGTCTTTTCTATAGCAGTGTATATTGAAAACTATAAAATTATAATATAACTATTAATCCGCTGTATCTGCTTGTACCTAATTTTTATTAAAAATGTATTGTGCTCCAGCTGGCTCATAAATTACAATGCGGTTGAAAAGGCTCCAGTTGGATTACTTCTGAAGGAGAACATATTGAAATAAAGAAAGGCTTACTGATTAATATTTTGACTTTATATACAGTGTTACTAAGGTAGCACCTTGATTACCACAGAAAAGAATTTGTAGTTAACTATATTGCAGATCTGGAGAATGTAACAATGTGAAACTTTTGGAAAGTGGCATTTACACGAAACCATATTATCATCACTGATCAAATCTTTCATGTCATCTTTTCCTTTTATGAATAACATAAAAAACTTATTTTGCTTCAACAGTAAATTAATACATTAATAGGAATGTAGCAGAATCTGGATCACATACCATCTGTTCTTTGACTCCCAATTGCTCTCACTGTTTTTTTTTATAGCCCTTCTGAAAATGCCTAGAAAAAACTGATATAGCTTTGTCTTTAGGTTTACTACCATGAGAAGCAAAACTGCTTAATTATGTCTCATTTAGGAAGTAATGGGAAAGGAGAAATGAGGATATTTAGAAAAAACTAGGGGCCTGCTTTACCTTTTTGTATGCTTAACAGTCACTATAATTTTGGGGGTAAAATTCATACATTAAAAAGCACCTAATGGAACTCAGTGAGTGAACTGGGAAAATTCAGCTGGAAGCTGAATTATTCCAATGTGTACTTGCTGCCTAAGACCGAAAACAGGAGTTAGACTTAGGTGATGCACCCAGTCATTTAACTGGAGGTTGTGGCTGCTCATAGGTGGCAGAAGCTCACTGAAAAAATAAGCTGCTTCCTATAGGCAAATGTGCACGCAGGCCCCTGTGAGGCCTGGTAGCTCCATTTCAGTCTGAAATAGTTTGATTTCAGACTTCCCCCCCACACCTCCTGCCCCCTAAAAAAAGCTTATTTTAATGCCCCATACATTTTCTGTCTCACATCTTCTCTCATTCTTTCTTACACATGCACACCAGGTTGTGCTTCTTTTTCATCTATAAGATGACAGAGAAGGTGAATTTTCTCTTACATTTGTGAGTTAAATGAGAATAAAGCCCCTTTATTGTCTGTACTTTGTTCCTGAAGTTTTGCCAAAAATAATGTTGGCTTTATTAGCTGTGTAGGATTGAAGATGCTGTCATGGTGTCAGACCACATACCAAGATGCAGGACTGCATATGTTTTTAATTTTCCAGCTATTTGTCTTGTCCAAAGATTCATGAAAATAACATCAAGCAATGAAACAGAAATGGAGTATTGGAAACAGCAGTGGCAGCTGCATAACATAGAAAGAAAAGATTACTTAATGGCTGCCTTCCACAATTTTCTGGACCAGCCATACATGAGATTTACATATGCTCTCTTAAGATGTCAGTCTGAGAACATAGGCATTATCCTTGATGTACCATAATGCTGACTGACAAGATATACATGATAAGACTACTTTAGAGAGTAAAGTGGCATTCCTTTTGATCACAGGTATTTGCAGTCATATGTAAAGCCCAATTCATTCCCTTCTTTGTCTGACAGCAAAGGGGCAGAACATGGGATTTAATACAGAGTGATTACTGGGTAGTGAAATAAATAAAGATGACCAGAGGGATTTTGATGCTCTGCAATATACACAACCTTTCTGCCCACTTGTATTAACAGACTCCCAAGGATTTGGTTTATCTGTACACATGGCACCCGGATGAGACACCCCACACAGGTTATGGTCTCGTATCACATCTGTGCTTGAAAAAAAATAATTTATTTCCATTTGTGAACTGTTTTTTTATTTATCACATTCTTTTTTTCTTACAGGCAATTCCTCTACAGTTTCAGTCTTGGGTTGCTAAGAGTGTGAAAGCAGGAGCTGACTATGGCATCTTTGTTCACGTCTGCACAAAGCTCTTTCTAGATCTCAGACTATGCGAATGGATAACAAACAGACATGTATCGATTAATATGAGACGCTGTCACTACAGCAAATCCAACTGAGTGAGGTGATTTGAGGAAAAAGTTAAGATAACAATTCCAATGATAGGAATGCTTGGTTTTTCCTTCTTTTCAGGATTTTTACTCCAGCACCTCCTTCTGGTCTTTGCTTTGCTTTCTGTCTCTGCCCAAGAGAGGAACACAACTCCTGTGAGGCAAGAGAGTTACAAGTACAGGCTGAAATTTCTTGGATTTCCAAGGGAAAGAGGAAGAAAGATATCCCATACCAGGAAGATACATGTTGGGCATTTTAAATTCACATTAAGTTTAAATTTTAATTTTTAAATGTTTAGTTTTCTTGCAATGGAGAATTTGTCTCAATGAATAAAAAGGAGACTAGCTTTCTTCGAATATATGTATAACTTTGGCTTTCTAAATCTACTGACACGACTGTTTCACGAAAGTTCTGGGGACGCTAATGCAATCAGCTAAGGAAATTCCCACTAAAGACTTGTGGGGGTGCCCATGTTAATTTTTTGCAGATAAATTAATACGTTCTTTAAGAAAATTATCACTTATAACTCTTTGATGGGACAGTACTAGTGAACCAGAAAGCAAAAGACTGGCTGTAGAAGGAAGCCTGAAGTTCAGATTAAATTCACATCAGAAGAGTGTTGCTGGGGAAAGATGTTAAGAACCCCAAACACTCTCCATTCCTCCAGTAAAGTGTTAGGGGGGTCAGTCAATGCTTTCTAATCAGCTCTCATCTTCATAGGTCAGCAAAGCCATGGCACAGATAAGAGTCTTGGGATTCATTCACCTCTTTGTCCTATTTATAATTCCTGGACATTGCCAAAGAGCCTGTGCTATCCAGTTCCCGTATGTTGTAGAACACCAGTCCAGTGCCTCAGGGGGCTGAACTTTATTAAAAAAGCACCAACACAAGTTTCTTCAGCATAATCCACCAGACCGATTCAACATCATTGTCTTCCAGGCAGGTGCGCTGCCTAACATTCGTTTGTACTGGGATTTGAGGCAGTTTGGTGTATGCAACCGAATTATCTCCAGCCCTGTCCTGGTTTGTACGGGGACACTCATTCTCCCTCTCCTCAAAGCAGCTCCTCTGTTTACGGCAGTCAGAAAGCAAGGCCAGAAGTTCCCTGTGTTTGATACCTTTCCACATATGCCCTTCAGCATATCCAGGCTTACAAATGGGTAACGAAATATAGCACCTGCAGGAATTTGTAGCAGTATTAAAAAGGATTGAATATTAACAGGGGGAAGAATCCAGTAGCTATGTTCATTAATTATTGCTTTACTAAAAAATGTCCAAAGGAATTCCAAGCACACAGTTTTAGATTTGTGGTTGAACAATCACTAAGTATCATGGTTGCACAATCCCTACATATACACTGGTGCCCCTTCAGTCTTGCAATTGACTATTTCAGTGGTTCACAAAGCATGAACTCATATGATGGGCCATGCTAACTCTGAGGGAGCCTTTTTTTGTGTGATCTGCAATTAGTGGGTCTCTAGGAAATTTTGGAACTGTACCTTTTAATTCATGATGTGTGTTTGGAAGGTGCACAAAGGTTCAGCACACTTAGATGCACCTCAGAGCTTCCTCAAAACACCTTGGGCTCTGTCCTATACACATCGATTGATGGAGCCATTAAGACCTGAATGGACGAACAGTAATGATTCCATTTGGACCGATCCAATTTCAATGACATTGTCTCATACAACTCCATTAACATTGGAGCTGTTACAACCTCAGTGACAGATTATTATTTCTTTTAAAAAAGGAAAAGGAAATTAACACAATATATTGAATTGCACTGAATTGAGACAATAAATAATGGAATGTACCAGACACTAACCTCTCCCTTCTGTAATTCCAAGAGGAAAAATAGACATATTTACCACAAAGTTGATGACATATGTCGTACTTACGTTAAAATATGTGGCAAATCCTTATAACATATGGGGAGAATTATAAAACTGGCTAGATCTCATATTGGCTGCAGTAAAACTTCAGGTGTAGAATTAGATGGAATGTATCTATCTATATCTATCTAACAATGGTCATTGCTGTAGTCACTGAGCAAAACACACTGTTATGTACTCTATAATGGAAGAAACAAATTTAAATAAATAAGTTTTCAGAAAGCATAATAGGACCAGTGGAAAAACGAAGTGTGACCCATCATACCCTACACTAATATTCTAGGCTGATATTTGCATGGGCAGAGGAAAGGGTGGCACATGTAAGCATACCCAGAAACTTGCCTCTTCCTCCAGGGCTACCTGAGGGCATAATGTAAATAGCTCTGTTCCCCAAGTTCAAAAATTGTAGGATCATAGAACTGTTTTGGCTGGAAAAGACTTTTAAAGATCAAGTCCAATGGTTAATCTAACACTGGCAAGTCCATCACTAAACCCTGTCCCTCAGCACTGCGTCTATACATCTTTTAAACACCTGGAAGGATGGTGACCCAACCACTTCCCTGGGCAACCTGTTCCAATGCTTGACAACCCTTTCTGTGAAGAATTTTCCCTAATATCCAATCTAAACCTCCCCTGGCGCAACCTGAGGCCATTTCGTCACTCTCATGCTGTCACTTGCTGCTGGGAGACAAACACCCTCTATGCTACAACCTCCTTTCAGGTGGTTGTAGAGAGTGATCAGGTCTCCCCTCAGCCTCCTTTTCTCCAGCTTAAGCAACCCCAGTTCCCTCAGCCACCCCTCATAAGACTTGCGCTCTAGCACCAGCTTTGTTGTCCTTCTTTGGACATGCTCAAGCACCTCAATGTCTTTCCTGTAGTGAGGGGTATAAAACTGAACACAGGATTCAAGGTGCAGCCTCGCAAGTACTGACTACAGGGGGATGATCACTTCTCTGGTCCTGCTGGCCACACTATTTCTGACACACACCAGGATGTTGTTGGCCTTTTTGGCCACCTGGGCACACTGCTGGCACATAATCAGTCAGCTGTCAATCAGCACCCCCAGATTTCTCTCTGCCAGACAGCTTTCCAGCCACTCTCCCCAGAGCCTGTAGTGCTGCCTCATACAATTGGCCTCAGCCCAATGATCTAGCCAGTCCAGATCCCTCTGTATGGCCATCCTACCCTTGAGCAGATCAGCACTCCCACCCAAGGCGGTGTTTTCTCCAGACTTATCAAGGGTGCACTTCATCCCCTCATCCAGATCATTGATAAAGATATTAAACAGAACAAGCCCCAATACTGAGCCCTGGGGGGCACCACTCATGGCCAGCCTCCAACTGGATTTGACTCCATTCACCACAACTCTTTGGGCCCGGTTCTCCAGCCAATTTTAACCCAGTGAAAAATATGTCCATCCAAGCTATGACCTGCCAGCATCTCCAGGAGAATGCTGTGGGAAACAGTGTCAAAGGTTTTACTAAAGTCCAAGCAGACAACATCCACAGCCTTTCCCTCATCCATTGCGTGGGTCACATTATCACAGAAGGCGATCAGGTTAGTCAAGCAGCACCTGCCTTTCATAAACCCATGCTGACCTGGCCTGATCACCTGGTTGTCCTCTACATGCTGTGTGATGGCTTCCAAGATGATCTGCTCCACAATCTTCCCTGGCATCAATGTCAGACTGACAGGCCTGGTTCCTCCTGGCTCTTCTTCTAGATAGGCATCATATTTGCTAACCTCCAGTCTACTGGGACCTCCCTGCTGATAAATGATGGAAAGTATCTTGATGAGCACCTCCACCAGCTCCCTCAGTACTGTTGGATGGTGGATCCCAACTGGCCACATAGACTTGTGTATGTCTAAGTGGTGCAGCAGGTTGCCAGCCATTTCCGCTTGGATTATTTGAGCTTCATTCTGCTCCCTATCCCTGTTTTCTAGCTCAGGGGGATGGATATCTAGAGAACAGCTGATCTTACCATTAAAGATTGAGGCAAAGGTGGCATGAAGTACCTCGGCCTTTTCCTCATCCTTTGTCACTCTGTTTCCCCGCATATCCAATAAAGGATGGAGATTCTTCTTAGCCCTTCTTTTGTTACTTCCCCTTGATTCGTACCCATAAACAAGAACTATACCATACTAGATGAGCTAATAGTACAAACTTTTGTTTGTCTAAAAGGATTTGTTTTGACTAAAATTAGTATCACAAGCCAGTTCTTGTCACATCCACACCTCTGATTCTTCTGATTCTGATGAGAATTTGCATTGCTCCAGTGCTATTAAACAGTATTGGGAAAATTTGTACTGTCAAGAATTTGCTGCTATAAATTGTACATTATTCCTTGAACTGGCTTACTACATCCAGATTCAGAATGAATGTCATGATCTTCGAAGATGATATTTATAATAATTATGCTCACTGGATATCCAGCACCTCAAGATACAGTTCAGGGATTAGTGTAAGGATACCAAGAGTGATCAGGCTAAGAAGTTGTGCCTTCCATCTCCAAGGTATTGTCCTCTCCTTAATCCTGTCTGGCATAGGAAGATGATACAGGCATATAACACTGGCTACACACGTGAGAGAATGTGCAAAGGGAACATTCTCAAAAGTGAATGTAAAAATGAATTACCAGTGAATTTGCAAATTCACTTGTTGCATCATTTTTTGAAAATGTGTTTTCTTTGCATTTCCTTTCAGCAAAGACTCTATGGTTTTCCAGCCACCTTGAACAATTCCTTTGTATTTGTGGTGTGGTACTTTGCTAGCTATTGTATTCAGAGATGATAAGGCTGTTGGTTGTTTTTCTTCCAGTCCCTCATTTTCATTTTGCAATGCTGTGGGGATCAGTGGCTCTGTTGCAATTCCTTGTCATTTGCACTAAGCAATGTGAAGAGATTTGAGACTGGAAGCACAAGGGCTCCTTCCTACAGCATCCAGGTGAGTTCAAGATCACTTACTTATTTTTCATATTAATTTTGCCCTTCCAAAATCCCTTTGTCTTCAGTGGAGTTATAACTCATTTCGCTGTGGTATCAGAAAGCAGATAATCAGATGTGACTTTTGGCAATGCCTGACAGAATGAGGTCTAATGGAAAGATAATGTTTCCAGCTGCTAAGGGCACTTGCCGAGAGACCCACTAGCTTTTTCAAGACTTTCCTGTAAATAAATTTGCTGACTGAATATCTCCATACTTGGCTCAGAAGTAGTTCATATGGGCCTTGAGTGTTTGGCTCTTAATACCTTTTGCACAGATTTTCTTTATGCTTATTAAACTCAGTTTTATGTTAACAGAACACAGAATTACATTTTGTGTAGCCATTTATTTTTGTGAACAATTGTTTAGTGACTTTTTATCCATATCCTGCCCTAATCTGAAGCCCTAGAACAATTAAAATAAGTGAATTTCAAACCTTATGACATATCTCACATTCACATACTTGTACCTGATACAAAAAGGCTGCTCACCAATGCTTTCCCTTGTGAGGCTGGCGGACGGTCATGGAGATTTCCTCTGAAAATGTATCGCTCCTGAACCTACCCTTTCTATAGCTGAAGCCACAGTTTCTTCAGCTTCTCACAATGTCAGAACAATTGCACACACTGAAAGTGCATCTGTTTGTGATGTAATTAGGGTCATAATGGGAAGTGAGTTTCAGCTTTAATTGGGATGAGAGAACTTCTTTTCTCTCTAATCTTGCAGAACTGCTCTGAGCAGGTCTGCCTACCTCTATGTGGACCTGTTTCACTTTGTTTGCTTTAAGTACAGACAGACTCTGCATACATGTGTCTGATATGGTGACAAAAGGAAAGCAGCCATGTTGCTCACTCCCAGGTCTGGCATCCTCTAGACTGTCCCTGAAGAGGAGTAAAAAACCTTTAATTCTATTTCATGAAGTCCCTGCTGTGCAAGTGAGAGCATATGGGGCAGGATGGGACAAGGAAAGGACATGATAGGAGAAGTAATGGCAGTTTTGTTGGAATTCAGCTGCTGTTGACTATGAGTTATCAACATGAAACCTAAGCAACTGCCTGCTATTTTTCAAGAGCAAAGTTAAACCCTGATTGGAAAAAAACAATAATGCAGTTACCACTTTCTCTTCAACTGGCCCATATCTGCAGTTTTATCTTCATTGTTTCTACAGATCGACCTCTGCATCTGTGGAAATAATTAAAGTAACTGGAATGACTGCTGTAGATGACTGCTTTCATCATATTGTCTGGAGGCTGCAGATGAGTCTTACTGCAGGGAGTTAGTGGGGTTAGTGTTGGCTGTATATCTGTGAAGCCTTTCTTTGTAATATTCACCTTCTAATATTCTGAAACTGCTTTGTAGACCCATTGTTGTTGTTTTGTAATCTCTGGAATGGTTCATCATTGCACACTGAGACCATTTTTCAGTCTCTTCACTTTCTACAAGTAGCAATGAGACTTGTTCCCATCCCTTAATTCACACAGGGGAGGAGCTTTATTTTATTGTAACATTTCAGTTTCATAGGTTAGCTGATTAATTTGTAACATTATCAAGATACAGGGACTAACACTAAAAAAATCTCTAGCAATAGGAGTAAAAAATCGCAAGTATGTGGAGGGATGACATGCTGGTCAGCAGGGATCTTCACAAATACTCCTTGTCTTGAGGGAAAAAGAAGGATTCACTATTTTCACTTTCCCTTGTGATCTGACCCAATCTGGCTCCTGCTAGCAAGAGCTTCCCTCAAACTGCTCAAGAACGCTTGTGTTCTGCTCCAAGCACTAAGCTTCTGTTTATTTATAAACACTCCCAAATCACTCTGATTTCAAAATGTTTTCATACGAATATGAGAATTTTTCATGAGATTTAGCTGCAATAAGAATCCAAATTTCATTTTAGATCACTTCAAAAGGAGGGGTTTTGTAACATATCCTACTAGCTTTAGAGAGCTTGGGGTATGTGTGGCTTTTTATGTATTTGTGAAGTTAATTTTATATTGTTTTTGTATTCAAACACAAGGGAAGGAGGAAAATAATCAGGTTCCATCAGTGTAACCTACCAATTTAAAATAGTGTATTTCCTTCTACTTAAAAAGAAATTGGCATATTCTTTCATACATATTGTTAATTATCTTCACTCTGGTGAGTTAAGTATTTCTCAGAGCTAAATGATTACAGCATCTTGAATCATCCTGAATTTAAAAAAGAAAAAAATAGAAAAGGAAAAAAGGCATACATGAAACATAATGAGATTCCCATAACAAATGTCTCTGTATATTCTGGGCTTCTATAAAGCCATTTAAATGAAAGAAGTACTTAAAAAGAAAAAAAAAAAAAAACCCACACATAAAAAAACCCCCGAAAACCTCCTTGCCTTAAAGATGCACACAGACATAAAAACTTATTCCCCATGGAAATTGTGCCTTAAAATGACATTTCACTTTTATGAACAGTTTTATTACAAAATAGATTTCCTGCAGCTAATTTCATCAGTTGTCCCACTCCGCTGCTACTTTCCACTGCCTCTCTAACTTCTTGTTATCTAAGTAAGGGTACATTAATTGCTATATGATGTAAGAGAGCTGGCTGCGTGCCAGAGCCATAAGCAGGGAGGCATTGTGTCTAGCAGGTCTCATTGAAGATGCCTGCACCCAGCTGAGTGTGGTAGTGGTATTTAAGCAATATTTCCATGTGATGGATTAAGTGTCATTGATGGATGTGGGTAATGGTATCTCCTGAGTGTCATTTTAACAAGACGTATATGTTGTTGGACGTATTTCACAAGTCTTTGTAATAATGCATTACTCTGACTGAGCAGGAATAAGTGATTAGTAGCACTAATTAGAAAGTTCTTGGAGACAGACTTTGGACGATAAAGTATGGTGTGAGCTTTCAGTCATTAACAATAATACAATGAGTTCAAGGTAGAATCAATCTAGGAGGGTGATTGCAGAGATCACATTAAAAATTATACATTCCTTATTAATATATTGATTTGCATTCTAAATTAAGTGATGGCATTTAATAAAGAAGAAAAAGAAGATGGGAATTTTTTTCAATTATATTTACTGTGTGAGTGATGTGTAGTTCAGTTTCCAAGTGAGGAGTTTAATTTTCTGTTATCTGCAGCAAGACCTGCATTTATGGAAAAAGAGAAAGAGAAAGCACAAGAGAGGGAATTAGTGCCTGGGAAAGCTCATTATCTTGGATCTGGGTGGGCTGGGAAGACTTTCACAAACACTGCTAGTCGTTTCTTTTCTTTCTGTGTGGCAAAAGCAAAGAAGAAATCAATTTCTCATTCTGCAATTTCCAATTCCAATTATCAAAGCTGGAGGAATCTTTGAAATGGATGTGAAATGGATAATATTTATGGTTCCATTCAAAATGTTCACCCACCTGGACCATATCCTCGCTGGGAAATAACCCTGAACTGAGCCATCAGGAGACCACATGCTGTCTCTGCAGAACTGAGCTACAGGTAATAGCCAGCTATCTCTACCTGCAGTCCCGCATGTTAGTGTCGAGTGACTCAACAGTCGTTTAATTCCATTAAATCACATCACAGCAGGGGCAATAGCTGGAGCTCCTGGATGGAAGGAAGGGAAGTCGAGATCTATGGAACCGGCAACAAAGTCACATTGTCTCATTTCAATCCTTGCCTGAGCTTGCCATATGGCAGCCCTTCAACCTTTTGCATTGCAGGGTTGGTAACACCTGTACATTGCTACTCCTCTGTTACTACCTGAATGAACAGCTTTTCCTGCACAGAAATTTGGGATAGCAAGCAAGACAATATTTTAGGTCAGCGCCTCCACTGAAAAGAAAGCTCCATTCAACTAAAAAAGTGTCAGGGTCCTCAGGATGAAGATGCATGACAAGAGAACACTGCCTGGTGGAGCTTCTCATTAACACATGTGCTCAGCGTGCCTAAGTCAGTGGCTCTCATTGGACTAGTGCTCTCACCCTGTACTCTTATGGACTTGCACTGATGATTGGTATGTGTCATAGCAAAACCACAGGTGAGCAGCATGCAGTTCTGATATATTTTGGTTCCTCTTTGCTTCATATTCTTCAAGATTTGGATACAGGTACATCATACACGTGCCAAGTGAAAACAGCTCATTTGTGACCTTCATGACCCCAAATGTGCCATATATCCATCTTCAGGTACTTGCACAGTAAATCAATATAACCTACCCTCAGACAGCATTGACACATTGAAGGCGACACACAGGCTTCAGGCAAAGTGGCCTTCATGTGTGCTTCCTTCTCATGAAAGCAAATTTGGGATCTGATATAGCCTCAGATCTCAGCCAGAAACAGAGTTTGGATGTGGCTGAGAGAGACACTATGTGTGGGAACTCGTAAGCTCACTCACAGGTCTTGCATGCCAGACAGAGCAAGATATGCTTGAAAGAAATGCTTCTCTAGATGTTAGCAGCAGAAGCTGGCACATTAAAACACAAAGTTTGTGAGACTGATACCTGCGTCCACTTTTAGTCTGTCTCTGGTGTCGCATACACATGTCTACCACACACATTGGGCTCGCATGCAGTCCTTAAAACTGTTCATCTATGGAGTAGGGTCAACAAAAAACTTTCTGCTCCTTAGGGAACACCATGTGTTTTGGGGTGATTTCTCTCTTAATCTTCTCTGTGTTGAAGAAGGCTTCACAACGTAGTATGTATCACCCACTGAGGTAAAAAGAACTGGAGAATCTTTCAGTGGCACAGGACATCTGGATATATGAGTAAGAAAGTGAGAAGCTGGGAACACAGGTGTCCAGAAATGAAGTTGAGCCTTTCAAAAAATACATTTTGAGCAGATGCTCAGGACTGAGCTCTGCTGGTTGATAATTAGAAGGACAGGCATGAGAAACCTGCTCCAGCCGTGAACACCTTTTGAAGATCCTACATTTCTGCTAAGTAATTCAGGTCATTTTGAGAGAAGACTTTTTCTTTTCGATGGTTAAAAAAAAAAAAAGGCAGCAGATGGCTTCTATTGCAGAAAAAAACACACCAAAAAACATCTGCTCACAGATTTCAATGAGAATTTTTGTAGCCTATCCCCTGAGTGCGTGACTGCAGACCTGGCATGCTTCAGTTTTGATGTCTGAAGTTTATGGCATAGCAAGGCACAGAGGTTTAAGAACTCATTCTGTATGTGCAAGGGAGAAATTAAAGACTGTACCCTGCAAGGAAGAAACAGGGTCAGTAAATGTTAGCAAATCCTCTTAAGAAGGCTGAGTCAGAACTGAAAGCCTCTCTTTAATCAAAAGATTTCTCAAAATCTTGTCTTGTACTGAAGATCAGAGATAAGTAAAGACTCTCCAAGGAACATTTTTGTTTAACTAGAATTTTGCTAAAATTTGGATGCCAATCCATGCTTAAAAATTAGATAGCTAATTTCAAGTATCTTTTAATGTATTTTTGCAAGAAATAGAGCTGTTTACAGGAACATATGTGTATGGGAGGCCTTACTACAGGGAGAAAAATACCTTTTATGAACACTTTCAGGTACCAAAAAGGAAAGATACCAGTGTGCAAGAATGTAGCAGGAGCTATAAACAACTTTATGTTTGACCATAAAGAAGTTATGAGCTTGTTTAAGCATTATGGATGGTGGTCAGAAGATAAACTATGAAAACCCAGGGTAGAGGGAATTTCATAGTGAAT
The DNA here is from genome assembly GCF_037038585.1 of Patagioenas fasciata. NCBI lineage: Eukaryota > Metazoa > Chordata > Aves > Columbiformes > Columbidae > Patagioenas > Patagioenas fasciata. Next base: position 61,620,943 of record NC_092524.1, on the reverse strand, counting down.
TTATTTGTTTCAATATGTGTATTCCTGTAGTATTCTGTGCAGAGCAGTCAGAAAGGCTGTTGGGAGACCTGAGTTAGTTTTGAAAGCTTTCAATTTTGTCTCTGCTACTTCTTGTCTTTGGAAAAAAAAGTGAGTAAAAAAACCCAAACCAAACCAAAGACAAAAAAGTAAACCTTCAAGTACAGTCTCCAACAGGTGGAAGGACAAGTGTTAAGCTTGACTCGCAGGATCCTTATTGCCCAAGATTCTCACTGCAGAGTTACCCACTTTTGAGAGGCAGGATGGAGAATTCCTCTTTTTTCATGGCCCTCCCCGCTTCCCTTGAACAACCTCGGCCTTCCTGATTAATGTCCCTTGGGAAAGAGGAGCAGTAGGTTCAAACCCTTGTTAAGAAGAATGACTTGACAATATGAATCAGTCAATGTTCCTGGCACAACACAATCATTCCTAGCAGTACCTGTCTCAAAGGACAGTGTTTGCAAGAAGGTGTTGAGAGCAGGTATACATTGATGTACAATATAGCCTTCCTCCTCCTGTTGTTCAGTCTCCAAAGGTACCTTTGTGAATAGAGCCATCTCAAAAAGTAGTTTGAAGTTGTCCATATAATTTTGCTGTTGCATAGAAGCTGTTTTTGTACAGAAATCTGCACTTCATTGTGTCATGTGTATTTCATCAAAACAATAACTTTTGCAAGAAACAGAGAGATACTTGGAAAGGCAGTATTCATTGCCTGGATGTTCAAACACTATGGATCTTAGTCTGAACAGGTTGCGATAATCTCCCCTTATAGGCAACAGAGTGATCTATCTCTCTGTGTTTTCCTCTCACACAAAACTAAGTGTCGAAGAAATACCAGATAAATTGCATCGCATAAGTGTGAAAATTCTTTGCTGACTATAAAGTGTTCCTAGGGTGACTGGCTCAGACTTCTGCATCTAGCTTTAATCTGTCTTAAACTAGGACACATAAATCCAACATGCAGTGTCTGAGCTCAGATCTTTATGTTGGCAGTTTTGAAAGATAACAGACACAGATGTTGATGTAATATGTGGCATATGTAGCACAATATGTAACAACAAGTGCATCTCCCAGATATGAAGAAGTGAGACTTGGTCAATTTGTGGAGGGATTCCTTTCTACCTTTGATGGATACCAGCCTTCCTACAGTACAGTCAAGGTTGTCATTAACATTTTGATCCTGACTCTTTGCATGTATATTCTTTAACTTTTTAGTTTTGGATCAGGTTGCTGTTTTGAAGCACATATTCTGATTTATTTTTTTGTTACACTTAAACACATTTTGGCTGATGTTAAAGAGCAGTCTTGAAGCACACAGATTGATTTCTTTTTGACTGAAACAAAACCGGAAGACATGTCCCAAATGTGCACCAGTATGTACTTGCTAAAGGGAATTCAATCCATGACACCAGAGCTCCTAAAGAATGAAAGGCCCTGTCATGTGGATATTGGGTGCCCAGAACCAGCAGTTTAATTCTGCTGGGATGCTCAACACCAGAATTAGATGAAAGCGATCTTTTCTCGTAGTAAAAATGGATGAACCTTTAAAAATCCTTCAGCCTAGTTAAGAACTGCAAAATTCAGTATTTTTCTTCAACATCATGTGGCTTGAAAGCTGTGCTGAAAATATAACAAGATTACTCCACACAGAACAGGAACAGCTTCTAAAATTTGGGGGCTGTGGGGCTGAAGGTAAAGAAGTTGCTTGTTTAGTGGTTTGGGGAGGGTTGGGGTTGGTTAGTTTAGGGTCTTTCGGATATTCTGCTTGGTTTTTGGTCACTTTTTCTTCAAATCTGCCATAATTCATCCATCCAAATTAAAAGTAATTAACTTCTTCCTTGATGAGGTAACCCTAAATGATATTTTGAAACGTGTATATAGATGATATTTAACATGGAACAAAAGGTAAGCATTACTCAAGTGATCTGAGGTACAGTTTTGCCAGGCAGCACTGGTGCTTTTAGGAGAGCTGCATCACTTCTGCGGCTCCTACGGCTTACACGGCACAGCTTATCTGACAGGTGTTGTCATGTTCAAGAAGTACCAAGCCTGTAGTTTACTGAAATCCATCACAACCAGGTAGACATTTGCTTTCAGGCAGTTCCTTATGTCATTTAAACAAAGCTCCACTTTTTTCTGAAAACGAGGGAGCAGTTTCTCTAGAACACAAGCTGTGTGGAAAGGCTTCTATACTCCCCTTTGAGTGGAACCTGTTTGTGCACTTGATATAAATTTAAATATTATACATGCCATTCTTTTTTATTAAAATAATAACATCTTCCAGGCAATCAGAATGAGTTTCTTGAAACTCAGCAGTTTTACCTGCTTATTTATGGTAACATCAAAGTATGGGCACTCTCATTACAGTCTGTAAATAGCCAGGGTTATGTCCTTGATCGGTGAAATATTAGTGTGTTGTGTGAGTGGGAGTGTCTGTCTGTTACTCCTGGGAAGCTATAAAGTACACAGAAAATAATTACCTTTTTTTTTTTTTAGAATTTTTGATAATACAGTCATCCTTTACTGATGGGATATCTATCATGATCTGCCAGTCTTCTATACTGCCTTCCACAACATCTAAACAGAAGCTGAAGAAATCATTAGTCTACACAACATGAGGGCTCCCTGCGTATTTAATCCCACAGACAAGTCCAGAGATTTGGGTGAGAGTGACTCATGGGCAAAGGCCTGAAATGGTGCAAGAGCTGCTAGAAATGTCAGGTCTGCAGGGAACGGGGTATGAAGTTTCTGCCACTCCTCAACAGACCATTAGTATGTTGTGTGAATACTTCTGTGTCCTCTATCCACAGAGTTACCAAATATTTGCAGTTTTACCTGTAGCTGGTGCTTCATTTTAACGTTTCTCCAAACATGAGATATCTTGACCAAATGCACTACCACGGCGCAGCCTGTTACAAAATCGCCCATACTTTACAGACATGTGCAAATTGCTTATATTATTATTCTTTCCTTTCTGACCTCTTTCTCTATATTTTTGTTCTCATTTAGCTGTTCTCACACAATGACATGTGCTAAGTGTTCCCTTCAGCATGTGAATGTCAAGATAACCTGAGGTTAAATTATAGCTTGCTAAAGAGGAGCCTTGAACCATGTGATGTTCTGTTTCCATTTCTTTCTTGCTAGGGGTGGGGGTAGGAGGCAGAGGCATGAGTAAGAGATTTAGTGGCAGCATTTAATGAAATATCCAGACTCTAGCTTTGTTATTTTGTTCTTTATTCACACTCTCACTTAAGGTGTATGCCACGCTTGTGTGTGTGTTAAACAACATCTGAAGAAGTTGGAATACATTAGCATTTTAAGTAACATGAAAATGTACAGGGTACCATCTGGGACTCTGCAAGTCGTAATATGAAGAAACAAGTTGCATTTAAAAGCTTCATTTAATGTTTAGAATAAAATCTGTGTTTTCTTAACAGCTGAGAAGAAAACATTTTCCAAAACAAGGCTTAGCTGCCTGGGCTGTCCCCAGTGGCCCAATGCCATGTGAATCGGAGAAAGAGGGTCCCACTTTATGCAGTTTTTTTCCCTTGATGAGAGGAAAAGCCTTAATGGCATTTTTTGGTTTGTTTACCTCTCATCTCTCTAGGCAATGTTAAGAATTCATGTGCTGTGCTACAAAAAAAAAAAAACCACCAAACAACAACAAAGAAAAAACAACAACAAAGAAAAAAGAAAAACAAAAAAAACCCCACAATTTGATTTTACCTGAAAAAGGTGTGTTTTGTTGATTGTCTTTTAAGATTCACTTGCCCAGAGCTGGGCATAAAGCCTCTGCACCTTGTCTGGCACATCAGGGGAGGGGATGCACTCCTTTGAACAGTCCACTGCTCCCAGTAAATCACCACTTCTCTGCACCAGTGATCAATTTTGTCCTGATTTTATTTACCTGTCAAATCAGTGTTATGCTGCTTTACTTGTAAAGTATTCAGAGGTCTACACATGAAAATTTCAGTATTAAAAAAAGGACAAATTAAAAGTTAGACAAAGTTAGTTAAGGATCTTTTCTGCTCTGGTGTTTTCTTATGAAGTTTGTCAAAGCTGCATTTCAGGGTAGATGTGAAGAATCCACACGTTCCAGCTCACCTTAGTCAGTGTCAAGGTGAGTTGATCAAAGCTGATAAGTGTAATGCCTGATTAATTGAGGACAGACTATTCTGCTCATGTTGTTAGATTTACATATACCCTTGATTATGAAGACACAGATCATGCTGGAGGTAATCTTATGATACTGAATGTGATAAGTGGGGTTCTGAATTTGTTCGTTATTTCACTCCAGATGGGTTCCCACAGCTTTTGAGTGTGTGCTTAGAGCTAAGAGTGCTCTAGTGTGCTGCTATACTTAGTTCTGGAGGATTCCTAAGGCAAATTTCTGTGAAACATGTGACACACAGCACACAACATGGCAAAGTAAAAAAGTTCTATTACCAGCATATAGATAACCAGCATAGGTCTTGTAGCTCTTAATAGAGCTCTTGACAAAGAAGATTTTGTATCACACAACATCACTACACAGTCTTGATGTTTGCAATAAACTGCTCACCCCCAGTCTGACTTTGGATGTCACCCAAGCAATAAAGATGCCAAGTGTCTGCTTTTGCAAAACAAGAGATGCACCTTCTGAAATGAGGCCTGGACTGCCCAAAAGGGGCAGTAGCTGGGAAATCAGAACAGAGATCTGTCCTCCCATGGCTGAGGTGGGTTAGACACAGACGCAGTGCTGAGGAAAGCTCTGAACAACACTCTCTTCTGTCCCCTTGTGCAGTGGCAGCATCCGTGCTGTTTAAGGTTATGGGGTGTAGTTTGTGCTTCTGGTTAAGGTTATGGGGTGCAGTTAGTGCTTTTGGGGAAAAAGTATTAGGACGCTTGAGAATAGATCAAAGAATGAGAAGATGCAGTTTCCCGCAGGCTCCACTTTCTTTGCTAGGTAATAACTGACTACATGTAACTGGTAAATCAAGGGTCTTGCTGCTTTAAAGCAAAAGAACAGTGCATCCAGGAGTACAAACCCTAAATAACGAATAATAAGGATAATGTTATTGAACCATTGCAACACTGCAGTGAGTACTTAAATGTCTGGTTTAAAAACCTATATGCCAAATATATCTTCTCTTGGACAGAATATTTACCTTAATGTTCTCTAATGAAAAATATAGCTAAGAGATTTATAATTACAGTGGCACACTTAGAAAGGATTTACAAGTATCAATGTATCTACTGAGCTGAAAGAAAATCCATTACGTTTTGTCCCCTAAAAATGGCTGTTGCATTCCCTACTCCCAAATAAAATAATATGAGTAGATGTTTTTCCTGTGAACATTCATTAAAGGTTCATCAGGCATAATCTAAGTGACAGTAGAGCTTCAAGACACAAATCACTCTCATGTATCCTCATGCTGGATCATTTATTTAAATATGTACTTGTCTTTTTTTTTTTTTTTTTTTTTTAATGATACCTTTTCTTTTGCAAGTAGAGATGTTTGATTGCTTTTTACAGGTAAATTTTTTTACTCCATTTTAAAAATCATTAACATAATAGAAGAGTGAACATTTCTCCCTTTAAATGATGCACAAATAACACAGAGAATTTTAAAGACATTATTGCTCTTATTCTTTTAACAGAAATAATTCTTCAAAATAAATTGCCTGAAGTTAAATGATGTTATTGTCCCTCTCCCCCAGATAAACTTCTCTTTACAAGGAAAACCTGAATACAAATGAAATCTTTTAATCTATAGAGAATGGCAAAAACTAGATAAATTGAATGAAAATGGACTATTAAAGAAAATTAGAAGCATACACTGTTTTTTTGAAAAGGCTCAAACATTAGCTATAAGTCTTTTAAAACAGCTGATTGTTGGTGGAAGAATGAAACAAGGTAGGGATATTGTGCATAAAGTAGATTCCAAATGCATTACTGCATTCATCACGTGAGAGTTGAAGGGAAAAGCAAGGTTTATCCTAAAGGGAAAACAAGGTAGAGAGGAACATTTCCATTTTCTAATGTGGAGAAAAGGATGATATAAACTCCATTTAGAGGTCAGCCTGTCATTGCCCTAACTCAGCTGCTTGGTAAATGGGAGGCAGTTGTCTTAGCAAAATCTCTCCACGTGCTATTGTGCTCATGGTGGTGGGATGAAAAGCCACAAGAGACCTTTCTCTGAAACAGAAGCAACTAATCAATAAATTCACTACTTGAATGTTGTTAGTCACCAATGCAACGCATACATTATAATATTTGCAGAGATGCTGCTGTGAATGTCTGCAGCACAATGGAGTTATTACTCAGAAGTAGACGCCTGACTATGGCTGCACAGACTACCTTGGGTGTTTCCTCATCTCTGTGCCATCCTGAAAGCAAAGACACAGCAGCAGGATTGTGAAATCCTCTGCCCACTTCAAGGATTGCTGGGTGTAGGAGTATCTTCCTTGCACAGGAAGGGAAGAAAATGTGGGCACCCTTCAACTTGAGGATTTGCATGGAGGCAGCTAAGTCAGCTGTAGAAAATGGGCTATTGAACTAGATACTAGTCTAGAATCACCACTGATTTAATCAAAGGCATTTATACCCATATTTATATGTATCTGAACATAGGTGCCTATATCCCATGGGTCTGTCACTGTATTTTGTGTCCCCCTCCCCTTCTCTCCCTTGGGGAGGAGCAGCACATCAGCAAGCACACAAATCAAGGTTACTGATGCATTCACGCACTCACTTTATAGCAGTTTTCCGCCTCTCCATGGATCACTTTACTATAATTTAAAGTCATCATACACCATCATCTATTTGCATTCCTGCAGTTTAGTGTCTTTTAGAGGTTGTGTGTAAAGCAGCTTTAATTCACAGGTGTAGTTTAAACAGTTATGGATCAGATCCAACTCTCAGGGACATCTATTGGGACATTTCTGCAAGTTCAGTTCTCTCTGCAAAAGGCAAACAGTACGGTCAAGAGCAGGGGATGTTGAATGTGACGATTTACCTGTCACTGACCTCAGGACTGAGATATTGGTCTTTATTATCTTATCTGATATGAAAACTCCCAAGAGAATTCTGTGAACATCATGATTCCATTCACTTCTCCTTGAAACACGCCACATTAACTTGCAAAGAAGCTACGCGGCCTGGAAATTAAAATAAACATGTAGGGTATCCATACAATATTAGCAGCAGAGGGCACAATTCTGCTTTTAATTCCATGACAGCAAAGCTGAGCATGGTGTGATTATGCCACATCTATTCAATATAAAAGGAAGATAGACCTTTAATATGTAAAAATGTTTGGATTCTGCATAAAACAGGAGTGATCAGATCAGGTGTTTTGCTGCTTGGGAGAAACCCTTGTCTCTGTTCCAATAAGAAGCAGTATCCTGTAATTAGAAAGCAGCTGACTCTGTCTTGAGGAGCTAATATGGTACAACAGTATTTCTGATTACTTCAGAAAATAGGCAGGAGTATGAGCAGTGATGTGAGAACCGAAGCTGTCTGGCTCACTATCTGAGCCAGAGTATTTCTTCCCACGTGAGTGAAAATGCATCTTGATGTCCTTAGCCTTTTTCTTCTTCTACAAAATTTATGGTAGCTGAGAGGCCAGATGCCATCTGACTCTACTTCAAGATTGTTAACATGGTTTGCTGGTACAGGTCATTGGTACACATAATGTAATAACTAAAAATACAAAGTATTTCTCAAGCTAATCACTACACAAACTTTATCATTGCATGTGAATGCCAGCACACATTTCTTTTCCAGTTCATTGTTTTTGCTGTGCTGCAAGGGCTTCTCCTCCACACGGTCCCTTCTCTTGCCATGGCTTCAGCTGCCTGTACCCCAGCTCCCACCTCCACAGTGGGAATGAGGACCTTTCCCTACCACATTCAATTTGCAAAGCGTTTGGGTGATTCAATTTGCAAAGAGTTTGGGTGGTATATCGTGCTATTTCCTTTAGTTAAGAGGTTTACAAAGAAGAAATTTTCATAACAAAATATGTAATTAGGCAGCTTTTCTACAGACTTTGCCATATTGGAATATGTTGGGATCTTTACCCACAAGGACATGCATCTGTCTGCTATTCTATGGAACAGTGGTACAGAGACTAAATCCTTTTAATAGTATGTTCACCATACTTGCTATGAGGTGTTTTTTTTGTTGTTTTGGTTTGGTTTGGTTTTGGCTTTTGTTTTTTTTTCTTCTTGAGAGATAAAATGTTCCTCAAGCATGTTTATTAAAATATATGTATCAGTCATTGTTCCTCTTTTCTGCAGACAGCACGTACAGTAGCTGCTGTATAGCTTAAGAATGTATTATGTCAGCCTGGTACCTATATTTATTATGTTAGTGTCTAGACCTGCACTTCCACACATTTGCAGAGAATCAATACATACAACCCACCAGCTAGTCTTTTCAGCAATTATGATAACCCTGATGACCAATAAACGGGGAAATGGTTTGATTTTATTGTTTTCTCAGACACCAGAAGACATCCTCATCTTTAACAGTGTTTTACAATTAATTAAACCATCAGCAGACTTCCATGGGAAAGGATCTATGAGGAGCACAAACCATCCCCACTGTTCTTACTGCAAGGCTGGGAAACACGTTGGCTGTGTGACTCAGGTCAGCTCACAGCCACAATAGCAAAACCCTGTAGTTCCTTTCTGCTATGTTTCCTACAACACCTTTGACAGTGTCCACAGAGCTGGTGTGCATTGCTTGTTATGCAAACTATAATCATATGAGTGTGTCTTGTGCTTCTTTGTCTGTCTGATGTACTCTTCTAGTTCATTTTAAAATATGTGGAGAGTCCTGCTCTTTTCTTGCTGATGTTGAAGCAGACAGTCCTGCACATGTTGGGGTCTGTGAGAGATCAACAATCCCCATAGTAAAGACACTTCTGCTGTTCCTGAAATCATTGATCTGAGAGGTGGTTGATCCACATGGCAACTGACAGGGAAAAATGGGTTCAGATAGCCCATGTCCTCTGCTGAACTAAAATCACACTGCCATAAATCACTGCAACTGGGTTGGGACTGAAATCTGTGCTACCATGTTCGCCCGCCATATTTTCACTGTTGGTACATGCCCTGCAGGCAGGGAAGAGTGGCAGAGCACGTGTTCCATCCACAGTCTATGCAGACGTAGGCTGGCTTGCATCGATTATTTCAGCAGAGATCAGTGGGAAACTCCCAGTGAAAGGTGGGAGCTGCTGCAGCCCTCTGAGATAGTCTTGGTAGGAGAATGCTATTGTACTGGTTGTAACTGAGAGTACAGTATTAACTCATTGGAAATTGACATTCCCTGCAGATTTAGTGATGTGAATGACTGAAAAGATCTGTAAAGAAATGGAAAATGTTGGGAGCAGAGAGGAAAACCCAGTAGCCTCCAGAGGCTATGGGAGATAGCTGGAAGGGTCATTTTGACCTACCTCTTGTGCAAGATTCTTTTCGGAAGAATGAGGAAGAGGGATGAGCCCAGTGGGTTCCCGCAGCACACAGATCAATAGACTTACTTTGCAGTCCTTCAGCCAAGATGACAGTGCTGGAAGTGCAAAGATGAAACAAAGAAAGGAGCAACAATGGAACACATTGCATTAAAATATCAAAACCTCGCAACAAGTCAGTTGTAGTTCAGTGCCTTCTTGGCTTTTTGATACACTGTAATTATTGCACAGGGAAGATAAAAGCATTTCTCAGTGGTTTGGGAACAAATGTCTATTAGGCAAGGAATGGCACTTCTGCCTTTGGGCCAAATTCCTTGCTTTTTCAAAAGGTGAAATACGGCTGAGATAAAGGAACATCCATCTACTTCCCTCAACACATTACTCATTTGACATCTTTGCATGAAAACTGTTAGTACTGTCTCAGGCTTTGGAATAAGCTTCCTCCTTCTCAGTGTCCCAGAAAAAAAAAAAAAGGTGACACCTCACTAGGCATCAAACAGCACAAAACACTCTGTACAGCTGAGAGAGCAG